>NC_091983.1:145117794-145717794 GCF_044704955.1 Pristiophorus japonicus
CCACACCCCACCCCCCTCCCCTCCCACCCCTCCCACCCCCCCCCCCCCCCCCCCCCTTCCCTCCCTCTCTCCCCCCCTCCCTCCTCCCTCCCTCCCTCCCCCTCCCCTCCCTCCCTCCCTCCCTCCTCCCTCCCCCCCTCCCCCCCCTCCCTCCCTCCCTCTCTCCCCCCCCCTCCCTCCCTCCCTCTTCCCCCCCCCCCCTCCCTCCCTCCTCTCCCCCCCCCCTCCCTCCCTCTCTCCCCCCCCTCCCTCCCTCTCTCCCCCTCCTCCCTCCCTCCCCTCTCCCCCCCTCCCTCCCTCCTCCCCCCCCTCCCTCCCTCCCTCTCTCCCCCCTCCCTCCCCCTCCCTCTCTCCCCCCCCCCCTCCCTCTCCCTCCCCTCCCCTCTCTCTCCCCCCCCCTCCCTCCCTCTCCCCCCCCCTCCCTCTCTCTCTCCCCCCCCCTCCCTCCCTCTCTCCCCCCCCCCCCTCCCTCCCTCCCCCTCCCCCTCCCTCCCTCTCTCCCCCCCCCCCTCCCTCCCTCTCTCCCCCCCCCCCCCCCTCGAGCAGCAGAGTTTTGGATTAGCTTAAGTTTATTAACATAATCACAACACTACTGTGTCCTAAGTGACAAATTAATGATCTTTAGAATAAACACAATAATCTGATTGGTGAATCAAATAGTTTAACTGAGAAAGAAAGAAAAGAAAGAAAAGAAAGAAAAGAAATTAAAGTAAGAAAAAATTTGCGTATCTATCGTGCCTTTCACAACCTCAGGATGCCCCAAAGCGCTTTACAGGCAATGAAGTACTCTTGAAGTGTAGTCACTGTTGTAACATAGTAAGCATGGCAGCCAATTTGTATACAGCAAGCTCCCACATGCATCAATGAGGAAGTAATTAGTTCTTTTAGAGATGTTGGTTGAGGAATAAATATTGGATAGGGAGAACTTCACTGCTCTTCTTCAAAATAGTGCCGTGGGATATTTAACATTCGCTTGAGAGGGCACACGGGGCTTGGCTTGGACACCTCTGACATTGCAGCATTCCCTCAGTACTGCACAGATGTGCCAGCCTAGATTTTGTGTGAAAGTGTCTGGAGTGGGACTTGAACCCACAAGCTTTTGACTCAGGTGAGAATGCTGACACTGAACTAAGGCTTACACAGTATTTTGATAATATTGATTCGTTAAGAAAGCTAATTTAATTCCTCTCTGTTTTATACCAATTTTGCAGTTGTTTCTCTTGCTTTGGCATTTGATTGGCTGTGCCATTAAATTATTAGGCAAATCAATCGTAATTATATCAATAAGAAGCATGGAAAGTGATTGTTATTACTGGTAATGCAGTAGAAATCAAGTAAAAATAAGTGAATGAAGTATCTATTTTTGTAGTTGGGCATCTATTGGTTTTCTATTCATTGACTTCTCCTGCCTGGATTTATTTACTCAAGAGTAAAGTCACTCAGTTCTTGAGGGATAGGCCAGTATGCATTCACCAAGGTGGAACATTTAGACAGTTTAAATAAATTGTGGTATAAATCATTGATCAGACTGAATTGTTATTTGTGTCCAATGAGATCCTCTGTTTTTTGATTTCTTACTTCCCTAATTATTGTTGAGATGATGATCCTATTCAAATCTTATCTAGTTACCGCTTACTTTAATGTAAACATATATTTTTTTACAGATGGGCTAGTTTAAATAGTAGCTAAACGTTGGTTTACGTGGCATTTACATAATATCAGTGAAGAAAGACAAGACAGAAGGAGGATTTGTGTACTAGTATTATTCATTTTACTAGCAGTTGTACCGCTTATATATGATTGTTTATGATGTTTGTCAGAGATGCCTGAAGAATTATGAGGGAAGATTGCCTCTGATCACTGTGTGTGATATCATAATCAGAACAGAAATTTCCTTTGATAGCTATTTCTAGCTGAATCATAACCCTGTTCTTTTAGAATGCTTTCACAATTCCCTTCTAAATTCCATTGCTTCCATGTTTATTGTCCACTTTCCTATATGGTTACAATTATCTCCTCCCACATGATTTGTTTCAGCAGCTTGGTGAGTAATACCATTTCCTCAGTTTGAATGTTCTTGGTTTGTTTCTCATGTTTACTGATCCTCCAAATGTAAGGATATCGTTTCATTCTGTATCTGTGCTATTTAGTGATGTAGACTTTCTTCCGGACTATTTGTGTTCCAGTTTACTAGTTTTGTTCGGCTTCTTGCAGCTTCTCTAATTGATCTAATTATGAAAATGTGTTGAAATTCAGCTCATCTTGTGAATCAACACAACACTTAAAGTTGCACTGTATGATTCATCATGGGCTATTTTCCATACCCTTAATTTTCCTTTTAGGCAATCATTCTGCTCAGTTTGTTCAATGGGCCTTATTCAAGATAATCAGTAGCAGTGCATTACAATTGCTGAGCATGTTCTCGTACTGTGCTTGGATTCAACGTTTTGTTCCCCCTCTCCTTTTATAGGGGGCACTGGAAAAAGGAAAAATTTGTTTTTAGTGCCCAAAAATAAAACCCACAAAAAAACCCAAAAAAAAAACAAAAAAGGGCCTTGTAAATGTCTTGTGTGTGTCATCCAGGTCGGGTGGCACGGATACATGTTTTATGTTTTGCAGGTTAACTCAAAAGAGTTTCAACGTTTTGTCTATTAAGAGCTTAAATTGTTGTTGCATAAATTCGTGTTTCATTTGGACCTAATTGAAGTTTTCAAAATTACAAAGGTGATTGGCAAAGTTGCTTTGGGCAAATTATTCAAATACCAGGGCACAGATGTTAAAGGTTAGGAGTAACTTTCTATCCAAAAGACAGTAAACTTATGGAAGCTGATAGAAAAAATGAATTCAAGAGGCAAATAGATGCTTTTGTGGGAAAAGCAGAAAGCAGAGATTTAGGGATATTGATGGGCTCAATTTTCCCCAGTGATTTGCGGCGTTTTTTTGGCATGCACCACTGTTTTTGGCCTAAATTTAAAAATCCAAGTTTCCCCAAAGATTGCACGGCAGCATAACTCAGTTAGTTACAATTATTTTAGGTTTTTTTTGCATCATAGGGGTGTAACCTGATGTCTGCATCAGTTTTTCACAATTATGCAAGTTTGGCCAACTTACGTTTCTCCTAGGACGGCGTATGTGACCACTCCCAAAAAACCTTCTGGGCACTTAAGAAAAACCAGCACACATTAAAAAATCACCGCAGAAAGTTTTTAGGCGATGTTTTGGAGGGAGTCAAGAACATATAAATATGCATCATCAAGCTTAAATTTTTCCAACTGAAAATGCCAGATCTAAGCACGCCTATTGCACATGCTCAGACCTGGGTGTGGTCCATACTAGGACGTCAACCTTGGGGAGAGAGACAACAAAGAAGCTTGTCCTGCCTGCCATTTTGAGTTTCTTACAAAGGTACAATTTAATCATAGGGGCAATACTGACAATGCTATACCTTGTGCAAGCCTTCTGCGAGATGGTGCTGCGGAGGAGACAACTGACTTTAACGTCATCGCATGAGGAACCTCAGAGCACGTAGGATGATGGGCAGGGGGCCTTACCCATGTCCGGTATATCAAGACAAGGGTCATAGTTGAGTGATGCAGACTGTGTCAGAAGACTGCATTTCTGCAAATAAGTTATAACCGAGATCTGTGAGTTAGTAAAAGCAGACCTGCACCCCGATATGATTTGAACACACAACCTTCTGATCTGGAGTCAGACACACTACCGTTGCACCACGAGACCTACAACCGAGAAGCGTCAGGAGGACTGCTTTGTTAATTGAAGTGAAGGTTACAGCTGTACTTTCATTCTATGCATCTGGATTGTTCCAGGCCACAACTGGAGATGCGTGCGCCATTTCTCAACATGCAACACATATCTGCATTCGGCAAGTGACTGCTGCACTATATGCCCGGAGCAATGACTACAGAAAGTTCCCCATGACCGCCCTGGCAATGCGAGAAAAGGCTGTGGGCTTCTCCAGGATTGCTGGCTTCCCAAAGGTACAGGGCTGCATTAATTGTACCCACATCGTCTTGCGAACACCTTTTGGAGGATTCCGAAATGTACAGGAACAGAAAAGGCTTCCACTTCGTTAATGTGCAACTCGTGTGTGACAACATGCATCGCATCATATCAGTTGATGCAATATACTCTGGGAGCACCCATGATGCGTTCATCTTACCCGTATCTGTCATGTTTCAGCTGCAGCCAAAAGGGCAGAGCTGGCTACTGGGCGACAAAGGTTACAGCCTCGCCACCTGGCTCATGAAACCCCAACACATTATCTGGACGGAAGCTGACCAGGAATGTCACACATTGCAACGCGCAGCATAATAGAGAGGACCATTTGCATCTTGAAGCAGCGTTTCCGATGCCTGGACCATTCCAAAGGCTACTTGCAATACTCCCCTGAGATTGTTGGTCAGTTCACTGTTGTGTGCTGCATGCTGCATAACTTAGCCATCATGAGGCAGCAGCAGCTCGTAGTAGAAGACCCACCTCAGGTGAGAGTATCTGATGATGATGAGGAGGATGATGAAGATGACGTGGAGGAGGAGGAAGCGGAGGATGAGGACGAGGAAGCCATGCAACTACCTGAACCCGGAGCAAAACGGAGGAGGAGGGTGGACTGTCGTGCCCTTTTAACGATTGCTCGAGCCTTGCTCCACCAGCAGCTCATCCGTGAACACTTTGCTGCCCAAGGCTCAGTGGTAACTATTCCAAATGGACCATGTTTACTGTTTGGACCTGTTCCATAATGTGTTGTGTTAATGGAACAAATAATGGAAATGATTCTTGTTTACTTCAAAAAGTTGTGTTAATAATGGAACAAATAATGGAAATAATTCAGTTATAATTTAAAATATATTTTATTCAAAAGTTTAACAAACATTTGTTTGTACTTAACTTAAGTTTAATAAAAATATTCTTGTATCAAACGTTAAAGTTTTCAGTTATGATCACTTACAAACTTTTAAACTTGTAAATTTACATAAATTACAAAAAAGTTTAATTTGAGAACAGTTACAACAGTAACAACAATAATAATAATAATAATAATAGTAATACAACATCATCAGCAGTCCCTCGAAATCAAGGAAGACTTGCTTCCACTCTCAAAGTGAGTTGTTAGGTGACTGAACAGTCCAATATGGGAATTACAGTCTCTAACAGGTGGGACAGACAGTCGTTGAAGGAAAGGGTGGGTGGGACTGGTTTGCTGCATGCTCCTTCCGCTGCCTGCGCTTGCTTTCTGCATGCTCTCGGCGACGAGACTCGAGGTGCTCAGCGCCCTCCCAGATGCTCTTCCTCCACTTAAGGCGGTCTTTGGCCAAGGACACCCAGGTGTTGGTGGGGTGTTGCATTTTATCAAGGAGGCTTTGAGGGTGTCCTTGAAACATTTCCTCTGCCCACCTGGGGCTCGTATGCCATGTAGGAGTTCCGAGTAGAGCGCTTGCCTTGTGAGTCTTGTGTCAGGCATGCGAACAATGTGGCCTGCCCAATGGAGCTGGTCAAGTGTGGTCAGTGCTTCGATGCTGGAGATGTTGGCCTGATCAAGGACGCTAACGTTGGTGTGTCTGTCCTCCCAGGGGATTTGCAGGATCTTGTGGAGACGTCATTGGTGGTATTCCTCCAGTGATTTGAGGTGTCTACTGTATATGGTCCACGTCTCTGAGCCATGAAGATGGGCGGATATCACTACAGCCTTGTAGAACTTGAGCTTGGTGCCAGATTTGCGGGTGTGATATTCAAACACTCTTCAAGTGGCTGAAGGCTGCGCTGGTGCACTGGAGACGGTGTCGAACCTCCTAGTCCATGTCTGCCCTTGCTGATAATAGGCTCCCGAGGTATGGAAAGTGGTCAATGTTGTCCATGGCCGCGCCGTGGATCTTGATGACTGGAGGGCAGTGCTGTGTGACGGGTCAGGTTGGTGGAGGACCTTTGTCTTACGGATGTTTGGTGTGAGGACCATGCTTTCGTATGCCTCAGTGAAGATGTTGACTATGACTTGGAGTAAAGTCTCTGTGCGCAGGTGCAAGCGTTGTCCGTGTACTGTAGCTCAACGACAGGTTGGGATGGTCTTGGATCTGGCCTGGAGATGACGAAGGTTAAACAGGTTCCCACTGGTTCTGTAGTTTACTTCCAATCCAGCGAGGAGCTTGTTGAGTGTGAGGTGGAGCATTGCAGTGAGCAAGATTGAGAAGAGGGTTGGCGTGATGACGCAGCCCTGCTTCACCCCGGTCTGGATGTGGATTGGTAATGGATCTGTTGGTCAGGATCACGGCCTGCATGTTGTCGTGGAGCAGGTGGAGGGTGGTGACAAACTGTTGGGGGCAGCCGAAATGGAGGAGGACGCTCCATTGTCCCTTGTGGTTAAGTGTCTAAGGTCAAAGAAGGCCATGTACAAGGGTTGGTGCTGTTCCCTGCATTTCTTTTGCAGTTGTCTCGCCGTAAAGATCATGGGCTAGAGTTTCCTCATTTTTTGCATGCTTAATGCCCACTTAAAGTCCATTTTACCACTGAAATCACGTATAATGCCCATATATCGCCCATTTAGCCACAAAATGGAAACTGACAGGCATTTTTTGGAAAATTATCGGCGAGCATTACTTTTCCCATGTGCGTAACGCCAGGAAAAAATAATACCGTCTGCCCGCTTTTTTTGGGCGAAATCAACGCCCATAATATCACCCAGCATTACTTTCCGCACAGAATTAATGCCGAGATTCAATAATACCGTCCGCCCACTTTTTTTATCGTAAGGATCATATTTGCCGAAACTAGCAGCCATGAGATTGTCCAGCGTCACTTTCACCACCTCACACACATATTACCCACAATGTCGCTCACCCAAAAAACACCCAGAAAAAGTAGAACTAACCAGAACTAATCACAGCGTTATGGACGCCATGTTCTACATCATGTGTCACATCCTTTGAAAGGCTGCTGTGCTTCAACCTCAGGGGAGTTCGGATGTGCTCTGGAGGTTGTTGGAGTTGATGTGAACATCTGTAGAAACATCTTGGCCATACAGTGACCGATTGGAACCCATCGGGACATTCATTATTTGTGACTAATCGGTGGAAAGTAGAGAGCTATTGCAATGGGGCCTGTCCTTTCTCACCCTCTCTTGAAGACCAATTACATGCTGCAGACTCGAGATTGCCGAAGGTACGCTCTACAGCATTATGTGCCCAATGTAAGATGTGCCAGACTGATGAGGAGGACCAGACGTTACACCCCTGCAAGTGCAGGGAGAAACAGTCTTACCTCGACTTGCCTGACACCACCTGCCTTCAGAGACTGCGCTTCCACAAAGAGGTTATCACTGAGGTATGCCAGCTCATAAGGGGAGATCTGCAGTCTGCCAGCATCATCAGTACTGCACTGTCCGTCGAGGTCAAGGTCACCGCGGCACTGTCATTCTACATGTTGGGTTCTTTTCAGACCTCAGCCTGCGACATTTGCGGTCTGTCTCAGCATGCCACACATGCCTGCAACAGACAATAGGTTCCGTCAACATGTGGATTACAGCCTAATGCCTGTTTTAGGCGCCCCCACAGAAATTCGATTTGCAATGAGCTAGGCCAGCTCAGGATTCTTAAACAGCATCTGCGGTTCACTAAAGGTAAAGTTTAGGGTGCCGAAATTGCCCCGTGTAACTTTGAATATTCCAAAGTTTTAGCGCCCGGCACCAGGAAGACATTTGAGACCTGGAATTTGAACAAAATAAATCCTGTTGTTGCTCGCCGGCGCTCTTGAGGCTCTCATGGGGTGGGAGGGAGGCATGAGCACCGCGCTAGCCGAGTCAACGCCATGCTGCCGCGTTGCCCTCTCAAAGGGGAGGGATGCTGCGAGGCCTAACACAGGCTCCGTGATGCCCTCTGGGCCACCAGGGAGGGTTTCAGCCAGGCCTGTAGCCCAGCACTTAAGAGGGGGTGCCGGGCTGCCTGTTTTTGCAATAGACTCAATATGTGATAAAACAGCAACAGCAACTTGTATTTATATAGCGCCTTCAAAGTAGTAAAATGTTCCAAGGCGCTTCATAGGAGCGTTATAAGACAAAAATGTTAAACAAATCCTCTAATTACAATACACTAATACAGATGTGTGCAACATACATCAGCCATTGATATTGCTGCAGTTGCTGATTCCAACTCTTCTGAAGTTTTATTTTCAAAAATATTATACACTGTGGGTATGAAACTATGGATTTTTTTAAAGGAAAAAGTAGGCCGATGTATAGAATGGCGAAGAGCATTCTATATATTCAGTTCTTCGCTCTTAATAAAATTAGAAAAGATAGGACTTTTACCCCTTGAATTCTTTGCTTTAAATACTGCATGTTATATTTGAGAATCATCAAAGCAAGCAACATATTTTAGATATTGCACTTAGTATTTCCAGATTATTTTTTATTTAATATACTACCTGATCTCCTGTGGAGTCAAGAAATATGAGCCTGGAATTGCCGACCAGTTGCAATACAGAACTGCAGCACAATTCAAGTGGGGGAAGGTGCAATTTGGAGCAGAATCTGGATCAACTGCCTTTCCAGCCCTTGTAATTTGCCATGCCTAATTGAGTTCTTGGGAGGAACGGGGCTCTGTCTGTCTTGTTACATCGAGGGACAACCCTGGGAACATGTCCACGGTTGTTCCTGGGCTTCCACAGAACTCTGCCCAACTTTTCACTAGTAGGCCGAGAGCAAAAATCAGATCCCTCACCAACTTCCAGGTCCCCAGTGAGGTGGGCACATCTGTTGCATCTGAATTTTCTAATGATCCTATTCCAGAACTTGGGACAGGGTCACTAGCAGAGTGAGGTCTTGCCCAGCTACACTTCTGCCCCCTCAATAGAGTCCATAGAAACTTTAAGCGATGCTGTTTTAGAAAGATCGGAATGTTACAGCATGAAATGCATAATATATTATTCTATATCTTACTTTCTGTGTGTTGTTTATGGACAAAAATGAGGGAAAAAGAAGTGTCTATCATTCTGTAATTGTCCTGCTAGTTGCCTCCTACACTCTAGTTCTTTTTGTCAACCCCTTTATGTCTTTGTTGTCTTCCATCCTTTCTGTCTGTCTTTTTCTCTGCATGTTGCATAGTCTTTTTTTCAGTGACAGGATACGCAAAGAATGATTTGTGACAAAATGTGGATGTGCCCGTACAAAGGAGTAACAGAAATATCTCCCAAAGGAATGCTTGAAGAGAGCTGCATATCAACAAGCAACAGAATTGTGTTTGTTGCCAAAGAGGGACCGAGGTGGCAAACCTCATGGCAGCGGGCTTGAACCTCAGTCAGCTGAAGGTCTCCCTCATGAGCTGTGCCTGCAGCTATCTGGCAACTGGCACAACCCAGTTACTGCACTGTGAGGGGTCAGGGGTGAAGGAGTCCCACCTGAACCTGCAGCCAGTGTAATGTTGGAGAGGGAACGAGGAGACGGGATGAGGAGGGAAGAAAGTGGAGGAAGAGTGGACACTGCTGGAGAGGGAGGAGAGACAGAGGGGGAAATGTGGTGGGGTTCAGGGGCATGGGGAGAGATGTGGGAGAGCAATACAACTTAAAGAAATCTAGCAAACTGACTGAAATATAATCAAGAGTACTTTCAAGATTAATGTAGATTGATGAGCTGTGGACTCAGCAACATTGATGGATTTGGGGCCTTGGAAAGGAACGGACGGTTAGTTGTAAAGCAACAAATAGGAGCAGAAACAGCTTCAAATAAACGGCCTGATGGGGCGACCAGCAGCTGTGTTTGGTGCCTCACCACAGCAGGAGAGCTGAGGACAGAGCGGGCCGACAGGAGTGGCAAAGGCTTTGCTCAGCAGCAGTGCTGAATATTCAAGTCTAAAGAGATATACTTGTATTAAAATTAAACAACTAAATGCTCAGGAGAGGATAAAGAATACGGAGTTATGGACAGGACAGCAGGCTTGAATGATATAAAGGAATGAAGACAAAGAGCATCTTTTTTAGAAAAAAATACAAACTACACAGTGAAGAGAAGGGAATGCTTTATTTATGGTAAATAAAGTTTTAAAAAAAGATTACAGAACACCTACAGACATAAAGGGTAGTACAGGCACAATATGGGTTTTCCCATAGGAGTAAGCTTCATGTGAACGTTTTCAATAAAATGCCTGCCCCATATAAGTGAATTTAATATATAAGTGATAGGACACAATTTTAATTCTATTTATTATTATTTCTGTGCGCTGTCTGAGTTATGATTACAGTAATTATTATTGCTATCCGAGAAGGACAATGATTAAAACGTGAGATCAGCCTCTATGGTTCCTTGGACTGACAAAGCTAGATAGTGAGATTTGAGCTGTAGCCAAAATGAATGAATTTGCCAGCAAATGAATATTTTTTGTTTATTTAATGCAGTAGCAGACTCAATTTTTCATTAGACTTAATACCCATGGTGTCTCAAAGCACCATTCCGCTTCCTCCGCCCATTCCCACCCCTGCCCCCGCCAGCCGCCAAGCAGGACTTGTGTAGGATAAACATTATACAGAATCTACAGCACAGAAACAAGCCAATCAACCCAACTGCTATATGCCACTATTTATACTCCACATGAACCTCCTTCCACTCTAGTTACCTTTTCCAACTCTTCCTTCATATCCCTCTCCTTCCTCATGTATACATCAAGCCTCACCTTAGAGGCATCAATGCTATTTGCTTCAACCACTCCATGTGGTGTTCCACATTCTTCATGTCTGTGTAAAGAAATTTCTCTTAAACACTTTGGGGGAAAAATTGAACATCGACAAAAACCTGCCAATGTCACCGCGGCCTGGGGCTTACGGCTGTTGAAAATGGCCACAGTGCCACTGGGCAAAAATTTGCGCTGTGGGCTGGAGATTTGTAGAGCAGTGCTAACTTACTGTGTAATACCCTCCTGCTGGCGTTAGTGGAGGCAACCGACCCGAAGTTCCCGTGCAGGAGCGGTGTTGCAGTTTCTTGCAGCCTCTGGGAGCGAGGCTGTGGAGTTCACAATTACAAGGGCTGTGAATTAAAGGGCAATGTGTTCAGGACAAATTAAAATTAAAATCAAGTAAAAAAAGCATTTTCAGCCTTTACACACTTTCAAAAAACATTAACATTAAAAAGAAGTCCCAAATAGGACCCTTCAGCACTTAAAGCTGAATTCCCTTATAAACCATAAATAATGGAAAAAGTGCTTCAGCACTAACACAAATGGTTCAGCAAGCCAGGGAAGAGGCACCCAGGGTATCACACGTAGCATTGCAGCTTTGTGCAGGGGGTCAACACTGCAAGAGAGGTCCACTACACACAGGGACTCGGAGGCCATCCGGAAAGAAGGATGATGGATCACATCACCGAGGACATCACTGTTAGCTGTGTCGTCCTACCCTCTGGCTTCAGTGCCCAAAGAAGCTTCATGGCCTCAGACCACTGGTCAAGGTCAGTGAATGCATCTTCAAAAGCTGTCTCCTACCAACTGCATCTCTTGCACTTCTCAGTGCATCACTCCACCCACACCCCCAATCCCTCACCTACCAACAATCTGTACCAATCACATCTCCCATGCCTAGCCTCACCTCACTCCCTTGGAGGAGATGGTGCTAGCCATTCTTGGCAGGGGCATGACTGAACACTTGGCCAATGGTGGGGCTGAACAGATACAAGATACCGGTACCCTCATACATTATCCTCTGTCTCACATGCACCCCTTGCTTTCCCACCCTCCCCTCCCCACAACTTCACCCTTGTTCCTTCCTCATTTCACACACCCAAGAAATGCAGTCTGCCCAGTTAATGGTTGACCAAGACAAGGGACAGGAGAGTGAAGAAGAAGATTGATTTGACACTCCCAACCACCAGCACCTCAAGATCGACCAGCAAGGCCATTTGCAGTATCTCCCACTGAAAGTCAGCAGTCTTCCATCAGCCTTGCTGCCACTGGGGTGGCACTGCGTGACATCAGTAGGATAGGCAAAAGCACAGACAAGACACTCACTAAGAGAATGCATAAGGGTGATGAGTTGATTTCTTGATGTCATATTGAATGGATAGATGTATAAAGTTGGATTGGAAAGTTTGCTTTATGATTGCTTTTATTTCAGCATCATGGCCAAGAGGACGCTGTGATGGTCAGTAACAGATAGAAGGCAAGGTGTTGCACTAATGTTGAAAGGGGAATTGGGGTTGTGGTCACTGGAACCATCCCAGCTTAGGACTCAGCACGGAACTTAGTGCTAGGGTCGAAGTTCGCCTTGGTGATAAGTCGGTGTTGCATGCCGACTGACGTCACCACTCCGTCATTGTTTTTGCAGGGCACTATTTTGAAACAGCAATGCTACTGGGACGTCGAATATGGAGGACACCGTGGGATCCGTCACCAGCTGGTAGAAGAGCGGTGGCCGCTGCTTTTATGATTCAAAACCGCGCTAACGAGTGGTGCTAAGACAAGGAATTTCTCCCCATTCATTTGTTCTGTTGGTGGCTATCTTATATTTATGTCTATTTGTTTTGGTCACCCACAAATGGAAATAGTTTCTCCACAGCCACTCTATTGAATCCCTTTACAATTGTAAAGATCTCCTCTTCGTCTTCTCAAAGAAAAAAACCCCAGCCTGCTCAATCGTTCTGATGGTTGCACCTTCTTAATTGTGGTAACATCCTTGTAACTTATTTCTGCACTGTCTCCAGTGCTTCAATATCTTGTTTTTAGTGTGGAGGTCAGTACTCCAGGTGTGACCTAAACAAGACTCTGTATAAATTTAAAATTACCTGCCTGCATTTGTAGACTATACTATTAGAAATGAAGCATAGAATCTTAGAAAATTACGAAACAAAAGGAGGCCATTCAGCCCATCATGTCCATGTCAGTCAAAAAAGAGCTACCCAGTCTAATCCCACCTTCCAGCACTAGGTCTGTAGCCCTGTAGGTCACAACTCTTTGGGCCCAAGTTTCCACATGCGCCTAGAACGGCGCAGTCCCGACCTGGGCGCCCGTTTTTCGCGCCACAAAGTGCGCCTAAAAAAAACCTCGGTATTCTCCACCTACCTACAGGCCCTCTGGCCCAAGGCGCAGCCAGCACGAGCTGTGGGGGGGGCGGAGCCAGGTCCCTGCGCTGAAAACAGTGCCGGGACCTCTGCACATGCGCGTTACATTGGGCACGCAAGTGCAGTAGCTCCAGGCGCCGAACTGTGTGGGAGGGGCCCGAAGCATGCAGCCCCTAGCCCTGGCCAAATGGCCTCACTGGGGCTGCGTGAATAAGGCTCCTCCCACGGCCAGCTCCTGCTCTCCCCCCCCCCCCCACCCCCCCCCCCACCGACCAGACCCGACACTTGCTCCATTCTACTTTAGTTTGGAGTACGTTTTCACTGTGGAAACTTTCAAATCAGGCGTCAGTGGCCGGACACGCCCCCTTTTGAAGAAAAAATTCTGTTCCAAAGTAGAACTGTTCTACCTGACTAGAACTGCAGAAAAAAAAGTGGAGAATTGCAATTTCTAAGATAGTCCGTTCTCCACCAGTTGCTCCTAAAAAATCAGGCGCAAATCATGTGGAAACTTGGGCCCTTTAAGTGCACATCCAAGTACTTTTTAAATGAGATAAGGGTTTCTGCCTCTACCACCCTTTCAGGCAGTAAGTTCCAGGCCCCCACCACCCTCTGGGTGAAGATTTCTTTTCCTCATCTCCCCTCTAATCCTTTTACCAATTACTTTAAATCTATGCCCTCTGGTTGTTGAACACTCTGCTAAAGGAAATAGGCCTTTTCTATTCACGCTATCTAGGCCCCTCATAATTTTAAATAACTTAATTAAATCTCCTCTCAACTTCCTCTGTTCCAAGGAAAACAACCCCAGCCTATCCAATCTTTCCTCCTAGCTAAAATGTTCCAGTAGCAACATCCTTGTAAATCTTCTCTGCAATCTAATGCAATCATATCTTTCCGGTAATGTGGTGACCAGAACTATATGCAGTACTCAAACTGTGGCTTAACTAGTGTTGTATACAGTTCTAGCATAACTTCCCTACTCTTATATTTAATGCCTCGGCTAATAAAGGAAAACATTCCGTATGCCTTTTTAACTACCTTATCGACCTGTCCTGCTACCTTTAAGGATCTGTGGACATACACTCCAAGATCCCTCTGTCCCTCCACACCTCTCGGTATCCTCCCATTTATTGTATATTCCCTTACCTTGTTGCCCCTCCCCTAATTCAATAACTCACACTTTTCTGGATTGAATTCCATTTTGCACTTTTCTACCCAACTGATCAGTTCATCAATATCTTTCTGCAGTCTAAAGTGTTCCTCCTGTCAACCACTCGGCCAATTTTTGAATCATCTATAAATTTCTTTATTATTCCCCCTATATATAAGTCTAAATCATTTATATATACTACTAAAAGCAAGGGACCGAGTACTGAGTCCTGTGGAACCCCACTGGAAACAGCGTTCCAGTTGCAAAAACACCCTTTGCTATCTGCCACTGAGCCAATTTTGGATCCAATTTGCCACTCTCCCTTGGATCCCATGGGCTTTTACTTTTTTGATCAGCCTGCCATGTGGGACCTTGTCAAAAGCCTTGCTAAAATCCATGTAGACTACATCAAACACACTGCCCTCGCCGATCCTCCTTGTTACCTTACCTCAAAAAATTCAATCAAGTTAGTCAGATACGAATTCCCTTAACAAATCCATGCTGACTGTCCTTAATTAAGCTGTGTCTTTCTAAATTAAGGATTATATTGCCCCTCAGAATTGATTCCAGTAATTTGCCCACCACCAAGATTAAACTAACTGGCCTGTAATTACTTGGTTTATTCCTTCCTCCCTTTTTAATCAATGGTACAACGTTAGCAGTTCGCCAATCCTCTGGCACCACTCCTGGAGCCAGGGAGGATTGAAAAATGATGGTCAGAGCCTCTGCAATTTCCTCCCTTGCTTCTTTTAGTAGCCTTGGATATATTTCTACAGGTCCTGGCGATTTATCGACTTTCAAAGATGCTAAGCCCCTTAATATTTCCTCTCTTACTATCCCATCCAATATTTCACTCTCTTTCTCCTTAACTTCAACATCGGCATCATCCCCCTCTTTTGTGAAGACAGCTACAAAGTATTCATTTAGTACCTTACCCACATCCACCGTTTCCACAGACAGATCACCATTTTGGTCCCTTATAGGCCCTACTCTTTCCTTCGTTATCCTCTTGCTCTTTATGTAATTATAAAACATCTTTGGGTTTTCTTTGATTCTGCTTGCCAGTATTTTTTCATGCCCTCTCTTTGCTTTCCTAATTATCTTCTTAATTTCAGCCCTACACTTTCTATACTCTTCTTGACTTTCTGCAGTATTAAGCTCTCGACATCTGAAATAAGCTTCCCTTTTTTGCCTTATCTTACCCTGTATGCACCTTGTCATCCAGGGATCTCTAAATTTGGCAGTTCTATCCTTTTTATTTGTGGGAACATGTTTACCCTGAATTCCATGTACCTCCCACTTGAATAACTCCCACTGCTCTAACACTGATTTACCTTCAAGTAGCTGTTTCCAGTCCACTTTTGCTAAATCACTTCTAAACTTCGTAAAATTAGCCTTCCCCCAATTTAGAACCATTGTGAAGGAATTCTACCATAACTTCTTTAAAAATAAGACACTACCTTATAACTTCTTTAAAAATTCTACCTTTCTAACCGCTTTAAAAATAAAACAAGCCGAATTTAGAAATTTTAGCTATGAAATAATGCTAGCTTTCAAGGACTGGCCCTAGATAAGTTACTTTTTTAACTTCTTAAAACAGAACAATTGTTGAAATAAGCAGTCAGCATGAATGGCCTAATCTGGATTGTTCATCATAAACAAATTGCAACTGCCCTCTTGACTGCAGATGGCAAATCAAACATGAATACATGCAAACACTCTAGTTAGTTCAGGTGAATTAGCAAAATGTCAAGTACCTTGCATAAACAAAACTAAATTCTTGGGATCATGGACTATAACACATCATGAAACAAACACTCAAGTGCTCAATACACAAACAAATGACATCTGCTCTTTGAACATAAATGGTAAATTCGCAATAGCTATGTATTGATATAGGAGCTAGGAATGCAAGGCGCAGCAAGGAAATAGTTAATGATGATTAACTTGAATCTTAAGAAATAGGGCAAAAAAGAGTATAAATGTTGAAAGTTTGAATGTCTTTCTCGACTACAGAGTAAGGCAGAAGGCACTGTGCTTGTTCTGTGGTTTCCTACTTCTCGGGGATTGAAGGTAACTGCTATGTTTATAATTAATGGATATCCTGCTTAAACTATTTTAAGAACTGTAATACTGTAATGAAGTTTAGATTTAAAAGTAAGGTTCTCTACTAGAAATAAGGTTTTTCACCTTATTTAGAACTGTTAATGTTGAGATTGACTGATTCACCAACTGTAAATTGCATATCGGTTCTTTAAATAAATCGCTATATATTTTTTAATAGTTGCTCATAGTCTTCTGCATCAATAACTCGTGGACCACGTCTCAAGTACACTCTTTTGGTGAAGAGGTACATTACTGAGGGGAGACCCGTCGATCCCTTACAATATGTGGGATAAATACAATCTGGCTAAAACTTACTAAAACGTGCTATCTGGAGGACGTTAACATTCTTCGGTTGTTCCTTTCCTTTAGGGAGAGATAGTCCGGACCTTTAGATCCAGTTAGTGTCTTTAGGATTCGGCTACCTCAGCCTTAAGTTGAGAGTGAACACTTGAGAAGTACGCCTGATCTGGGATAGCCCCAAAGGGACTAGGATTGGTCATTTTTCCTCCCATCTTTACTCCTGTTTTATCTTTGTCCTTATCCATAATTATGTTAAAACTAATTGAATTATGATCACTACCACAAGAATGCTCTCCTGCTGATACTCCTTCCACCTGCCCAGCTTAATTCCCTAAAACTAAATCCAGTACTTACCCCCCTCTTGTTGGGCTTGCTATGTATTAGCAAAAAAAGTTCTCCAGAATACAATTTAGGAATTCTGTGCCCTCTCTATCTTTTACATTGATTGTACCCCAATTAATATTAGGATAATTGAAAACCCCAGTATTACTACCCTATTATTTTTGTACTTGTCAGAAATTTACCTACAAATTTGCTCTTCTATTTCCCTCAGACTGTTTGGGGGTCTATAATGCACTCCCAACAGTGTGATTGTCCCTTTTTTCTTCTTTAGTTCAACCCATATAGACTCATTTGATGATCCCTTTAACATATCAACCCTCGTTACAGCTCTAATTGTTTCATTAACCATTATTGTCCATTTGGCAGGATAGTCCATGTGAACATTTGTAAGTGGGAATGTGGTAGAACTACCAGTCACCGGGGAATAAAAGGGAAGAAGGTTGTTACTGCGATTTATGTTAAAATAAGTTCATGGCTAAGTTCAGTGATTTATTTTAGATTTTTAAATAATTTTTTTATGATTATTATGTGATAACTATAATTACTGAAAATATTCAGAACATTAATCTATACTCTCAGCATATACACTTCATTTGCCTGTCAGAATTGTATTTTGTGAATTAAAATTAGTGAGCTTTGCAAGATTTCCTGTCCATTAACTTTAGTGGATGGAAAATGTTTAAGTTGGAAAGTGACCCGAAGGAAAATCAATTGTATCTGGTGTATTATTATTTAAGGTTTGGGAATGTTGGGAGCTTACAGCTGATGAGCAGACCTCATTTTCATTGAATAATTCAAACGTGCTAATTTTGGGGTAGATTTGCAAAATGTTGACTGGATATAAAACCGGAGTTGTAGAACGGCCATTATAAAAACAGACTGATTTTCATTTCTATTGATTTCAATGGAAAGGGAAATCAGATGGTTCCTATAGCAGGCAACCAATCCGCAACGCCAGTTTTACACCCAGTCAGCAAACTGAAATTCTAGCCCTACAAGTTATCGACACTTTAATGTGTGAATCCTTGCATTGAAATGATTGGCCAAACATCAAAATAATAGGGAAAAGGAGTCCTACTTTGTGAAATTAAGTTCATAAAAGATTGTGTTTTTGACATCTCGAAGGAAGAGGATGTGTGGAATAAAAGGGTAATGTCAAAGCTAGTAGCTTATCAGCAATATGTTGAAATAGATCTTTAACATTATCTAAAGCCATTAACTTGTTGACTATGTAAGAAATCCAACCATAAATTAGTCTTGTTGAAATGGATGTTGATAGTAACCCTATTCTGTGTTAAGTAGAGCCCAGCTGATACTGAATTATTGTGATACATTTAAACTAGTATTGAGCCTCTAATGATTCGAACGCTTTGGGTATTGTTTAATGCTTAGTGTTATGATGGTATCCTAAATGTGTTAAAGTGATGTTAGTTCACATGTATTTGTGTCTGGCATCATGTTTGATGACTCTGGCAAGAAGGAGTTAGCTAATCTACTTGGCGACATGCAGTATTCCCACTGTGATTAGGTTGGTTTGTGTATTTGTTAATATACTTTGGACTGATTAAGGTAAAACAGATCAAACAAACTACACTTTAGGCATCTAATAAATGTTAGAGATGTGAGTTAAGACACCAATCATATTTTCTGATATGGAGTTGAAGAAAGGATTTAGAGATTCCTTTGATATACTTAGACTAATATTCATGATAGGTTTTATGGCATTCCGACACTATGAAAGCACTTGAGCTATTCAATTGCTAAGCTCTATGTTTGTTGTTTGTTGATGATTGATAGCTTTTGCAACCTGATTAGATTGATTAAATATCAACCAATCAGCATAATTGGCAAAGGATACTTAAAGGGTTGACGGTGGATAAGCAATGACAAACATTTAAAGATCACATGGATGAACTTCCCCTATGGGGACCTGATATTAAATTGTTTTTTGGACAGGGAGCTGGAACAGGGGCTTGCCCCGTCCACTCCATGCACCGACCTGGTATTGCAGTGTATCCAGGAACGGTGCAACTTCGCCTCTCGGCCTTTTGGCTAAGATCAAATATATTGACGCAAAGTGATCTTTGGCGTTAGAGTTGATCTGGAAAGAAATTGGATATAAAAAAATTTTTAAAAATTGTACATCCCTGTCTGGAGTAAAAATAAAACTGGGAAGGTAGCTTAACCGTGGCTAACAAGGGAAATTAAGGATAGTGTTAAAACCAAGGAAGAGGCATATAAATTGGCGAGAAAAAGCAACAAATCTGAGGACTGGGAGAAATTTAGAATTCAACAGAGGAGGACTAAGGGTTTAATTAAGAGGGGGGAAATAGAGTACGAGAGGACGCTTGCAGGGAACATAAAAACTGACTGCAAAAGCTTCTCTAAATATGTGAAGAGAAAATGATTAGTTGAAGACAAACGTAGGTCCCTTGTAGTCAGATTCAGGTGAATTTATAATGGGGAACAAAGAAATGGCAGACCAATTGAACAAATACTTCGGTTCTGTCTTCATGAAGGAAGACACAAATAAACTTCCGGAAATACTAGGACAGTGGGTCGAGTGAGAAGGAGGAACTGAAGGATATCCTTATTAGGCGAGAAATTGTGTTCGGGAAATTGATGGGATTGAAGGCCGATAATTCCATGGGGCCTGATTGTCTGCATCCCAGAGTACTTAAGGAAATGGCCCTAGAAATAGTGGAAGCATTGGTGATCATTTTCCAACAGTCTATCGACTCTGGATAAGTTCCTATGGACTGGAGGGTAGCTAATGTAACCCCACTTTTAAAAAAAAAGAGGGAGAGAGAAAACGGGTAACTATAGATCGGTTAGCCTGACATCAGTAGTGGGGAAATGTTGGAATCAATCATTAAGGATGAAACAGCAGCGCATTTGGAAAGCAGTGACAGGATCGGTCCAAGTCAGCATGGAATTATGCAAGGGAAATCATGCTTGACGAATCTGCTGGAATTTTTTGAGGATGCAACTAATAGAGTGGACAAGGGAGAACCAGTGGATGTGGTGTATTTGGACTTTCAAAAGGCTTTTGACAAGAGATTGATGTGCAAAATCATAGCACATGATATTGGTGGTAATGTACTGACGTGGATAGAGAACTGGTTGGCAGACAGGAAGTAGAGAGTCGGGATAAACGGGTCCTTTTCAGAATGGCAGGCAGTGACTAGTGGAGTGCTGCAGGACTCAGTGCTGGGAACCCAGCTATTTACAATATACATTAATGATTTAGATGAAGGAATTGATGATAATATCTCCAAGTTTGCAGATGACACTAAACTGGGTGACGGTGTGAGCTGTGAGGAGGACGCTAAGAGGCTGCAGGGTGATTTGGACAGGTTAGGTGAGTGGGCAGATGCAGTATAATGTGGATAGATGTGAGGTTATCCATTTTAGGGGCAAAAACTCGAAGGCAGAATATTATATGAATGGCGGCAGATTAGGAAAAGGGGAGGTGCAACGACTCCTGGGTGTCATGGTTCATCAGTCATTGAAAGTTGGCATGCAGGTACAGCAGGCGGTGAAGAAGGCAAATGGTATGTTGGCCTTCATAGCTAGGGGATTTGAGTATAGGAGCAGGGAGGTCTTACTGCAGTTGTCCCGCTCCTTGGTGAGGCCTCACCTGGTATATTGTGTTCAGTTTTGGTCTCCTAATCTGAGGAAGGACGTTCTTGCTATTGAGGTAGTGCAGCAAAGGTTCACCAGACTGATTCCAGGGATGGCTGGACTGACATATGAGGAGAGACTGGATCAACTAGGCCTTTATTCACTAGAGTTTAGAAGAATGAGAGGGGATCTCATAGAAATGTATAAGATTCTGACGGGACTGGACAGGTTAGATGTGGGAAGAATGTTCCCGATGTTGCAGAAGTCCAGAACCAGGGGACATAGTCGTAGGATAAGGGGTAGGCCATTTAGGACTGAGATGAGGAGAAACTTCTTCACTCAGACAGTTGTTAACCTGTGGAATTCCCTGCCGCAGAGAGTTGTTGATGCCAGTTCATTGGATATATTCAAGAGGGAATTAGATATGGCCCTTACGGCTTAAGAGATCAAGGGGTATGGAGAGAAAGCAGGAAAGGGGTACTGAGGGAATGATCAGCCATGATCTTATTGAATGGTGGTGCAGGCTCGAAGGGCCGAATGGCCTACTCCTGCACCTATTTTCTGTGCTTCTATGTTTCTATAATTTACTTTACATATCAGCAGTTACTTGAGGCAAGCGTGTTTTTTTATGCACTACTTTGATTAGGAATTGGCTCCAATCCCACAGCGAAAAACTTGCAGTTGACTGGTATGGCTCGGCTTGGAGGCAATTTACTAGTAGTGTCCCCCAGTGATAGGTCCTAGGCCAGCCACTGTTCTGTCTTTATTAATAACCTGGACAGCGGTGTTGGAAGTATGGGCGGTACGTTCGCAGATTATACCAAAATCTGCAAGGGTTAAGACAGCAGAGGAGTGCAATCAAATGCAAAGAGATTTAGATGCGCTCAGGCAGTGCTCCAACATGGCAAATGGCAATTAACTTGGATAAATGTAGTGTTATTCATTTTGGTAGGGTGGACACAGAATACACCTATCCTTTGCACGAAAGAGTATTGAAAGAGGTTGAGAGAAAAAGTATCATGTTATGATGCCCCAGCAAGGCAAGGCAAGGCATTTGATTTACTAAATGCAAACAAAACAGAATCCATTTATAGACAAATGGGTGTGGAACAGTTTTGAAGTGAGTACTTCTCTTTTTGCATTCAGTAAACTGATGACTTTAGTAGAATCATCCTATCTGTAGCAATTTTAAATCCAACCAGTACTTACAGCAGGATGGTTATTTCAGCACAAGGTTTACTTTGGCAAAACTACTGCATTTTATGCAATTAAATCAATGCTATAACAATGTGTTCCTGTGGTGATGGTCTTTTGGGCAAATGTATGCACAGAGTACAATAACACATTGGATTGCTACCACTAGTTCCCTAAAAGTGGTCATCTTGGAACTAACTGCTTGGTGAGGTACGACAGCAGGAAGGTACAGTAGGTGTCAAGTTTGTAGTCTGACAGTAAGTAGAATATGAGTTATCTGTTTAGATGTCCTCAAGTGCCTCATATGGCCACCCGATCTGCCGTTCTCTGGGCCATGCAGCGTAAGGCAGCCCCAGCTCCACCTGCCTGGCTAATTCATTTATCTGAGTTCTTTGTGTTCCTAGCAACTGGCCAGACTAGTTTCTTGTAGCTACAGTTATCTTCAGCTACAAACTGCTGTTATGTTGCCAATTTTCAAAATAAAATACAGGTGTAATGCATTAGTGCACAAATAGTAAATCATAAATTATTAAGTCCCAGCCTAACTAAAATAAGCCAACTAGCAATTTTGGACCATGTTTTTGTACAATAAGGCATGTTTGAAGTCTGTTTAATGCCTCCCCTCTGTAAAGAAATGGTTACTCACTAAGCTGTTGCATATGTTCTGCTCCACGTGAAAGTGATGTGATTTATGAATCTTTTGGAGTTCATTATAATGTAATCACGGAGGTGTTTTAGGATTTTTAAGAAATGTATGATTTTTACAAACTATTATTTAGACTTTTTAAAGGTACGGTCACAAATATGACATAAATGGAAATTGATCTTTTAAAACTATCTTGGTGAATTACTTGGATTAAAAAGTAATTGCTAGCCCAGTGGCTAAACACATTTGTCAGAAAACTCCATTGAATGAAAGTAGGAGAGTGAGCCACCTCCAAGCATAGTCCATAAATTTTTCAATCTATATTTTCAAAGGCAATCTGCCAGCACAGAGAAATACACTTTGATTCAGATGTCTTCAATTAAATTGTTAAATACGGTATATTTTTATACAGCACAAAAGGTTGGTGGTAAACTTCCATACTGCCTATGTGGAAAAAAATATCACCATTACTTGGCATAGGAGGCAACAGCACATCTTGCTGGCAAAATTCTTCAACTGTTGAGAGGAAGTGTTCTCAGCAGATTAGTGAGAGTTAATCAGCTCAGCTAACAATATTTGGCCTATCTGCATAGTATGACATAAAGATGCAGGCTGGCATTTGCCATTTCCGCACTCTCCAGCCTGTGATTTTCCACCCATTGAGGCAAATAGGCAGAAAATGGCAGGCAGGCGAGCACAGAAGTGGAAAATCCAGCTGCAGTGTCACTGTATAGCTGGTGGAAGCCAATCTGCACAATAACCAGAGCATATCCCGTGTCCCAAACTGGAGGCCATTTCCCCTGTTCTGCTGTCTCAAAGTATGGGGAAGGGTTCAAGATGTCAGCTCCTAGCACATGGCTGATGTATCCTTTCATGTTTCCCCAGCTCAATGAAGAATAATCTGATCCCTTTTCTGTGGAGGGTCATGCAATTAAGATGTCCTCCCAGCTTTCTCTTTTACCTGTTATTATTATGACATGAAGCACAACAAAAACTTTTCAAGCAATGCCGTTTCTAGTCTACATACAGCCACAGAGCAAGACCAATTAAAAAAAAATGTGTATTAGAAAGGTTTAGATTTTATATTAATGTCTGGGCAAGAAATATGACTAATTAGCTTTTACTTATCCCAATGTAGCTTTAACAGCCACAATGGGTAACTGCTGATGGTAAGTGAGGATTTTATTTTTCTGGATTTATGTTGGCTTCATTGAGACCAAGATTTCAATCAAGTTTCTTACTTAATGATAGAGGACTGTTGTGTTGTAATTTTCAGTCTCTAAAATACCAGCTCTTCTCACTCTTGCCTAAAATCTATTGCAATCCAAGAGAGAATATGGGCCGGTATAAGAAATTGGATAAACATAGGAGACAGAAAGTATTACTGAAAGGTGTAGGAATGTACTGAGTGGAGTACTGTATGGCAAAGTGCTTGGATCTTTGTTTCTTATTAACATAAATAGCCTAGATGCAGAAGTTAATTGCAAGCTTCCTAAATGTGCAGACAACATTAACATAGTGCAGTAGGAACAGTAAGGATGTAGTTAAGATTTTGCAGAAGAATTGCATCTTGGAAGAAAGAATGATAAACATAAGTATAATCAAAGCAAAACAGAGCCAACAGACATCCCTCAACCAACACCATCAAATCAGGTTAGCTGTTCATTTATCCCTTTGCTGGTTGTGAGAACTTGCTGTGCACAATTTGGTTGTCATATTTGTCTGCAAAACAATAATTACACGTCAAAAGTAATTAATTGGCTGTGAGGTGCTTTGAAATGTCCTGTGGGCTTGAAAGCTGATATATAAATGCATATTGTTTTTCTTAACTTTTGGCTGGCAATGACCATTGGTTTAAAATACAATCACTCTTACTTTCTGGGCTAGATATGGTTATGGCTTTGGCTTTCAATTATTCTCAGGATCGCCTAGTGAGATTTGATTTAGGCAGTATTTATTGGCCATCTCTGGTTTCCCTGAAAGCGTTAAAAGTCAACCCTATGGGCCCAAGTTTCCACAAGAAAAAAAAACGGGCGCCCCTCCGAGCTGGGCGCCGGTTTTTCGCGCCTAAAACGGCGCCTAAAAAAATCCTCGGTATTCTCCACCTACTTGCAGGTCCTCTGGCCCTCGGCGCAGCCAGCACGAGCTGTGGGGGGGCGGAGCCAGGTCCCTGCGCTGAAAACAGTGCCGGGACCTCTGCACATGCGTGCTACAGTCGGCACGCAAGTGCAGTAGCTCCAGGCGCCGAACTGTGTGGGAGGGGCCCGAAGCACGCAGCTCCTAGCCCTGGCTGAATGGCCTCACTGGGGCTGTGTGAATAAGGCTCCTCCCACGGCCAGCTCCTGCTTCCCCCCCCCGCCCCCGACCGGACCGGACCCGGCCCGACACCCGCTACCCCCCCCCCGCCGACCAGACCCGACCTGACTCCCCCTCCCCCTCTCTCCCTCCCCCTCTCTGTCTCTCTCTCTCTCTCTCCCTCCCTCCCTCCCTCCCTCTCTCTCCCCCCCCCTCCTGCTCAGCGGCACGAATGGCTTTCTCCCCCCCCCCCTCCCGCTCAGCGGCACGAACGGCTGCAGAATTCTCCCTGGCTGAAGCACTTTCACACTGGTAGGAAGATGGTTTATTTAATCTTTTCTTGGCTTATAAATGTTTATTCAGGTTGGATTTATTTGTATAATATTTGTAGAAGTATAAATAAGGATTTATTGTAGAATTTAATGAGTTCCCTCTTCCCCCCCCCACCTCGTTCTGGACGCCTAATTTGTAACCTGCGCCTGATTTTTTAATGTGTAGAACAGGTTTTTTCAGTTCTACAAAAATCTTCACTGGCTCCATTCTACTTTAGTTTGGAGTACGTTTTCACTGTGGAAACTTTCAAATCAGGCGCCAGTGGCCGGACACGCCCCCTTTTGAAGAAATAATTCTGTTCTAAAGTAGAACTGTTCTACCTGACTAGAACTGCAGAAAAAAAAATGTGGAGAATTGCGATTTCTAAGATACTCCGTTCTCCACCAGTTACTCCTAAAAATCAGGCGCAAATCATGTGGAAACTTGGGCCCTATAGTGTGGGGCTGGAGTCACATATAGACCAGGCCAGGTAGGGGTGGTAGGTACCTTCCTTGAAGAACCTTAGTTGCATTTTACATCAATCCAACAGCAGTCATGGTCATTTTATCTAGCATCTCCCCACAAATACCCAGATTTATTAAATTCAAATTAGTAACTTGCATTGGTGTAATTTGAATGTGTGACTTCTGCTTTGCTGCTAGGTCACTATGTACAGGTTTCTATAAAATAGTAACAGATTATAGACCCAGGTTTAACAACATAAATGTCAAATGCCAGCTCCTGGAATCTAACTTTAAAGGCCAATACTAAATGCCCTTAATTTAGGTGGTGAGGAAAACATAGACCTTGAATGTTTGCTTTAAGAGTAGTCTGTTTCGCCATGGTGAGCCAGGTGCATCCCCACAGGGACAGCAGGAAATTTCCCCAGATTCCCTGCAAGAGCCACGTTTCACAGTCATATCTACAGAGTGATGAAACCAGCTTTCCCGCACACTCTCGACCATGGAAACATATGAAGGAACCAAAAGAATGAAGAGAAAAATATATACAAAAATGGGAGTAATTAGTTCCATCTCAATTTGGTTAAATCGCTTCATTACAAAACTTCGTACTCAATCAAGGGCAAGTCAGTGCAAAGTCGATTTAAAAAAAAACGTTTCAATATGCTACTAATGTTCTTGTACCATTCCTTTCCATAGTAATTAATGAATAATAAATATAGAATATATTATCATTGAAAGATTGTTTGAAATCTTATTGGATGTGATTGACATTGTCGTCATTTTCATTTTCTTGCTAGCAAGAGAAATCTCAAAAGGTTTAGAATCACCTGCATGCTGCAAGTATTCTCCTTGTACCAGGAGTAGCATTTTCTGTGATATAGAAATACTGTTTGCAATATAATTTTTTGAGGAACCTTTCTTCTTTATACATTCCCATAAAAGGACTTTTTCTTTCTCCTTTTGAAAAAAATAAAAATCCTTTTCCTGGCCTTTTAAAGACACTTATTGAAATGGTAAAACAATGTCCAAGTACTGTATCTTCCTGATATCAACTAATTTCTTAATCTGTCTTTCATTTTAAATTTTATTTCAGTAATTATTTATTGGGAGACAACTGGTTAGAATAAATGAAATAAAAATAGACGATTGCATGCTTTCACTTGACTGGTGTAATGAAAAAGGCAGTATTGATTCAACATGAAGCTCATCATAGGCTTTTAAAGGGTAATATAATGGATAAGGTACAAGTTAACAGATGAACATCACATTCTCCTCTCAGTAGCCCATATTTCTCCCTATGAAATCAGGTGAAACCCTGCAATTTTGTCACTAATTTTCTGATATATAACTGATGGAATATTAAGGCCAAATTTACGCAATTGCACCCCTAGTGGGCGAAGCTCCGTGCTGGAAGTGTGCATTTGTAAAAGCAGCCCTGTTGAGTATATCTGCAGCTTTAAGTGTCCCATTGCACTTTCAATGTAACAACATGTCAGAGGTCTATTTTCAGGGCTATTTCTGATTAAGACAAAGGTCCTCTACCAACCTGCCCCCGCCACACAGCACTGCCTCTCCTGCCCCTGGTTATCAAAATCCAAGACGAGGCCTTGGACAACGTGGACCATTTTCCATACCTTGGGAGCCTACTGTCAACAAGGGCAGACATCGACGACGAGGTCCAACACCACCTTCAGTGTGCCGGTGCAGCCTCTAGTCACCTGAGGAAGAGAGTGTTTGAAGACCAGGAGCTAGACTTTCCATTATTTTTGCATGCATACCGTCCACTTAACATCCATTTTAATGCTGAAATTAGGTGTAACGCCCATATATCGGCCACTTAGCCACAAAATGGAAAGTAACGCCCATTTCTCGGTCACTTATCGCCGCGCATTCCTTTCAGCATGTACATAACGATGCTAAAAACTAATCGCCCGCCCACTTTTTTTGGGTGGGAAGATCAGAATGGGCAAAACCAATGCCCATAATATCGCCCAGCATTACTTTCAGCATGTAATTTATGCTGAGATTTAATAATATTGCCCAGCCACTGTTTTTTGTCATAAAGATCACATTTGCAGAAACTAATGCCCAGAAAATTGACCAGCGTTACCTTCGGCTCCTCGCACACATCTCGCTGACAATATCGCTCGCCAAAAAAACTGCTGTGAAAAAGTTGAACTGAGCTGAACTAATCACAGTGGTGTGAACACCATTTTCTAAATCGCAGGTCGCATCATTTGAAAGGCTGCTCTGCTTCAACCTCGAGGGAGTTTGGATGTACTCTGGAAATCTTTTAAGGTGATGTGAACATCTGAACAAACATCTTTTCATATAGACGATTGGAATTTACTTTATGTGTCTTCGTGGAGACATTTATTGTTTGTGAACAATCGGTGTAATACTGATAGGTCTCATTTCAGTAGCTGCCATTTCTCAGCCTGCCTTGATGACCACGCACATGCTGCAGACTTGAGATGGCAGAAGGTACATTTGACAGCATTATGTGCCCAATATAAGATGTGCCAGACTGATGAGGAGGACCAGACATTACACCACCCACACTTACAGGGAGAAGCAGTCTTAACTCAACTTGTGCGACACCACCTGCCTTAGGGGACTGTGCTTCCACAAGGAGGTTATCAGTGAAATATGCCAGCTCATCAGGAGAGATGTGCAACCTGCCAGCACCATCAGGACTGCACTGTCCTTCGACGTCAAGGTCACCGCGGCACTTTCGTTCTACGCGTCGGGTTCCTTTCAGGCCTCAGCTGGCGACATTTGCGCTATATCCCAGCATGCCACACATTGCTGCATTAGCCAGGTCACTGAAGACCTTTATGCGTACAGGATGGACTTTATCAGCTTCCCTAAGACCAGGGAGGCACAGACTGAGAGGGCTTTAGGATTCTACCGAATTGCTAACTTCCCCATGGTGCAGGGAGCAATAGACTATATACACATCACGATGCGGGCACCTTTTCAGGATGCAAAGGTTTTTAGGAACCGCAAAGGATTTCACTCCTTGAATGTGCGAATCGTTGTCGACCACCAGCAAATTATTATGGCAGTGAATGCTCAATTTCCGGGCAGCATCCATGATGCTCACATCCTGCGTGAGAGCGCTGTATCTGATATATTTATCAGTCAGCCACAAGGTCAATGCTGGATGCTTGATGACAAAGGATATGGCCTCGCCACCTGGCTGATGACCCCCCCTGCGTGACACCCACATCGAAGCCGAGAAGCGATACAACAAGAGCCACAGATCCACTCGCAATATCGTTGAGAAAACCATTGGAGTGCTTATGCAGCGCTTTAGATTCATGGACCACTCAGGAGGCGAGCTCCAAATACCACCCTGATCAGGTAGCTCAATTCGTGGTGGTGTGCTCCATGCTGCACAACTTGGCTATCAGGAGGGGACAAGAATTGCCAGAAAGGACTGATGGTCCACCTCAGGAGAGAGAGGAAGAGGAGGACGAGGAGGTGGATGCTGACCTCGGGCCAGACAATCAGGCTGATGCTGAAACCATGCCCCTGTACCCCTCCAGACCGCAGGAAAGGGCCCGTGATGGCTACATAGCTGCAAGACTCTTATGCCAGCAGCTCATAAATGAGCGCTTTGCTTGAAAGAACGTTGTTGTTTACAAAGTTGCAACACAGCTGGGTGCGCAGGTCATACATCAATGGTGTGCATCACCTTAGTGATAGTTAAAGTTTAAGTTGATTCAAGTTAAGTGTAATTATACCCTTTCATGTTAAGAAATCACCAGTGTGTAATGGTGCAGCTATCTAAGGCCATGCACAACAAGGTTATATTAAATAAAAAACATTTAATCTGACCATTTGTCTGAAATCATAAATATAACTGTGACAAACACCCCACTCCACCCACAACAAATTTATCACATTTACATCATTACAATGGTCTCCATTTCCAGTAAAACAGAACAAAAATGCAAACCAACAAGATAGCTCCCTTGCCCCGACCCTTCCACCAAAATAGCAACCTAAAAATATGCCCCAGATATCTGCAGCCATACACTTCACTTTCCTTCTACCCCCACCCCTCCCCCCGCCCACCACTTCTCCTCCCCACCTCTATCCCTTCCCCTTCCCCTCCTGAATCCAAGCCACCTGGCCGAGGAGCTCCTCAGGTGCTATTTCATTGGGGGGATGACGGCAGAATCGCTGCTTGGACGGATACGGGAGAGGACGGTCCTGAGGTGGGAACATGCTCCGAGCCAGAAGCAAGATTTTGCTCCTGACTCTCATGTGTTGTTGGCAATGGGAATGCGGCACCTTGGGATGCAGTGCCGCGCTCCGGGACCACTGGGAGGCTGCTGCCACCAGTGTTCCTGGCTACCAGCTCCAGGGCCTCCACCATCCCTTCCATATTATATATTATTTGTTGGACAAAAACTTGGTGCCAACTACCTTCTTGGTGCTTGGTCGGCATTTTATTGCTGGTGAATCTCCCTCTTTCCACCAAACAAGCACACACCACATCCACACAAGCGTTTAGTCATTCTTTGCTCCCTCTCTCTCTCTGTCTCTCCTTCTGCGCCTGTAATGATGACCCCTGACCTCCTGAATCATGGGAAACGAGTGTTGCCATGCCGTTGCTATGGTCAGCGACACTTTACGGCAGAAGGTCAAAAATTTGTAACACTAACGCCCATTTCAGATCGCTCGCGGTAACGCCCATGTTACCAAATGGAAAGTTAGGCTTTTGGAAATGGGCGATAATCCGGCGATCTGAAAATCCATATTTACCGCCCACGCTGGAAATAACACCCATTTTTGGCCGATTTACACAAAAGTGGAAAGTCTAGCCCCAGGACCTCAAACCCGGCACCAAGCTCGTGGTCTACAGAGCTGTAGTGATACCCGCCCTCCTATATGGCTCCGAGACATGGACTATGTACAGCAGGCACCTCAACGTACTGGAGAAGTACCACCAACGTTGCCTCCGCAAGATCCTGAAAATCTATTGGCAGGATAGGCTAACATCCTTATTAGTCGGGAAATTGTGTTGGGGAAATTGATGGGATTGAAGGCCGATAAATCCCCAGGGCCTGATGGACTGCATCCCAGAGTACTTAAGGAGGTGGCCTTGGAAATAGTGGATGCATTGACAGTCATTTTCCAACATTCCATTGACTCTGGATCAGTTCCTATGGAGTGGAGGGTAGCCAATGTAACCCCACTTTTTAAAAAAGGAGGGAGAGAGAAAACAGGGAATTACAGACCGGTCAGCCTGACCTCAGTAGTGGGTAAAATGATGGAATCAATTATTAAGGATGTCATAGCAGTGCATTTGGAAAGAGGTAATATGATAGGTCCAAGTCAGCATGGATTTGTGAAAGGGAAATCATGCTTGACAAATCTTCTGGAATTTTTTGAGGATGTTTCCAGTAGAGTGGACATGGGAGAACCAGTTGATGTGGTATATTTGGACTTTCAGAAGGCTTTCGACAAGGTCCCACACAAGAGATTAAAGTGCAAAGTTAAAGCACATGGGATTGAGTGTGCTGACATGGCTTGAGAACTGGTTGTCAGACAGGAAGCAAAGAGTAGGAGTAAATGGGGACTTTTCAGAATGGCAGGCAGTGACTAGTGAAGTACCGCAAGGTTCTGTGCTGGGGCCCCAGCTGTTTACGCTGTACATTAATGATTTAGACGAGGGGATTAAATGTAGTATCTCCAAATTTGCAGATGACACTAAGTTGGGTGGCAGTGTGAGCTGCGAGGAGGATGCTATGAGGCTGCAGAGCGACTTGGATAAGTTAGGTGAGTGGGCAAATGCATGGCAGATGAAGTATAATGTGGATAAATGTGAGGTTATCCACTTTGGTGGTAAAAACAGAGAGACAGACTATTATCTGAATGGTGACAGATTAGGAAAAGGGGAGGTGCAAAGAGACCTGGGTGTCATGGTACATCAGTCATTGAAGGTTGACATGTAGGTACAGCAGGCGGTTAAGAAAGCAAATGGCATGTTGGCCTTCATAGCGAGGGGATTTGAGTACAGGGGCAGGGAGGTGTTGCTACAATTGTACAGGGCCTTGGTGAGGCCACACCTGGAGTATTGTGTACAGTTTTGGTCTCCTGACCTGAGGAAGGTCATTCTTGCTATTGAGGGAGTGCAGCGAAGGTTCACCAGACTGATTCCCGGGATGGCGGGACTGACCTATCAAGAAAGACTGGATCAACTGGGCTTGTAGTCACTGGAGTTCAGAAGAATGAGAGGGGACCTCATAGAAACGTTTAAAATTCTGACGGGGTTAGACAGGTTAGATGCAGGAAGAATGTTCCCAATGTTGGGGAAGTCCAGAACCAGGAGACACAGTCTAAGGATAAGGGGGAAGCCATTTAGGACTGAGATGAGGAGGAATTTCTTCACCCAGAGAGTGGTGAACCTGTGGAATTCTCTACCACAGAAAGTTGTTGAGGCCAATTCACTAAATATATTCAAAAAGGAGTTAGATGAAGTCCTTACTACTAGGGGGATCAAGGGGTATGGTGAGAAAGCAGGAATGGGGTACTGAAGTTGCATGTTCAGCCATGAACTCATTGAATGGCGGTGCAGGCTAGAAGGGCCGAATGGCCTACTCCTGCACCTATTTTCTATGTTTCTATCCCCAGCATCGCAGCATTGACCACGTTCAATCAACTCCGCTGGACGGGCCACATAATCCGCATGCCTGATATGAGACTCCCAAAACAAGCGCTCTACTCAGAGCTCCGACAAGGCAAGTGAGCCCCAGGTGGGCAGAGGAAATGCTTCAAGGACACCTTCAAAGCTTCCTTGAAAAAGTGCAACATCCCCATCGACACCTGGGAATCCCTGGCCCAAGACCGCCCAAAGTAGAGGAAAAGCGTCCAGGAAGGTGCTGAACATCTAGAGTCTCTTCGCTGAGAGCAAGCTGAAGCCAAGCTTCGACAGTGGAAGGAGTGCGTGGCAACCCAGGCACTCCAACCTCCCGTACCTCCAACCATCGTCTGCCCCACCTGTGACACAGACTGTAGGTCCCGCATTGGACTCTTCAGTCACCTGAGGACTCATCTTTAGTGTGGAAGCAAGTGATCCTTGACTCCGAGGGACTGCCTAAGAAGAGAAGTATTTCTTAGTTGTCAACATTTACATGGCTTTGTCAGCTTTGATGAAACTGTTGATCAGTTTTCTAGGTTGGCATGTAGGATTACTGGGGATCCTCCTGTTTTTACTTTCTCTTTAAGGAAATGGGAGCAGAATTAGCCTTGGATGGTGGAGCCAAATGGGCGATGGTGCCTCCGCCACTCGTTTTACACATGATTTTTAACTTTAATGGAGAGTGCAATCATCCATCCAGAAGCCGCCCATTCCCACAGGGTGGGTTAGGTTAAAATCGAGGCTTAACCGTTGACTTCAGAACCAATGTACTAACCGTAGACTGCTTGGAAATCCAGAGAAAACAACAGTTTCCCTGGGTTAACCACTTTCCTATTATCTGAATTAAAGACCTATCATTTTGACAGTATTGTGAATATTTCAGTGATAAAACTATTCTAATATTGGAATACTGTAATGTTTTACCTACTAAAATTAAAAATTGTAAGTGGGGCTCATAATGTTTAGCTCTGCTAGTGCAGTGGAGCGAGCAACGGTGACCTCCATCCCCGACCTCGCCCGGATATCCTAGGTCAGTGCAGGGGCATTTTATTTAATGAATATTGGTGGGTGCTGTGCCATCGTGGGTGCCAGCCACTGGAGGGCAAGTTTCTCACTCATCCACCGGTGAAGAAATTATTTTTCATGTGCCCAATTTATAAGGGGGTCAATATTACAATTGGAACTGGCATTTTGATTGGGAGCACAGACTTGTAAATTTACCCCTTAATAGTATACCACTCTTTATAGAAGGTCCTCTAACAATATTTTGATATTACCTGCAAGGAAGTCAGAGGCAGGTTCAAGGAGCTCAAAGAACAATAAATTCTAAGGGTTTACTGTTATATACTCACGGATGCAAAGTGCGACTTTGACAAAATCTATGAAGTGCTGATGATCATTAATAGATTGGACACAAGCCAACTTAGTACCTATCTTCAAAATGGGTGACAAAACATAGAAATATAGAAAATAGGTGCAGGAGCAGGCCATTCGACCCTTCGAGTCTGCACCACCATTCAATAGGATCATGGCTGATCATGCAACTTCAGTACCCCACTCCTGCCTTCTTTTCATACCCCCTGGTCCCTTCAGCCGTAAGGACTACATCTAACTCCCTTTTGAATATATCCAATGAACTGGACTCAACAACTTTCTGTGGTGGAGAATTCCACAGGTTCACCACTCTCTGGGTGAAAAAGTTTCTCCTCATCTCAGTCCTATATGGCTTACCCCTTATCCTTAGACTGTGACCCCTGGTTCTCGACTTCCCCAACATCGGGAACATTCTTACTGCATCTAACCTATCCAATCCCATCAGAATTTTACATGCTTCTATGAGACCCCCTCTCATTCTTCTAAATTTCAGTGAATATAAGCCTAGTTGATCCAGTCTTTCTTCATATGTCAGTTCTGCCATCCCGGGAATCAGTCTGGTGAACCTTTGCTGCACTCACTCAATAGCAAGACTGTCCTTCCTCAGATTAGGAGACCAAAACTGCACACAATACTCAAGGTGTGGTCTCACCAAGGCCCTGTACAACTGCAGCAAGACCTCCCTGCTCCTATACTCAAATCCTCTCGTGATGAAGGCCAACATGCCAATTAGCCCTAAATCGATAGCCAACTAAAAATTGGATTTGATCATTGGGAACAAATGTCAGCATTACCTATATGAAAATAATCTAGTAAATGGCATTGCCCCCATCCTCCACTTCACCATAAGTGGCAGAGCCTTCTGCCAGCTCACCCTCACTTGAAATCTGAGAGACAGAGTCCACCGCTGCAATAATGGCAAATGAGACTTCCATCTGCTGGCCAACAGTGCCACTGACACTCTTAAATTCCCGGGTCAGGGCTGGTAGCAGAAAGTAGCTGGGGTACCTGCTGGGTGGGGGAAGAACCAAACATTCAACAGTGCCATGCTACTGCATCCAAGAATCAGCAGTGCTGGACAAGGATCCTCAATTGGGCCCCATTTTCCCAAATGACAGTGATTGGTTGTCCTAAGGAATTCTTGGAAAACACGCACAGAGAGGCAGGCTTAGAAGCTGGATAGCTGCAAGTTTAAAAAAATAACTTGGGGCGGTGTTGCCTGCAATTGATCTGCTGAAGGGAATGGAACAATTGAAAACATCAGGTGCACAATAAGGATGGTGCCAACCAAAGATTCCTGCTTTCAGATACAACTCCTTGAAGGTGTCCTTTCAGACAAAGGAGTTGTAAAAAAACACGCTCTGCATGCTTTGCAGCTTATATCCCAGAGTGTGCAACATAGGGCACCTATATTTAAAATCCCAGGTGCCAGCTGCATGGATGAGGCTGCTGAATACATGAATGCAATCACTCAGCCCTGCTGCACCTGCAACACAGGAGGAAAGAGCTCAGTGGCATCAAGAAATGTGCCAGGGTATGTATAGGCACCATTGCATATCTGTGTACTCTTCCTTCATACAAGGCATGGGAACAATGTCTATTCATCAGCTGTACTGTGAGAGGGGTAAGTTGCAAAGCATGCACAGAGCATTGACATTTTTCTGCAACACTCTTCAGTCAGCCGAGGTTACACAGCACATATGAAGTAGGGGACAATGATACCATGCACAGATCACCAGCTAACCTGAGAAGGCCTCATACAGGAAGTGAGATTGTCAAGACACAGGGAGGAAACACAGCATGTGGGACTCTCTCTTCCAGATCCAAAGCACCTGCCTATTCCGATGACTATGGAATCCTCTATCACGCCTACATTTCTACACTTCACTTCTCTCGCTTTGGAGACCACTTATTCCAGAGTGTCACTGTTTTGTTTCTGGTTGTCCTCCTCCAAGTTATTATCATTGTCACAGTTGTGCAGTACTCAATTCCTACTCAATGACAATTTAACACTTTCAGGGGATCCCCACACTTCCTCCTATCTCTGCTTTCTACATAAATAGATGATCCCCATTTTCCTTCCAACTAACCTAAAAAATGTGTAAAATGTCCAATTGTCATGAAAGTAGGGATCAGCATACAAGACAGCTGAAGGTAACTAAAGCTGGTATTGGGAATGCTCAAATGGCATTGAAAAAAACGACAGTGCAGTAGTGAAAGCATGGCTTGTTCAGATCTGTTAGAAATCAGAAAACAATTAAAGACTGCATTAGAACATTGAGGGATCTGTCACGGCAGGCTAGATACAAGGATAACGATATAACTGATGAGTTAAATATATCCTTTGCATCAGTTTTCAACAAGATGATGCCACAGACCCAGTATTACAGTGCATGTGTGTCGATAACATTGCTTAATTAGAAATAATTGTGGTTTCAGCTAAGATTGATACTGCTGCAAGACCCAGTGCCATTTACCCCAGAGTTCTCAAGGAAGTCTCCTTGGTGAAATATAAGCGCTGAAGGCAGATTGCCCAAGGCATCCCCAAGCAGCTGTGCCTAGGGCTGTACACTCTGCTATGTGGGTAATGGTGGGCGTGGCCACTATGCTTCTGAATCTATGAAGGCATGCGAAAGTCCCACTGCGATGCTTATCTCAATATTTTACAGTGCTTACGGTTAAATTGAAGCTTCCTGAAATGTAGCAGTAACAAAAGATAAAACACAATTGCAAGTCAAAACACGAAATAAAAACACAATGCAGGAAAAGTAATTCAAAAAGTCAAAATGCAACATTGCCAACTCCAAACAGATGCAAGTAGAACACACCTTTAAGATAGGCTCCCAAAGATCAAGCATTGGCTCAGCAGATTCACATGTTTTATAGGGGTCTAGAAGTATTTATGTGCAGTCCTTGGGAGAACACTGTGAATGGTTTCCAAAAGAGCATTCCACTAATTTGATTAAAATCTGGGGCCTCTGATACTCTTGCTGGCAGGCAATCAATCCTGACTGGAAAATCATTGCAGTTAAACTTTTTGGTGAAAAGTAGACCTATATATTTGTCCAGTTTTCCAATCTTCACATGATTTTCTCGTCAGTACTACCGGTGAGAAAATCTTGTTGCTTGCATAGTATGAACATTATGGTACTAGCCTTTAGCTGAAAAGCCTTATGCCTCACCATACATCACTCCCAAAATGCTCTCATAGCTGATCGTTTCAAGGGTGATCTCTTCCAAAAAAGTCAATGGCTTAAATTGCATTGGGCCATTTCCTTTACAGGCCTGTATACATTGATTAAAGGCCAGCTTGCCTTCCATGCAGAAGAATAGGACAAAGATATTGAAAGTACCTAGGGCAGTGACAATGTCGCACAGCTACACAACCTCAGGGGCATATGTCATGCTACAGATTGAGCTTGCATATTCCTTCTGTGAAGCGCCTTTTCCCCACCATCCTCTTCCTGAGGCCTATTTTGCTGAAGCTCCTTTTCAGATGCCATTTGCAATACCAATATTGTGTAGCATGCTTCATAATACAGTTATTTTACCAAGTCACCCTGGCTTGTACAGTAAGGCACCATCAAAGGGAGTTGGTAGATTAGTAACATTATACGGGTCCAATGTTACTGCTCTATTATATTTATGCATTGTTGATGTTGGTGAAGTGCAACATCACCACTGACACTTGGGAGACCCTGGCCGAAGACCGCCCCAGGTGGAGAAAGTCCATCCGGGAGGGCTCTTCGAATCTCAACGCTGCGAGCGTGAAGAGGTCAGGCGCAGGCAGCAGAAGGAGCATGCGGAAAATCAGCCCCACCCGACGAATGTCTGTCCCACCTGTGACGGGGTCTGTGGCTCTCGTGTTGGACTGTTCAGCCACCAAAGAACTCACTTTAGTAGTGAAAGCAAGTCTTCCTCGATTCCGAGGGACTGTCTATGATGATGCCTTTCTTCAGATCTGAGTCTTCTGCTGAAGTATCATAATTCATGCTCAAAATAGGTCATTCATTTTTCAAAGAGCTAACTTTGCATTCAATCTTTCCCTATGAGCAGCTGTGGAAACAATGACTCTATGTTATGAGTGGTCTTAAGAAAATAGGCATTAACTTACAGAATTTTCTATCTGTGGTCACATGTCACCCAAACGATAAGGAAATTGTAACCCCTTTTGATGGTACAGAGATGACACTGCTAGCAGGTGCATGGATAGGAAGCCAAGTCCCAAGTGCAATAAATGCCATATAGGAACTTGGTGAAATTGGATCTGCATCATCAACTGGTGTTGCCTGCTGCAGTTGATTTTGATGTTTGCTAATACATGCTGAAAGATGCAACAGTGAAGTCTATACTAGCGGATCCCAGTTCGTGTCTGGAAGCTCTAATTGGCATGTTAAGTGTGGTGCTCACTTTCACTTTTGTGCTGTTTCAATGTTTCAGTTAAACATTGAGAAGACCAATGCCTTCGCATTTGGCCACCAGCATAATCTTTATACCTTTTCCACCAATTTCCCTCCCAGGTCAATGTCTCAGGCTGAACCAGATTGTTCACAACCTTGGAGTCCTATTTGACCCTGAGCTGAACTTTCAACCCTATATACTTTCCATCACAAAGACCGTCTACTTCCACCTCCATAACATTACCTTTCTCCGCCACTGTCTCAGCCCACCTGCTGCTGAAACCCTCATCAGTACCCTTGTCGCCTCCAGACTCCAGTGGCAATGGGGGAGTGGCGGGGGTCTTAGCGATAGCATAGGATTTCTATGTTAAATGGACCTACCACCTGACTCCGGGGGCCACTCCGGCTGCCCAGAGGTAGGCCCCAGTGAACATTGCCATGGTAATGGTGCGTTCGATCTCTGCTCACCATTTACGGTGCTCTACCACCCTGTTTATGTCAGGTGGAAGGGCTGAAAATTCAGCCCATTGACTTTTAGTCAGAATAGGAAAGACTGGAATTGGGGTTTAGGTTTGCTTATGCTCATATCAAACTAAGCTGAGACATATTCTTATTGCAGGTGTTATGCAATAGAAAATATGATTTTTTTTAAGCTGCAAAGGAAACATCAGTGTTGAGAAGATTGAAATATTACCTGAACTAATAATGATACAAATGAAACAGAATTTTAACTCCACTTCACTTTTAAATTTGGAGGAAGTCTGTACAAATATTATTACTAATTTGCATGAATTTCAATCCAGAGCAAAATCATGCCAAAATACTTCAAACATTTAGCCAATTCTCGATGTTAACTTTGGGCCACAAATATCTAATGTTTTTTACCCTATCAATCTCCCTTAAAAGGGGGTATGAAAACATTATTTTATTTGTTCATTCCTACTTGTAGCCGCAGCTGCCAAAGAGATGCTGACACTTTGCCTGTAGCCTGATTTACTTTGATCTGCTACTACAGGCCTTCACAGAGCTGCAGTTGCAAACTTAATTAGATTGTCCCCTGAGATCTCTCAACAGCCGTAATTAGGTTTTCAAATGCAAAATTTATAAAAGGGAAACAACCAACATCCATCAAAATACAAAGCAGGTATAAATAATTCTCTCTGAGAATATTGTAATTTGGAGGAGTATCAAGTCAAAGAAAAAAGATGACAGTCTTGAATCAAAGTGCTCATGGTGACTTTCACCAATTACATCCTAGAGACAATAATGGAAGCTACATTTGGAGAAACTTTGTAAAACACATGGGGAATTATGAGAAGCACTAATAGATAAACTCCCAGGACTTGTGAAAAGGAGGATTAATTGGTTATCTAAACAGCAGTATAGATTAATGAGGGAATGGACCTCAACCCAGAGACTGCATTAAGACTGATGCATGATAATGACCCCAAGATCCCTTCAGTTTTTATGAGTGTATGACTTTGATAGCTTTGCTTTATTTAATATTTATTGCTGAGAAACCAGTTTTAACAGGAATCGTTGAAAGGTAAATAAAAAGCAACTGCTGGAAATCTAAAATAAAAACAAGAAAAAGCTGAAACACTCAGCAGGTCAGTCAACATAAAATCATAGAAAATTACAGCACGGAAAGAGGCCATTTTGGCCCGTCATGTCTGCGCTGGCCGACAAAGAGCTATCCAGCCTAATCCCACTATCCAGCTCTTGGTCCATAGCCCTGTAGGTTATGGCACTTCAAGTCCACATCCAAGCACTTTTTAAATGTGGCAAGCATCTGTAAAGAAAACATGCAACTTAACATTTTAGATGTGGACATTTAATCGGAAATAGAAAAACATTACAGGTGAAAAAGAAGAGAACAAAGGGAAGGATCGGGAAAAAAATCATATGTATCTGTATGTATAAGTGAGAGTCAGGGGAAAAACTCTCCTGGATGGAGTCATACCTAGCACAAAGGAAGATGGTTGTGGTTGTTGGAGGCCAATCATCACAGCCCCAGGACATCGCTGCAAGAGTTCCTCAGGGCAGTGTCTTAGGCCCAACCATCTTCAGCTGCTTCATCAATGACCTTCACTGCATCATAAGGTCAGAAGAGAGGATGTTCACTGATGATTGTGTTCAGTTCCAGTTGCAACTCCTCAGATAATGAAGCAGTCCATGCCTGCATACCGCAAGACCTGGATGACATTCAGGCTTGGGCTGATAAGTGGCAAGTAACATTCGTGCCACGCAATGCCTATCTCCAACAAGAGAGCATCTAACAACCACCCCTTGACATTCAATGGCATTACCATCACCAAATCAATATCCTGAGCGGGTTACCATTGACCAGAAACTTAGCAGGAATAGCCACATAAATACTGTAGCAATAAGAGTAGGTCAGAGGCTGGGTATTCTGTGACGAGTGTCTCACTTCCTGACTCCCCAAAGCCTTTCCACCATCTACAAGGCACAAGTCAGGAGTGTGATGGAATACTCTCCACTTGCCTGGGCAGCTCAAACAATGTTCAAGAAGCTCAACACCATCCAGGACAAAATAACTCTCTTGATTTGCACCCCATCCATCACCTTCAACATTTACTCCCTCCACCACCGGCACACAGTGGCTGCAGTGTGTACCATCTACAAGATGCACTGCAGCAACTCGCAAAGGCTTCTTTGACACCACCTCCCAAAGCTGCGACCTCTACCACCTAGAAGGACAAGGGCAGCAGGCGCATGGGAACACCATCAGCTCCAAGTTCCCCTCCAACTCACATACTATCCTGACTTGGAAATATATCGCCATTCCTTCATCGTCGCTGGATCAAAATCCTGGCACTCCCTCCCTAACAACACTGAACACTGTGGGAATACCTTCACCACAACGATTCAAGAAGGTGGCTCACCACCACTTTCACTCAAGGGCAATTAGCGATGAGCAATAAATGCTGGCCTTGCCAGCAACACTTGCATCCCAGGAACAAATTTTTAAAAATGTGTATATATATATATATGCAGGGGTGTGTGTGTGTGTATATATATCTATATATATATATATATATATATATCCATATGTATAATGACCTGCAAAGTACCATTGAAAAGGTGGCTATTGTATAGACAGGTGGTTGATGTAGATATGTTCTGATAGCTTGCAAGGCAGACTGGCAGTGGTTCAAAATCTGTCTCTTGCAGACACTTGATTTGGGCCGGATATGATTACCTTCTGATTGTTATAGATGGCTTGCTACTATCATACAGCTGTTAGATTCTATTGTAATGCACAGAAGTAGGTGAAGGTGAGACAGCTATCGACAGGTGCAATACTGAAAAACTGCCAGATCTGTGTCTTGATGGTGAATGGCAGCTGGCTGCTACACAGGTTTACTACATTAACGTTAATAGCCACGGTGCTAAACATCTGATGCGCTTACTGGTAGAGTCAAATGGCCTTGAGCTGTGGCTCAGAGAATGACCCAACACATCTTTACAGACTTGCTGTCTCCAATTTCCATTAAGAAAGCCAAACCGTGCTGATGATAATGGCCCTTTGAAGTTTGTTTATCCAGGAAATAGTGACAAATTGCCACTATCATTTGATGCTAGCCAAAGATACTCAAATGAATGGTGAGCAAAGATCCACCAGCATAGAAGTATGCACAGTGATAGATTCTAGTCCTGCCGTGTGAGGATGGCAGAGAAATAATGGCACATGAAATGCCATCTGATAATGGAATCCTACAATATGAGGATAATCAGTATCCATACTGGACCAAAGAAATGTTCAGATTGCTTTTTTTTTTAACGTTGAATGAAAGAATAATACAACATATATCTGATTTTACACAATGGCTTGTCTTTCTCCCGGAAACCATCTTCTCTGTGCTAAATGTATAGAGTTGCTAGCAACTGTTATGTCCAATAATAATGGCTATAAGATAATATGATGCCAGTTTTCTTTTTGTAAGTATTTTTGAAGTGTTCGAACAGTGTGTGTTTTATTTATACAATTAAGAAGTAAAAGAATCAGGTAACTTTGTTTCTTTGTGTGTGGAGTCTTAATCACTTTCTGAAACCCCAGCTGTATTGGCATCCACTGGATGTTACTCGTAGACAGAGATAATTATGGAAATTGCACAACCTAACAGAGAACAGTTCATATCCAATTAAGTATAAAATATTGTGAAAATCCATTATACTCTTAACAAAAATGTACTGCAGGGCTTACTTTGTGCTGTTATAATTGAATGTGGCTTTGTTTGACTTTTAACAGAAGTGCAAATAACATATGCTGCATGAAGAAAATAAATGTATTTTTGCAAACACATTGTTAACTCTCCTGCTGGCTCATTGCCTGGTCTGGTACCGAGCCGACAGACGAAGAAAGCCCGAGGTCTGGACTGGGTTAGCTGATTGCAACTGGAGCAGCAGTTCGAGACTCAGCAATTTCCGATGGTGCCTCTGGATTCTGACCGGATTCTTGCTCCTGATTGCTACTCAGTGCTACTCAGTGAGGTCTCCCATCTGGCAGGAATGGTCCCCAAAAATAGTGGGTATGACTTACTATCCCGTTCCCGCCGACTGTCTGGCTAATGTTATATTCTTACGGGCCTACCACTGAGTTGCAGGACTGCCCTCCTGAGTCAGGTAGTAGGCCTTTTTAATCTGCAAATTGGGATCCTGTAGTGTACATAGGAACTTGAGTGCCATTTTAGGACTCAACTGGGTTGAGCACGGTTTAAGTTGGCGATCCAGCCCAAGAAGGTAAGTTTTCATTTAATTTTGTGGGGTCGGGATGAGCAGGAGTGCTCCTCCAGGTTCCATAAAAATAGCCTGGGCCATTGTTTCACAGGTCTCCCCCAGCTCCCGAGAATTGGATATCCTCTCCTGAGGTACTGCCTTGCACTAAAATCAAGCACGGTTAAAAGCAGCAAACTGCACTGGCAGCTTAAAAATGCAGTATCACTGCAACAGAGTGGCACTTGCCAAATCGAGATCAATTCCTGAAACTATATTAAACAGAAGAACACCTTCATCCCGGCTGCTGGGGTAAGTTTGTGGTGCTTCAGCTATCCACTGAAAATGTTTGGACGTGTTTAAAATTAAATTAAGGAAAAGAAGGGAGGCAATAAATACACACAATGATGTGCCGTGCTGGAGATGGTGACAGTTTATGTTTATCACTGGCGATCCTTTGCTCGAGAGGCATGGAGGGAAAATCATCTTATTTAAGGTAGGGGTGTGCCTCTGGGGGCATGTATGTCATCTTGTTTATTGTACGGCTGCCTCTAGAACCAGCACAGTAATATCAATGGGATATTAGTTTTTAGATTTTAGATTATAGGCACTTTTATATTATAAGCTGCATTTCTAAGTATCAACAACATGACCTACGGGAACTGGCACTGTTGTAGATCCAATAAACTGCAGGGCTATGAATTCGATATCAGATTAAGAACAACCTATTCCAGCAAACTAAACACCCGGAGCCGACCCTTCACATTTGCAGTCTGGGTCTACATATCACACTGGAGCACAATACATCGGCAGCCACTGCACCAGACACTAACAGTAAATACAGAAGAGCAAGTCGTTGGGAGGTCACTCTCCCGAGACACAAACTGTGATGCTCAGTAAAGGTGAAAGCAGCTTGTGGTGCCTCCTCTTTTCACGCAAGCTGAGCTGAGTGAGGGGTGAGGCTGCAGTGACAAGAAAAGGATCAGCATCAAACTGACAATAAGATTTTAAATCTTTTGAGCATTATCATTTTAATAACAGCCCCATTGCCAACCAGAATGTTAAAAGTTTGCTGCTGGTAATTTAGGTAGAGGAGATTTACAAAAATGAGCCGAGTTTGTATTACCATTATAAAATAGCATTAACTGTCTTAGATCAGTCCTTGTCAACATGCCAGCTATGATCTATCATATTTATAAATATTAAAGATGCCAGTGATTCATTTGTTTTGAATAGATACCTATATTATGCAATTCTTTAACTCATGAATAAGTAAATCATCAGCTTGTTTTTATTATTTTCCATGGCAAATTTGCATTTCACTTGAATATAAGATTTTTTTTAAATCAATAAAATAAATTAAATATAAACAGCATCAATAAAAAATCAATACCCAGCAATGTGCACCTACTTAAGAAGCAGATTCATTATTGGTATAAATCCCAATGTCAAGTTAAAAATAATTGATTTTTTTTATATTCATGCTGTCAAGATTTTAAGATCTCAAGCAGGCAGTGATTACTCCAAATCCCAGCTCAACGCATATTAGTTTCAGAATTTACAATCACTCTGTACGATTTTGCTGTAAGAGGTTTGACACTGCTCTCCTGATTTACCCTTGCCATATTTTTGCCATTTTAGAGATAATCAATTGGGGGCATCACAGTTGTGATTATCTGAGAATCGTGCGAAAGCCCATATAAAAACTATAAATGAAAGAACACGTTGTTTACCTTCGAGCTTTGAATTTTATTTGAAACACTGAAAGCGATAAAATTCTGATGCCATTTATAAATCAGATGGGGTGAATGTAGCACAGAAAATATCAGAACCGTGCAGCTAATCACAATCAGAGTAGCTGTTAAGAGCATAAATTGGCATTAGTTATGGAGAGTAAACATTAAGCAGGATACCTCTTCATGATTGCTATGCAGTGACCCATGTTGGAAATGCACACGTATGCATGTTGGATGCAGAAAGGATCAGGCTTGACAGTGATATCTCCGATGAAGAATAGCCTGCCCACAGAAACTTTTGAAACAAACATTGTGAAGGTGCTGCAGCACAAGACAGCATCTTCAGGACAAGAGAAGAAAACATTGGGAGAAAACACAAGCATATATTTTGTTCACTGTTGCCAAAGCACCTCCTTTTTTTTCTTAAATGAGTATAAATTTAAAATTAACATGCCATAGTTCCAGAAATAGGACCTGGAACTAGTTAGCTTTTTGTTAACCTTCTGTTAACAGGGCTTGGCAACACATCCTGTTTTCCTGCCTTCCTCAGCTGATCCTGTCAACCCCAAGGACTACCAGGAGAGGAATGGTGGTAATCTCTGGCTCACTGGCAGCAGGCCTGATCATGCCTTTTTGGATGGAAAGTCACAAGAACACAAGGACATAAGACACAAGAAATAGGAGCAGGAGTAGGCCATTTGACCCCTTGAGCCCGCTCCGCCATTTAATAAGATCATGGCTGATCTGATCTTGGACTCAGACCATTTCCCTGCCCGCTCCCCATAACCATTTATTCCCTTATCGCTCAAAAATCTGTTTATCTCCACCTTAAATATATTCAATGAACCAGCCTCCACAGCTCTCTGGGGCAGAGAATTCCATAGATTTACAATCCTCTGAGAGAAAAACGTCCTCCTCCTCAGTTTTAAATGGGCGGCCCCTTATTCTGAGACTATGTCCCCCAGTTTTCGTTTCCCCTATGAGTGGAAATATCCTCTCTTCATCCACCTTGTCGAGCCCCCTCATTATTTTCTATGTTTCAATAAGATCACCTCTCATTCTTCTGAACTCCAATGTGTATAGGCCCAACCTACTCAACCTACCTTCATAAATCAACCCTCTCATCTCCAGAATCAACCTAGTGAACCTTCTCTGAACAGCCTCCAATGCAAGTATATCCTTTCTTAAGTATGGAGACCAAAACTGCACGCAGTACTCCAGGTGTGGCCTCCACCCTCAATCCATGCTAATATATTATCTGCCAACATAGAAACATAGAAAATAGGTGCAGGAGTAGGCCATTCGGCCTTTCGAGCCTGCACCGCCATTCAATGAGTTAATGGCTGAACATGCAACTTCAGTACCCCATTCCTGCTTTCTTGCCATACCCCTTGATCCCCCTAGTAGTAAGGACTACATATAACTCCTTTTTGAATATATTTAGTGAATTAGCCTCAACAACTTTTGTGGTAGAGAATTCCACAGGTTCACCACTCTCTGGGTGAAGAAGTTTCTCCTCATCTCGGTCCTAAATGGCTTACCCCTTATCCTTAGACTGTGACCCCTGGTTCTGAACTTCCCCAACATTGGGCACATTCTTCCTGCATCTAACCTGTCTAAACCCGTCAGAATTTTAAACGTTTCTATGAGATCCCCTCTCATTCTTCTGAACTCCAGTGAATACAAGCCCAGTTGATCCAGTCTTTCTTGATATGTCAGTCCCGCCATCCCGGGAATCTGTCTGGTGAACCTTCGCTGCACTCCCTCAATAGCAAGAATGTCCTTCCTCAAGTTAGGAGACCAAAACTGTACACAATACTCCAGGTGTGGCCTCACCAAGGCCCTGTACAACTATAGTAACACCTCCCTGCCCCTGTACTCAAATCCCCTCGCTATGAAGGCCAACCTGCCATTTGCTTTCTTAACCGCCTGCTGTACCTGCATGCCAATCTTCAACGACTGATGTACCATGACACCCAGGTCTTGTTGCACCGCCCCTTTTCCTAATCTGTCACCATTCAGATAATAGTCTGTCTCTCTGTTTTTACCACCAAAGTGGATAACCTCATATTTATCCACATTATACTTCATCTGCCATGAATTTGCCCACTCACCTAACCTATCCAAGTCACTCTGCAGCCTCATAGCATCCTCCTCGCAGCTCACACTGCCACCCAACTTAGTGCCATCCGCAAATTTGGAGATACTACATTTAATCCCCTCGTCTAAATCATTAATGTACAGTGTAAACAGCTGGGGCCCCAGCACAGAACCTTGTGGTACCCGACTAGTCACTGCCTGCCATTCTGAAAAGTACCCATTTACTCCTATTCTTTGCTTCCTGTCTGCCAACCAGTTCTCAATCCACGTCAGCACACTACCCCCAATCCCATGTGCTTTAACTTTGCACATTAATCTCTTGTGTGGGACCTTGTCGAAAGCCTTCTGAAAGTCCAAATACACCATATCAACTGGTTCTCCCTTGTCCACTCTACTGGAAACATCCTCAAAAAATTCCAGAAGATTTGTCAAGCATGATTTCCCTTTCACAAATCGATGCTGACTTGGACCTATCATGTCACCTCTATGACATCCTTAATAATTGATTCCATCATTTTACCCACTGAACTTTTATCTTGTGCAGTAACCTTTTTATGTGGCACCGTATCGAATGCTTTCTGGAAATCCAAATACACCACATCTACTGGTTCCCCCTTATCCACCTTGCTCATTACATCCACAAAGAACTCCAGCAAATTTGTCAAACATGATTTCCCTTTCATAAAACCATGCTGACACTGCTTGATTGAATTATGTTTTTCCAAATGTCCTGCTACTGCTTCCTTAATAATGGACTCCAGCATTTTCCCAATGACAGATGTTAGACTAACTGGTCTATAGTTTCCTGCTTTCTCTCTGCCTCCTTTTTTAAACGGGGCATTACATTTGCGGTTTTCCAATCCGCTGGGACCGCCCCCGAATCCAGGGAATTTTGGTAGATTACAACCAATGCATCCACTATCTTTGCAACCACGTCTTTAAGGACCCTAGGATGCAAGCCATCAGGTCCCATTATTTTACCGAGTATTACTTCTTCAGTAATAGTGATTCCTCCCTCCCTATAACCCCTTGATTATCCCTTATTGGGATGTTTTTAGTTTCTTCTACTGTGAAGACTGATACAAAATATTTGTTCAAAGTCTCCGGTAGTGGGGCGGGCTTCAGTAGTGGAGAAGGCTCCGGTAGTGGAGAAGGCCCCGGTAGTGGAGAAGGCTCCGGTAGTGGAGAAGGCCCCGGTAGTGGAGAAGGCTCCGGTAGTGGAGAAGGCTCCGGTAGTGGAGAAGGCTCCGGTAGTGGAGAAGGCCCCGGTAGTGGAGAAGGCCCCGGTAGTGGAGAAGGCTCCGGTAGTGGAGAAGGCTCCGGTAGTGGAGAAGGCTCCGGTAGTGGAGAAGGCCCCGGTAGTGGAGAAGGCCCCGGTAGTGGAGAGGGCCCCCGTAGTGGAGAAGGTTCCGGTAGTGGAGAAGGCCCCGGTAGTGGAGAAGGCCCCCGTAGTGGAGAAGGCTCCGGTAGTGGAGAAGGCTCCGGTAGTGGAGAAGGCCCCCGTAGTGGAGAGTGCCCCCGTAGTGGAGAAGGCCCCCGTAGTGGAGAAGGCTCCGGTAGTGGAGAAGGCCCCGGTAGTGGAGAAGGCCCCCGTAGTGGAGAAGGCTCCGGTAGTGGAGAAGGCCCCCGTAGTGGAGAAGGCTCCGGTAGTGGGGAGGGCCCCAGTAGTTGAGAAGGCTCCGGTAGTGGAGAAGGCCCCGGTAGTGGAGAAGGCCCCCGTAGTGGAGAAGGCTCCGGTAGTGGGGAGGGCCCCAGTAGTGGGGAGTGTTATGTATGTAGCTATATATAGTTGCCACCAGAAGGCGTGGCTGCGGGAGTTCTATGGGTCATCCACATCTTGTACTGTGCTGGTATAAAAGGCTTGCTACCTTGTAGTTCATGCACTCTGGAGTTTGATTAAAGAGATGAAGGTCACATCAGTTTGAGTTTACAGTGTACAGTCTTGTGGAGTTATTCTGAACATAACAATTGGCAACAAGTAACAGATCATGAACTTTCATGCGGTTATAGCTGCCCTTGGTAGTCTTGAGAGATTTGTTGAGGGCGATGATTGGGAAGCCTTCGTTGAGTGTCTTGACCAGTACTTCGTGGCCAACGAGCTGAATAAGGACAGTAACGCGATCAAGCGCAGGGTGATTCTCCTCAACGTTTGTGAGGCCACGATATATGGCCTCATCAAAAATCTGCTCACACTGATGAAACCAGTAGACAAGACAGATGCAGATTTGTGCACACTGGTTTGGGAACACTTCAAGCCGAAGGAGAGCATCTTAATGGCCAGGTATCGCTTTTACACGCACCATCATTCTGTGGGCCAGGACGTGGTGAGCTATGTCGCCGACCTAAAACGCCTTGCGGGACCGTGCAAATTTGCTGGATTTTTGGGGGAAATATTGTGGGTCTTTTTCATGCTTGGAATCGGCCATGAGGTCATTCTTCGCAAACTGCTGTCTGCCAAATCCCTAGATCTGAGCACGGCCATAACAATAGCCCAGGCTTTCATGTACACGAACGACAACACTAAACAGATATCTTCTCAGCATCAAAGCTCACCGGCAAGTACTGTGCATAAAATAACACTTTCAGCAGGCAGAACTGTAAATGGCAGGGCCTACACACCTGCAGAGGCCAGACCTAGCATGACTCAGAGCCCGCCGTGGGGCGTGAATGCGAATCCATTAACACCATGTTGGCACTGCGGTGGTAATCATAGAGCCCATCAATGTTGATTCAAGCACTACGTGTGCAAAGGCTGCAGAACAATGGGGCACCTCCAGCGAATGTGCAGACGTGCTGCGACTCATCACGTGGCACTCGGCAGGAGATGACCGATCCGGCGCAGATCACGCTGAACGAGTAAGAGAGGCAACTCAACCCGAGGCTGAAGAGGAAGTGTATGGGGTTCACACCTTCACCAAAAGCCCTCCGATAATGTTGAAAGTTAAATTAAACGGCATTCCAGTTTCCATGGAATTGGACACGGGGGCGAGTCAGTCAATTATGAGCGAGAAGGCTTTTGATAAACTGTGGGGCAACAAGGCACAAAGGCCAAAACTAAGCCCGATTTATACAAAGCTGCGGACTTACACCGAAGAGCTCATACCAGTCATTGGCAGTGCGGCAGTGAAGGTATCGTCCGATGGTGCACGATCTATCACTATGGATTGTACCAGGCGATGGCCCAACGCTGTTTGGCAGAAGCTGGCTAGGAAGATCCGATGGAACTGGGACAACATCAAAGCACTGTCTTCGATGGATGATGCCTCGTGCATTCAAGTGCTAAATAAATTTCCATCGCTATTTGAACCAGGCATCGGCAACTTCACGGGAGCCAACGTGCAAATCCACCTAGTCTCGGATGCACGGCCTGCCCATCACAAGGCTCAGGCAGTCCCTTATATGATGAGGGAAAAGTTGAGATCGAGCTGGACCGACTCCAACGTGAAGGAATCATTTCGCCTGTCGAGTTCAATGAATGGGCCAGTCCCAGTCCCATGGGCTAACCAAACTAGTAGCAGTGCGGTGGAGGAGGATTTCCTGGAGTGTATTAGGGATGGTTTTTTAGACCAATATATCGAGGAACCAACCAGGGAGCTGGCCATCCTAGACTGGGTGATGTGTAATGAGAAAGGACTAATTAGCAATCTTGTTGTGCGAGACCCCTTGGGGAAGATTGACCATAACATGGTAGAATTCTTTATTAGGATGGAGAGTGACACAGTTAATTCAGAAACTAGGGTCCTGAACTTAAGGAAAGGTAACTTCGATGGTTTGAGGCATGAATTGGCTAGAATAGACTGGCAAATGATACTTAAAGGGTTGACGGTGGATAGGCAATGGCAAACATTTAAAGATCACACAGATGAACTTCAGCAATTGTACATCACTGTCTGGAGTAAAAATAAAATGGGGAAGGTGGCTCAACCGTGGCTAACAAGGGATATTAAGGTTAGTGTTAAATCCAAGGAAGAGGCATATAAATTGGCCAAAAAAAGCAGCAAACCTGAGGACTGGGAGAAATTTAGAATTCAGCAGAGGAGGACAAAGGGTTTAATTAAGAGGGGGAAAATGGATTATGAGAAGAAGCTTGCCGGGAACATAAAAACTGACTGCAAAAGCTTCTATAGATATATGAAGAGAAAAAGATTAGTGCAGACAAACGTAGATCCCTTGCAGTCGGATCCAGGTGAATTTATAATGGGGAACAAAGAAATGGCAGACCAATTGAACAAATACTTTGGTTCTGAAAGAAGACACAAATAATCTTCTGAAAGTACGAGGGGACTGAGGGTCGAGTGAGAAGGAGGAACTGAAGGATATCGTTATTAGGCGGGAAATTGTGTTCGGGAAATTGATGGGATTGAAGGCCAATAAATCGCCGGGGCCTGATAGTCTGCATCCCAGAGTAATTAATGAAGTGGCCCTAGAAATAGTGGATGCATTGGTGATCATTTTCCAACAGTCTATCGACTCGGGATCAGTTCATATGGACTGGAGGGTAGCTAATGTAACACCACTTTTTAAAAAAGGAGGGAGAAAGAAAGTGGGTAATTATAGATTGGTTAGCCTGACATCAGTGGTGGGGAAAATGTTGGAATCAATTATTAAGGATGAAATAGCAGCGCATTTGGAAAGCAGTGACAGGATCGGTCCAAGTCAGCATGGATTTATGAAGGGGAAATCATGCTTGATAAATCTTCTGGAATTTTTTGAGGATGTAACTAGTAGAGTGGACAAGGGGGAACCAGTGGATGTGGTGTATTTGGACTTTCAAAAGGCTTTTGACAAGGTCGCACTCAAGAAATTGGTGTGCAAAATCAAAGCACATGGTATTGGGGTTAATATACTGATGTGGATAGAGAACTGGTAGGCAGACAGGAAGCAGAGAGTCGGGATAAACGGGTTATTTTCAGAATGGCAGGCAGTGACTAGTGGAGTGCTGCAGGGCTCAGTGCTGTGACCCCAGCTCCTTACAATATACATCAATGATTTGGATGAAGGAATTGAGAGGAATATCTCCAAGTTTGCAAATGACACTAAATTGGGTGATGGTGTGAGCTGTGGGGCGGACGCTAAGAGGCTGCAGGGTGACTTAGAAAGGTTAGGTGAGTGGGCAAATGCATGGCAGATGCAGTATAATGTGGATAAATGTGAGGTTATCCAATTTGGGGGCAAAAACGTGAAGAGAGAATATTATCTGAATGGTGGCAGATTAGGAAAAGGGGAGGTGCAACGACACCTGGGTGTCATGGTACATCAGTCACTGAAAGTGGGCATGCAGGTACAGCAGGCGGTGAAGAAGGCAAATGGTATGTTGGCCTTCATAGCGAGGGGTTTTGAGTATAGGAGCAGGGAGGTCTTACTGCAGTTGTACAGGACTTTGGTGAGGCCTCACCTGGAATATTGTGTTCAATTTTGGTCTCCTAATCTGAGGAAGGACGTTCTTTCTATTGAGGTAGTGCAGCGAAGGTTCACCAGACTGATTCCCAGGATGGCCGGACTGACATATGAGGAGAGGCTGGATTTACTGGGCCTTTATACATTGGAGTTTAGAAAGATGAGCGGGGATCTCATAGAAACATACAAGATTCTGACGGGACAGGACAGGTTAGATGCGGGTAGATTGTTCCCGATGTTGGGGAAGTCCAGAATCAGGGGACACAGTCTAAGGATAAGGGGTAGGCCATTTAGGACTGAGATGAGGAGAAACTTCTTCACTCAAAGAATTGTGAACCTGTGGAATTCCCTGCCACAGAGAGTTGTTGATGCCGGTTCATTGGATATATTCAAGAGGGAGTTAGATTTGGCCCTTACGGCTAAAGGAATCAAGGGATATGTAGAGAAAGCAGGAAAGGGGTACTGAGGGAATGATCAGCGATGATCTTATTGAATGTTGGTGCAGGCTTGAAGGGCCGAATGGCCTACTCCTGCACCTATTTTCTATGTTTCCATGTTTCTATGTCCCGGTTTTGAAAAGCGATGGCACGGTCCGAATTTGCGGGACTACAAGGTGACCATCAACCGAGCCTCACTACAGGACCAGTACCCACTACCAAAGGCAGACGACCTATTTACAACTCTGGCGGGCAGGAACTCGTTGGACCTGATCTCCGCCTACGTAACTCAAGAGCTAGCTGAATCCTCTCAAAAGTTGACGTGCATCAACACGCACAAAACACTGTTTATTTACCACCGATGGCCCTTTGGGATTTGTTCGGCTGCTGCAATATTCTAGAGGAACTTAGAGAGCTTGCTAAATCCGTCCCGACGACTGTCATGTCCAAGACGATACCCTGGTCACCAGTCGTGCCACCGCATAACACCTGTGCAACCTGGAAGAAGTCCTGCGTCGCCTGGACAGAGTAGGACTTGGGCTGAAACGCTCCAAGTGTGTTTTCCTGCTGCCAGAGGTTGAATTTTTGGGGAGCAAGATCGCAGCTTATGGCATCAGGTCCACGGTCTCCAAGACGGAGGCCATCAAGAATGCACCTGGACCCCAAAATGTGATGGAGCTGTGTTCGTTCCTGGGACTCCTCAATTACTTTGGTAACTTTCTACCTGGGCTGAGCATGTTGTTAGAACCTTTGCACATGTTGCTACATCAGGGTAATGACTGGGTTTGGGGTAAATCTCAAGAGACAGCCTTCGAGAAGGCTAGGAACCTGTTATGCTCTAATAAGTTACTTGCACTATATGACCCATGCAAACGATTAGTGTTAGCTTGTGATGCCTCATCGTACGGGATCGGTTGTGTGCTACAGCAAGCCAATGTATCGGGGAAGCTCCACCCGGTTGCACATGCATCCAGGAGCCTTTCCAAGGCTGAAAGAGCCTATAGTATGGTTGAAAAAGAGGCCTTAGCATGCAGTTATGCAATTAAGAAAATGCACCAGTAACTATTCGGCCTGCGATTTGAGCTCGAAACTGACCACAAGCCGCTCATTTCACTGTTCTCTGAAAACAAAGGTATAAACACCAATGCTTCAGCCCGCATCCAAAGATGAGCACCGACACTATCCATGTATGACTTTGTTATTCGCTACAGACCAGGCACCGACAACTGTGCTGATACACTCAGCCGGCTTCCACGACCCACCACCGGGGTTGAAATGGAGCAGCCCGCAGACTTGTAATGGCCATGGAGGCTTTTGAGTGCGAGAGGTCACCCGTCACGGCTCGCCAGATCAAAATCTGGACCAGCCAGGACCCGGTGCTATCTCAAGGAAAGAGTTGTGTCCGAAGCGGGAACTGGTCAGCCATTCACGGAGAAATACAGGACGAATTTAAGCCTTTTCACCACTGCAAAGATGAAATGTCTGACTGCTTATTATGGGGTAATCGCGTGGTTTTGCCAAAAAAAGGCCAGGAGGCCTTTATACGTGACCTCCACAGTACACACCCAGGCATAGTCATGATGAAGGCCATTGCCAGATCGCATGTGTGATGACCCGGCATCGACTCAGATCTTGAATCATGCGTGCACCAATGCTACAGTTGCTCACAACTGAGCAATGCGCCCAGGGAGGTTCCCCTGAGCCTGTGGTCATGGCCCTCCAAACCATGGTCCTGGATTCATGTGGATTATGCCGGTCCTTTCCTCGGGAAAATTTTCTCGTAGTTGTGGATGCCTAATCTAAATGGATCAAATGTGTGATGATGTCATCCAGCACATCCACAGCCACCATTGAAAACCTCAGGCAATGTTTGCCACCCATGGCCTGCCCAACGTCCTTGTCAGTGACAATGGACCCTGTTTCACTTGCTCCGAGTTCAGCGAGTTCATGACCCGCAATGGCATCAAGCATGTCAGGTCTACTCCTTTCAAGTTCGCCTCCAACGGCCAAGCAGAGCGGGCATTCCAAACGATTAAGCAGAGCCTGAAGCGAGTGACGGATGGCTCCTTGCAGACCCGCTTGTCTCGCGTTCTGCTTGCTCATCGGACACGACCTCACTCGCTCACAGGGGTCCCGCCCGCCGAACTTCTTATAAAGAGGGGCCTCAAGACAAGGCTCTCCCTAGTCCACCCAGACCTCAATGAGTATGTGGAAACCCGGCGGCAAAAGCAGAGTATATATCATGACCACGTGGCTGTAACTCGTGATATTGATGTGAATGATCTGGTGTTTGTGCTCACCTATGGTCCAGATCCTAATTGGGTTGCTGGCACTGTTTTGGCCAAGGAGCGGAGTAGGATGTTTGTTGTCAAATTGACAAATGGCCAAACATGCAGAAAGCATATTGATCAAACCACGTTGTGTTTCACCGACAATCAGGAACAAACGGAAGAAGACATCAATATTGACGACCCACCACAACACACACAACCAGCAATCGACCTGCTGCCAACCATGAAGAAGAACCCATCCCCCGGGACAGTCCAGCCAGACCCACTGCACCACAGTGCAGCGATGCCCTGACCGGCTCACCCATGCCCAGCTTCAAACTGAGACGATCAACCCGGGAGCAAAGGCCCACCGACCGTCTCAACCTGTAAATAGTTGTATCAATAGTTGTTTGGAGGGAGTGATGTTATGTATGTAGCTGTATATAGTTGCCACCAGAGGCGTGACTGCAGGAGTCCTATGGGTCACCCACACCTCATGCTGTGCAGGTATAAAAGGGTTGCTACCTTGTTGTTCAGGCTCTCTGGAGTTTGATTAAAGAGACTAAGGCCACATCAGTTTGAGCTTACAGTGTACAGTCTTGTGAAGTTATTCTGAACATAACAGGGAGGGTCCAGTAGTGGAGCAGGCCCCAGAAGTGAAGAAGGCCTTGGTAGTGGAGAGGGCCCCGGTAGTGGGGCGGGCCTCTTTCGTGGAGAAGGCCTCTTTCGTGGAGAAGGCCTCTGTACTGGAGAAGGCCCAGGTAGTGGAGAGGCCCCTGGTACTGAGGAGGGCCCAGGTAGTGGAGAGGGCCCAGGTAGTGGAGAGGGCCCAGGTAGTGGAGAGGGCCCAGGTAGTGGGGAGGGCTCTGTCATGGTGATGGCCCTGTAGCGGGGAGTGGCCAGTAGTGGAGAAGGTTTCAGTTTTGGGGAGGGCGCAGGTAATGGGGAGGGCCCAGTCGTGGAGAAGGCCCCAGTCGTAGAGAAGGCCCCGGTTGTGGAGAAGACCGCAGTAGTGGGGTGGGCCCCTGTAGTGTGGAGGGCCCAGGTAGTGGAGAGGGTCCCGGTAGATGGGGAGAGCCCAGGTAGTGGAAAAGGCCGCAGTGTTGGGGAGAGCCCAGGTAGTGGGGAGGGCCTCGGTAGTGGGGAGGGCCTCAATAGTGGGGAGGGCCTCGGTAGTGGAGAGGGCCTCGGTAGTGGGGAGGGCCTCGGTAGTGGGGAGGGCCTCAATAGTGGGGAGGGCCTCGGTAGTGGAGAGGGCCTCGGTAGTGGAGAGGGCCCAAGTAGTGGAGAGGGCCCAGGTAGTGGAGAGGGCCCAGGTGGTGGAGAGGGCCTCGGTAGTGGAGAGGGCCTCGGTAGTGGGGAGGGCCTCGGTAGTGGGGAGGGCCTCGGTAGTGGAGAGGGCCTCGGTAGTGGGGAGGGCCTCGGTAGTGGGGAGGGCCTCGGTAGTGGAGAGGGCCTCGGTAGTGGAGAGAGCCTCGGTAGTGGAGAAGGCCTCGGTAGTGGAGAGGGCCCAGGTGGTGGAGAGGGCCCAGGTGGTGGAGAGGGCCCAGGTGGTGGGAAGGGCCTCGGTAGTGGGGAGGGCCTCGGTAGTGGGGAGGGCCTCGGTAGTGGAGAGGGCCTCGGTAGTGGAGAGGGCCTCGGTAGTGGGGAGGGCCTCGGTAGTGGAGAGGGCCTCGGTAGTGGAGAGGGCCTCGGTAGTGGAGAGGGCCTCGGTAGTGGGGAGGGCCTCGGTAGTGGAGAGGGCCTCGGTAGTGGAGAGGGCCTCGGTAGTGGAGAAGGCCTCGGTAGTGGAGAGGGCCCAGGTGGTGGAGAGGGCCCAGGTGGTGGAGAGGGCCTCGATAGTGGGGAGGGCCTCGGTAGTGGGGAGGGCCTCGGTAGTGGAGAAGGCCTCGGTAGTGGGGAGGGCCTCGGTAGTGGAGAGGGCCTCGGTAGTGGGGAGGGCCTCGGTAGTGGAGAGGGCCTCGGTAGTGGAGAGAGCCTCGGTAGTGGAGAGGGCCTCGGTAGTGGGGAGGGCCTCGGTAGTGGGGAGGGCCTCGGTAGTGGGGAGGGCCTCGGTAGTGGAGAGGGCCTCGGTAGTGGAGAGGGCCTCGGTAGTGGGGAGGGCCTCGGTAGTGGGGAGGGCCTCGGTAGTGGAGAGGGCCTCGGTAGTGGAGAGGGCCTCGGTAGTGGAGAGGGCCTCGGTAGTGGGGAGGGCCTCGGTAGTGGAGAGGGCCTCGGTAGTGGAGAGGGCCCAGGTGGTGGAGAGGGCCTCGATAGTGGGGAGGGCCTCGGTAGTGGGGAGGGCCTCGGTAGTGGAGAAGGCCTCGGTAGTGGGGAGGGCCTCGGTAGTGGAGAGGGCCTCGGTAGTGGAGAGGGCCTCGGTAGTGGGGAGGGCCTCGGTAGTGGAGAGGGCCTCGGTAGTGGAGAGGGCCTCGGTAGTGGGGAGGGCCTCGGTAGTGGGGAGGGCCTCGGTAGTGGAGAGGGCCTCGGTAGTGGAGAGGGCCTCGGTAGTGGGGAGGGCCTCGGTAGTGGAGAGGGCCTCGGTAGTGGGGAGGGCCTCGGTAGTGGGGAGTGGAGAAGGCCTCGGTAGTGGAGAGGGCCTCGGTAGTGGGGAGGGCCTCGGTAGTGGAGAGGGCCTCGGTAGTGGAGAAGGCCTCGGTAGTGGGGAGGGCCTCGGTAGTGGGGAGGGCCTCGGTAGTGGGGAGGGCCTCGGTAGTGGAGAAGGCCCAGCCTTTCACTTTGTTCCAATCCACTCGCAAAAATAGATATTCTGTTCTTTGGGGCTCTTCCACCGTGCCACCGTGCCCCCGTCCACCCACCCCCCATTAAAGGGCCTGCTCCCCTTCTCTGCTGTTGCAGTGGCAGACTCACTGCAGCACCAGCCCATTTTCGATCCCTGACAGTGGCAGGTTCCCTCTTGTAACAGGATCCTGTTCAGACTCCACCTGCATTGATGATGAGCTACAATTTATGAAGATGAATCGAATTCACAACGGTTGGAAGTCCTCCCAACTCTCCTATCGGAGGAGGGAAATGCAGCTCCATTGCTCTTTAATAGCCTCTCTTGTAAAGCTTTAATGCTTAGAGTACTTTGAACAGTTCTGGTCTCTATATTACAAAAAGGATATAGAACCACTGGAGAAAAGTGCAAAAACATTTTTCTAGGATGATACAAGAACTGAGAGGCTACTGTAGGGTTGGCAACTCTGGTTTGAGGCATTCCTAGCGGTCTGATCATGGAACATTCTGACCACATGACATTTGACCATATGATGCCTGATCATGTGGCCACTGATCACGTGACTCTACACATGTTATTGCATTTATCTTAGAAAGTTTGGGTCCCCTGCGTTTGAATAATTTTGCTTGTGGTTTCATGCTAGCAGCTGTTGTGCGATAAGTTTCATGATCCAGGAGGTCACCCATGACCAGGCACGGAGAGGAAACCGGGGAGGAGGGTGGGGCCCCGAGTGGCACCAGGAGCATATCAGGATAACACGGGGAGAACCACCAGGACCTATCAGGATAACACAGGTGACCCTGTTGATACAAAAGTAAAATACTGTGGATGCTGGAAATCTGAAATAAAAACAGGGCATACTGGAAATACTCAGCAGGTCAGGGAGCATCTGTGGAGAAAGAAACAGAGTTAACTTTTCACATTGATGAACTTTCGCCAGACTGGCTTGATGTCTGATTTGCATTTTAGACAATTCCAAGCAGTGCGCACAATGCTCTGTCCAGAAGCTGAGTTGCTGACCTGACCCGATCGGAGGGTTGGTCTTGTTCTTGCTTCTGACTGCAGCTGATTATGTGACTTGTGCAGCTGCTAAACCAATGTTATTATACGGCTGTATAATAACATTGCTTACCATCTGCGGGTCAACAACCTATGGCCTCATGAAGAATCTTCTAGCTCCGGTGAAACCAACAACCAAATCCAATGAAGAATTGTGGACAATGCTCCGGGAGCACCTAAACCTGAAGGAAAGCGTTTTGATGGTGACATATCTGTTCTACATGTGTCAACGGTCGGAAGGCCAGGAAGTGGCGAGCTACGTCGCCGAAGTAGGGTGCCTTGCAAGACATTGCGAATTCGATGGATTCCTTGAATAAATGCTAAGAGACTTTTTTTGCTTGGCATTGGCCATGAGGTTATCCTTCGCAAACTATTGACTGTTGAAACACCAAATCTGAGCAAAGCCATAACAATAGCCTAGGCATTTATGTTCACCAGCGATAACACCAAACAAATTTTGCAGCATAAAGCGGTTTTGGCTAGTACTGTACACAAAGTAACGTTGTTTTCAAGCAGGAATGCATATGGCAGAATGTACATGCCAGCAGCTGCACGACCTCAGTTGACCCAGAGTCCACCATCAATCATTAATGCGAGGCAGTTAACACCTTGTTGGTGCTGTGGAGGTGATCATCGGGCCCATTAATGCTGCTTCAAACACTATGCGTGCAAAGGCTGCAGAATAATGGAACACCTTCAGTGAATGTGCAGGCGAGCTGCAAATCCTGCAAACCACCACATTGCAGAGGAAGATCCATCCATGGTGGATCAGGCTGAACTAGAGACTCGAACCGAGGAGGCAGAAGTGTACGGGGTACATACCTTCACCACAAAATGTCCACAAATCATGTTAAAAGTTGAACTGAATGGAATTCCAGTATCCATGGAACTGGACACGGGTGCGAGTCAGTCTATAATGAGCAAAAAGGCCTTCGTCAGGCTGTGGAGCAATAAGGCACACAGGCTCAAGCTTAGCCCCATTCACACCAAGCTAACAACTTATACCAAAGAGCTGATCCCTGTTATTGGCAGCGCAGAAGTAAAAGTCTCCTATGGAGCAGTGCACGAACTCCCACTATGGATTGTGCCAGGGGATCGCCCCACACTGTTCGGCAGAAGCTGGCTGGGATAAATCTGCTGGAACTGGGATGACATCCGAGCGCTTTTGTCTGTCAACGATGCCTCATGTGCCCAGGTTCTGAGTAGATTCCCGTCGTTGTTTGACCCAGGCATTGGAAGTTTCTTGGGGTTGAAGGTGCAGATCCACTTGCTTCCCGGTACGCGACCCATCCACCACAAGGCACGGGCGGTACCATATATGATGCGAGAGAAAGTGGAAATTGAGCTGGACAGACTGCAGCGAGAAGGCATCATCGCGCCGGTGGAGTTCAACGAATTGGCCAGTCCAATTGTTCCGGTTCTCAAAGGTGACGGCATGGTCAGAATTTGTGGGGACTATAAAGTAACGATTAACCATTTTTCGCTACAGGACCAATATCCACTATCCAAGGCAGACAACCTATTTGCGACCCTGGCTGGAGGAAAGCCATTCACCAAGTTGGACCTGACCTCGGTCTACATGACGCACAAGCTGGAGGAATCTTTGAAAGGCCTCACCTGCATCAACACGCATAAAGGTCTGTTCATCTATAACAGATGCCCGTTTGGGATTCGTTCGGCCTCGGCAATTTTCCAACAGAACATGGAGAGCCTGCTAAAGTCGGTTCCTCGCACCGTGGTTTTCCAGGACGACATACTGATCACAGGTCGAGACACCATTGAACACTTGAAGAATCCGGAAGAGGCTCTAAGTCGGCTAGATCGCGTGGGGCTCAGGTTGAAACGCTCGAAGTGTGTTTCCCTGGCACCAGAGGTCGAGTTCTCAGGAAGAAGAATCGGCAAACGGCATCAGACCTACCGACGCTAAGACAGAGGCCATCAAGAATGGGCCGAGACCACAGAACGTGACGGAGCTGCGGTCGTTCCTGGGACTCCTCAATTATTTTGGTAATTTCCTACCCGGGTTAAGCCCCGTGCTAGAAACCCTACATGTGCTACTGTGCAAGGGAGACGACTGGGTATGGGGTAATTCACAAGAGGCTGCTTTTGAGAAAGCTAGAAATCTGTTATGTTCCAGCAAACTGCTTGTTTTGTATAACCCATGTAAACGATTAGTGCTAGCTTGCGTTGCGTCGTCATACGGGGTCGGGTGTGTGTTACAACAGGCTAACGAATCGGGGATTTTGCAACTGGTCGCCTATGCATCCAGGAGTCTGTCCAAGGCTGAAAGGACCTACAGCATGATTGAAAAAGAAGCTCTGGCATGCGTTTACGGGGTGAAAAAAATGCACCAGTATTTGTTTGGTCTCAAGTTTGAGCTAGAAACTGATCTCAGAGAGCAAAGGGATTAACACCAATGCCTCTGCCCGCATCAAAAGATGGCCACTCATGCTGTCGGCATACAACTATGTAATCCACCACAGATCAGGCACAGAGAACTGCGCTGATACTCTCAGTCGGCTACCATTGTCCACCAATGAGATGGAAATGGCACAGCCTGCAGACTTGCTCTTAGTGATGGATACATTCGAAAACGAAAAGTCACTCGTTACAGCCTGCCAGATCAGGACCTGGACCAGCCAAGATCCTTTACTGTCCCTGATAAAAAAAACTGTGTCCTCCATGGGAGCTAGTCCAGCGTCCCAGCGGAGATGCAGGAAGAGTTCAAGCCGTTCCACAGGCACAAAGACGAAATGTAACAGGCGGACTGTCTTTTGTGGGGTAATCGCGTGGTTTTGCCTAAGAAAGGCAGAGAAACATTCATACATGACCTACACAGTACCCACCCAGGCATAGTAATGATGAAAGCCACAGCCAGATCCCATGTATGGTGGCCTGGCATCGACTCAGACTTAGAGTCACACGTGCGCCAGTGCAACACTTGCTCTCAACTGAGCAATCCCCCAGAGAGGCACCGCTAAGTTTGTGGTTGTGGCCCTCCAAACCATGGTCGAGGATCCACGTTGACTATGCGGGCCCATTTCTAGGCAAAATGTTCTTGGTTGTCGTGGATGCTTATTCAAAATGGATTGAATGTGTAATAATGTCTGTAAGCACGTCCACCGCCACCATCGAACGCCTACAGGCCATGTTTGCCACACACAGCCTGCCTGATGTCCTTGTCAGCAACAATGGGCCATGTTTCACCAGTGCTGAATTCAAGGAATTCATGACCCGCAATGGGATCAAGCACTTCACATCTGCCGTGTTCAAGCCCCATCCAACGGCCAGGCAGACCGGGCAGTTCAAACTGTTCTTTATCTGTAAAGCATGCACTCCCATGTTCTGCCACTAGGGAGCGCATCCCCTGAAGTTCCAAGGGATCCCAGCATCCCTTGGGAGCACTGTATATAAGCCGGCCCCGAAGGCCGATTATTCACTCTGGAGTGTCTTAATGAAGTCTGAGGTCACTGTTACTTTAACCTCCCTGTGTGCAGTCTCATCTGTGTCATGAACACAACTGGCGACGAGTATACAAATCCAACGCAAAAATGCAGCAAACTGTGGGCATCCTGGAGAAGTTCTCGGAGGGTGAGGACTGGGAAGCCTATGTCGAATTGCTAAACCAGTACTTTGTAGCCAACGAGCTGGACGGAGAAGGAAGTGCTGCAAAAAGGAGAGCGGTCCTCCTCACGGTCTGCGGGGCACCGACCTACAGCCTCATGAAGAATCTTCTGGTTCTGGTGAAACCCACAGCTAATTCGTATGTGGAACTGTGTACACTGGTTCAGGAGCATCTTAACCCGAGGGAGAGCGTGCGAGGTATTGGTTCTACACGTGCCAGCGATATGAAGGTCAGGAAGTGGCGAGCTATGTCGCCGAGCTAAGGCGACTTGCAGGACAATGTGAGTTTGATGGCTACCTGAAGCAAATGCTCAGAGACTTTTGTACTGGGCATTGGCCACGAAACCATCCTATTAAAAGGTTTGATTGTAGAGACACCGACCCTCAGTAAGGCCATTGCGATAGCACAGGCATTTATGTCCACCAGTGATAAGACCAAACAAATCTCTCAGCACACAAGTGGTAGCAATGCTCATAAATTAACTGGAACTGTGTTTGCGAGCAGAAATGTACAGGGTAGAAACCATGAGTCTGCAACTGCCAGCAGGCCTCAGGTGACCCAGATGACTCAGAGTCCGCAACAAAAGATGAATGCAAGGCAATTCATACCTTGTTGGCATTGTGGAGGCTTCCATTCAGCCTATTCATGCCGCTTCAAAGGGTATGTTTGCAAGAGCTGTGGAACAATGAGGCACCTCCAACGAGCTTGCAGATGAGCTGCAAGCTCTGCAAAACCTGCGAACCACGACGTGGCAGAGGAAGATCGGTCCATGGTGGACCAAAGCAATTTCGAGCCTCAGAGAGAGGAGGCAGATGCTGAAGTACACTGGGTGCACACATTTTCGACAAAATGTCCACCTATAATGCTAAATGTAAAATTGAATGGCTTACCCGTAGCCATGGAACTGGACACTGGCGCTAGCCAATCCATCAGTTTAAAAGATGTTTGAGAGATTGTGGTGCAACAAGGCACTCAGACCAGCCTTGAGCCCCATCCACACGAAACTGAGAACGTACATCAAAGAGCTCATCATTGTCCTGGGCAGCGCCATGGTCAAGGTAACCTACGAGGGCACAGTGCACGAACTGTCACTCTGGTTTGTCCCGGGAGATGGCCCCACACTGCTTGGAAGCAGCTGGCTGGGCAAAATCCGCTGGAACTGGGATGACATCTGAGCGCTATCACATGTCAATGAGGCCTCATGTACCCAGGTTCTTAACAAATTTCCTTTCCTTTTTGAGCCAAGCATTGGAAACTTTTCCGGGGCGAAGGTGCGGATCCACTTGGTCCCAGAGGACCCATTCACCACAAGGCGCAAGCGGTACCTCACATGATGAGGGAGAGAGTGGAAATCGAGCTGGACAGACTGCAAAGCGAGGGCTTCATCTCCCCAGTGGAATTCAGCGAGTGGGCCAGCCTGATTGTTCCAGTACTCAAAAGTGATGGCACGGTCAGGATTTGCGGCGATTATAAAGTAACTATTAATCGTTTCTCGCGACTAGGACCAATACCCGCTTCCTAAGGCAGACAAACTATTTGTGACGCTGGCAGGAGGTAATATGTTCACTGAGCTCGACCTGACTTTGGCCTACATGATGCAGGAGCTGGAGGAGTCTTCGAAGGGCCTCACCTGCATCAACACGCACAAGGGACTGTTCATCTACAACAGATGCCCATTTGGAATTCGGTCGGCTGCAGCGATCTTCCAGAGAATCATGGAGAGCCAACTCAAGTCGGTACCACACACGGTGGTTTTTCAGGACTGCAAGGTCCTTACTCGACAGTATGAAACCACACGAGGCACATTCTGGGGACAAGGTCACTCTGTGACCTTAACTCTTTATTCGTAGGACTCTACAGACGATGACCCTGTGTGGGACCTCCCTTTTTATACCTGTGTGATCAGGTAAGGAGTGTCTCCCACAAGTTCACCCCTTGTGGTCAAGTTGTGCACCTAGGTTGAGTGTATACAGTAATACAGTGGTGTTACATTGAGGTTACATACATAACATCAACTCCCCCCCCCGCCGCCCCAAAGTCTTATTGGGATAGAAACATAGACATAGAAACATAGAAAATAGGTGCAGGAGCCTGCACCGCCATTCAATGAGTTCATGGCTGAACATGCAACCTCAGTACCCCATTCCTGCTTTCTCGCCATACCCCTTGATCCCCCTAGTAGTAAGGACTATATCTAACTCCTTTTTGAATATATTTAGTGAATTGGCCTCAACAACTTTCTGTGGTAGAGAATTCCACAGGTTCATCACTCTCTGGGTGAAGAAGTTTCTCCTCATCTCAGTCCTAAATGGCTTACCCCTTACCCTTAGACTGTGACCCCTGGTTCTGGACTTCCCCAACATTGGGAACATTCTTCCTGCACCTAACCTGTCTAAACCCATCAGAATTTTAAACATTTCTATGAGATCCCCTCTCATTCTTCTGAACTCCAGTGAATACAAGCCCAGTTGATCCAATCTTTCTTGATATGTCAGTTCCGCCATCCCGGGAATCAGTCTGGTGAATCTTCGCTGCACTCCCTCAATAGCAAGAATGTCCTTCCTCAAGTTTGGAGACCAAAATTGTACAAAATACTCCAGGTGTGGCCTCACCAAGGCCCTGTACAACTGTAGCAATACTTCCCTGCCCCTGTACTCAAATCCCCTCGCTATGAAGGCCAACATGCCATTTGCTTTCTTAACCGCCTGCTGTACCTGCATGCCAACCTTCAATGACTGATGTACCATGACACCCAGGTCTCGTTGCACCTCCCCTTTTCCTAATCTGTCACCATTCAGATAATAGTCTGTCTCTCTGTTTTTACCATCAAAGTGGATAACCTCACATTTATCCACATTATACTTCATCTGCCATGCATTTGCCCACTCACCTAACCTATCCAAGTCACTCTGCAGCCTCATAGCATCCTCCTCGCAGCTCACACTGCCACGCAACTTAGTGTAATCCGCAAATTTGGAGATACGACATTTAATCCCCTCGTCCAAATCATTAATGTACAATGTAAACAGCTGGGTCCCCAGCACAGAACCTTGCGGTATCCCACTAGTCACTGCCTGCCATTCTGAAAAGTACCCATTTACTCCGACTCTTTGCTTCCTGTCTGTCAACCAGTTCTCAATCCATGTCAGCACACTACCCCCAATCCCATGTGCTTTAACTTTGCACATTAATCTCTTGTGTCGGACCTTGTCGAAAGCCTTCTGAAAGTCCAAATATACCACATCAACTGGTTCTCCCTTGTCCACTCGACTGGAAACATCCTCAAAAAATTCAAGAAGATTTGTCAAGCATGATTTCCCTTTCACAAATCCATGCTGACTTGGACTAATCATGTCACCTCTTTCGAAATGCACTGCTGTGACATCCTTAATAATTGATTCCATCATTTTACCCACTACTGAGGTCAGGCTGACCGGTCTATAATTCCCTGTTTTCTCTCTTCCTTCTTTTTTAAAAAGTGGGGTTACATTGGCTACCCTCCACTCAATAGGAACTGATCCAGAGTCTATGGAATGTTGGAAAATGACTGTCAATGCATCCGCTATTTCCAAGGCCACCTCCTTAAGTACTCTGGGATGCAGTCCATCAGGCCCTGGGGATTTATCGGCCTTCAATCCCATCAATTTCCCCAACACAATTTCCTGACTAATAAGGATTTCCCTCAGTTCCTCCTTCTTACGAGACCCTCTGACCCCTTTTATATCCGGAAGATTGTTTGTGTCCTCCTTAGTGAATACCGAACCAAAGTACTTGTTCAATTGGTCTGCCATTGCTTTGTTCCCCATTATGAATTCCCCTGATTCTGACTGCAGGGGACCTACGTTTGTCTTTACTAACCTTTTTCTCTTTACATATCAAAGAATAGGAGTAAATGGGTACTTTTCAGAATGGCAGGCAGTGACTAGTGGGGTACCGCAAGGTTCTGTGCTGGGGCCCCAACTGTTTACATTGTACATTAATGATTTAGACGAGGGGATTAAATGTAGTATCTCCAAATTTGCGGATGACACTAAGTTGGGTGGCAGTGTGAGCTGTGAGGAGGATGCTATGAGGCTGCAGAGTGACTTGGATAGGTTAGGTGAGTGGGCAAATGCATGGCAGATGAAGTATAATGTGGATAAATGTGAGGTTATCCACTTTGGTGGTAAAAACAGAGAGACAGACTATTATCTGAATGGTGACAGATTAGGAAAAGGGGAGGTGCAACGAGACCTGGGTGTCATGGTACATCAGTCATTGAAGGTTGGCATGCAGGTACAGTAGGCGGTTAAGAAAGCAAATGGCATGTTGGCCTTCATAGCGAGGAGATTTGAGTACAGGGGAAGGGAGGTGTTGCTACAGTTGTACAGGGCCTTGGTGAGGCCACACTTGGAGTATTGTGTACAATCTTGGTCTCCTAACTTGAGGAAGGACATTCTTGCTATTGAGGGAGTGCAGCGAAGATTCACCAGACTGATTCCCGGGATGGTGGGACTGACCTATCAAGAAAGACTGGATCAACTGGGCTTGTATTCACTGGAGTTCAGAAGAATGAGAGGGGACCTCGTAGAAACGTTTAAAATTCTGACGGTTTTAGACAGGTTAGATGCAGGAAGAATGTTCCCAATGTTGGGTAAGTCCAGAACCAGGGGTCACAGTCTAAGGATAAGGGGTAAGCCATTTAGGACCGAGATGAGGAGAAACTTCTTCACCCAGAGAGTGGTGAACCTGAGGAATTCTCTACCACAGAAAGTAGTTGAGGCCAATTCACTAAATATATTCAAAAGGGAGTTAGAAGAAGTCCTTATTACTCGGGGGATCAAGGGATATGGCGAGAAAGCTGGATGTGGGTACTGAAGTTGCATGTTCAGCCATGAACTCATTAAATGGCGGTGCAGGCTAGAAGGGCTGAATGGCCTACTCCTGCACCTATTTTCTATGTTTCTATAGAAACTTTTGCAGTCCGTCTTAATGTTCCCTCCAAGCTTCCTCTCGTACACTATTTTCCTTGCCCTAATGAAACCCTTTGTCCTCCTGCTGAGTTCTAAATTTCTCCCAGTCCCCAGGTTCACTGCTATTTCTGGCCAATTTGTATGCCACTTCCTTGGCTTTAATACTATCCCTGATTTCCCTAGATAGCCACGGTTGAGCCACCTTCCCTTTTTTATTTTTACGCCAGACAGGGATGTACAATTGTTGTAGTTCATCCATGCGGTCTCTAAATGTCTGCCATTGCCCATCCACAGTCAACCCCTTAAGTATCATTCGCCAATCTATCCTAGCCAATTCACGCCTCATACCTTCAAAGTTACCCTTCTTTAAGTTCTGGACCATGGTCTCTGAATTAACTTTCATTCTCCATCCTAATGTAAAATTCCAACATATTATGGTCACTCTGCCCCAAGGGGCCTCGCACAACGAGATTACTAATTAATCATCTCTCATTACACAGCACCCAGTCTAAGATGGCCTCCCTCTAGTTGGTTTCTCGACATATTGGTCTAGAAAACCATCCCTTATGCACTCCAGGAAATCCTCCTCCACCGTATTGCTTCCAGTTTGGTTAGCCCAATCTATATGCATATTAAAGTCACCCATGATAACTGCTGCACCTTTATTGCATGCACCCCTAATTTCCTGTTTGATGCCCTCCCCAACATCACTACTACTGTTTGGAGGTCTCTACACAACTCCCACTAACGTTTTCTGCCCTTTGGTGTACTGCAGCTCCACCCATATAGATTCCACATCATCCAAGCCAATATCCTTCCTAACTATTGCATTAATCTCCTCCTTAACCAGCAATGCTACCCCACCTCCTTTTCCTTTTATTCTATCCTTTCTGAATATTGAATACCTCTGGATGTTGAGTTCCCAGCCCTGATTATCCTGGAGCCACGTCTTCGTAATCCCAATCACATCATATCCGTTAACATCGATTTGCACAGTTAATTCATCCACCTTATTACGGATACTCCTTGCATTAAGACACAAAGCCTTCAGGCTTGTTTTTTTTAACACCCTTTGTCCTTTTAGAACTATGATGTAGTGTGGCCCTTATTGTTTCTTGCCTTTGTTTACTCGGCCTTCCACTATTGCTTTTTACCTTTCTACCATCTGTTTCTGACTCCATATTATTAAGGATGTCATAGCAGTGCATCTGGAAAATGGTGACATGATAGGTCCAAGTCAGCATGGATTTGTGAAAGGGAAATCATGCTTGACAAATCTTCTGTAATTTTTTGAGGATGTTTCCAGTAAAGTGGACAAAGGAGAACCAGTTGATGTGGTATATTTGGACTTTCAGAAGGCTTTCGACAAGGTCCCACACAAGAGATTAATGTGCAAAGTTAAAGCACATGGGATTGGGGGTAGTGTGCTGATGTGGATTGAGAACTGGTTGTCAGACAGGAAGCAAAGAGTAGGAGTAAACGGGTACTTTTCAGAATGGCAGGCAGTGACTAGTGGGGTGCCGCAAGGTTCTGTGCTGGGGCCCCAGCTGTTTACATTGTACATTAATGATTTAGACGAGGGGATTAAATGCAGTATCTCCAAATTTGCGGATGACACTAAGTTGGGTGGCAGTGTGAGCTGCGAGGAGGATGCTATTAGGCTGCAGAGTGACTTGGATAGGTTAGATGAGTGGGCAAATGCATGGCAGATGAAGTATAATGTGGATAAAAGTGAGGTTATCCACTTTGATGGTAAAAACAGAGAGACAGACTATTATCTGAATGGTGACAGATTAGGAAAAGGGAAGGTGCAATGAGACCTGGGTGTCATGGTACATCAGTCATTGAAGGTTAGCATGCAGGTACAGCAGGCGGTTAAGAAAGCAAATGGCATGTTGGCCTTCATAGCGATGGGATTTGAATACAGGGGCAGGGAGGTGTTGCTACAGTTGTACAGGGCCTTGGTGAGGCCACACCTGGAGTATTGTGTACAGTTTTGGTCTCCTAACTTGAGGAAGGACATTCTTGCTATTGAGGGAGTGCAGCGAAGATTCACCAGACTGATTCCCGGGATGGCGGGACTGACCTATCAAGAAAGACTGGATCAACTGGGTTTGTATTCACTGGAGTTCAGAAGAATGAGAGGGGACCTCATGGAAACGTTTAAAATTCTGACGGGTTTAGACAGGTTAGATGCAGGAAGAATGTTCCCAATGTTGGGGAAGTCCAGAACCAGGGGTCACAGTCTGAGGATAAGGGGTAAGCCATTTAGGACCGAGATGAGGAGAAACTTCTTCACCCAGAGAGTGGTGAACCTGTGGAATTCTCTACCACAGAAAGTAGTTGAGGCCAATTCACTAAATATATTCAAAAGGGAGTTAGATGAAGTCCTTACTACTCGGGGGATCAAGGGTTATGGCAAGAAAGCAGGAAGGGGGTACTGAAGTTTCATGTTCAGCCATGAACTCATTGAATGGCGGTGCAGGCTAGAAGGGCTGAATGGCCTGCTCCTGCACCTATTTTCTATGTTTCTATGTTTCTATGTTTCATATTACTTTGCCCTATCTCGCTTCATAGGTTCCCATCCCCCTGCCATATTAGTTTAAACACTCCCGAACTGCCTTAGCAAATGTTACCCCTAGGACATCAGTTCCAGTCCTGCCCAAGTGCACACCGTCCCTTTTGTACAGGTCGCACTTCCCCCAGAACTGGTTCCAATGTCCCAGGAATTTGAATCCCTCCCTCTTGCACCACTGCTCAAGCCACGTATTTATTCTAACTTTCCTGCTCCCTCTACTCTGATTAGCACGTGGTACTGGTAGCAATCCAGAGATTACTACCTTTGAGGTCCTACTTTTTAATTTAACTCCTAGCTCCCTAAATTCAGCTTGTCGGACCTCTTCCCGCTTCTTACCTATATCCTTGGTACCTACATGTACCACGACAACTGGCTGTTCACCCTCCCTCTCCAGAATGCTCTGCAGCCGCTCCGAGACATCCTTGACCTTTGCACCAGGGAGGCAACATACCATCCTGGAGTCTCGGTTGCGACCAAAAAAACTCCTATCTATTCCCCTTACAATAGAGTCCCCTATCACTACAGCTGTCCCACTCTTTTTCCCACCCTTCTGTGCAGCAGAGCCAACTACGGTGCCATGAACCTGGCTGCTGCTGCCCTCCCCTGATGAGTCATCCTACTCAACAGTGCACAAAGCGGTGTATCTGTTTTGCAGGGGGATGAACGTAGGGGACCCCTGCACTACCTTCCTTGCACTGCTCTTCCTGCTGGTCTTCCATTCCCTAGCTGGCTGTGGACCCTTCACCTGCGGTAAGACCAACTCACTACACGTGCTACTCACGTCATTCTCAGCATCGTGGATGCTTCAGAGTAAATCCACCCTCAGCTCCAACTCCGCAACACGGTCTGTCAGGAGCTGGAGGCAGATACACTTCCCACACACGTAGTCGTCAGGGACACCGGAAGTGTCCCTGAGTTCCCAAATGGTACAGGAGGAGCATAACACGTGACCGAGCTCTCCTGTCATGACTTAACCCTTAGATTAACTTAAATTGGCAACAACAATGCTGAAGTTTACTCACTGTTATCGAAGAGAAAAAAGAAAAGCTACTTACCAATCAACAGCCAATCACTTACCCCCTTGGCTGTGACGTCACCTTTCTGTTTCTTTCTACTTTTTTGCCCTCTCCCTGTAGCTGCACCGACTCGCCTTTTGTAGGCCTCTCGCCGACCCCGGACTCATGTCTCTCCCCACACCTCCCGACGCCTCTCGTGGCCTTTTGTAGGCCTCTCGCCGACCCCGGACTCATGTCTCTCCCCGCACCTCCCGACGCCTCTCGCGGCCTTTTGCAGGCCTCTCGCCAACCCCGGACTCACGCCTCTCCACGCACCTCCCGACGCCTCTCGCTGCCTTTTGTCGGCCTCTCGCGACCCCGGACTCACGTCTCTCCACGCACCTCCCGACGCCTCTCGTGGCCTTTTGTAGGCCTCTCGCGACCCCGGACTCACGTCTCTCCACGCACCTCCCGACGCCTCTCGCGGCCTTTTGTAGGCCTCTCGCTGACCCCGGACTCACGTCTCTCCATAGGTTTAGTCTTTCAGGTGGTCTACGCTCCCTCGTGGAGCGCCGCAGTTGAGGCTCTTGTTGCTGGACACTGATGTGAGTGTCTGTCACCTGTGGTGATTCCGGCCTGTCCGGACTGACCATAGGGACTGTGCATTCTTCTGATTGTGGCGGTGTTGTGATCTCCATCTCATGGTCTTCTTCCGGTTCCTCCGTGTCGATGCTGAACCTTTTTTTTACTTGGTCCAGAGTAGCTCTGCGGGCGGGACCCCCGTGAGTGAGTGCGGTCGGGATCTATAGGCCAGCAGGAGGCGCGATAGGCGGCATTGTAGGGAGGGTCCTTGAATCTTGAGCATACCTTGCTTAATGTTATTTGGACCGCACGTTCCGCCTGGCCATTGGAGGCTGGCTTGAACGGCGCAGTCCTGACGTGGTTGATGCCATTGCCCGACATTAACACTCGGAATTCGTAGCTTATGAAACATGGGCCATTATCACTAACCAGGATGTCCAGCAAGCCATGGGTTGCAAAGATCGCATGGTGGATTTCCACGGTGGTTGATGATGCACTCGATCCATTTCGAATACGCATCTACCACAATAAGGAACATCTTACGCATGAACGGGCCCACGTAGTCAATATGAATGCGTGACCATGGCCTGGTGGGCCAGGGCCATGGGCTGAGCGGGGCCTCCCTGGGGGCATTACCCAGCTGGGCACAGGTCGTGCACCTGCGAACACAGTGTTCCAAGTCTGAATTAATTCCAGGCAACCAAACATGTGACCGGGCAATGGCCTTCATCAGCGCAATGCCTGGGTGCTCGCTGTGGATTTCCCTGATGAATGCCTCTCTGCCCTTCTGGGGCATAACTACCCGGCTGCCCCACAGTAGGCAGTCGGCTTAGATGGAGAGCTCATCCATCCGCCTGTGGAACGGTCTGACCTCCTCAGGACATGCTCCGTGTGCGGGCGCCCAATCCCCAGACAGGACACATTTCTTAATCCGGGATGGGAGGGAATCTCTGTTTGTCCAGATTTTGATCTAGCGGGCTGTGATGGGGGAGCCTGCGCTGTCAAAGGCATCGACAGCCATGACCATCTCGGCGGTTTGCTCCGCTGCCCCCTCAGTGGTGGCCAGTGGAAGCCTGCTGAGCGCATCAGCGCAATTTTCAGTGCCGGGTCGGTGCCGGATGGAGTAGTCATCAGCAGCCAGCGTGAGAGCCCATCGCTGTATGCGAGCTGATGCGTTGGCATTGATAGCCTTGCTGTCTGACAACAGGGATGTTAATGGCTTGTGGTCCGTCTCTAATTCAAACTTCCTACTAAAGAGGTACTGATGCATTTTTTTACACCATAGACATATGCAAGCACTTCCTTCTTGACCATCCCATCCTCGCTGCCAATGTAAAGTCCTTACTCTACAGTATGAAACCACACGAGGCACATTCTGGGGACAAGGTCACTCTGTGACCTTAACTCTTTATTCACAGGACTCCAAAGATGATGACCCTGCGTGGGACCTCCCTTTTTATACCGGTGTGATCAGGCAAGGAGTGTCTCCCACAAGTTCACCCCTTGTGGTCAAGGTGTGCATCTAAGTTGAGTGTATACAGTAATACAGTGGTGTTACATTGTGGTTACATACATGACAAAGATGACATCTTGGTCACGGGTCGGGACACTGTCGAGCACCGACAAAACCTGGAGGAGGTCGTCCAGCGACTGGATCGCGTAGGGCTGCGGCTGAAGAGGTCGAAATGCATCTTCATGGCAACAGAAGTGGAGTTTTTGGGGAGAAAGATCACGGCGGACGACATTCGGCCCACAGACGCCAAGACAGAGGCTATCAGGAACGCGCCCAGGCCACAGAACGTCACGGAGCTGCGGTCGTTCCTGTGACTCCTCAACTATTTTGGTGATTTCCTACCGGGGTTAAGCACCCTCTTAGAGCCCCTTCATGTGTTATTGCGTAAAGGTGAGAACTGGGTATGGGGAAAAAAACAAGTAATTGCTTTTGAGAAAGCCAGAAACATTTTATCCTCCAACAAGTTGTTTGTATTGTATAACACGTGTAAAAGACTCGTGCTAGCATGTGATGTGTCGTCATACAGAGTCGGGTGTGTATTACAACAAGCTAACGTTGCGGGGAAGTTGCAACCTGTCGCCTATGCTTCCAGGAGCTTGTCTAAGGCCCAAAGGGCCGACAGCATGATTGAGAAAGAGGCATTAGTGTGTGTGTTCGGGGTAAAGAAAATGCATCAGTACCTGTTTGGTCTCAAATGTGAGCTGGAAACCAATCACAAGCCTCTCATATCCCTGTTCATTGAAAACAAGGGGATAATTACTAATGCTTCAGCCCACATACAAAGGTGGGCACTCGTGCGATCAGCATATAACTATACCATCCACCACAGACCAGGCACCGAGAACTGTGTGGATGCTCTCAGTCGACTACCATTGCCCACTACGGGGGTGGAAATGGCGCAGCCTACAAAGTTGTTGATGGTGGCGCAGCCCGCAGACTTGTTATTAGTCATGGAAGCGTTTGAAAATGATAAATCACCTGTCATGGCCCGCCAAGATCCTCTGCTGTCCCTAATAAAAAACTGTACTGCATGGGAGCTGGGCCAGCATCCCCGTTGAAATGCAAGAGCCAATCAAGCTTTTCCAGCGGTGAAAGGACGAGCTGTCCATTCAGGCAGACTGCCTGTTGTGGGGTAACCGCGGAGTGCTACCCAAAAAGGGCAGGGAAACGTTCATCTCGGATCTCCACAGCACACGCCCGGGTTTCGTAATGATGAAAGCGAAAGCTAGATCCCACGTGTGGTGGCCCGGTATCGACTCTGACTTGGAGTCCTGTGTACGGCAATGCAGCGTATGTGCTCAATTGAGCAACGCGCCCAGAGAGGCACCACTAAGTTTGTGGTCCTGGCCCTCCAGTCCATGACCCTCCAGACTATGCGGGCCCGTTTCTCGGTAAAATGTTCCTGGTGGTGGTGGATGCTTTTTCAAAATGGATTGAACGTGAAATAATGTCGGGAAGCACCACCACCGCCACCATTGAAAGCCTGAGGGCCATGTTTGCCACCCACGGCCTGCCTGACATACTGGTCAGTGACAACGGACCATGTTTCACCAGTGCCGAATTTAAAGAATTCATGACCCGCAATGGGATCAAACATGTCACCTCGGCCCCGTTTAAACCAGCCTTCAATGGGCAGGCAGAGCGGGCAGTACAAACAATTCATCAGAGCCTCAAATGAGTCACAGAAGGTTCACTCCAAACCCGCCTGTCCCGAGTACTGCTCAGCTACCGCACGAGACCCCACTCGCTCACGGGTGCCCCCGGCTGAGCTACTCATGAAAAGGACAATTAAAACCAGACTCTCGCTGGTTCACCCCAACCTACATGATCAGGTAGAGAGCAGGCGGCAGCAACAAAATGTAAACGATGGTCGCGCCACTGTGTCGCGGGAAATTGATCTGAATGACCCTAAACTATGGACATGGTCCCAAGTGGATCGCGGGCATGATGATAGCTAAAGAAGGGAGTAGGGTGTTCTTGGTCAAACCAGACAATGGACAAATTTGTAGAAAGCACGTGGACCAAACGAGGCTGCGGTTCACAGACTGCCCTGAACAACCCACAGCAGACACCATCTTTTTTGAGACTACAACATACACCCAAAGGAGCAATGACACCACGCCGGACCAGGAAATCGAACCCATCACGCCCAACAGCCCAGTAAGGCCAGGCTCACCCAGCAGCTCTGCAGGGCCAACAACACGCCAGCCCAGCGAGGGCACAGTCAACACATCAGAACAGATATTTGTACCGAGGTGGTCCACCAGGGAAAGAAAGGCTCCCGACCGCCTCACATTGTAAATAGTTCTCACTTTGACTTTGGGTGGGATTGATGCTGTGTATCTGTAAAGCATGCACTCCCATGTTCCGCCATCAGGGAGCGCATCCCCTGAAGTCCCAAGGGATCCCAGCATCCCTTGGGAGCACTATATATATAAGTCGGCCCCTAAGACCTGTTACTCACTCTGGAGTGTCTTAATAAAGACTGAGGTCACTGTTACTTTAACCTCCCTGTGTGCATTCTCATCTGTGTCAGGAACACAACACAAACCATCAAGCAAAGCTTGAAACGTGTGTCGGAAGGCTCCCTGCACACCCGACTGTCCCGAGTCCTGCTCAGCTACCGCACCAGACCCTCACTCGCTCACCGGGGTTCCCCCAGCCGAGCAGCTCATGAAAAGGGCGCTCAAAACGAGGCTCTCTCTTGTCCACCCTGATCTCCATGATCACGACGAGGGCAGGTGGCATCAACAAAGCATGTACCATGATCGCGCAAACTTGTCACGTGATATTGAAGTCAATGACCCTGTATTTCTACTCAACTATGGACATGGTCCCAAATGGCTTGCTGGCACGGTCAAAGCCAAAGAAGGGAGTTGGGTGTTTCAGGACAAATTGGCCAACAGACTAACATGCAGAAAGCATTTGTACCAAACCAAATTGCGGTTCACAAACAGCCACGAGTAACCCGAAGAGGACACCAACTTCGACCCTTCAACACGCACACAAGTGCCAACCAACATCACGGTTGACCACGAAGCCGAACTCACCATCCCCAGCAGCCCGGCAAGGCCAGCTGCCCAGCAGCCCAGCGAAGAACTAACCAACTCATCCACACCTGCATTTGTACCGGGACGATCGACAAGGGAGCAAAAAGCCCCAGATCGTCTCACCCTGTAAATAAGTGTACTATTGACTTTAGGAGGGAGTGATGTTATGAATGTAACCCTTGGCAACCTGTATCACACCACCACCAGAGAGCCTACCTGTTAGAGTCCCAAGGGATCCCAGCATTGCTTGGGAGCACTGTATACAAGCAGGCCTCCCACGCTATACCTGCACTTTGGAGTTTAATTAAATGAGCTAAGGTCACACTTACTCATTGCATACAGTACTCAGTTGTATCCTTTATTATGAGCATAACAAATTAAATCACTGAGATTTTGACATCAGGCTCTGCTCTCACAACTCTCCGATCGGGTCAGGTTCCTCACCCTCCCGGAATGACCAGGGGTTCCTCGCAATCAGGGCATCCTCCCCCGATTGCTGCCTCCAGCAAACCGGGAGATCAGAGATTTAAATTTCCCGCCGCAGTGCGTCCCCACCATCCAGCTCCGTGATATCTCCGGCAGAGAGCCAGGACCGCATTTAGTACAGTCAGGAGGGGGCTGGAGAGTCGGGAATCAGGAGGGCTCAGGAATCGTGGGTGTCAGCAACCTCATCTTAGCTGTAAAGTCCTGACCCTGCAGTACAGACTTGCACGAGACACATGCTGAAGTCAAGGTCACTCTGGATCTGCACCTTTATTTCACAGCTCTCGAGTGCCGCACTTGCCTGAGACCTGCCTTTATATACCTGTGTGGAACAGGTATGCAGTGTCTCCTACAAGTGCACCCCTGGTGGTAAAGTATGCTTGTAGTTACAGGTCATATCTAGTTATAGTCATGTATAGCATGGTAAGATACAGTTATGTACAGTGGTGTGAGATACATGACATTAGCAATCGCAGTCTCTGTGTGACTCACAGGGCCAACTCACTGTTGTGTTTATGGGACCTGTACAGCTATGTTATTCTCTAGAAAAGAGAAGACTGAAAGATGACCTGATACAGGTTTTTTAAATTATGAAGGGGTTCGATAGGGTAGAAGTAGGGAAGATGTTTCCACTTGTGGGAGAGTACAAAACTAGAACCATAAATCCAATAAGGAATTCAGGAGAAACTTCTTTACTCAAACAGTGGCAAGAATGTGGAACTTGCTATCACATGGAATGGTTGAGGCGAGTAGCATAGATGCATCTTATGGGAGTTTTAGATAAGTACATAAAGGAGTAAGGAATAGAAGGATATGTTGATAGGGTAAGATGAGATAAGGTGGAAGGCGGCTCATGTGGAGCATAAACACCGGCATTGGCCGAACACCCAGTTTCTGTGCTGTGAATACTATATAAGGCAGGTCTCATCAGAAATTCCAAGTAGGTATGCCTGCTTCTAAAAACTTGAGGCCTGAGCTGAGGCCAAGTTGGCATAAGTTGTTTGAGGTGTAAGCACACTTACATAGAAACATCGAAACATAGGTGCAGGAGCAGGCCATTCGGCCCTTCGAGCCTGCACCGCCATTCAATAAGATCATGGCTGATCATTCAACCTCAGTACCCCTTTCCTGCTTTCTCTCCATACCTCTTAATGCCTTTGGCCGTAAGGGCCACATCTAACTCTCTTTTGAATATATCTAACAAACTGGCCTCAACAACTTTCTGCAGTAGAGAATTCAACAGGTGAACCACTCTCTGAGTGAAAAAGTTTCTCCTCATCTTGGTCCTAAATGGCTTACCCCTTATTCTTAGACTGTGACCCTTGGTTCTGGAACTCCTCAGCAACAGGAACATTCTTCCTGCCTCTAACCTATCTAATCCTGTCAGAATTTTATATGTTTCTATGAGATCCCCTCTCATTCTTCTAAACTCCAGTGGATACAAGCCCAGTTGATCCAGTCTCTCCTCATATGTTAGTCCTGCCATCCCAGGAATCAATCTGGTGAACCTTCGCTGTACTCCTTCAATAGCAAGAACATCCTTCCTCAGATTGGGAGACCAAAACTGAACATAATATTCCAGGTGTGGCCTCACCAAGGCTCTGTACAACTGCAGTAAGACCTCCCTGCTCCTATACTCAAATCCTCTAGCTATGAAGGCCAACATGCCATTTGCCTTCTTCACCTCCTGCTGTACCTGTATGCCAAACTTCAATGACTGATGTACCATGACACCCAGGTCTCGTTGCACCTCCCCTTTTCCTAATCTGTCACCATTCAGATAATATTCTGCCTTCCTGTTTTTGCCACCAAAGTGGATAACCTCACATTTATCCACATTATACTGCATCTGCCATGCATTTGCCCACTCACCTAACCTGTCCAAGTCACCCTGCAGCCTCTTATCATCCTCCTCACAGCTCACACCGCTACCCAGCTTAGTGTCATCTGCATACTTGGAGATATTACATTCCATTCCTTCATCTAAATCATTGATGTATATTGTAAACAGCTGCGGTCCCAGCATTGAACCCTGCGGCACCCCACTAGTCACTGCCTGCCATTCTGAAAAGGACCTGTTTAGTCCGACTCTCTGCTTCCTGTCTGCCAACCAGTCAGTACATTACCCCCAATACCATGTGCTTTAGTTTTGCACACTAATCTCTTGTATGGGACCTTGTCAAAAGCCTTTTGAAAGTCCAAATACACCACATCCACTGGTTTTCCCTTGTCCACTCTACTAGTTACATCCTCAAAAAATTCTAGGAGATTTGTCAAGCATGATTTCCCTTTCATATTTCCATGCTGACTTGGACTGATCCTATCACTGCTTTCCAAATGCACTGCTATTTCATCTTTAATAATTAATAATTGATTCCAACATTTTCCCCACTACCAATGTCAGGCTAACTGGTGTATAATTCCCTGTTTTCTCTCTCCCTCCTTTTTTTTAAAAGTGGTGTTACATTAGCTACCCTCCAGTCCATAGGAACTGATCCAGAGTCAATCGAATATTGGAAAATGATCACCAATGCATCCACTATTTTTAGGGCCACTTCCTTAAGTACTCTGGGATGCAGACTATCAGGCCCCGGGAATTTATTGGCCTTCAATCCCATCAATTTCCTTTACATAATTTGCTGACTAATAAGGATTTCCTTCAGTTCCTCCTTTTCGCTAGACTCCGAACCCCTAGTATTTCTGAAAGGTTATTTGTGTCTTCCCTAGTGGAGACAGATCTAAATTATTTGTTCAATTGGTCTGCCATTTCTTTGTTCCCCGTTATAAATTCACCTGATTCTGACTGCAAGGGACCTACATTTGCTTCACTAATCCTTTTCTCTTCAGATATCTATTGAAGCTTTTTAACAGTCAGTTTTTATGTTCTCAGCAAGCTTCCTCTCATACTCTATTTCCCCCTCTTAATTAAACCCTTTGTCCTGTTGCTGACAGCAGCTGTGTCCTCAACAGTAATCACCCTGCTCAACATGGGCAATCCATTGGGTCTGCCAAGGGTAGCGATGGATTTAGAAGAGGAAAAGGAGTTCATACATCAATGGTGGGCATCACCTTGGTGACAGTTAGTTTAAGTTGCTTGAAGTTAAGTGTAATTATATACCCTTTGATGTTAAAGATCGACCAGCGTGTAACGGTGCAGCTATCTGAGCCAATGCACTACAAGGTTTTGTTAAATAAAAATCATTTAAACTGAACATTTGTCTGAAATTATCAGTATTTCTGTAAAAACCAACCCTTCCCTCACCCCTCCCAATTCTCCTCCCCACCTCTATCCCTTCCCCTTCCCCTCCTGGCTCCAAGTCGCCTGGCCGAGGAGCTCCTCAGGCGATGCTTCATTGTGTGTGTGTGGAGGGGGGGGGGTAACGGTTGAACCGCTGCTTGGACGGATACGGCAGAGGACGGTCCCGAGGTGGGAACATGCTCCGAACCAGAAGCAAGGTGTTGCTCCTGGCTCTCATGTGTGGTTGGTATTGGGGGTGCGGCACCTTGGGGTGCAGTGCCACGCTCCGGGACCACTGGGAGCCCTCTGCCACCAGTGTTTCTGGCTAACAACTCCAGGGCCTCTTCCATCCCTTCCGTGTTATCTCTTATTTGTTGGACAAAAACTCGGTGCCAACTATGTTCTTCATGCTTAGTAGGCTTTTTGCTGCTGGTGAATCTCTCTCGTGCCTCCCACAACAGCCAGACAAGCACATACCACAGCCACACACGCTTTCAGTGCTTCTGTGCTCCCTCTCTCTCTGTCTCCTCTTCTACACATGTCATGATGACCCTTGACCTCCTGAATCGCAGGAATCGAGTGTTGCTATGCCATTGCTAAGGACGGCGACACTTTACGGCAGAAGATCAAAAAAATTTAATACTAACGCCCATTTCATATCGCTTGCGGTAACACCCATTTAAAAAATGGAAACTAGATGCAATGAGAATGGGCGAGAAGCCGGCGATCTGAAAACCCTTTTTTACCGCCTAAGTCGGAAATATCGCCCATTTTGACGAAGGGTCATCGCTCCAAAACATTAACTCTGCTTTGTCTACACAGATGCTACCTGACCTGCTGAAATTTCCAGCATTTTCTGTTTTTATTCCAGATACTGTAGGGTTGATTTTCCTTTTCATCCAATCTCGCTAGATAATGTGGTGCATTTGTGTTGTTTAGAATGCATATATTTTTAATTCCTTTTGAAAACAGTGCTACATATTTCAGCCACATCAATAGAGGAGGTGGTTGACTTGTGCCGTTGAAGTCTTGTCATATTTTGCTGCGTATAGATCCAATTTATTTTGAATGCAAACAACTTTATGTCAAAGTGTGGCTCAAAGACTGGTGTAGGAGAAATGGGTTTTGGTTTGTGGGACACTGGCACCAGTACTGGGGTAAGAGGGAGCGGTTCCGTTCGGATGGGCCCCACTTAAACCCTGCTGGGATTAAATTCCTTTAGGCGAATTGACTAACTAGGGCTGTAGCGAGAGCAGGAAAAAAATGGTAAAAAATCATCTTTAAAAGCTCTTTATCTGAATGCATGCAGCATTCGTAACAAAATAGATGAGTTGACGGTACAAATAGATACAAATGGGTGTGATCTGATAGCCATTACAGAGATGTGGTTGCAAGGTGACCAAGACTGGGAACTAAATATTCAGGGGTATTTGACAATTCGGAAGGACAGACAGAAAGGAAAAGGAGGTGGGGTAGCACTTTTAATAAAGGGTGCGATTTGTGCATTAATGAGAAATGATATTGGCTCAGAAGATCAAGATGTTGAATCAGTTTGGCTGGAGATAAGGAATAATAAGGGGAAAAAGTCACTGGTGGGTGTCGTTTATAGCCCCCCTAACAGTAGCTACACTGTTGGACAGAGTATAAATCAAGAAATAATGGAGGTTTGTACAAAAAAAACAGGAATAATTATGGGCGATTTTAACCTTTATATTGATTGGATAAAGCAAATTGGCCAGGGTAGCCCTGAAGAAGAGTTCATAGAGTGTATCCGGGATAGTTTCCTTGTACAGTACGTTGCAAAACCAGCCAGGTAGCAGGCTATCTTAGATCTGGTACTGTGTAATGAGACAGGACTAATAAATGATGACCTAGTAAAGGATCCTCAAGGAATGGTTGAATTTTAAATTCAGCTGGAGGCAGACAAAAAGTAGGAAACTATAGACCAGTCCACCTAACATCTGTCATTGAGAAAATGATGAAGTCCATTATTAAGGAAGCAGTAGCAGGACATTTGGAAAAGCATAATTCAATCAAGCAGAGTCAGCATGGTTTTATGAAGGGGAAATCATGTTTGACAAATTTGCTGGAATTCTTTGAGGATGTAACAAGCAGCGTGGATAAGAGGGAACCAATGGATGTGGTATATTTAAATTTCCAGAAAGCATTCGATAAGGTGCCACATAAAAGGTTACTGCACAAGATAAAAGTTCACAGGGTTGGGGGTAATATACTAGCATGGATAGAGGATTGGATAACTAATAGGAACTAGAGAGTCGGGATAAATGGGTCATTTTCCGGTTGGCAAACAGTGACTAGTGGGGTGCTGCAGGGATTGGTGCTGGGGCCTCAACTATTTACAATCTATAGTAATGACTTGGATGAAGGGACCGAGTGTAATGTAACCAAGTTTGCTGATGATACAAAGATGGGTGGGAAAGCAAATTGTGAGGAGGGCACAACAAATCTGCAAAGGAATATAGACAGGCTAAGTGAGTGGGCTAAAAATTGGCAGATGGAGTATAATGTCAGAAAATGTGAGGTTATCCACTTTGGCAGAAAAAATAGAAAAGCAGATTATAATTTAAATGGAGAAAACTTGCAAAGTGCTGCCATGCAGAGGAACCTGGGGGTCCTTGTGCATGAAACGCAAAAGGTTAGTATGCAGGTACAGCAAGTAATTAGGAAAGCAAATGGCAAGGGGGATAGAGTATAAAAGCAGATAAGTCCTGCTACAACTGTACAGAGTATTGGTGAGGCTACACCTAGAGTACTGCTTACAGTTTTGGTCTCTGTATTTAAGGAAGGATATACTTGCATTGGAGGCTGTTCAGAGAAGGTTCACTAGGTTGATTCCGGAGATGAGGGGATTAATTTATGAAGCTAGGTTGAGTAGTTTGGGTCTATACTCATTGGAGTGCAGAAGAATGAGAGGTGATCTATCAATGTGCTTAACGCCGAGAAAAAATATTACTGCCCGCCCACTTTATTTGGGTGGAATCAGCAGAATGGGCAAATTCAACGCCCATAATATCGCCCAGCGTTACTTTCTGCATGGAATTAACGCCGAGATTCAATACTAATGCCCACCCACTTTTTTTTGTCGTAAAGAGCATATTTGCCCAAACTAGTGGTCATAGAGATCGCCTATCGTCAATTTCACCACCTCGCACACATATCGCCCACAAGATCACTCGCCCAAAAAACCGGCCACAAAAAGTGGAACTAACCAGAATGAATCACAGCATTATGGACGCCATGTTGTAGATCACATGTCACATCCTTTAAAAGGCTGCTATGATTCAACCTCGGCGGAGTTTGGATGTACGCTGCAGGTCGTTGGAGTTGATGTGAACATCTCTAAAAACGTCTTGACCACACTGTGACCGATTGGAATTGAAGAGGTGTGTTCGTCAGGACATTCCTTGTTTGTGAGCAATCGGTAGAAAACAGAGAGCTACTGAAATGGAGCCTGTCCTTTCTCATCCTTTCTTGGTGGCCAATTACATGCAGCAGACTTGAGATCACAGAAGGAACGCTCCACTGCAATATGTGCCCAGTATACGAAGTGACAGACAGATGAGGAGGACCAGACATTACACCCCCCTGCAAGTACAAGGAGAAGCATTCTTACCTCGACTTGCCCGACACCACCTGCCTTCGGAGACTGCGCTTCCACAAAGAAGTTATCACTGAAGTATGCCAGATGATAAGGGCAGATCGGCAGCCTGCCCTTCGAGGTCAAAGTCACCACGGCATTGTCATTCTACGCCTCGGGTTCTTTTCAGGCCACAGTTGGAGACATTTGTGGACTGTCTCAGCATGCTACAAATTGCTGAAGCCCTATACGCACACAGGAGGGACTTGATCAGCTTCCCGATGACCAGGGAGGCACAGAGTGAGAGGGCTCAAGGATTCTCCAGAATTGCAAACTTCCCAAAGGTGCAGGGAGCATTAGACTGTACGGACATCGTGATACGGGCACCTATTCAGGATTCAGAGGTTTTCAGGAATCGCAAGGGATTCCACTCCCTGAATGTCCAACTGGTTGTCGACCACCAGCAAATTATACTGGCAGTGAATGCTCAATTTCCGGGCAGCATCCATGATGCTCACATCCTGCGTGAGAGCACTGTATCTGACTTGTTTAACAATGAGCCACAAGGTCAATGCTGGATGCTTGGTGACAAAGGATACATCCTCGCCAACTGGCTGATAACCCCACTGCATGACACCCACACTGAGGCCGAGAGGCAATAAAACGAGAGCCACAGAGCAACTCGCAATATCATGGAGAAAACCATTGAACTGCTGAAGCAGCGCTTTAGATGCATGGACCACTCAGGAGGCATGCTCCAATACCACCCTGAGCAGGTAGCTGAATTCGCGGTGGTGTGCTCCATGCTACAAAAGTCGCCTATCAGGAAGGGACAAGAATTGGCTGAATGAGTCCAACAGTCCACCTCACCAGAGAGAGGAAGAGGAGGATGAGGAGGCGGACACTGACATCGGCCCAGACAATCAGGCTATTGCTGAAGCCATGCCCCCACCCCCCTGTAGACTATATGAAAGGGCCCATGGTGGCATGATAGCTGCAAGAGCCTTACGTCAGGAGCTCATCAATGATCACTTTGCCTGAAAGAACGTTGGTGTTATTTACAAGGCTGACACACTGCTGGGTGTGCAGGTCATACATCAATGGTGGGCATCACCTTGGTGACAGTTAAAGTTTAAGTTGATTGAAGTTAAGTGTAATTATACCCTTTGATGTTAAGGAATTACCAGTGTGTAATACTGCAGCTATCTGAACCAATGTACTACAAGGTTTTGTTAAATAAAAAACATTTAAACCGAACATTGCCTGAAATTATCAGTATTTCTGCACAAACCAACTCTCTTCCCCCCCCACCCCCAACTTCTCCTCCCCATCTCTACCCCTTCCCCTCCTGACTCCAAGACGCCTGGCTGACTAGATCCTCAGGCGATGCTTCATTGGTGGGGGGGGGAAGGTGAAGGCCGTAGCACGGCATGGACGGATATGGGAGAGGACGATCCCAAGGTGTCAGAAGCAAGATGTTACTGCTGGGTCTCATGTCTGGTTGGCAATGGGGGTGCGGCACCTTGGGGTATAGTGCCATGCTCCAGGACCACTGGGAGCCCTCTGCCACCAGTGTTCCTGGCTAACAACTCCAGGGCCTCCTCCATCCCTTCCATGTTATATCTTATTTGTTGGACAAAAACTCACTGCCAACTATGTTCTTGGTGCTTGGTAGGCTTTTTGCAACTGGTGAATCGTGACTCCCACAACAGCCAGACAAGCACACACAACAGCCACACACGCTTTCAGTGCCTCTGAGCTCCCTCTCTCTCTGTCTCCTCTTCTGCTCATGTCATGATGACCCTTGACCTCCTGAATCGCAAGAATCGCGTGTTTCCATGCCGATGCTAAGGATGGCCACACTTTATGGCATAGAAACATAGAAACATAGAAAATAGGTGCAGGAGTAGGCCATTCGGCTCTTCGAGCCTGCATCACCATTCAATAAGATCATGGCTGATCATTCACCTCAGTACCCCTTTCCTGCTTTCTCTCCATCCCTCTTGATCCCTTTAGCCACAAGGGCCATATCCAACTCCCTCTTGAATATACCTAACGAATTGGCATCAACAACTTTCTGCGGAAGAGAATTCCACAGGTTAACAACTCTCTGAGTGAAGAAGTTTCTCCTCATCTCGATCCTAAATGACTTATCCCTCATCCTTAGACTGTGACCCCTGGTTCTGGACTCCCCCAACATTGGCAACATTCTTCCTGCATCTAACCTGTCCAATCCCGTCAGAATTTTATATGTTTCTATGAGATTCCCTCTCAATCTTCTAAACTCCAGTGAATACAAGCCCAGTCAATCCAGTCTCTCCTCATATGTCGGTCCTGCCATCCCAGGAATCAGTCTGGTGAATCTTTGCTGCACTCCCTCAATAGCAAGAACATCCTTCCTCAGTTTAGGAGACCAAAACTGAACACAATATTCCAGGTGAGGTCTCACCAAGGCCTTGTACAGCTGCAGCAAGACCTCCCTGCTCCTATACTCAAATCCCCTAGCTGTGAAGGCCAACATGCCATTTGCCTTCTTCATTGCCTGCTGCACCTGCATGCCAACCTTCAATGACTGATGTACCATGACACCCAGATCTCGTTGCACCTCCCCTTTTCCTAATCTGCTGCCATTCAGATAATATTCTGCTTTCATGCTTTTGTCACCGAAGTGGATAACCTCACATTTATCCACATTATATTGCATCTGCCATGCATTTGCCCACTCACCTAACTCAACAGCCTCTTATCATCCTCCTCACAGCTCACACCGCCATCCAGCTTAGTGTCATCTGCAAACTTGGAGATATTACTCTCAATTCCTTCATCTAAATCATTGATGTATATTGTAAATAGCTGGGGCCCCAGCACTGAGCCCTGTGGCACCCCACTAGTCACTGCCTGCCATTCTGAAAAGGACCCGTTTATCCCGACTCTCTGCTTCCTGGCTGCCAACCAGTTCTCTATCCACGTCAATGCATTACCTCCAATACCATGTCCTTTAATTTTGAACACCAATCTCTTGTGTGGGACCTTGTCAAAAGCCTTTTGAAAGTCCAAATACATCACATCCACTGTTTCTCTCTTGTCTATCCTACTAGTTCCATCCTCAAAAAATTCTAGAAGAATTGTCAAGCATGATTTCCCTTTCATAAATCCATGCTGACTTGGACCGATCCTGTCACCGCTTTCCAAACACGGCAGAAGGTCAAAAAAAATGTAGCGTTACCGCCCATTTGATATCGCTTGCGGTAACGCCCATTTTCAAAAATGTAAACTACGTGTTTTGAGAATGAGCGAGAAGCCGGCGATCTGAAAACCTTTTTTTTAACGCCCATGCCAGAAATAACGCATTTTTGGGCGATAAGCACAAAAGTGGAGGTTCTAGCCCATAGTCTTAGAGTAAGGGCCACTCATTTAAAACTGGGATGAGGAGAAATTTCTTCTCTCAGAAGGTTGTAAATTTATGGAATTCTCTGCCCCAGAGAGCTGTGGAGGCTGGCTCATTGAATATATTTAAGGCGGAGATAGACAGATTTTTGAGTGATAAGGGAATAAAGGGTTATGGGGAGCAGGCAAGGAAGTGGAACTGAGTCCATGATCTGATCAGCCATGATCTTATTAAATGGCGAAGCAGGATCGAGGGGCCTAATGGCCTACTCCTGCTCCTATTTCTTATGTTCTTATGTAAATAAATGAGTAAAACGTTTATGTATAGTTCATTCCTCCATTAAATTACAGAAATATAAAATTGTTTTGGTATGTGGTAAAAGCATTCAACGGAAAAATTCCAGTCTATTTCCATGGAATCTACACTATTAAGATCTTTAGAATAAATACTATCTCTTTGAGTAGATAATGGGTCTTTTTTCGACTAAATAGCTGGATTAAATAAAAATCAGCTCTTGCACAACCTATTTCCAGAATAAATTAAACATTTCACAACAAAAAATTGCTTTGTGGACCAAGAATCATTTCCCACAGCCGCGTGTGGAGAAACCGCGGCCGTAGTACCAGATCTATTAAATGTAGCCATTAAAGTGAATGTGGTTTACATCACAAAAAGAACCTGAAAAACAGAGGTACATTTGAAATATTGTGCAGGGTAAGTCTTCAATTTCTGATTAGACCTGAACAAAAGTGGTATTTTCTCTTTAAACCCCACCTCTTTAAATCCTGCAGAAATGAAATCTGGATAAACCCAGCGTACATAGACCAGCAAAAGAATCACAGATCTTTGTGTCAAATTGTCTTGTTGGCAAAGTTTATAAATTCTATCTGAAATAAAAGATTTTATAAATCGCATTGTTAACACAGATCAAAACAAAACAGAAAAAATCAAATATATTTGTTTATAATTGATTAAATAGTTACATCTTAATTATGAGTTTGAATTTAGTATTTCCAACCAATAAAAATATAAGTTTCCCACCAATAGACCAGCAAGTGACACTAACCAGCCTACTTGGGAAAATAATATTGTCTGTGAGGCAACGAGCTGAAACTAATCATGTAAAACTCGAGATAATCCCTTGATACTTGGCTTTTGCACTGGAAAAAGGTTGTGGGATTTCAGGCAGAAAATTCAGATTTTATGGCCACCTCGCCAGCTCAGTAAATAAATAATAAATTGTGGTTCCAGATTACAGCAAAGGAAACAGATTGGGATTATCTACAAAGCAACAGTTCCACAAAGAGGTGGAAACACTTTTATTTAATCCCCTGGCTGCAGATTGATTTAAAATTTATCACAGGTTCGGAATCTATACCATAAAAAAATTGAGTCTTTTATTTTTTTTCAACAATGCATTTATTGATTTTGCACTTTACGGAATAGAGTGCAACATGAATCAAATGCCGTATAGCGTGTTTGGCATAATACAGGCCATAACATCAGATATTTGATGTAATGGTATCTTTCTGGAATATGTGAACTCTGCTCTTTAAATAGGAAAAATTTAAATCCTACAAACTCAAAAGACCCGATGATGAAATTCATGCCAGCTAGAGAACAAAGTTGCCTTCAGTAGATGGATACACGCTATCTCAGGCATGAAGGTGACGTTTGGGGCTATATTCCCTCAGTTCATTAATTTTAGCAAAAAAAAAGTAGGTGTGAGTATTCCACATTTTATACTCATATCTATCTTTTCACTAAAGTTAGTAAACTGAGGACAATTTATCCCCTTGTGACTAATCTGCTGTTGACTGGTTTTATTATTTTAATGCTTGAATGTTCAGATTTAGTAATGTGATAGTAAAAGGTGAACTGGACATTAAAATCATAATAATGTGAGCTGATACAAGCCAACATAATTCTATACGGAAGAAAGATGAGCCAACGTGATTAGTCAATGTAAATTTCCATCTCTAATTATATGCAAATGACACAAATTATCACTTGAGGCTTCTAATGGTGATAACATCGCTGCTAAATCTCTGCTCCGTGGGGGTAATTTCCCAAATTTCCACTGCCTACATTGCTCATATTGGAAATTCAGGAGTGCACTTTACATGATTTTCTAACTATTAATTTAATTAAGTGCAAAATATGGTGTGTGAGTTAGGAGATCGTGAGCGGGGAAAGTTTTTGTAATGAACAGCTAGGGATCATTTCGCAAGTCCGCACAATTGGCAGAGAGCTCCGCCCACTGACAGCGTGTATCAGAAACTCGGGGCACCACTGCCCATCATTTTCTGATTATATGCCGACTTTAAAGTCGACCTTCATATATTTCAGGTATTTTAAACAGAAGCATCTAGTATTTCCTTTACTCGTTATACATACAATGTCCAGGCTTATTTATACAATGCTGTTATAAAAGAAGTGATCAAAGAATATTACAGTGACATTCAGCCACCAATTATTACATTTTGAAGCAGACAGGGGTTTATTAAAATAACATGTTCACCTGAATCTTAAAAAGATTAGTTTTCTTTCTGTGTATGACTGTCAATATCAAAATGCTGTGAACAGCACAAGAAAGAACAAATGGATTCCCAATTTGACCAAGACCAAATTAAATATCACGAATCACAAACCGAAAATTTTAGAAAGGAACAGCAGTTCTGTCAGCATCAAAAAGAGAGACGAACATTTCAGAAATGACCCCTCATGAAGTTAACTTGATATATTACATCTAAAATATTTTAAGTGCTCTTGTTCAGATGCTAACTCACCTGCTGTGCATTTCCTGATTTTATGTCAGATTTGGTGCATTTACAATTCACTTTTGATCACTGTACTTCACTATTTGTTTTTACCATTAAGAATAGATCATAATTTGGGTTTTTATCAAAGTTCTAATCCACTGAAGCTGCAACAAGCTCAGGTTTGGCTATCAATTGCAGCTCATCACACAGCATACTTAGAATCATAGAATGATACAGCACAGAAGGAGGCTAGTTGACCCATCAAGCCAGTGCTCATGCTTTGAAATAGATCAAAAATAACAAAAGATCCTCAGATACTTAGATCAAAAATACAAAAAGATTCCTTGCGGCTTTGCTTAAAATCATCATCATAGGCAGTCCCTCGGAATCGAGGAAGACTTGCTTCCATTCTTAAAATGAGTCCTTAGTTGGCTGAACATTCCAATACGAGAACCACAGTCCCTGTCACAGGTGGGACAGATAGTCATTGAGGGTAAGAGAGGGTGGGACTGGTTTGCCGCATGCTCTTTCCGCTGCCTGCGCTTGATTTCTGCATGCTCTCGGTGATGAGACTCGAGGTGCTCAGCGCCCTCCCAGATCCACTTCCTCCACTTAGGGCGGTCTTTGGCCAGGGACCTCCAGGTGTCGGTGGGGATGTTGTACTTTATCAGGGAGGCTTTGAGGGTGTCTTTGTAATGTTACCTCTGCCCACCTTTGGCTCATTTGCTGTGAAGGAGTTCTGAGTAGAGCACTTGCTTTGGAAGTCTCGTGTCTGGCATGTGGACAATGTGGCCTGCCCAGTGGAGCTGATCATGTGTGATCAGTGCTTCAATGCTGGGGATGTTGGTCTAGTCGAGGTGCTAATGTTGGTGTGCCTGTCCGCCCAGGGGATTTGTAGGATCTTGCAGAGATATCGTTGGTGGTATTGCTCCGGCGACTTGAGGTGTCTACTGTCCATGGTCCATGACTCTGAGCCATACAGGAGGGCGGGTATTATTACAGCCCTGTAGACCATGAGCTTGGTGGTAGATTTGAGGGCCTGGTCTTTGAACACTCTTTTCCTCAGGCGGCCGAAGGCTGCACTGGCGCACTGGAGGCGATGTTGAATCACGTCATCAATGTCTGCTCTTGTTGATAAGAGGCTCCCGAGGTATGGGAAATGGTCCATGTTGTCCAGGACTGCACCGTGGATCTTGATGACTGGAGGGTAGTGCTGTGCGGCGAGGTCAGGCTGGTGGAGGACCTTTGTCTTACGGATGTTTGGCGTAAGGCCCATGCTTTCGTACGTCTCAGTAAATACTTCGACTATGTCCTGGAGTTCAGCCTCTGTATGTGCGCAGATGCAGGTGTCGTCTGTGTACTGTAGCTCGACGACAGAGGTTAGGTTGGTCTTGGACCTGGCCTGGAGATGGCTAAGATTGAACAGGTTCCCACTGGTTCTGTAGTTTCGTTCCACTTCTGCGGGGAGCTTGTTGACTGTGAGGTGGAGCATGGCAACGAGGAAGATTGAGAAGAGGGTTGGGGCGATGACGCAGCCCCGGTCCAGACGTGGTATTCAGCACTGAATAATCCAGGTTTCAAATTCCAACTGTATAGATATAGTAGTATAATTGTTGTTGTTTTCAAATCCTTCAAATGGCTTCGCCTCTCCCTACCTCTGTAACTTTCTCCAGTCCTACAACCTCCAAGATAGCTGTGCTCCTCTAATTCAGGCCTCTTGAACATCCCCAATTTTAATTGTTCCATCATTGATGGCCGTGCCTTCTGCTGACAAGGCCCCAGGCTCTGGAATTCCCTTCCTAAACCTCTCTGCCACTCCATTTCTCTTTCCTCCTTTAAATCGCTCCTTAAAACCTACCTCTTTGACCAAGCTTTTGGTCATCTGCCCTATTTTTTTCCTTATCTGGCATAGTGTCAAATTTTGTTTTATAATGCTCCTGTGAAGTGCCTTGGGACATTTTACTAAGTTAAAGCACTGTATCAATATAAGTTGTTTAAAATTAAGTTGCTAGCCTATATTCAGGGAATATAACGCCTGTGACTTACGCATTCGAGTTTATAGCAAATGAAAGAGAGATATTGTTACTTTATGTAATATATCATAATTGCATTTCACTATATTTATTATCATTACCGACCGTAAATTTCCCGAGCTGCTCCCGCTCCTCCACCATAACCGGGGTTTCCGTCACACTTCCAGTGAAGTTGTGCTGTTGGAGTGGGGCAGCTCCTATGCCACTCTTGCTCTTTTAAGTACTGGGCATAATCACTGATTGTGGTTGTGCTCATCATTTACAGAATGTTTGTCATTGAACTGCAGGTGGGGAGGGGAGCATGAATAGGAGAGCAGTGTATAACATTATACTTTCATGAGCTCTCTGGCCCCAGTCCAATATAGAACATAGTGGGACGTTCATTATAATCAGTAAGATACAGCTTCTGAAATAACTATTGAACTGTTCCAGTTCAGCTTGTTATCGGAACATGAATTATTACTGAGTATTAGTGGCTATAGCTACATCAAGAAGAGCATTAGGATTCAATCATTTGTCCACTTATTAATTTGAACACATGACTTACTCAAACCATACAATCCCAGTGTCCTTTTTAAAGGGGCCATTGGAAACTTTCTGAAATGTCGGGAACCTTCCAAATGGGATGCTTATATGAAGGCATTGTTTTGTTTTAGAATACCGTTATTTTGATTCATTTCAATTCAGAATTTAATGGAAACACTTCATCTCCAAGAATTACATTTGTTTCTTACCTCAGCCTACAATAAGAACATAAGAACATAAGAACACAAGAATTAGGAACAGGAGTAGGCCATCTAGCCCCTCGAGCCTGCTCCGCCATTCAACAATATCATGGCTGATCTGGCCGTGGACTCAGCTCCACTTACCCGCCCGCTCCCCGTAACCCTTAATTCCCTTATTGGTTAAAAATCTATCTATCTGTGATTTGAATACATTCAATGAGCTAGCCTCAACTGCTTCCTTGGGCAGAGAATTCCACAGATTCACAACCCTCTGGGAGAAGAAATTCCTTCTCAACTCGGTTTTAAATTGGCTCCCCCGTATTTTGAGGCTGTGCCCCCGAGTTCTAGTCTCCCCAAACAGTGGAAACAACCTCTCTGCCTCTATCTTGTCTATCCCTTTCATTATTTTAAATGTTTCTAGAAGATCACCCCTCATCCTTCTGAATTCCCACGAGTAAAGACCCAGTCTAGTCAATCTATCATCATAAGGTAACCCCCTCATCTCCGGAATCAGCCGAGTGAATCGTCTCTATACCCCCTTCAAAGCTAGTACATCCTTCCTTAAGAAAGGTGACCAAAACTGCATGCAGTACTCCAGGTGTGGCCTCACCAATACCCTATACAGTTGCAGCAGGACCTCCCTGCTTTTGTACTCCATCCCTCTCAGAATGAAGGCCAACATTCCATTTGCCTTCCTGATTACCTGCTGCACCTGCAAACTAACGTTTTGGGATTCATGCACAAGGACCCCCAGGTCCCTCTGCACCACAGCATGTTGTAATTTCTCCCCATTCAAATAATATTCCCTTTTACTGTTTTTTTTTCCAAGGTGGATGACCCCACATTTTCTGACATTGTATTCCATCGACCAAACCTTAGCCCATTCGCTTAACCTATCTAAATCTCTTTGCAGCCTCTCTGTGTCCTCTACAACCCGCTTTCCCACCAATCTTTGTGTTATCTGCAAATGTTGTTACACTACACTCTGTCCCCTCTTCCAGGTCATCTATGTATATTGTGAACAATTGTGGTCCCAACACCGATCCCTGTGGCACACCACTAACCACCGATTTCCAACCCGAAAAGGACCCATTTATCCCGACTCTCTGCTTTCTGTTAGCTAGCCAATTCTCAATCCATGCTAATACATTTCCTCTGACTCCGCGTACCTTTATCTTCTGCAGTAACCTTTTGTGTGGCACCTTATCGAGTGCCTTTTGGAAATCTAAATACACCACATCCATCAGTACACCTCTATCCACCATGCTCGTTATATCCTCAAAGAATTCCAGTAAATTAGTTAAACATGATTTCCCCTTCATGAATCCATGTTGCGTCTGCTTGATTGCACTATTCCTATCTAGATGTCCCGCTATTTCTTCCTTAATGATAGCTTCAAGCATTTTGCCCACTACAGATGTTAAACTAACCGGCCTATAGTTACCTGCCTTTTGTCTGCCCCCTTTTTTAAACAGCGGCGTTACATTAGCTGCTTTCCAATCCGCTGGTACCTCCCCAGAGTCCAGAGAATTTTGGTAGATTATAACGAATGCATCTGCTATAACTTCCACCATCTCTTTTAATACCCTGGGATGCATTTCATCAGGACCAGGAGACTTGTCTACCTTGAGTCCCATTAGCCTGTCCAGCACTACCCCCATAGTGATAGTGATTATCTCAAGGTCCTCCCTTCCCACATTCCTGTGACCAGCAATTTTTGGCATGGTTTTTGTGTCTTCCACTGTGAAGACCGAAGCAAAATAATTGTTTAAGGTCTCAGCCATTTCAACATTTCATCCCCCTTCTCATCTTCTAAGGGACCAACATTTACTTTAGTCACTCTTTTCCGTTTTATATATCGGTAAAAGCTTTTAGTATCTATTTTTATGTTTTGCGCAAGTTTACTTTCGTAATCTATCTTTCCTTTCTTTATTGTTTTCTTAGTCATTCTTTGCTGTCGTTTAAAATTTTCCCAATCTGTTAGTTTCCCACTAACCTTGGCCAACTTATACGCATTGCTTTTTAATTTGATACTCTCCTTTATTTCCTTGGTTATCACGGCTGGTTATCCCTTCTCTTACCACCCTTCTTTTTCACTGGAATATATTTTTGTTGAGCACTATGAAAGAGCTCCTTAAAAGTCCTCCACTGTTCCTCAATTGTGCCACCGTTTAGTCTGTGTTTCCAGTCTACTTTAGCCAACTCTGCCCTCATCCCACTGTAGTCCCCTTTGTTTCAGCATAGTATGCTCGTTTGAGACACTACTTCCTCACCCTCAATCTGTATTACAAATTCAACCATACTGTGATCACTCATTCCAAGAGGATCTTTTACTAGGAGATCATTTATTATTCCTGTCTCATTACACAGGGCCAGATCTAAGATAGCTTGCTCCCTTGTAGGTTCTGTAACATACTGCTCTAAGAAACAATCCCGTATGCATTCTATGAATTCCTCCTCAAGGCTACCCCGTGTGATTTAATTTGACCAATCGATATGTAGGTTAAAATCCCCCATGATTACTGCTGTTCCTTTTTCACATGCCTCCATTATTCCCTTGATTATTGCCCGCCCCACCGTGAAGTTATTATTTGGGGGCCTATAAACTACGCCCACCAGTGACTTTTTCCCCTTGCTATCTCTAATCTCCACCCACAATAATTCAACATTTTGTTCATTAGAGCCAATATCGTCTCTCACAACTGCCCTGATATCATCCTTTATTAACAGAGCTACCCCACCTCCTTTCCCTTGTCTGTCTTTCCAAATTGTCAGATACCCCTGTATGTTTAATTCCCAGTCTTGACCACACTGCAACCACGTTTCTGTAATGGCCACCAAATCATACCCATTTGTAATGATTTGTGCCGTCAACTCATTTACTTTATTTCAAATGCTGCGTGCGTTTAGGTAGAGTGTTTTAATACTAGTTTTTAAACCATGATTTTTCGTTTTGACCCCTCCTGCTGCCCCTTTATATTCATACATATTGTCCCTTCCTATCACCTTGTGGTTTAAACTTACCCCAGTGCTGCTCTGCTCTGTTGCCTCCTGCCTTTTGCATTCTTTCTTGGGGTCTTGTTCATCTGAGCTCTCACCCACTCTAACTAGCTCAGAGCCCTCTCCTGGGTTCCGAATACTCCTTGCATTGAGGCACCGAGCTTTCATGCTTGCCTTTTTATTACACTTTGACCCTTTAGAATTTTGCTGTACAGTGGCCCTTTTTGTTTTTTGCCTTGGGTTTCTCTGCCCTCCACTTTTACTCATCTCCTTTCTGTCTTTTGCTTTTGTCTCCATTTTGTTTCCCTCTGTCTCCCTGCATTGGTTCCCATCCCCCTGCCATATTAGTTTAACTCCTCCCCAACAGCACTAGCAAACACTCCCCCGAGGACATTGGTTCCGGTCCTGCCCAGGTGCAGACCGTCCGGTTTGTACTGGTCCCACCTCCCCCAGAACCGGTTCCAATGCCCCAGGAATTTGAATCCCTCCCTGCTGCACCACAGCTCAAGCCACGTATTCATCTGAGCTATCCTGCGATTCCTACTCTGACTAGCACGTGGCACTGGTAGCAATCCCGAGATTACTACTTTTGAGGTCCTACGTTTTAATTTAGCTCCTAGCTCCTTAAATTCGTCTCATAGGACCTCATCCCTTTTTTTACCTATATCATTGGTACCAATGTGCACCACAACAACTGGCTGTTCACCCTTCCTTTTCAGAATGTCCTGCACCCGCTCCGAGACATCCTTGACCCTTGCACCAGGGAGGCAACATACCATCCTGGAGTCTCGGTTGCGGCTGCAGAAACGCCTATCTATTCCCCTCACAATCGAATCCCCTATCACTATCGCTCTCCCACTCTTTTTCCTGCCCTCCTGTGCAGCAGAGTCAGCCACGGTGCCATGAATCAGAATGGTATCTGCAGAGTTACATCAAAAATACACCTAACCCTATTGTGAGTGGTAGTATTTGGAAAATAAATGCTCCAAAAAGAGAGTAAATGTGTCAATAATAATATTGTTGTTGTTTAGAATCAGGTTGATTAAAATAATCCCAAATTATTTCATATATTTAGTCATTTTATTTTGACCCTATTTTAGCTTGTGTGTTAAATATTTCGTCCAACTTTACCATTTCTGATTTCGAAAAAGTTAATAAAATCCCAAATTCTCATGCACTGTAAACAAATACACACCTGACTATATATGTCAATAACTTTCAATATCTCTGCAGCCTCACAATGACGAATTTTAAATAATCAGTATGACCACAGAGTTAAATCACACCAGCTGTCTAATGTATCCTATGGAATACCTTCGCTATTTCTGACATTGTCTCGTCCATGGCATTCACCATGAATGCAAGCTGAACTCATTCTCAGTGCTGTTGAGAGATTAGCTTGCATCCAGCTGACTGACATAATCAGAAACATGCGCCAAGCCTTCCACAAGCACCGACACTACGAGGCACTGCACACACTAGGGACCGTAACTGTTCATAATCTCATTTGCCTCTGCCCAGGGAGCTGTAGGGCAGAATCCGCCAGACTCTCATTGATCTCCGGTACAACTTCTCCGAAAGAATAATAATCAAGTGTTTGAAAATGAGCAAACTTGTGTATAGCTGTAGGACAAAAAAAAATAGGATTTAGATTAATGACAGTTACAAGGCTGCAAGATTAGTTTTTTCTCCAAGTTGTTGGCCAGGATTGATTCTTAAATGGACAGCCATCTCATGAACGAGATCACCAGTGTTTTTGCATTTAAATTAACAATGGCTTTTTGGACTTATGATTAACTTTCCAACAATGAATAGTTAAGACAATTAATGTTACATGTACTGATTGCAGTTTTAATAACTGGAGTAGATTGCATGTGGAGAAAAGATTGCAAAAAAATATAATTGAGAGCTTGAGATGACATCATCAACTTTAAGAATGCAGCTCAAGTACTTTTTAACTGCTCTCCCACTTTAATGCACTGCCTTGCACTTACTCCTTTGTTTCTTTGTTACACCTACCCAGTGCCAGGGTTAAAATCATCTCCTCTGGGCTGGAGAGGAATTTGGAGTGGGAGGGGGTAAGATCCAGTTGTCGTGGTCCACGTAGGTACCAAGGACATAGGTAGGACAAACAAAGAGGTTCTGCTGAGGGATTATGAGCAGCTAGGGGCCAAATTAAAAAGCAGAACCACAAAGGTAATAATCTCTGGATTACTACCTGAGCCACAAGCAAATTTGCACAGGTTAAATAAGATCAGAGAGTTAAACACGTGGCTCAAAGACTGGTGTGGGAGAAATGGATTTTAGTTCGTGGGACACTGGCACCAGTACTGGGGTAAGAGGGAGCTGTTCCATTGGGACGGGCTCCACTTAGACCGTGCTGGGACTAGGGTCCTGGCGAATCTAATAACTAGGGCTGTAGATAGGGCTTCAAACTAATTAGTGGGGTGGAGGGTTCAGATGAGCGAAAATTTAAAAAGTCAAAGACTAAGGAGAAGGCAATAGAGCAGGGTAGCACAGGGGGAATGAAAACCAGTGTGTGACAAGAAGGGACAGAATGTATAAACACAAAAGTGAATCAGAAAGTGGGGTCAAAGCAGGAAAATATGGTAAAAAAAAATATTGGCTCTGAAGATCAAGATGTTGAATCAGTTTGGATGAAGATAAGGAATAATAATGGGAAGAAGTCACTGGTGGGCATAGTCTATAGGCCCCCTAACAATAGCTACACTGTTGGACGGTGTATAAATCAAGAAATAATGGTGGCTTGTAAAAAAGGAAGGGCAATAATCATGGGCGATTTTAACTTTCATATTGATTGGACAAAGCAAATTGGCAAGGGTAGCCTTGAGGAAGCGTTCATAGAATGTATCCGGGATAGTTTCCTTGAACAGTACGTTGCGTAAACTAACCAGGGAGCAGGCTATCTTAGATCTGGTACTGTGTAATGAGACAGGATTTATAAGTGATGATCTAGTAATGGATCCTCGAGGAATGAGTGACCATAACATGGTTGAATTTCAAATTCAGTTGGAGGGTGAGAAATTTGGATCTCAAACCAGTGTCCTAAGCTTAAACAAAGGAGACTACAAACATATGAAGGCAGAGGTGCATAAAATGGACTGGGAAAATAGATTAAAGTGTGGGACGGTTGATGAGCAATGGCAGACATTTAAGAATATATTTCATAACTCTCAACAAAAATATATCCCAATGAGAAGGAAAGAGTGTAAGAGAAGGAATAACCATCCGTGGTTAACTAAGGAAATAAGGCATTATATCAAAGTGAAAACAAGGGCATAAAATGTGACCAAGACTAGTGAGAGGCCAGAGGATTGGGAAACTTTTACAACCCAGTAAAGAACGACTAAAAAAATAATAAAGAGAGGGAAGATAGATTATGAAAGTAAACTATCACGAAATATAAAAACAGATACTAAAAGTTTCTACAGGTACATGAAAAGTAAAAGAGTGGCGAAAGTAAATGTTGATCCCCTAGAGGATGAGACTGGGAATTAATAATGGGCAGCAGGGAAATGGCAGAGACTTTGAACAAATATTTTGTATCGATCTTCACGGTAGAAAACACTAAAAGCATCCCAATAGTGAATAATCAAGGGGCTATAGGGAGGGAGGAACTTAATGCAATCACTATCACTAAAGAACTAGTACTCAGTAAAATAATGGGACGAAAGGCGCTCAAAACCCCTGGACCTGATGGCTTGCATCATGGGTCCTAAAAGAAGTGTCTGCAGAGATAGTTGGTGCATTGGTTGTAATCTACCAAAATCCCCTGGATTCTGGGGAGGTCTCAGTCAATTGGAAAACTGCAAATGTAATGCCCTATTTAACAAAGGAGGCAGACAGAAAGCAGAAAACTATAGACAGGTTAGCCTAACATCTGTCATTGGGAAAATGCTAGAGTCTATTATTAAAGAAGCAGTAGCAAGACGTTTGGAAAAGCAAAATTCAATCAAGAAGAGTCAGTATGGTTTTATGAAAGGGAAATCATGTTTGACAAATTTGCTGGAGTTCTTTGAGGATGTACCGAACAGGGTGGATATGGGGGAACCAGTGGATGTGGTGTATTTGGATTTCCAGAAGGCATTCGATAAGGTGCCACATAAAAGATTACTGCGCAGGATAAAAGTTCACAGGGTTGGGGGTAATATATTAGCATGGATAGAGGATTGACTAACTAACAGAAAACAGAGAGTCGGAATAAATGGGTCATTTTCCGGTTGGCAAACAGTAACTAGTGGGGTTGCTGCAGAGATTGGTGCTGAGACCTCAACTATTTACTATCTATATTAATGGCTTGGATGAAGGGACCAAGTATAACATAGCCCAGTTTGCTGACGATACAAAAATTGTAAGGAGGACACAAAAAATCTGCAAAGGGATATAGACAGGCTAAGTGAGTGGGCAAACATTTGGCAGATAAAGTACAATGTGGGAAAATGTAAGGTTATCCACTTTGACAGAAAAAAATCAAAAAGTCAATTATAATTTAAATGGAGAAAAATTGCAAAGTGCTGCAGTACAGAGGGACCTGGGGGTCCTTGTGCATGAAACACAAAAAATTAGTAAGCAGGTATAGCAAGTAAGCAGGAAGGCAAATGGAATGTTGGCCTTTTTTGCAAAGGGGATGGAGTATAAAAGCAGAGAAATCCTGCTACAAATGTACAGGGTATTGGTGAGGCCACACCTAGAGTACTGTGTACAATTTTGGTCTCCGTATTTAAGGAAGGATATACTTGCATTGGAGGCTGTTCAGAGAAGGTTCACTAGGTTGATTCTGGAGATAAGGGGATTGACTTATGAAGATATGTTGAGTAGGTTGGGCCTATACTAATTGGAGTTCAGAAGAATGAGAGGTGATCTTATCGAAACATATAAGATAATGAGAGGACTCAACAAGGTGGATGCAGAGAGGATATTTCCGCTCATAGGGGGATCTAAAACTAGGGGGCATAGTCTCAGAATAAGGGGCCGCCCATTTAAAACTGAGATGAGGAGAAATTCCTTCTCTCAGTGGGTTGTAAATCTATGGAATTCTCTGCCCCAGAGAATTGTGGAGGCTGGGTCATTGAATATATTTAAGGCGGAGATGGACAGAATTTTGAGCGAAGGGAATAAAGGGTTATGGGGAGCAGGCAGGGAAGTGGAACTGTGTCCATGAGCAGATCAGCTATGATCTTATTAAATGGCGGAGCAGCTTGAGGGATCAAATGGCCTACTCCTGCTCCTATTTCTTATGTTCTTATGTTCTTTTAATATTTGATGATAATGCTGTTCATTTATAAGGTAGTTCAATTGTTTGGTGTTTTATCTTCATGCAAAATCACCTCTCAATGAGAATGCATTCCACTTCACTGAAATGTGATAATGCCCACACCAAAGAGTTAATAGTTGGGATTCTAGTCTGTAAGTTTATTGAGAAATAATTTACAGTTGATTACCAGAAAACAATATGATAATATACATTGTAAATGATAGCAACTCCATGTCAATGCTACAATGCATTAATATAAATTTGTGGTTCAGATTGCACATCACAAGTATATTGATTGCATCAACTGTCACTAGATTCAAAATTGAATAAAACAGAGCTAAAAATAAAGGTATACCAGGATGTAATGTTAAGGCAGAGACACAATCCTTAGCTTTAGACGGTGGTTAGATAAGGCTTGCATGCCAATCTCGGGTTAGTAACAACATATTAACTCCATTGATTGGATTGGTGTCTTGTGACTCCCTTCTGAGTATTGATTGTTCTTGGGGCAAATTATTTGCTGCTGCTAAAATCTGCTGAGAAATCAGCACTTTCACTGGCTCTGCACCATTTTATGTCAAATTGTGATACTTGAGCAGCAAACTGTACCATATGCAGCAAGGGCAAAGTTTCCGAGAATTTGTTGCGGCATGTCACTCTACACCAGATCACTTTCCCTAATTATTGTCGACGTTGCAGCTGAGTTAAAGCAGTTATAACCCTGAGGGCTACAGCAAAAAAGCACAAAGTCTTCAGCCGGTAGTGGAGTGAATGTTAACGGAAAGAAATTTCTTTAGTGATCATTGAAAACTACTTCATAAAATATTTTCTTTTGTATTTTCCAGTAATTACATGTATTGGGAAGTGCTTTAATAAACAGAGGTTTATGATCTTGTTATAGCCCTGATTCCCCATTGTTGAGGCAGAATGAAAGAAGCTTTACTTTGCAACTCGATGAGCCATGCCTGATCTTGATGCTGGCACTGGGTGACAAAAGTAAAGCGATGTTTTATTCCCAACACTATTGCCCAACATGTTATGCCATCTTTTCTCTTAATGGAACCTGACTGATCTGCTGCTTACTGTCTTAACTTTAGATTTACAGTGTTTCCCCTTTCATTTGTACTGACATGTCTCATTCTCAGAACATAGAAATCGCCAGGCTCCTGTAAAATTATTAGCTTCACAAATTGAGCAGCACCTGTGTTATCTCCCAATGGACTAAAGTTTGGAGGAATTAACAAAAACTTGCTAACAGCAAATGTGGGCCATTGAATCTAGAGTCCTCATCAAAGTGACAAATGGCAGTCAGATTCATCCACATAAATTCTAAAATCTATGGTGTATATTGTCAGGTTTTTTTCTCCATTCATTTGAAAGCCATGTAATAGTGAAATGGTTAAATTATATACTTTAATGTTGCAGCAGACAGCAATACTTAGAAATGGGATCTATTTGTTAGGGAGTACACAACTTTTCATAGAATCATATAAATTTATGGCACAGAAGGAGGCCATACGTCAAGGATTATGGGAAACGGGCAGGAAAGTGGTGTTGAGGCCAAGATCAGATCAAATGACGGAGCAGGCTCTAGGGGCTGAATGGCCTACTCCTGTTCCTATTTCTTATGTTCTTATGTATTCTCCTGGGAGAGCCAAAAATCCAGATTTTTTAAAAACCCTAGGCCAATACAGAGAAAAAAAATCTATCTTATGTATTTCAGTGAAGTCAATTTTAAGAAATCTCCTTTTGAGACTGAAGAGTTCTAGCTGATCTACTCATACGTCATAGATCCTCATCTTGCACACCAAGGATTAGCCTTATTGCTCTCCTCTGAACTGCCTCATGAACTGAATGACTCCCTTATGTCACAGCAGTTATCAAAGGGTACTTTGTTGTTTAACCTTTAGCTCCTTGTATTTTCCAGATTGATGTCCTGTTTGTATCTTTTTTTAAAAAAGATCATATTCATTTTTTGATTCGAAAGATTGTCATTTTTAAGAATGAAAAGATCAGCAAATCCAGCACCAAACATGCAAATGAGGGTACTTTGAAGGCCATAAGCAGATTCACAAATAAAATCGTTTCAATTTAAATTTTGTGCCTGTGTAACTGTAAACTATACCCATGAATGTTCAGCTAATAAAAAAAAAAAGCAGACCTCTTTATCAGAACACGTCACATCCTTCAGGTTGTTTTCCTCCCAAAAGGCAGTCTTTGCTACGCTTTGAAGTTCTCTCTCCTTCTCCTTCACCTTCAGCAGCAGTTGGCAAAATGCAGATATTATCAAAGCCGTATCCATCCCTGACACTGTAGAGGATTAGTAGGATTACAGCAGTATCTCACAGTATTCTCAATCACAGCATAAAGAAAAATGTCTGTAAGCAGACCTTTTTTATTAAGAATTGCCTCAAAACAGGAGGAAAGAGCCAGAGAAGGGAGTATTCACAGTATATTAAAATAAGTGTTTTGAATTAAATGCCAAACACAACATAATCCAAATTAAGCTAGAAATTAAATGATCTTTGTCTCTGATCTGCATAACTGTTCTCACGAGAGGATGAGTGAAGCAAATTCATCATGAAGAAAAGCTGGATGACCTTTTCTACTTATTTTTTCAAAACTTTTAAAAAACAAAGACTAAGACCTGGGGGAAAACTGTTACATCTTATTTTTTTTGCGAAGTTGAGCAAAAAGGTGGTCTGAATGCGTAATTCTGCATTTTTTTTGGAAAGATGACACTGTTATAAATGATTAATAGAAAATACAGTTAGAATTCAAAATTACCTGTAAATCCAATGTTGAGCTCCTATCCCTGACTTTTCTGGAGCATTAGAGATGTCATTCTCAAGGATTTTCATTCTCACTAAGATCTATCAGAAATTTCAAATTGTCAGACATGGTTGTGTTCCCAAAGACCCCGACCACAGCACTGAAATGACCCAAATCAAAGTCATAAATTACATCCTCTGTGAATATGATCGTGGTGCACTATCCCTCCTCATCCTTCTCATCCTGTCTGCAGCCTTTGACAAAGTCAAGCACACTATCCACCTCCAATGTTGTCCAGCTGAGCACATGGTTCTATTCTTACCAATCCAGTCATAGCCAAAGAATCATGCACCATTACCTCTGGAGCCCCTGAGTATCTATCCTTGGCCCTCACCTATTTCTCATCTACAGGCGGCTATTTGGATGACATAATTCAAAGACATGGGGGGCTAAATTGGATATCCCCTAAAAACGGAGGAGAGAATCACGATTACCTCGTGCCCGTTCGTTGTTATGCGGGCAGCACGGCATCTTCGCCCATTATCATAATTTCTGCAGCAACCGCACTGTTGATTGGCTGCACACATCAGCAGGGGGCCCAGAATTGTAACTTGCTAGCTCTACTTAAAACTAGCCTGCATTGTTTAAAACTAGCCTGCATCTCTTAAAGGGGAGGTGCATTGTGGCTGAGGCAGCTGCTGGGAGTCCTTCATGAGCTGAATCTGACCTGGAAAAGAGAGAAGAAAGGCTGACCATGGGACAGCATGGGCACCCAGGTTTTCTAATGCTGCACTGGAGGTCTTGGTGGAGGAAATGGAAAGGAGGAGTGATGTTGTGTATCAGCAGGAGTTCCTCCAGACACACAGTGAGAAAGCAGTGGAACCAGATAGCTGCAGAGGTCAATGCCAGGTGTGTAACCTCAAGGACCTATATACATTGTCATAAGAAGTTTAATGATCTCACACGCATGGCCAAGGTATGTGAATGCATCGTCAAATGCCATATCTTACCAACTGCACCACTAGCCTCAGTCACTGCTCAGATCATCACACCCCCATCACTCATCTACCAACAATCTCTATCAATCAGGACTCATACCTAACATTCATAAGAACATAAGAACATAAGAAATAGGAGCAGGAGTAGGACATAAGGCCCCTCGAGCCTGCTCCGCCATTCAATAAGATCATGGCTGATCTGATCACGGACTCAGGTCCACTTCTCCGCCCGCTCCCCATAACCCCTTATTCTCTTATCGTGTAAGAAACTGTCTATTTCTGTCTTAAATTTATTCAATGTCCCAGCTTTCACAGCTCTCTGAGGCAGCAAAAAATTCCACAACCCTCTGAGAGAAGAAATTTCTCCTCATCTCAGTTTTAAATGGGCGGCCCCTTATTCTAATATCATGCCCTCTAGTTCTAGTCTCCCCCATCAGTGGAAACATCCTCTCTGCATCCACCTTGTCAAGTCCCCTCATAACCTTATATATTTTGAGAAGATCACCTCTCATTCTTCTGAACTCCAATGAGTAGAGGCCCAACCTCCTCAACCTTTCCTCATAAGTTAACCCCCTTATCTCCGGAATCAACCTAGTGAATCTTCTCTGAACTGCGTCCAAAGCAAGTGTATCCTTTCGTAAATATGGAAATCAAAACTGCACGCAGTATTTCAGGTGTGGCCTCACCAATACCTTATGTAGCTGTAGTAAGACTTCCCTGCTTTTATACTCCATCCCCTTTGCAATAAAGGCCAAGATACCATTGGCCTTCCTGATCACTTGCTGTACCTGCATACTATCCTTTTGTGTTTCATGCACAAGTACCCCCAGGTCCCGCTGTACTGCGGCACTTTGCAATCTTTCTCCATTTAAATAATAACTTGCTCTTTGACTTTTTCTGCCTTACACTTTCCAACATTATACTCCATCTGCCAAATTTTTGCCCACTTACTTAGCCTGTCTACGTCCTTTTGCAGATTTTTTGTGTTCTCCTCACACATTGCTTTTCCTCCCATCTTTGTATCATCAGCAAACTTGGCTACATTACACTCAGTCCTTTCTTCCAAGTCGTTAATTTAGATTGTAAATAATTGGGGTCCCAGCACTGATCCATGCGGCACCCTACTAGTTACTGGTTACCAACCAGAGAATGAACCATTTATACCGACTCTCTGTTCTCTGTTAGTTAGCCAATCTATCCATGCTAATATATGACCCCCAAGCCTGAGAACTTTTATCTTGTGCAGTAACCTTTTATGTGGCACCTTGTCAAATGCCTTCTGGAAGTCCAAATACACCACATCCACTGGTTCCCCTTTATCCACCCTGTTCGTTACATCCTCAATTCTTTTTTTGTGTTCATATGCTTCATCTCACACTCATACTGTTGCAAGTCTCTAACCCACATCTCACAGCTTGCATACCCTGCCAGCTATTCAACCGTGACAGCAACATCAGCCAAACACATTACATCACACTCACTGACACACTTCCCTCTCTCTTACCGAAGAAGATGGCGCACAATCGGAGGCAGCAGGAACTAAACGGAGGGGGGGAGAGGTACGCCTGCATGCTCTAACCCCCATGGAGGAGGTGGTGCTCGGCATATCAGAAGGGTCATAGCCAAGGCCATGACCAGTGGCGGGTCTGAATCCATTGAAATTAATAGTAGCCTCATATCTTATCCTCGTTCTAACATTCAATTTCCCCCTCATCCCACAATCTTTTCTGACCTACAAGCTATAGATGGTGTAAGTATGCACATCTTACTTCCCCCCCCTCCCCTCACCAGAACCTAACTCTTGTGCTTTTTTCCTTTCAAATGCCCAAGAAGTGCAACCTAGCAAGGCAGTGGAGGAAGACCAAGAATAGAGTGATGATGAAGATACACACTCAGAACCAGCAGCTCAGATACTGACACTTCACATATCTTAGAGGATAGCATAGAGGTGATATCTGCACATGATGAGACATCGGGCATGAGTGTGCTGCAGTCAGGACAGGGAGTAAAGATAGCGCAGGTGCAAGCCTGCTGGAGGGCAAGGTTGCACAGGAGTTCTGCTGCAGAGGACTCAGATGAAGACTTCGGTGGGCTAAGCTACAGTAGGAGGCTGATGGGTGTGCACAACAAAATGCTTGGTGCATTGGGAAGCCTGCCAGAAAGCCTGTGTTCAATGTTTAAGGAGCATGGAGGAATCTGATATCAACTTGGCACAGGACTTTGCGTAGAGCTTTGAGCATATCCTTTCCAGCATGGAATTGCTGGACAACTCCATCAACACATTTGTGGACCCAACCATGATGTAGTATCTAATGGCCAATGTTTCAGCTTCCATTGCAGCACAAGCATCTTCCACCAAAAGTCTGAGTGATGTAGTAGAAGCCCAGACTAACCTGTAAATGGTTGATGATCCCTTTAAATAGCACGGGTGAGGAATCCTTCTTCTGTTTAATGCATGTTCAACTGTGTGAGGTTAAGAGAGGGCATCGGCAAGAGTGCGGACTTCCAAAATGGCAGCGTGGTGTCAGATTGGCATTGCGTGCTGTTTGATGTCATGATCTACCTGCTCTGCATATTTCCAGCAGATGGTAACTGCGCGGTCAATAATGCCTATACCAAGATGGCACTGGCGCACTTCGTATCAGAAGTGTGCACATGCACCGTGGACGCCATTTTTTTCCCTAACAGCACTCGTAGCGCCCAAAAAAAAACAGGCCCTATCGAGCCCAATTTCTTGCCCATGACATCAGGTTCTACATGTTGTTATTCTGCTTGTCCGACATCCATTCCTGGATGAGCCGCTATTTCCTCCAATTAAACATTCAGAAGACCAAAACTGTTACGTTCAGCCCCCACCACAAACTCCGTTCGATCGTCACTGATTCTATTCCTCTCTCCAAACACTGTCGTAGGCTGAGGCAAATTGTTCACAAACTTAGCATCCTATTTGAACCTGAGCTGAGCTTCCAAGCTCATCAGAAAGACCGCCTATTTCCATATCGTAACATCACTCAGCTCTGCTCTTGCCTCAGCCCAAATGCTGCTGAAAACCTCATCCAGACCAAACTATTCCAATGCTCCCCTGGCAGGCCTCCCAGCTTCCACCCTCACAAAAACCCCCACAAAAAAAACCCCAAAAATTAAAAAAAAGGGCCTGGAAAAATGTTTGGAGTGTCCCCCAGATTAGGGGGCACTTGATCTAACTGCTTATTTTGTTTCAACTAGAAGAGTTGTATGTTGTAGGCAGTGGAGAGGATATGCATAGAATACCCAGACTATGGTCTGCTCCTGTAGCCAAGAGCTTTATTTGGCTAGTCCAGTTGAGTTTCTGGTCATTTCTGGGGGACTTGGTGATAATTCCATTGAGTACCTAGGGGAGGTGGTTAGACTCTTGTTGGCGATGGTCATTCCCTAGCACTGGTGTGGTGCAAATGTTACTTGTCACTTATCAGTCTAAGCCTGGATGTTGTTGAGGTTTTGCTGTATGCGGGCATGGGCTACTTCATTATCTGAGGAATTGCGACTGGTGCTGAACACTATGCAACCATCAGCAAATAGGCCCACTTCTGACCTTATGATGAAGGAAAGCAGCTGAAGGTGGTTGAGCCTAGAATTCTGCACTGAGGAACTCATGTAGTGATGTCCTGGGACTGAGATGATTAGCTTCTAACAACCACAATCATCTTCCGACTGTAATGAAATCTGGAGCCATTGATCCTGGTGGAACCCAAACTGAGCATCAGTGATCAGGTTATTGGCGAGTGAGTGCTGCGTTGGCATTATGCACCATAAGTGCCCCGCTCGCCATGTCGGTCAAGGCTGAAGTATAGGCATCCAGGACCCACACCTGAAATAGATGTTAGACCCTTTACATATGCAAATAACCAAAATTGGGATACCCTGAATCCAGCCATCATTCAGAATAACTACTGTTGACAAGTCCTTCCATCATTTCGCTGATGATTAAGAGTAGGCTGATAGGACAGTAATTAGCTGGCTGAAATTAAATCCATTATTATTAATTAGAGGCCAATAGGTTTCTTGTGGCTTTCCTCGTGGTAAATCAGATGATACACTGTTCTATGAGGCTGGAGGAATACACCATTTAATATATTCTGCTGCTAAAGTGGAATTGTATTTAAGATAATTGGCCCTTTAAATCACAAGGTCAGCTATGATGTTGGTTCCTGTGAGCAAGGGACATTTTCAAGTTTACAAGTTTAGGTCAAAAATTACTGTGGTTCTTTTTCTTTGATTACGGTTTTAAAACTTTGGAGCATGTCAGAAATTAGTTGGTACCATGTCCGTTTTAAAGGTGTAAAATGGGCATGCAATTTAGCACCGTAAGTGCCCCGCCCACCATGTCGGTCAAGGCTGAAGTATAGGCACCCAGGGCCCACACCTGAAATAGGTGTTAGGTCCTTTACATGTGCAAGTAACCAAAATTGGGCTGCCTGAATCCAGCCATCATTCAGAATAACCAAGTCAACATGCGGCCTAACCAGTGGTCCTTAAACATCCAAAAGGCAAGTTTAAAAAATAAAGACTTACCTGCATGTGGAGTTGGGAGGGGCAGAAGTGCAGCACCCCTCTTGATCAACTTCCTCCCACCCAAAAGCCCCCCTCCCTCCTGATTGCCTCTCCTCTCCTCCCAGGACCTACCTGAGGGCCGTTGCTGGCAATGCAGCGGTCCAAAATTTATATCGCCGTGGGTTGCCTGAAGTGTGGCAGATGCACACTAATTGCAAGACATTTTTATATAACTTGTAGAGCAACTGCAGTGTTGTTCATGGTGAGTCAGGGGATTCTTTTATAACAATTAGGTTGTTTGTAGCATCTAGGGAATATTAGGGCCCCTGGTGTCTGAATACGTCAAATTCCATCTGTATTACATGATATAAAAATATAAAATGCTGGAACTGCTCAGCAGGTCAGGCAACATCTGTGGAGAGAGAAACCAAGTTAACATTTCAGGTCAATGACCCTTAATCAAAGCTCATTACATGGTAGTTTGGGGTTTTTGCTGATATTTGGGGATTGAATTCCACGACTCCCCCACCCACCCACCTCAGCTGGGGACCACTACTTACCAATTGTTCTAGAGAACACTAGCAAGCTGTCTCTGTGGCCCATTTGGCATCTGCAGTTCTCTGGAATTATGGTGATGAGGCCGAAGGTACAATTTGGGACGGGCTTCTAATCTGCATATTGAATGCATCACGAATCTCGCCCCCCTATAAAGGGCCTTAATCAATTTTTCCTCTTTAATGAGAAGACAAGTAAGTGATGTTGATCTGTAATAACAAGACTATCTCATTGGATGCATTGGCCTTTTCCTGTTCCTAAAAGTTCTTGTGTCCTAGTCTGCATTTTCTTCACTTGACACCATAAGAATATAAAGAACATAAGAAGTAGGAGCAGGAGCAGGCCATTTGGCCCCTCGAGCTTGCTCTGCCATTCATTAAGATCATGGCTGATTCAGTTCCATTGCTTCTTTAAATGGTGATTGTCCCTTTGTAGTGGGATGCACAAAGGGTAAAGATTACATCCAGCATTGGGAAAAGAGGGGTGGAGAGTCGATAAACTCCCCAAAGTATCCTCAAGTGAAATATGCTTGATTACTTTTTTAAATGAAAGGTTAAAAAGGGATTTAGAAGCAAGTACACAATACATTTATAAGTAAATGGTAATGGAGCTGGCAACATTCTCAACTGCTAAAGGGTGCTTGATTTTAATTGATTTGTTTCTAAATCTGTAGTAAATCTGTGATAATCTACTGCAGGGCCATTAGCATTCTCTCTACTTTATTACCTGCTGAAAGTCGATATGGATGGGATTTTAGTGTGTAATGGGAGAATTAAAACATGATGACGACCTCTGTTTTGAAAGGATTCAAACTGGAACGCGCACCACTTTATTGATTTACGAAGCGTTTGCTGGGACCAACTGAACTTTCACCCGTAACTGTGAGCAACACCGAGGATTGATTTAGTGCTGAAGAATTAGGAAAGTCCTGGAAGAGTTTGGGTGTGCTGGGTGACTTATTTAGGCAGCCTGTCTAATCTTACCAATCTCTACACGATAACTATTATCAAGCATATCTGTTCATATTGGAATTTTCTTGATTCTGTAAAACAGATTAATTTTTATAGAGAGACCTCATAAAGGCTGAAAAGGAGGATCTGTTTCAATGACTAAATTATCCTGCCTCCAGAGAAATTGGGGAGAATTTTAATCGATCCCACCCAGCAGAAAACTGATACAATTGAATTGGCCACCCATTTTATACTCCGCCTGATTTTAAATTCCATTGTTGTCAATGGAGAATAAAATTGGGCAGTAAGTAAAATGTTACTTCCCCACCAGGTGCTTTAGGTTAAAATAACAATCTGGGTATTTCTGGGCACTTTGTCACAATGTAATCTTTAAAAATGTAAACAAAATGTCTTTAATATATCACAATATTTTTGATATCTCAAGGCCAAAATTGCCCCTTATTTTAAGATCCGGAGGAAATATGTTTCCGTCCAGTCAGAGGGGCCTCCCCGACAATCGGGACATTGGCTCATGATTTCTTCAGGGGAAGAAGGTGACCGCCCCACTCTCATTACCAAAATTCCCTGGATTCTGGAGAGGTCCCAGCGCATTGGAAAGCCGCAAATGTAATGCCCCTATTTAAAAAAGGAGGGAGTCAGAGAGCATAGACAAGTTAGCCTAACATCTGTTGTTGGGAAAATGCTGGAGTCCATTATTAAGGAAGCAGAAGTGGGACATTTGGAAAAGCATGATTCAATCAAGCAGAATCAGCATCGTTTTGTGAAAGGGAAATCATGTTTGACAAATTTGCTGGAGTTCTTTGAGGATGTAACGAGCAGGGTGGATAAGGGGGAACCAGCGGATGTGGTGTATTTGGATTTCCAGAAGGCATTCGATAAGGTGCCACATAAAAGGTTACTGCACAAGATAAGAGCTCATAGGATTGGGGGTAATATATTAGCATGGATAGCGGATTGCCTAGCTAACAGAAAACGTGGGGGAGGGAAATTGCGGTCGGAGGCTTCCTTCGTATGAATGCCTCCAACCCAAAAAAAATCTACAAAAATACCTGGTGGTCCCGGAGGAACGTAAGATCCCAGTCGGAGACCTAGATTCGCTGCGCATCGCATGGGAAGATATCTTTCAGGTATGTACATGCTGGAGTCACGCGGGCTTGGACCACCAATCACTATGTAGTATTCTCATTGATAAAAATGGGAGCTTCCATTACTATCAATGAGGAAAAAACCCTAAAACATCGACACACAGCATAATGAATAAATAAACCACCTCACATATTTAAAATTAACTGAAATTAAATGTAATTAAATGTTTTAGAAAAAATATATATATTTTGGAATTTTTTTAATGCGTTTTAATAGTGTTAAAAATAAACTTACCTTAATGGACAGGGTTTTTAATGTGAAAATGAGTGTTTAAATTACATTTTTATATGTTTTAAAACTCTTACACTTGTAAAAGTAAGCTATGGGCCTGCTTTTTACCAAGCGTAAAGGTTTGAAGGACATTCGCTGGACATGAGTTGGGCAAGTAGCCCAATCTCTCCCGCACGGATGTCCTTCTCCCGGGGATGCAGAGGATCTGTCTAGAGAAATCTTGACAGATCGGAAAAGCTTGTTTCGGCACTTGCACATCATGACCCGAAAACTATTTTTTGCGAGGCCTAGCCGAGTCCATCTGCACTTCGTACGGACTAGGCAAGGCCGGGATTTTTGGCACAGAGAGCCTGGATAAATGGGTCATTTTCCGTTTGGCAAACAGTAACTAGTGGGGTGCCACAGGGATCGGTGCTGGGGCCTCATCTATTTACAATCAATATTAATGACTTGGATGAAGGGATCAAGTGTAATGTAGCCAATTTTGCTGATGATACAAAGATGGGTGGGAAAGCAAGTTGTGAGGAGGACACAAAGAATCTGCAAAAAGATATAGATAGGCTAAGTGAGTGGGCAAACATTTTGCAGATGGAGTATAATGTGGGAAAGTGTGAGGTTATCCACTTTGGCAATAAAAATAAAAAAGCAAATTATTATTTAAGTGGAGAGAGATTATGAAATGCTGCAGTACAGAAGGACCTGGGAGTCCTTGTGCATGAATCACAAAAAGTTAGTATGCAGGCACATCAAGTAATCCGGAAGGCAAATGGAATGTTGGCCTTTATTGTAAGGGGGGTGGAATATAAAAGCAGGGAAGTCCTGCTACAACTGTACAGAGGATTGGTGAGACCACACCTTGAGTACTGCATACAGTTTTGGTCGTCTTATTTAAGGAAGGATATACTTGCAGTTGATTCCTGAGATGAAGGGGTTGACTTATGAAGAAAGGTTGAGCAGGTTGGGCATATACTCATTGGTGTTTAGAAGAATGAGAGGTGATCATATTGAAACATTTAAGATACTGAGGGTGCTCAATCGTGAGAGAATTTAGAACTGGGGGCATAGTTTTAGAATAAGGGGTCGCCCATTTAGAACTGAGATGAGGAGGAATTTCTTCTCAGTGCATTATAAATCTGTGGAATTCTCTGCCCCAGAGAGCTATTGAGGCTGGGTCATTGAATATATTTAAGGTGGAGATAGACAGATTTTTGAACAATAGGAGAGTCAAGGGTTCTGGGGAGTGGGAAGGAAAGTGGAGTTGAGACCAAGATCAGATCAGCCATGATCTTATTGAATGATGGAGCAGACTTGAGGGGCCAAATGGCCTACTCCTGCTCCTATTTTTTATGTTGTTATGTATCATAGCGCGCACTACATGGCCCCCGCCCCGGAAGCGGCATTGCCCTGAAATCGTCGATCGAATGCTTGTTGGAGCCAGTGACAGGTTTTTCTGTTGCAGTCAATTGTGCAATGGAAACTGCCAGAGGTATTTAAAGATGCGCTGCGGCTTGCACGATTGTTGTTGGCCAAATTTTTATTCACGGTTGTGGCTTTGAACGTTTTGCCTCTAATTCAGGCTTCAACGATTACTGGTCTTCACTTTGCAAAGCCTCCAATACCAAACCTTGCTCCAAGAGCTAGCATTAGCAGAGTAGGCCACTGCTTGCAACTAATGGGCTCTGTCCTGGCAGTGGATCACCTCCTTCACATTGTGCATGGCAGGGTGGCTCGCAGAAGAGAGCTGGCAACTACTGATGCAGAGGCAGCGGGAGAGAGACAGAGATAGGATGGGACACCGAGATTGAGAAGAACATGGAGGTGGCCATATACCTGTACATAGCTAAGGATCTGGGGAAGGATGTGCAGAAGGGCATGCAGCGAGGAGGGTCAGGCATGCAGAAACCCAGTGCCAGAGAGAGAGGGACATGGAGAGGAGAAGGCAGCATCACCAGCAGGCAGGTGTGTGGCAGCACCAGGATGAAGAGGGTCATGAGCAGCATGACCAGAAGGCAGAAGGGGATGAGGAAGACACAGATGTTGGGGCGGAAGGCCCTATGGTCTAACAGTCTTCAGACAACAGTTTTCCTACATGGACCTCAATGATGACCAGTGGTGCCGGAGCTGTGCAATCTCCTCTAGCCAGACCTGCAGCCTTAAAAAAGGGTGAGGATGGCTCTATCAGTGGTATCAATGATCACCATCGCCCTGAATTTCTACGCCACTGGATCTTTCCAAGGAGCCACAGCCGACATCTCAACCTTTCCCAATATGCCGCTCATTGCTCCATCCATCAGATCACAGACGCTCTGTACAAGAGGAAGAGGGACTACTTCTCCTTTCCAATGATCAGAGAGAAGCAGTTGGAGTGTTCTACTGGCTTCTTCAGGTTAGTGGGCTTCCCCAGGGTTTAGGGCACCATAGACTGCACCCACATAGCATTGAGGGTGCCACAGAACAATCCGGAGATCTACTGAAACTGCAAGGGATACCACTCACTCAATGTCCAGTTGGTGTGTGACCACAACCACCAAATCATGGCTGTTGATGCCCGATATCCTGGCAGCAGCCACGATGCCTTCATCCTGTGGCAGACCCATGTACCAGGTCTGTTTCAGCCACCAAATGAAGTTCACTGTTGGCTCCTAGTAGACAAAGGGTACCCGCTATTTACCTGGCTCATGACTCCCCTTCGCAACCCCACCACTGCTGTGCAGCAATCGTACAATGAGTCGCATTTGGCCACCAGGTGCATCATTGAGCAGACCATCGGAATCGTGAAACAGTGGTTCCGCTGCCTGGATCGCTCAGAAGAAGTGCTGCAGTACTCGCCTGACCGGGTGTCCCTATTTGTCGTTGTCTGCTGCATGCTTCACAACCTGGCAATCATGAGGGAACAGCTATTGGCCGACGAATTGGCGATAGCACATGAGGAGGAGGAAGAAGCGCAGGAGGAGGAGGTGCAGGAGGAGGAGGCGCAGGCAGAGGAGCATTAGTAGGCTCCACGACGTGATCATGCAAGGGACGTCCGAGACCGTCTCATTGCTGCTCGTTTCCACCAAGTTGTTCGCCACTTCCAGCTTCATCTGTGCATCCCAATGCCCACACCAATGAGCCCTTCCACACATCATTCCCTATACTGAAATAGATATTGAAGTTTCAAATAAACATTTATATAACAATAATGTGCATCAACATCAATATTCTCACTCACCCTTGTGCATTTCCTTATAACCCCTCTTACGTCGACCTACTCTGCAACTAGGCCACAGTGTCTCCTCTGTGGCTGCAGCATGGCTGTGGGAAGGCTGCTCTCTTTCACCTCCAGACTCTACAGATGTCCTTCTAGGTCGCCCTTGACCAGCTCCGGCCCGAGACGGGCTGGCTGCAGATTGGCCTGCCTCAGCCTCGGCCCTGTGGATTGGCTGGGTGCAAGCCATGGCTGGTTGCAATGACGGAGTGGCAGGGCTGGGATCGGGAATGCTGTGATCCTGGGAGAGCACAGCACGTTCAGGCTCCAATGAACCGGCGCCACTCCCCCAGGGCAGCACCTCAGCATCCCCACCAATCTGCTCTAGCACTGTTTGGGCTGCTGTCACACCGTGAGATCCCTAGTGGAATGTGGTGGACCCAGCGGTGATGGCAGCAGTCAGAGCACATGTGGCATCGAGCTGAGATGCATGAGAGCAGAAACAGACTCGATGCCACCAGACACTGACTGCATGACAGCAGTAAGATACTGCATGGCCTCTTGCTGAGACTGCGTGAGAACAGTCTGAACTTCCACACCAGCACCCATCCTCTCTAATACGCACTAAGATGTTGCATTGCTTCCGCCTGTGCTGCAATGGCAGCTACCAAATAGCCCATGATGCCCATCATGGTCACTTTGGGAGTCCAACATCGTCTGTACACTTGCAATGATGGGCTCCATGCGTGCGCAGAACTGTCTGCAATGCAGGAGGCAGACTCCTCCACACCACTGACCATTTGTAACAGGCTCTCGGGCACCCATGCCATTGCCCCTACCATCTCCGAGCGCATTGCCAGCACCCTTTCTTCAAACACCTCCACATCGAGGTCCTCATCTGAGTCCTGTCCAGCAGAACTTGCGTGCAAACTCGCCCTCCAAAGAGCTGGCTCCCGAGGTTCTCTATGCCCTTGACCATGCTAGGCCCCAGTGCATCACCCAGTGCAAACCCCTCTCCTAAGCTAAACTGCAACAAGCACGTACTCCCAGTATCTGAGCTGGTGCGTGGGAGCGTGAGAAGCTGTGACACGATGCTTGGAGCTGTCTCTCCCTCGGCATCCACCTCCTCCCACATTTGGTCACGGTGCTCACTTGGCTCAGGGGGCTTAGACTCAGGCTGGTCCACCTCCGGGACAGCCTCTGTGGTACAAAAGTGGCGTGAGGGTGAGCGAGGGGGGTGGACCATGCAGCAATAAAGGTGCGCACATTGTTGACCACGTAACTGATAGGCGTTTGTGCAATTACTGACAGATGGCATTAAAGGAAGGCCTTGACTTACCACTGCTGCCCCCAGCGGGGTCGATGGTGCCTGTGGCCACTGGGCAGGCAACCTGTAACCCAATTAGCTGCAGTACCCTTTCCTCCACATCGGTCAGCTGCTGCAGTTCGGCCTCTTCACGTCCAGTCCTCTGCTGCTCCCTACCATTATGTGCCATCTTGGCCTACAAAGCAAAAAAGGATTGGTGAGCAGCAGTCAGTTAGGCATCTGGAAATAATGGATGTAGAGCTCTATTAGATGCAAGTGGAAGGCACAAATGAAAGGGGCCCTCAACTGTGAGTATGCACACATGACATATGGATGACTCACCACTGAAATGCTGCTTTACTGACTAGAAACAGAAGCAGGTAAATAAGAGTTGAGGGAGGAGAAGCTCAGAGGCCGAAGGTCAATAGTAGGGGGAGCATGTACTCACTTTCATCACTCGAGTGATGTCGTTGAACTTCCGGCACTGAACGGCCAATATTGAGGTCGCCGACACCTCTGCAGCCACCTCTGCTCAAGCATTGCAGAAGACCTGCTGAGAGGACCTGGCATAATCTGGGAATAGAAGGCGCCTCCTTCCCGCCACAGCTTGCACTAGTTTGTGCATCTGTGAATCTGCTTGTCCTTGTGCTGTCTCTCGGACTTGCCATTTTAACACGAGACACAACAAGCACAGCAATCCTACTGATCAGAATGAGCAGTACCTACCTGAAATACCTGCTCTTTAAGAAGGCCGGGGAGCAGCTGCCTCATTAAGAGTGAATGCGAGTCAGGTGAAATTGGGTCCTCAGTCGGTGATCCCGCCCCTACACCGTTCCGCAGAGGCCATTTCCGCTCACAATACCGCCCGTTCATTTTTGCAGTCAAAAGTGAACAAAATCGCTCTATCCCCACCCCATCGATCCCAGCGGTAATTCGCCATTTAATTCGAATTATCCGCCCAAACGGGGCGGCGAGCAATTTCGGCCCCCAAGACTATTAAATTATTTATTTTAAATTTGAGTGCGACAGTTTGTTATTTAATTTTAAATATTCAACGGACTTATAGTTAAAAGTGTTAAGCTTAAAAAACAAAATGCCAAAATACAGGATGGCTGAGCCAGGAAAAACTCTCTTCCAGCTGTAACAATTAGTGCTACAATGTACAGTACCACTGCTATGGACTATACTTACAGCCAGTAGTGATGTTTGGCTTATCCTGTGCTATGCTGTTTTGAAGTAGATTGACAAATTCCATTAATGCTCGAGGGCAGATTTTCTTGTTATTGTGCTTTGGCATGTTGGATCACACGAGCGGAGCTCTGTTCGGGGCGTGTGATTCACCAGGCCCGATTTTCCTCTGCTCAGGAGATGCTTTGCTGCCAAGTGCAAATCGAGGAAAGCCTGCCTTCACATTATAAAAACAATCTTCCAGCAGTGCGAAAGTACTTTGGAGAATGCCAGATGACACAAAACGGTTTAGCAGTGGTGCTACACTGACATTCTCGCTTTAACAAGATAATTAAATATAAAAATTAAGGACCACTGTGTGTGGTGTGGGGTAGTATTTGGAGGACCACTCTGCCATTTCAAGCTAATAAAAAATTATATTTTGAAGTCACACATCTGAGGGAAAGGATTTTACCACTATGGTACCTAAGAACATAAGAACATAAGAACTTAAGAATTAGGAACAGGAGTAGGCCATCTAGCCCCTCGAGCCTGCTCCGCCATTCAACAAGATCATGGCTGATCTGGCCGTGGACTCAGCTCCACTTACCCGCCCACTCCCCGTAACCCTTAATTCCCTTATTGGTTAAAAATCTATCTATCTGTGATTTGAATACATTCAATGAGCTAGCCTCAACTGTTTCCTTGGGCAGAGAATTCCACAGATTCACAACCCTCTGGGAGAAGAAATTCCTTCTCAACTCAGTTTTAAATTGGCTCCCCCGTATTTTGAGGCTGTGCCCCCTAGTTCTAATCTCCCCGACCAGTGAAACAACCTCTCTGCCTCTATCTTTCATTATTTTAAACGTTTCTATAAGATCACCCCTCATCCTTCTGAACTCCAATGAGTAAAGACCCAGTCTACTCAATCTACCCTCATCTCTGGAATCTCTGTACCCCCTCCAAAGCTAGTATATCCTTCTTTCAGAAAGGTGACTAAAACTGCACGCAGTACTCCAGATGCGGCCTCACCAATATCCGAAAAAGTTGCAGCAGGACCTCCCTGCTTTTGTACTCCATCCCTCTCGCAATGAAGGCCAACATTCCATTCGCCTTCCTGATTACCTGCTGCACCTGCAAACTAACTTTTTGGGATTAAGGACCCCCAGGTCCCTCTGCACCGCAGCATGTTGTAATTTCTCCCCATTCAAATAATATTCCCTTTTACTGTTTTTTTTCCAAGGTGGATGACCTCACATTTTCCGACATTGTATTCCATCTGCCAAACCTTAGCCCATTCGCTTAACCTATCTAAATCTCTTTGCAGCCTCTCTGTGTCCTTTACACAACCCGCTTTCCCACTAATCTTTGTGTCATCTGCAAATTCTGTTACACTACACTCTGTCCCCTCTTCCAGGTCATCTATGTATATTGTAAACAGTTGTGATCCCAGCGCCGATCCCTGTGGCACACCACTAACCACCAATTTCCAACCCGAAAAGGACCCTTTAATGCCATCTCTCCCTGAATGTGCCAATGCCTACCAGTCAATCGGTAATGAATGTGTGCAAGTTGCTTGCTGGATGGTGCAATGCGCTCTCATGGAACCTTTGTGCCATTTATGATTACAGATGATATCCCGAGTGTGAGCCAGAGCAAGACCGAGACCCTTGAGGCGAGTATGAGCCAAATGCAGACATTGGCGGCATGTCCGATGAGGGCGATGAAGAGGAGGACACTGCTGCGAGCACCGCGTCACTGCTTCCTACCCTCGTATGCGCCAGCTCAGATGCTGGGTGTATGCTAGATTTAGCAGAGGGGTCTGCACTGGATGATGCACCAGGGCCTCGCGGGCTGCAGCATGGTGAAGGGCAAAGGGAACCACGGGTGCCAGCTCTCCGGGGGCGAGTTCGCACATGAATTCTGCTGGACAGGACTCAGATGAGCCCCTCGATGTGGCGACTTTTGAAAAAAGTGGGTAGGCCATGAATTTGCAATGGCAACGGTGCCCGAGACCTGTCGCAAGTGGTCAGGAGCGTGGAGGAGTCTGCCTCCCGCATTGTGGACAGCTCTGCGCACACCATGGAGCCCATCATTGCCAATGTGCAGATGTTGGTGGACTCCCAGAGTGACTGTGCAGATCCAGCTGTGATGAATCGTGTCATGGGCGATGTGGCAGCTGCCATTTCAGCACAGGCAGAAGGGAATCAACATCTGAGTGCTGTACGGGAGAGAATGGTCGCTGACCTGGAAGCTCAGAATGTTCTCATGCATACTCACAACAGACCACGGAGCGTCTTACTGCTGTCATCTGTGGTGGCATTGAGACTGTGACTGTTCTCATGCTGGATGCCATTTAAGCTCTGATTGCTGCCATCAACCACAGTCCACCGGGGATCCTCCGGTGTCGCACCACCCCACCGAACTGTGCTCTAGCAGATTGGTGGGGATAGTGAGGTGCTGCCCGGGGGGAATGGTACAAGGTCATTGGAGCAGGATCCTGATGTGGACTCTCATGATCACAGCAGTCCTGAGCTGAGCCCTCCCACTCCGCCATTGGTGTCAACCATGGCTTCGCCCCAGCCAATCCAGACTGATGGCGCAGAGGATGATGTGGCCCAGTCTGCAGCCGGCACATCCACGGACAGAGCTGATCGAGGGTGTCAGGACACCTGTAGCTTCTACAGCTCAAACACAGCTGCCTTCACAGAGCCATGATGTAGCCACAGGGGAGACACTGCGGTGTAGCCATAGAGGGGCTATAAGGAGCTACGCAAGGGTGTGAATTGATAATGTGGATGTTTTTTGGCACCATTCTTTATTGTGTAATAAATCTTTATTTTGTGTTTGAGTATCTGTGCAGGCCTATCATTTCACTGTGGGGAATGATGTGTGAAAGGGCTCAGTGGTTTGCCCATGGAGATGCAGAGATGATGGCTAAAGTGAGGATGAACTCAGAGGAAACGAACAGCGATGAGACGGTCTTGGACTTCCCTTGCAGCGACCGGATGGCAACGCGTGGCCACCGACCTGCATCCTGGTCCTCCTCCTCCTGCGCCTCCTCCTCCTCCACCTCCTGCGCATCGTGCTCCTGCGCCTCCTCCTCCTGGTCCTCCTCCTCATCCTCGAATGGTTGTGCCCTCATGATTGCCAGGTTGTGAAGCTTGCAGCAGACAATGAAGAATAGGGAGACCTGCTCAGGCAAGTACTGCAGCACTCTCCTGAGCAGGTCTCCCTATTCTTCATTGTCTGCTGCAAGCTTCACAACCTGGCAATCATGAGGGCAGCACCATCCAGGCATCGCAACCTCTGTTTAAGGATTCTGATGGTCTGCTCACTGATGTACCTGGTGGCTGAATGACAGTCATTGTACGATTGCTATGCAGCAGTCCTGGGGTGGCGAAGGGGAGTCAGCAGCCAAGTGCACAGTGGGTGGCCCTTTTCTCCCAGGAGCCGGCTGCAATCTTGGTTTGGGGCATCAAACACACCTGGCACACTGGTATGCCGCAGGATGAAAGAATCGTGGCATCAACGGCTATGATTTTGCAGCTGTGGTCACACACCAGCTGGATGTTGAGGGAGTGGAATCCCTTGCAGCTACGGAACACCTGGGGTTGCTCTGTGGCACCCTCAATGCGATGTGGGTGCAGTCTATGGCACCCTGAACCTGGGGAAACCCACAATCCTGACGAATCCAATCTGCCACAACAACTACTTCTCCCTGCTCATAGGGAAGAATATGTAGTCCCTCCTCCTCTTATGAAGAGCATCTGTCACCTGACAGATGGAGCTATGCAAGTCAAACTGTGAAATGTTCTAAATGTCTGCTGTTGAAAAGATTCAGTCACATAGAAATTCAGGGCGATAGTGACCTTTGATGCCACTGATAGAGCTGTCCTCAACCTAGTTTGATTGCAGGTCTGGCTGCAGGAGATTGCACAGCTCCGTTACCACGTCTTTGTGGAATCGCAGTCTCCGGAGACACTGATCATCAATGACGTCCATGTAGGAGAACTGTAGTCTGTAGACCCTTTGATGATTGGGCTTTCTGCCAACATGTCTATAAGAACATAAGAATATAAGAACGAGGAGCAGGAGTAGGCCATATGGCCCCTCGAGCCTGCTCCACCATTTAATACGATCATGACTGATCTGATCATGGACTCAGGTCCACTTCCCTGCCTGCTCCCCATAACCCCTTAAGCCCTTATCGGATAAGAAACTGTCTATCTCTGTCTTAAATGTATTCAATGTCTCAGCTTCCACAGCTCTCTGAGGCAGCGAATTCCACAGATTTACAACCCTCTGAGAGAAGAAATTCCTCCTCATCTCAGTTTTAAATGGGCGGCCCCTTATTCTAAGATTATGCCCCCTAGTTCTCGTCTCCCCTATCAGGGAAACATCCTCTCTGTATCCACCTTGTCAAGCTCCCTCATAATCTTATACATTTCGATAAGATCACCTCTTATTCTTCTGAATTCCAATAAATAGAGGCCCAACCTACTCAACCTTTCCTCATGTCAACCCCCTCATCTCCGGAATCAACCTAGTGAAACTTCTCTGAACTGCCTCCAAAGCAAGTATATCCTTTCGTAAATATGGAAATCAAAACTGTATGCAGTATTCCAGGTGTGGCCTCACCAGTACCCTGTATAACTGTAACAAGACTTCCCTACTTTTATACTCCATCCCCTTTGCAATAAAGGCCAAGATTCCATTGGTCTTCCTGATCACTTGCTGTACTTGCATACTAACCTTTTGTGTTTCATGCAGAAGTACCCCCAGGTCCTGCTGTACTGCAGCACTTTGCAAACTTTCCCCATTTAAATAATAACTTGCTCTTTGATTTTTTCTGCCGAAGTACATGACCTCACACTTTCCAACATTATACTCCCTCTGCCAAATTTTTGCTCACTCACTTAGCCTGTCTATGTCCTTTTGCAGATTTTTTGTGTCCTCCTCACACATTGCTTTTCCTCCCATCTTTTATCATCAGCAACCTTGGCCATCTTACACTCAGTCCTTTCTTCCACATCGTTAATATAGATTGTAGATAGTGTAGCACTGATCCCTGCGGCACCCCACTAGTTACTGATTGCCAACCCGAAAATGAACCATTTACCCTGACTCTCTGTTTTCTGTTAGTGAGCCAATCCTCTATCCATGCTAATATATTACCCCCAACCCTGTGAACATTTATCTTGTGCAGTAACCTTTTATGTGGCACCTTGCTAAATGCCTTTTGGAAGTCCAAATACACGACATCCACTGGTTCCCCTTTATCCACCCTGTTCGTTACATCCTCAAAGAATTCCAGCAAATTTGTCAAACATGAATTCCCCTTCATAAATCCATGCTGACTCTGCCTGACCGAATTATGTTTTTCCAAATATCCTGCTACTGCTTCTTTAATAATGGACTCCAACATTTTCCCAACCACAGATGTTAGGCTAACTGGTCTATAGTTTCCTGGTTTTTGTCTGCCTCTCTTTTTAAATAAGGCCGTTACATTTGCACTTTCTAATCTGCTGAGACCTCCCCAGAATCCAGGGAATTTTGGTAAATTCCAACCAGCCGCTACTTCTTTTAAGACTCTAGGATGCAAGCCATCAGGTCAAGGGGATTTAAAGACTGATACAAAATATTTGTTCAGAGTTTCTGCCATCTCCATGTTCCCCATTACTAATTCCCCGGTCTCATCCTCTAAGGGACCCACATTTACTTTAGCCACTCTTTTCCTTTTTATATAACTATTGAAACTCTTGCTATCTTTTTTTAATATTTTGTGTTTCATAGTCTATCTTCCCATTTTTAATCAGTTTTTTAGTCATTCTTTGCTGGCTTTTAAAAGCTTCCCAGTCTTCTGTCCTCCCACTAGTTTTGGCCACTTTGTATGCCTTTGTTTTTAATTGGACACCGTCCTTTATTTCTTTAGTTAGCCACGGATGATTATCTTTTCTTTTACACCTTTTCCTTCTCACTAGAATATATTTTTCTTGAGAGTTGTGAAAGATCTCCTTAAATGTACACCACTGTTCATCAACCGTCCTACACTTTCATCTATTTTCCCAATCCACTTTAGTCAACTCTGCCCTCATACCTTCATAGTCTCCTTTATTTATGTAGGCATCTTCCTCTGACAACTGCCTCATTGCCTTCTCCTTCCTGCTGATACTGGTCCTCACCCTTGCAGCCTGGTGCTGGCAAACATCTGCCTCCTGGTGATGCTGCTTCCTCTCCATCTGCCTCACTCTGTGGTGCTGGGTGTCTGCATCCCTTATCCTCCTCCTGGCGGCAGCCTCATTTTGAGGCCCTTCCTGATGCACCGCTCTATTTTGTGCTCCAACGCCATCTCCATGGTTACATCTTGCTGACTCATGTCAGCTGGGGCCCTTGGCCGCTGCCTCGCCAACCATTGTAGCTGGCGCAGCCTTCTCCTGCGTGCCTCCCTGCCACGCATAATGTGCAGGAGGTGTTCCACTGCCAGCACTGAGCCCATTTTTTAAACCAGTTCAAGCACAACCTCTTCAATCAGGTTCTCTGTTGCTGACTATGAAGTGACTGGCCCACTAATGTCCAAATCTCTTTGCACCAATGCAACTTTCAATGCTTGTAAGCCTGCAAAAAAATTTGGCCGACAACAATGGAGGGAACCGCAGCGCGCCTTTAACTGCCGCTGGCGGTCTTCATCCCACAGTGTGCTCTGACCCAAAAACCTGTCGATGGCCCCAACAAGCGGTTGGAAGCCGATTTGAGGGCAATTTGACTTCTGAGGTAGGGTCTAGGCAGTGCGCGCTCTGATTGCGTATTTACCAATGCATACGCAGGAGCGGAGCGGAAGTTGAGGCAGTGAGGCGGTGACATTCACCACTGGAAAAAACACAGAGGGCAATGTCGAGAGCGTCGGAAAATCCACGCCGACTGGGTAGTCAGTCTGCACCGACCCGTGGCCGCCGACTTCAGGTGGCCATGGCTCTTATTGAAAGGGGCAATTCTGGCCCCCAAGTTTCTCAAGTCAAAAATAGTCATCTAAATGCAACTCTGACAAATATGGCACCTAGCTTAAAGTGATGAAGTTCTGCAGTAAATAGCTTGCAGGCGATATCAGGAAATGTATTGTCGAGCAGCATTTAGAATTCTTCATGGGACCAATTCTAATATATTAGCATATTTCTTGTCTTGCAGCCTCTAAAATTATCATGGATTCAGTACCAAGTGTGCTCAGGCCTTGCCAGCCATTCCCAGGGATCTCTTGCACTGCTAGTGATGAGCTGATCCCTAAGGATAACATCAGGAAATCAGCCCTATGTGGATGAAGTCATTTTCAAATCAGAAAGGATTTATTGTAAGTGGAATCCAATAATGGGTTCGGAATGGATTTTACCCTATTATGTTCATAAAAGTTCAGAAAATACTATATACATAAACTTAATAGAAGGCACAAAAGAATCAATAATCGTTTATCCTGGGAACCAGTGTGACTTCTGTCAAGCAGAGAATCCTGGAATGCCAAGGGTAGGGTTCAAAAAAGTTCCCGCTTTGTTCTGAACTCTGCTTTGACCTGTAACTTGGCCTGGTCTGCATCCCACAGTGTGCTCTGCTTCACACAGTGTGCTTCAGCATCTACTGAAGTGTAACTTCTCACCACAACAGCTTGAGAACAGAAAGATATTCTTTATATTAACAATTCAAGGCACCCACAGTATGTGTACATTTTGTTTATTATTGCCTTCAAACAATAGTTGCATAAGCATGGAGTTCAAAATAATAACTGAAATATTCTTGACAAAAGTTGACAAAACAATTTACATCAGCGCCTAGAATCATAGAATGATAAAGCACAAAAGGAGGCCATTCGGCCCATCGGACCTGTGCCGGCTCTTTGAAAGAGCTGTCCAATTACTCCAACTCCCCTGAACTTTCTCCATGGCACTACAAATTTTCCCACATCTAAGTATTTATCCAATTCCCTTTTGAAAGTTATTTCTCAATCTGATTGCAGCTTTTAGACAGTGCATTCTAGATCATAACAACTCGCTGCATAAAAAAACCCTTTCCTTTGACTACTCTTGTCCTTTGTTATTCATTCATGGGATGTGGGCATTGCTGGCAAGGCCAAGCATTTATTGCCCATCCCTAAATAAGAAGCAGCAGCAGGCCTGCTCCACTGTTCAATAAGATCATGGCTGATCTGATCTTGGGCTCAGCTCCACTTCCCTACCTGCTCCACGTAACCCTTCACTCCCTTATCACTCAAAAATGTGTCTATCTCCACCTTAAAAATATTCAATGACCCAGCCTTCACAGCTCTCTGGGGCAGAGAATTCCATAGATTTACAATGCTTTGAGAGAAGAAATTCCTCCTCAGCTCAGTTTTAAATGGGCGACCCCTTATTCTGAAACTATGCCACCGAGTTCTAGATTCCCCCACAAGGGGAAACATCCTCTCTGCATTTACATTGTCGAGTCCCCTCAGTATCCTATATGTTTTAATAAGATCACCTCTCATTCTTCTAAACTCCAATGAGTATAGGCCCAACCTACTCAACCTTTCCTCATAAGTCACCCCCTTCATCTCAGGAATCAACCTAGTGAATCATCTCTGAACTGCTTCTAATGCAAGTATATCCCTCCTTAAATAAGGAGACCAAAACCTGTACTATTGTAGCAGGACTTCTCTGCTTTTAGACTCCATCCCCTTTGCAATAAAGGCCAACATTCCATTTGCCTTCCTGATTACTTGCTGTATCTGCATACTAACTTTTTGTGTTTCATGCACAAGGATCCCAGCATTTAAATTATAATTTGCTTTTTTTATTTTTCCTGCCAAAGTGGGTAACCTCACACTGTCCTACATTATACTCCATCTGTCAAATGTTTGCCCACTCACTTAGCCTGTCTATATCCCTTTGAAGATTTTTTGTGTCCTCCTCACAACTTGCTTTCACACCAATCTTTGTAACATAAGCAAACTTAGTTACATTACACTCAGTCTCTTCATCCAAGTCATTAATATAAATTGTAAATAGTTGAGGCCCCAGCACCGATCCCTGTGGCATCCCACGAGTTACAGTTTGCCAACCGGAAAATTACCCATTCATCCTGACTATCTGTATTCTGTTAGTTACCCAATCCACTATCCATGCTAATATCTTACCCAAAACCCTGTGAACTTTTATCTTGTGCAGTAACCTTTTATGTGGCACCTTATCGAATGCCTTTTGGAAATCCAACTACGCCACATCCACTGGTTCCCCCTTATCCATCCCGCTCGTTACATCCAACATTTTCCCAATGACAGTTGTTAGGCTAACTGGTCTATAATTTCCTGCTTTCTGCCTGCCTCCTTTTTTAAATAGGGGCGTTACATTTGCAGTTTTTCACTCCGCTGGGACTTCCCCATAATCTCGGGAATTTTGGTAGATTACAATCAACGCATCCACTATCTCTGCAGCCACTTCTTTTAAGACACTAGCATGTAAGCCATCAGATCCAGGGGACTTGTCCACCTTTAGTCCTATTATTTAACTCAGTACTTTTTCTTTAGTGATAGTGATTGTTTTAAGTTCCTCCCTCCCTATAGCCCCTTGATTATCCACTATTAGGATGTTTTTTGTGTCTTCTACCGTGCAGACCAATACAAAATATTTGTTCAAAGTCTCTGCCATTTCCCTGTACCCCATTATTAATTTCCCAGTTTCATCCTCTAAGGGGCCAACATTTATGTTAGCCACTCTCTTCCTTTTTATATAGCTGTAGAAACTTACTATCTGTTTTTATATTTTTTGCTAGTTTACTCTCATAATCTATCTTCCCTCTCTTTATTATTTTTTGAGTCGTCCCTTACTGTTTTTTTAAAAGTTTCCCAATCTGCTGGCCTCCCATTAATCTTGTATGCCATTGTTTTCAATTTTGATACCATCCTTTATTTCCCTAATTACCCATGGATGCTTTTCCGTTCTCTTAAAGGGCTAGATTTTCCACTTTTTTTGCATGCTTTTACGCCCACTTAACGTCCATTTTACCGCTGAAATGACATAGAACACCCATATATTGCCCACTTAGCCACAAAATGGAAACTGACGGGCATTCTTTGGAAACTTATCGCCGAGCGTTACCCATATGCGTAACGCCGGGAAAAAATAACACCGCCCGCCCACTTTTTTTGGGCGGAATCATCAGAATGGGTGAAATCAATGCCCATAATATCACCCAGCGTTAGTTTCCACGTGGAATTAACACTTACATTCAATAATACCGCCCACCCACTTTCTTTTGTCGTAAAGATCACATTTGCTGAAACTAACGGCCATGAGATCGCCCAGCGTCACTTTCACCACCTCGCACACATATCACCCACAATATCGCTCACCCAAAAAACCGCCTGGAAAAAGTGGAACTTACTGGAACTAATCACAGCGTCATGGACGCCATGTTCCACATCGCATGTCGCATCCTTTAAAAGGCTGCTCTGCTTCAACCTCGGGGGAGTTCACATATACTCTGGAGGTCTTTGGAGTTGATGTACAAACATCTTGACCATACTGTGAACGATTGGAATTTAATAGGTGCCTTTGTCAGGACATCCATTCTTTGTGACCAATCGGTGGAAAACAGAGCAATTGCAATGGGGTCCTTTCTCACCCTCTCTTGATGATCAGTTACATGCTGCAGACTTGAGATGGCCGAAGATACGCTTCACAGCATTATGTGCCCAATGTAAGACGTGCCAGACTGATGAGGAGGACCAGACGTTACACCACCCGCAAGAACAGGGACAAGCGGTCTTACCTCGACTTGCCCGACACCACCTGCCTTTGGAGACTGTGTTTCCACAAAGAGGTTATCACTGAGGTATGCCAACTCATAAGGGGTGATCTGCAGCCTGCCAGCACCATCAGTACCGCATTGTCCGTCGAGGTCATGGTCACCACGGCACTGTCGTTCTACGCGTTGGATTCTTATCAGGCCTCAGCTGGCAATATTTGCGGTCTGTCTCAGCATGCTACACGTTACTGCATTAGACAGGTCACTGAAGCCCTGTACACATGCAGGAGGGACTTTATCAGCTTCCCTATGACCAGGGAGGCGCAGAGTGAGAGGGCTCTACGATTCTTCAGAATTGCAAACTTCCCGAAGGTGCAGGGAGCAATAGGCTGTACGCACATCGCGAAGTGGGCACCTTTTCGCGAACCGCAAGCGATTCCACTCCCTGAATGTCCAACTCGTTGTTGATCACTAGTAAATTATAATAGCAGTGAATGCTAAATTTCTGGGCAGCATCCATGATGTTCTCATCCTGCGTGAGAGCACTGTATCTGACTTGTTTAACAATCAGCCACAAGATAAATGCTGGATGCTTGGTGACAAAGGATATGGCCTCGCCACATGGCTGAGGACCCCCCTGCGTGACACCCACACTGAAGCCGAGAGGCGATACAATGACAGCCACAGAACCACTCGCAATATCATGGAGAAAAGCATCGGAATGCTTAAGCAGCACTTTAGATGCCTGGACCACTCAGGAGGCGAGCTCCAATAACACCCTGAGCAGGTAGCTCAATTCGTGGTGGTGTGCTCCATGCTGCACAACTTGGCTATCAGGAGGGGACAAGAATTGCCTGAAGAGTCTGACAGTCCACCTCATGACAGAGAGGAAGAGAAAGACAAGGAGTCGGACACTGACATCGGCCCCGACAATCAGGCTGATGCTGAAGCCATGCCCCCGCCCCCCCTGTAGACCGCATGAATAGCCCATGGTGGCATGATAGCAGCAAGAGCCTTATGTCAGGAGCTCATCAATGAGCACTTTGCTTGAAAGAACATTGGTGTTATTTACAAGGCTGATACACTGCTGGGTGTGCAGGTCACATATCAATGGTGGGCATCAGCTTGGTGTCATTTAAAGTTTAAGTTGATTGAAGTTAAGTGTAATTAAACCCTTTGGTGTTAAATAATCACCAGTGTATAACGGTACAGCTATCTGAGCCAATGCACAACAAGGTTATGTTAAATAAAAAACATTTAAGCTGAACATTTGTCTGAAATCATCAGTATTTCTGTAAAAACCAACCCTCCCCCCCACCCCCACCCCCGCCTCCCGCTTCTCCTCCCCACGACTACCCCTTCCCCTCTTGACTCCAAGTCGCCTGGCTGAGGAACTCCTCAGACCATGCTTCATAGGGGGGGAGGGGGGGGCGGCGGATGACAGCCGAACCGCTGTTTGATCGGATAACGGAGAGGACGGTCCCGAGCAGGGAACGTGCTCCAAGCCAAAAGCAGGATGTTGCTCCGGACACTCGTGTGGTTGGCAATGGGGTTGCGGCACCTTGGGATGCAGTGCCGTGCTCCGGGACCACTGGGAGCCCTCTGCCACCAGTGTTCCTGGCTACCAGCTCCAGGGCCTCCTCCATCCCTTCCATGTTATATCTTATTTGTTGGACAAAAACTCGGTGCCAACTATGTTCTTGGTGCTTAGTAGGCTTTTTGCTGCTGGTGAATCTCTCTAGTACCTCCCACAACAGCCAAATAAGCACACACCACAGCCACACACGCTTTCAATCCCTCTGAGCTCCCCCTCCCTCTGTGCCCTCTTCTGCGCATGTCATGATGACCCTTGACTACCTGAATCGCGGGAATTGAACGTTGCCATGCCGTTGCTAAGGATGGCGACACTTTACAGCAGAAGATCAGAGAGATTTAACACTACTGCTCATTTCATCGCTCGCAGTAACGCCCAATTTCAAAAATGGAGACTAGGTGCTTTGAGAATGGGCGAGAAGCCGGCGATCTGTGTTGTGTCCTTACAAACTACAGCAAATCAACACGAGGCACATACTGGAGACAAGGTCACTCTGTGACCTCTACCTTTATTCACAGGACCAAGAAGTGGTGACCCTGCGTGGGACCTCCCTTTATATACCTGGATGACCAGGTGAGGCATGTCTCCCACAAGTTCACCCCCTGTGGTCAAGGTGTGCATTTATCAGGTGTATACAGTGTACAGTGTTGTTACATAAAGGTTACAGTTATGTGAGGGTAACAAACATGACATCACCTCCCCCCAACGTCTTTAGGTCAAAGATTGAGTCCTTTAGACAGTCGACGCTCTCTCGTGGAGTGCCGCAGTTGGGGCTCTTGTTGTTGAGCCTTGGCATGCGTCTTTGTCACCTGTGGTGATTCCGGCTTGTCCGGTCTGGCCGCAGGGACTGCGCATGCTGCTGAATGTTCTTGTTGCTCGTTCTCTGGCAGTGATGTGGGCAGCATCTCATGCTGTTCCTCAGGTTCCTCAGTGTCCATGCTGAACCTTTTTTTTACTTGGTCCAGATGCTTGCGGCATATCTGTCCATTGATGAGCCTGACCACTATGACCCTATTCCCCTCTTTACCAATTACTGTACCCTCGAGCCACTTGGGCCCTACAGCATGATTAAGAACAAATACAGGGTCATCGATTTCTATCCATCTCCCCTTTGAGTTACGGTCGTGGCACTCATTTTAGGACTGGAGCTTGCCCTCAACAATGTCTGACAGGACAGGATGAATGAGGGACAGCCGAGTTTTAAATGTACGTATCATGAGTAGTTCCACTGGCGGGGCTTCCGTGAGAGAGCGCGGTCGGGACCTGTAGGCCAACAGGAGGCGCAAAAGACGGTATTGAAGGGAGGGTCCTTGAATCCGGAGCATGCCTTGCTTTATGATTTGGACCGCACGTTCCACCTGGCCAGTGGAAGCCGGCTTGAACGGCGCTGTCCTGACATGTTTGATGCCATTAACCGACATGAACTCCCGAAATTCATAGCTAGTGAAACACGGGCCGTTGTCGCTAACTAGGATGTCCGGCAAGCCGTGGGTCGCAAAGACCGCACGCAGACTCTCCACAGTGGTGGATGTCGTGCACAAATTCAATATGATGCACTCGATCATTTCGAGTACGCATCAACAACAATGAGGAACATTTTTCCCATGAACAGGCCCGCGTAGTCTACGTGAATACGTGACCATGGCTTTGTGAGCCAGGGCCACGGGCTGAGTGGGGCATCCCTGGGGACATTGCCCAGCTGGGTACACGTCGTGCACCTGCGAACTCAGTGTTCCAGGTCTGCATCAATTCCCGGCCACCATACATGTGACTGGGCAATGGCCTTCATTAACACAATGCCTGGGTGCTCGCTGTGGAGTTCCCTGATGAAGGTTTCCTTCCCTTCTGGGGCATGACTACTCGGCTGCCCCATAGTAGGCAGTCGGCTTGGATGGAGAGTTCATCCATCCGTCTGTGGAACGGTCTGACCTCTTCAGGGCATGTTCCATGTGCTGGCGCCCAATCTATAGTCAGGACACATTTCTTAATCAGAGATAGGAGGGGAACTCTGTTTGTCCAGGTTTTGATCTGGTGGGCTGTGATGGGGGAGCCTGCGCTGTCAAAGGCATTGACAGCCATGACCATCTCGCCGCTTTGCTCCGCTGGCCCCTCAGTGGTGGCCAGTGGAAGCCTGCTGAGCGCGTCAGCGCAATTTTTGGTGCCGGGCCGATGCCGTATGCTGTAGTCATACGCAGCCAGCGTGAGAGCCCATCACTGTATGTGAGCTGACGCGTTGGCATTGACCGCTTTGCTGTCGGACAACAGGGATGTTAATGGCTTGTGGTCCGTTTCTAACTTGAACCTTCTGCCAAAAAGGTACTGGTGCATCTTTTTCACCCCGTAGACACATGCGAGTGCTTCCTTTTCAACCATCCCCCCATATCCCCGTTCTGCCTGGGAGAGCGACCTGGAGGCATAAGCCACAGGTTGGAGTTGGCCCTCATCGTTACTCAGCTGCAACACGCACCCAATCCCATAGGATGATGCATCGCATGTCAAAACCAATTTCTTACAGGGGTCGTACAGGGTCAATAACTTATTAGAACAAAGCAGGTTCCACACCCGATTGAAAGCCCGTTCCTGACTGTCCCCCCAAAACCAATCGCAACCCTTACGCAGGAGCACGTGTAACAGCTCCAACAATGCACTTAAGTTCGGCAGAAAGTTCCCGAAATAGTTCAATAGTCCCAGAAATGAACGCAACTCTCGACCCGTGATAAGGATTTCGTCCTGAAATATGATTGTTCCGGGGATGGATTTGAGCAGGCTTTCCATGTTTCTCTGAAAGATAGCGGCTGCTGAACGAATGCCAAATGGACACCTGTTGTTGACAAACAGCCCCTTGTGCGTGGTGATGGTGGTCAGTAGCTTGGATTCTTCGGCCAGTTCCTGGGTCATGTAGGCCGAAGTGAGGTCCAACTTGGTGAACAGCTTGCCACCTGCCATCGTGGCAAAAAGATCCTCCGCTCTCGGAAGTGGGTATTGGTCCTGAAGGGACACTCGGTTGATGGTGGCCTTGTAGTCGCCGTAGATCCTGACCGAGCTATCCGTTTTTAGAACAGGGACGATGGGGCTTGCCCAGTAGCTGAATTCAACGGGCAAAATTATGCCCTCTCTTAGCACCTGTCCAACTCACTCTCAATTTTCTCCCGCATCACATACGGCACAGCTCTGGCTTTGTGGTGCACTGGTGTGGCGTCCGGGGTGATGCGTATCGCTACTTTGGTGCCTTTGAAAGTCCTGACGCCAGGTTGAAATAATGACTCGAACTTTTGTAGGACCTGTGAGCATGAACTTCGCTCCACAGATGAAATGGCGTGCATATCCCCCCCATTTCCAGTTCATCTCGGCTAGCCAGCTCCTCCCCAAAAGCGCGGGACCATTTCCCGGGACAATCCAGAGCGGCAGCCAGTTCTGGGATCCATTATGTGTGACCACCAACATTGCACTGCCTAGCACTGGGATGATCTCTTTGGTGTACGTCCGTAATTGTGTGTCAATGCGTTCAAGTTTGGATCTGCTAGCTCTGAGTGGCCACAGTTTCTCGAATTGTTGGACACTCATGAATGACTGGCTGGCTCCTGTGTCCAGCTCCATGCGTACTGGGATGCCGTTTAATAGTACTCTCATCATCATAGGTGGCGTTCTTGTGTATGAGCTGTGGATGTTTGCCACATGAACCCGCTGAACTTCAGCGTTCATTGCTGTTTCCGAGGCATACCCCTGCCTTGCAGTCCCCTCTTGTGATTCATCCACTTCATAAACCAGCCTCGCTGCGGGCTTCCTGCACATCCTGGCTAAATGTCCAATCAAGTTACAATTTCTGCAGATGAATTGTTGAAACCGGCAGGTCTTCGCAGCATGTTTGCCCCCACACCTCCAGCATGAGCTGAGATTGTTGTGAACAAAACAGCTGTTACCAGGCAGTCCTCTCTGATTGTCTCTTTGATTACTCTTGAGCACTCTGTTTGTGGGTGTCACTGGTCCCATGTCTCTTGTGATGGTGTAAATGTCCGTTCAACCTGCCATTGTCTCTGTTGAGGACCCACCCTAGAGTTTGTTACTGCCTGGTTGGTGTTGAATTGCCCTTGCCTGCCTGTGGGGTTCTGAGTTGCATTTACCATATTAACTCCCTGCTTCATCGCCACATTGGGAGCAGAGTTGCGTGCGTATATGAGCTTGGTTTCTTCCTCCCCCGCCATGAAGGTTTGAGCCATCAATGCCACTGCTTCCAAGGTCAAGTCCTTGGTCTCAATTAGCTTCCTAAAAATCCTGGCATAACCAATGCCCTCAATGAAGAAATCCCATAACATCTTCCCCCTGCAGGCATCAGTGAACTTACAGAGGCTGACCAAACGCCGAAGGTCCGCAACGAAGTCCGGTATGCTCTGCCCTTCCCGACGTCGGTGAATATAGAATCGGTGTCAGGCCATGTGTATACTACTCGCCGGTTTGAGGTGCTCACCGATCAGTTTCCTGAGCTCCTCAAAGGTCTTGTCTGCCGGCTTCTCGGGTGCGAGCAGGTCTTTCATCAGCGCGTACATCTTAGGTCCACAGCTGATCAGTAAATGCGCCCTCCGCTTGTCAGCCGCTGCCGCTCCCAGCCAATCCTTTGTGACAAAGCTCTGCTGGAGCCTCTCAATGAAATTGTCCCAGTCCTCACCAACACAGTACCGTTCTTCCGTGCTACCGGTGGCCATTCTCTTGAGTCGTTGATTCCCGTTTCTCGTCGCCAAATGTTGTGTCCTTACACACTACAGCAAATCAACACAAGGCACATACTGGAGACAAGGTCACTCTGTGACCTGTACCTTTATTCACAGGACCAAGAAGTGATGACCCTGCATGGGACCTCCCTTTATATACCTGGATGACCAGGTGAAGAGTGTCTCCCACAAGTTCACCCCTTGTGGTCAAGGTGTGCATTTATCAGGTGTATACAGTGTACAGTGTTGTTACATAAAGGTTACAGTTATGTGAGGGTTACAAACATGACAATCTGAAAACCCATTTTTATCATCCACGCCGGAAATAATGCCCAGTTTTGGGCGATATGCACAAAAATTTAAAATCTAGCCCATAGTCTTTCCTTCTCAATGGAATACATTTTTGTTGAGAGTTATGAAATATCGCCTTAAATATCTACCACTGCTTATCAACCATCTTACACTTTAATCTATTTTTCCAGTCCTAGCCAACTCTGCCTTCGTACCTTTTAGTCTCCTTTATTTAAGATCAGGACACTGGTTTGAGATCAAACTTTCTCACCCTCCAACTGAACCATGTTCTGGTCACTCATTCCTAGAGGATCCTTTACTATGAGATAATTTATTAATCCTGTCTCATTACACAGTACCAGATCTAAGATAGCCTGCTCCCTGTTTGGTTCCACAACATACTGCATATTGTTCAAGGAAACCATCCCGGATACACTCGATTAACTCTTTCTCAAGGCTACCCTGGCCAATTTGATTTATCCAATCAATATGAAGATTTAAATTATCCATGATTATTGCCGTTCCTTTTTTACTAGCCTCCATTATTTTTTGATTTATACTCTGTCCTACATTGTAGCTACCGTTAGTGAGCCTATAGACTACGCCCACCAGTAACTTCTTCCTCTTATTATTTCTTATCTCCACCCAAACTGATTCTACATCTTGATCTTCTGAGCCAATATAATTTCTCACTACTGCACTGATCGCATTCTTTATTAACAGAGTTACTCCACCTCCTTTTCCTTTCTGTCTATCCTTCGGAGTTGTCAAATGCCGCATAATATTCAGTTCCCAGCCTTGGTCACCTTGCAACCATGTCTCTGTAATGGCTATCAGATCATACCCATTTATATCTATTTGTGATGTCAACTCATCCATCTTGTTACGAATGCTGCATGCATTCAGATAAAGAGCTTTTAATTTTGTCTTTTTACCATTTTTCCCTGCTTTGACCCCATTTTCTGATACACTCTTACGTTTACACATTCTGTCCCTTCCTGTCACACTCTGGTTATCATTTCTCCCAGTGCAACCCTGCTCATTGCCTTCTCCTTGCTCTTTGACTTTTTAAATTTCTGCTCACCTGAACCCTCCCCTCCACTATCTAGTTTAAAGCCCTCTCTACAGCCCTAGTTATTTGATTCGCCAGGGCACTAGTCCCAGCATGATTCAAGTGAAGCTCATTCCAACAGAACAGCTCCCTCTTACCCCGCTCATTCCCTTGAGAAGGTGGTGGTCAGCCACCTTCTTGAACCACTGCAGTATGTGAGGAGCAGGAACTCCCATGGTGCTGTCAGGGAGGGAGTTCCATGATTTTTACCCAGTGATGATGAAAGAATGGCGATATTTTTCCAAATCTAGTTGGTGTGTGACTTGGAGGCGAACTTGCAGGTCATGGTGCTCCCAAGTGCCTGCTTCTTTTGTCCTTCTTGGATGTAGAGGTTGCTGGGTTGGGAAGTGATGTTGAAAAGACTTAGCAAGTTGCTGCAGTGCATCTTGTAGATGTTACACACTATAGCCATGGTACACCGATTCTGGAGGGACTGAATGTTTAAGGTGGTGGATGGGGTGCCTAACAAGCGGACTGCTTTGTCCTGGATGTTGTCGAACTTCTTGAGTGTTGTTGGAGCTGCACTCATCCAGGCAAGTGGAGATTGTTCCATCACACTCCTGATTTGTGCCTTGTAGATTTATAAGTTAATAAAATGACTTTTGGATTCCCTTTTATGTTACCCGCTAATCTATTCTCATACATTCTCTTTGCCCTTCTGAATTCCTTTGTTTCAGTTCTCACCTGTATTTGGTTGTATCGAGCTTGGTTCACTACTGAATTGTGAACCTGACATTTATCATAAGTCTTCATTTTTGTTTAATTTTAATCTCTATGGGCTGGATGTTAGGCTTTTCTGTTTTCGGGGCGAAAGCGGAGGCGGAGCGGGAAATTTACTGTCCGGGAATAGTCTGCGCTTTGCTAAGGAATTTTCGCCACCTGGACCCCGCTTTGTACATTTTTCGAGGTGTAAAAATGGGAAACTTGCAAACTTAAGTGCCGGGCCATGAGCGCTATGAGAGGCCTGTGGGTGGGGAAACCTTAAAAAAAACACAAAAACATTTACAAAACATTGCCCGCACCACCACAACACAAATTGCTGAAAAAATGTAAAGAACAAACACTCGCACTTACCTTTACAGAACATTAGCTTCCTCGTCGCCGCCGGCATAGCTGGACAGCTCTGATTTCCCAGGTGGCCATTGTGATGTGTGATTCCAGGCGTACATAAGAAACATAAGAAATAGGAGCAGGAGTCGGCCACCTGGCCCCTCGAGCCTGCTCCACCATTTAATAAGATCATGGCTGATCTGATCATGGACTCAGCTCCACTTCCCTGCCAGCTCCCCATAACCCTTGACTCCCTTATTGCTCAAAAATCTGTCTACGCCTTAAATATATTCAATGACCCAGCCTTCTCAGCTCTCTGGGGCAGAGAATTCCATAGATTTACAACCCTCAGAGAGAATTACGAGTCACATTCGAGTCGAAATGCGGATGGTATTGTAACCAGACGCATTGCACACCTGGCGCGGCTCTTCCGGTGGTACTGCTCAGTGCTGCGGCAAATCCAGACCCGAGGATTGCGACCGGACACAGGAGATCTCACCGCCGCAGGTCACGCTGCTTCGGGGCGAAACGCAAAGGACCGGAAAATCCAGCCCCAAATCTTTAGTCATCCATGCAACGGTAGCTTTGGATTCCCTGCCTTTCCCCTGGTGGGAATATGTTTAGTCTGTACCTTAACTATCCCCTCTTTGAAGGCCTCCCATTGCTTATTTACTGTTTTACCTGCCAATCTTTGATTCCAATCCACCTGGACCAGATCCCTTTTCCGCTCACTGAAATTAACCCTCCTCCAGTTGAGTATTTTCACATTTGATTTTTCTTTGTCCTTTTCCATAACTACTCTAAACCTAATGATATTGTGATCACTGTTTCCCAAATGCTCCCCCACTGAAAATGCTCCACTTGCCCCACTTCATTCCCCAGAACCAGATCCAGTACTGCATCCTTCCTTGTTGGGCTGGAAACAAACTGATCAGTAATGTTCTCGTGTAAACATTTCAAGAATTCCTCCCCCTTTGCCCTTTATGCTATTTATTTTCATAGTCTATATTAGGATAATTTAAATCTTCCATTATCACTACTCTAACGTTTTTGCATCTTTCTGCAACTTGCCTGTAAATTTGATCTACTGTCTCCGTCCCACACTCAGCAGTGTAATAGCTCCTCTATTGTTCCTTAATTCTAACCAAATAGATTCTGTCTTTGAACCCTCAAGTACATCATCCCTTTGTAGTGCTGTAACAGTATCTTTGATCAGTTCTCCCACCTGCCTCACGTGTTTTTTTCCTTCCCTTTCTTTGCTGAATACAGAAAGGATTTGTAAAAAGAGTTACTTCAGTGTTTTGTTTCAAAGCACAGTCTATTCATGCAAGTTTAAAAAAGAGATTTGAGACAAAAGCTGAGTAAGGTGTTAATGAGTTCCCTGATGTTTCTTCATAAATTACAAATAGCATGCATACTGCAGCTGCTGGAAGTTGAAATATAAACAGGAAATGCTGGAAATACTCAGCGGGTCAGGCAGCATCTGAGGGGAGAGAAACAGAGTTTATGGGCCCAAGTTTCCATATGATTTGCTCCTGATTTTTAGGAGCAACTGGTGGAGAACGGAGTATCTTAGAAATCGCAATTCTCCACATTTAAGTTTTCTGCAGTTCTCGTCATTTAGAACAGTTTCACTTTTGAACAGAACTTTTTTTTAAAAAGGGGGCGTGTCCGGCCACTGATGCCTGATTTGAAAGTTTCCACAGTGAAAACGTATGCCAAACTAACTTAGAATGGAGCAAGTGAAGATTTTTGTAGGCCTGAAAAAATCTTGTCTACACATTAAAAAATCAGGCGCAGGTTACAAATTAGGCGTCGGGAACGAAGCGGGGGGAGGAGGGGGGGGGGGAGGGAAGTCATTACATTCTACAATAAATTCTTAGTTATACTTATACAAATATTATACAAATAAATCCAACCTGAATAAAAATTTATAAGCAAAGAAAAGATTAAATAAACCATGTTTCTACCTGTGTGAAAGTGCTTCAGGCAGGGAGAATGCTGCAGGAAGCCTCACAAGTTGAGGCAGCCATTCCCGACGGCAGGGGGGGGGGAAGGCTGCAGGAAGCCTCAGAAGTTGAGGCAGCCATTCCCGACGGCAGGAGAGGGGAGGCCCCCCTGCCATCGGTCGGGCCCGTCGGGAAACGGCTGCCTCAACTTCTGAGGCTTCCTGCAGCCTTCTCACTGCTGCAAGAAGCCTCTGTGCTGATCATGGAAGGGCAATGTGGTTTTATTAAAAAATGATAAAAAATGAACAGCTGCAAAGAACTACAAAAATGGCCGAGTGCCAATGTTTCCTTCACACTGCGCGTGCGCGAACGCTCCAACACGCACGCGCAGGGTTGCCGGCAGGAAAAAAACTCATTTAAAGGGTACCCGCCCTCTCCTACTTACAAAATTGGCGCGAGTGGTAGGCTCCGCCCCCTGGGCGCCGCACCAAGCACACATCGAGCTGCAAAGTGCTCGAGAATAGCGCGTTTTTTTCCAGGCGCCGTTTTCGGCGCGAAAAACGGGCGCCCAGCTCGGAGGGGCGCCTGTTTTGCCGCGTGTGGAAACTTGGGGCCAATGTTTCAGGTCGATGACCTTTTATCAGAACTCAAGAAAGATCTGACGAAAGATCATCAACCTGAAACGTTAACCCCATTTCTCTCCCCACAGATGCTGCCTGACCTGCGAATGCTGAGTATTTCCCAGCATTTTCTGTTTTTATCTCACATCTGATTGGGGAAAGTCATTAATCACATTGGCTATGAACAGAGGAAGATAAAACAGAGACAGGGGCACAGAAAGGCAGCCTGCTTTTGAAATACAAAAGCTGCAAGAGTTTTCACGGAGTCCAAGAGGTTTGAAATGCTTAAAGCTAGTTAGAAGCCATCTAATCAAGTCAAGATAACCCACCGACATAGAGAAGTGATCTTTATTTTGTAGTATTACATGAAGACAACTTGTACAATTGAAGTAAGTGAATCCAATCATAACAGCTGTATGTTCAGCTTGCCATGAAACAAATTAGCTTTTTGAATTATATCCAGCTTCGTCTCACCAAGTGTTCAGTCTACCTTCAAAGAGATTGTAGAAGGACACATGGGAAAGACACTGTAGTGTCCCTGCACCTTACAACAAACTCACACGAGGCATGGATATATCAGACACGGTCACTCTGTGACCTTCACCTTTATTGCCAGGACCAAGGAGACTGGACCCTGGGTGGGACCTCCCCTTTTATACCTGGAAACCCAGGTGAGGAGTGTCTCCCGCAAGTTCACACTCCTGTGGTCATGGTGTGCATTTCTAGGTACAGTGTACATGCGTTACAGTTACATGACTATGTCATTGCAAGATGGTTAAATACATGACAGACACATATATCCTATTCAGGTCATCAGGACGAATTATTTTTACATCCTGGGGATTATGCTATTGATATTGAACAGTAAGAGTCAACTCCCGCAAAAATAAGATGTTCACACTGCTTACAGAAGATACTGATACCACTAAACTCAAGAAGATAGCTATAGCAGAACCGAGTTTGTAACACCCAATTATGCCCAGGAGTTTAATAGTTGTCCCACCATTTCCTTCAACCCTGCATGTTCAAACTTCCCATGGCTGCCTTCTGGCTTTGGATGTAGTATAATGTCGCCTACCATTGCCAAACCTCCTCTTCAGCTCTGAACACCTGTTATGTATGTAAACACTACCAATGTGTAAGACTTGCCATCAGGGGGTGCACCTGTGGGAGACCCAAGGGTCACCTGCACACCCTGGGCAAGCAGGTATAAAAGGCAGTCTACCATGCTGATTCCTCACTCTGGAGTTGTATTAAAGAGACCAAGGTCACAACAGTTTGAGCTTACAATATACGTTTTCTGGAGTTATTCTGAACATAACAATTGTCGACGAGTATCAGATCACGAACTTTCACGCGGTTATGGCTGCCATTGCTATTCTTGAGAGATTTGTTGAGGGTGATGATTGGGAAGCCTTCGTTGAGCGCCTTGACCAATACTTCGTGGCCAACGAGCTGGAAAAGGAAGAAACCGCGATTAAACGCAAGGCGAATCGCACCGTTTGCGGGTCCACGATATATGGCCTCATCAAAAATCTGCTAGCACCGACGAAACCAACGGAGAAGACATATGAAGATTTGTGCACGCTGGTTCGGGAACACCTCAAGCCGAAGGAGAGCATCTTGATGGCCAGGTATCGCTTTTTTCTGCACCATCGCTCCGAGGGCCAGGACGTGGCGAGCTATGTCACCGACCTAAGACGCCTTGCGGGACTGTATGTATTTGGTGGTTTTTGGGGGGGAAGTGTTGCGGGACTTTTTTGTGTTTGGAATCGGCCACGAGGTCATTCTTCGCAAACTGCTGTCTGCCAAATCCTTAGATCTGTGCAAGGCCATCACGATAGCCCAGGCTTTCATGTCCATGAACAATAACAGTAAACAGATATCATTGCAGCATCGAAGCTGACCTGCAAGTACTGTGCATAAAGTAATGTCTTCAGCAGGCAGAACTGTATATGGCAGGACCTACACGTCCGCAGAGGCCAGACCTAGGATGACTCAGAGTCCACTGTGGGGCGTGAATGCGAATCTATTAACACCATGTTGGCGCTGCGAGGGTAATCATCGAACCCATCAATGTTGATTCAAGCACTATGTGTGCAAGGGCTGTGGAACAATGGGGCACTTCCAGCGAATATGCAGATGTGCTGCGACTCACCACGTGGCAGAGTCGGCAGAAAATGACCGATCTGGCGCGGATCACGCTGAACGAGTAAGAAAGGCAACTCAACCCGAGGCTGAAGAGGAAGTGTATGGGGTACACACCTACACCACCAAAAGCCCTCCGATAATGTTAAAAGTCAAATTAAATGGCATTCCAGTTTCCATGGAATTGGAAACAGGGGTGAGTCAGTCAATTATGAGCCAGAAGGCTTTTGTGAACCTGTGGGGCAACAAGGCACAAAGGCCAAAACTAAGCCTGATCCACATCAAGCTGCGCACTTACACCAAAGAACTCATACCCATCATTGGCAGTGCGGCAGTGAAGGTATCGTACGATGGAGCTGTGCATGATTTACCACAATGGATTGTTACAGACGATGGCTCAACGCTGTTCAGCAGAAGCTGGCTAGGAAAGATCCGATGGAACTGGGACGACATCAAAGCACGGTCTTCGGTGGATGACGCCTCATGCGCCCAAATGCTAAACAAATTCCTGTTGTTATTCGAGCCAGGCATCGGCAACTTCACAGTCGCCAAAGTGCAGATCCATCTAATCCCTGTTGCACGACCCGTTCATCACAAGGACTGAGCGGTTCTATACATGATACGAGAGAAAGTCAAGATCGAGTTGGACAGAATTCAACGGGAGGGGATCATATCGCCAGTCAAGTTCAATGAGTGGGCCAGTCCAATTGTGGACTGGCCCAGCAGCGGGGAAGTCGTTCACCAAGCTGGATCTAACCTCTGCTTACATGATACAGGAGCTGGCTGAACCTTCAAAAAAATTGATGTGCATCAACACACACAGAACTGTTCATATACCACAGATGCCACTTTGGGATTCACTCGATTGCGGCCATCTTCCAGAGGAACATGGAGAGTCTGCTGAAATCTGTTCCGCGCACCATGGTGTTTCAAGACGATATCTTGATCACTGGGCGCAACACCACCGAACACTTGCAGAACCTGCAAGAGGCTCTCAAGCGAATGGACAGAGTGGGACTCAGGCTGAAATGCTCCAAGTGTGTTTTCCTGGTGCCAGTGGTTGAATTTCTGGGGAGAAAGATTGCGGCAGACAGCATCAGACGCATGGACTCCAAGACGGAGGCCATCAAGAATGCACCCAGACCACAGAATGCGACGGAGCTGCGTTTGTTCCTGGGACTCCTCAACTCTTTGGGTAACCTTCTACCGGGGTTGAGCACTTTGCTGGAACCATTGCATTTATTGCTACACAAGGGTGACGACTGGATTTGGGGTAAATCTCAAGAGACAGCCTTTAACAAGGCCAGAAACCTGCTATGTTCTAACAAGTTACTTGTATTGTATGACCGTGTAAACGTTTAGTACTAGCTTATGATGCAGCTTCGTACAGAGTCGGTTATGTGTTACAATAAGCCAGTGTGTCAGATAAACTGCAACTGGTTGCATATGCATCCAGAAGCTTATCTAAGGCTGAAAGAGCCTACAGTATGGTTGAGAAAGAAACATTAGCATGCGTATATGGGGTTAAGAAAATGCATCAATACCTATTTGGACTCCGGTTTGAGCTCGAAACCGACCACAAGCCGCTCATTTTGCTGTTCTCAGAAAGCAAAGGTATTAACACCAATGCTTCATCCCGCATCCAAAGATGGGCACTAACGTTATCTGCATATGACTATGTAATCCGCCACAGACCAGGCACTGAGAACTGTGCAGATGCCCTCCGTCGGCTACCATTGCCCACCACCGGGTTGGAAATGGCGCAACCTGCAGACTTGCTTCTTGTAATGGATGCTTTTGAGAGTGAGGGGTCACCCGTCACAGCTTGCCAGATCAGGACCTGGACTAGCCAGGACCCTAGGCCATCACTAGTAAAAAGCTACGTCCTCAATGGGAGCTTGTCGGCGGTCCCAAGGGAAATGCATGACGAAATTAAGCCGTTCCACCGACGCAAGGATGACATGTCCATCCATTCGGACTGTCTCCTATGGGGGAATTGTGTAGTTTTGCCAAAAAAAATAAGACAGGGAAACATTTATACACGACCTTCACAGTACCCACCCAGGCATTGTCATGATGAAGGTCGCACATTTGGTGGCCCGGCATTGACTCGGAATTGGAGTCAAGCGTACACAAATGTAACACTTGCTCACAGTTGAGCAATGCACCAAGGGAGGCCCCACTGAGTCTGTGGTCATGTCCCTTCAAACCGTGGTCCAGGATCCACGTAGATTTCGCTGGCCCCTTTCGAGGAAAGATGTTCCTGGTAACAGTGGACGCTTACTCTAAATGGATTGAATGTATAATAATGTCATCACGTACGTTCACTGCCACCATTGAAAGCCTCCGGGCCATGTTCACCACCCATGGTTTGCCCGACGTCCTTGTTAGTGACAATGCACCATGTTTCACCAACTCGGATTTCAATGAGTTCATGACCCGCAATGGCATCAAGCATGTCAGGTCTGTGCCGTTTAAGCCCGCACACAATGGTCAAGCAGAATGGGTAGTCCAACCATCAAGCAGAGCTTGAAACGCGTGACGGACGGTTCCCTGCAGACCCGGTTATCTCGGATTCTGCTCAGCTACCGCACACGACCCCACTCGCTTACTGGGGTTCCCCCTGCAGAATTACTAATGAAGAGAGCACTCAAAACCAGACTCTCCTTAGTCCACCTGGATCTCAATGATCATGTAGAAACCCGGCGTCTCCGGCATAACGCGTACCACGATCGCGCGGCTGTATCGCATGACATTGAAGTTAATGACCCTGTGTTGGTCCTTAATTACGGTCATGGTCCCAAATGGGTTGCTGGCACTGTGTTAGCCAAGGAGGGGAATAGAGTGTTTGTTGTCAAACTTTTGAATGGACAAATGTGCAGAAAGCACTTGGATCAGACCAAATTGCGGTTCACTGACGAGCAAGAACAATTTGAAGAGGACATTACCAGCGATGATCCACCCACACACACCCAACCAGCAATCGACCTCGCGGTCAACCACGATGATGAACCCACCATGCCCGACAGTCCGATCAGACCAGCCACACTGCAGTGCAGCAATGATCCAGTTGACACACCCATGCCAGGACTTCAACTCAGGCAATCAATCCGGGAACGCAGAGCCCCGGATCGCCTCAACTTGTAAATAACTTGTATCTAAGACTTTGGGGGATATGATGTTATGTATGTAAACATTACTAATGTGTAAGACTTGCCACCAGGGGGCGCACCTGTGAGAGACCCAAGGGTCACCTGCACATCTGGGCAAGCAGGTATAAAAGGCAGTCTACCATGCAGCTTCCTCACTTTGGAGTTACATTAAAGGGACCAAGGTCACAACAGTTTGAGCTTACAATATACAGTCTTATGGAGTTATTCTGAACATAACAACACCCTTCTGTAAAGCCCTCAGGCTTTAGCGGATCTCAGAGATGCAGTAATTGTGACCATCTTTAAAAAAGGGGACACATCCAACTGCGGCAACTACAGAGGAATCTCCCTGCTATCAGCCACTGGGAAAGTTATTGCTAGAGTCCTCCTCAACCGTCTTCTTGCCGGGGCCGAGGAGCTCCTGCCGGAGTCACAGTGCGGATTTCGTCCCCTATGGGGCACAACGGACATGATTTTTGCAGCGCGACAGCTACAGGAAAAATGCAGGGAACAGCACCAGCCCTTACACATGGCCTTCTTTGACCTTACAAAGGTCTTTGACACTGTCAACAGCGAGGGTCTATGGAGCGTGCTCCTTCGTTTCAGATGCCCCCAAAAGTTCGTCAACATCCTTCGCCTGCTCCACGATGACATGCAGGCCGTGATCCTTACCAACGGATCCATCACAGACCCAATCCACGTCCGGACCGGGGTCAAACAGGGCTGCATCATCGCCCCAACACTTTGCTCAATCTTCCTCACTGCCATGCTCCACCTCACACTCAACAAGCTCCCCGCTGGAGTGGAACTAAACTACAGAACCAGTGGGAAGCTGTTCAACCTTCATCGTCTCCAGGCCAGGCCCAAGACCACCCCAACCTCTGTTGTCAAGCTACAGTACGCAGATGACGCCTGCGTCTGTGCACATACAGAAGCTGAACTCCAGGACAGTCAAAGTATTTACTGAGGTATACGAAAGCATGGGCCTTACGCTAACCATCTGTAAGACAAAGGTCCTCCACCAGCCTGTCCTCACCACACAGCAGTGCCTCCAAGTCATCAAGATCCACGGCACGGCCCTGGACAACGTGGACCATTTCCCATATCTCGGGAGCCTCCTATCAACAAGAGCAGGCATCAATGACGAGATCCAACACCGCCTCCAGTGCGCCAGTGCATCCTCCGGCCGCCTGAGGAAAAGAGTGTTTGAAGACTAGGCCCTCAAAACTGTCACCAAGCTCATGGTCTACAGGGCTGTAGTAATACCTGCCCTTCTGTATGGCTCAGACACATGGACCATGTACAGCAGACACCTCTAGTTGCTATAGAAATATCACCAATGATGTCTCCGCAAGATCCTACAAATCCTCTGGGAGGACAGGCGCACCAACATCAGCGTCCCCGTCCAGGCTAACATCCCCAGCATTGAAGCACTGACCACACTTGATCAGCTCCGCTGGGCAGGCCACATAGTTCGCATGCCAGACACAAGACTTTCAAAGCAAGTGCTCTACTCGGAGCTCCTTCATGGCAAACGAGCCAAAGGTGGGCAGCGGAAACGCTACAAGGACACCCTCAAAGCCTCCCTGATAAAGTGCAACATCCCCACTGACACCTGGGAGTCCCTGACCCAAGACCGCCCTAAGTGGACTAAGTGCATCCGAGAGGGCGCTGAGCACCTCGAGTCTCAACGCCGAGAGCATGCAGAAATCAAGCGTAGACAGCGAAAAGAGCGTGCGGCAAACCTATCCTACCCACCCCTTCACTCAACGACTATCTGTCCCACCTGTGACAGAGTCTGTGGCTCTCATATTGGATTGTTCAGCCACCAAAGAACTCACTTCAGGAGTCGAAGCAACTCTTCCTCGATTCCGAGGGACTGCCTATGATGATGATGATGATGATGATTTCTGCATCAACATCACCACCACTTCCCCCAATAAGAAATTGATTGTTCATAAATTAAAATAATTGTTAAAATGTTACATCTTTAGGTTTCAGCATTGCTGTACCAATTGCAAGCTGCTGAACCATCTGGCTGGACACAGGAAAAACCTCGACAAATATCACAACACAATGTGGGGAGACTGTCAGAAGGCAGCTTATATATTTCAACATATATTAACATTCTATGTTACATTATCATTATTGTCAGCTGCTTTCAACTGCTAAAAGATACATGTAGCTAGACACCACATTGCACCTACCCACCACCTTGTTTTGCTTATCTCAGCTTTTTTTGTGCAGTGTTCTCGATATTGTTAATACAAATTGGTTGCATGATATTAGTGCTTCTGTTCTTGCTTTGATTAATTACTTGAATGTACATTTATTGTTGAATATTACAATGTAAGATAAAATGTGGCTTCTGGTCCTTCATTTATTGCAATAAGCAGTGAAATCCATGGTAGTAAATTCCACTTGCAGTTGAGCAAAGAATTTATTTAACCTTCAGGCAATGCTAGACAGTATGTGACAAAGCAGAGGGTTTTACATTATGGAGACGACTAATGCTTTTCAAATAACAAGTGACAAAGTCAAAAATAGATCAGGTGCTTGGTGTTAATCCAAGCTGGATAGGATGAATGTCTTAAATCATACATTTCTACAGCACAAAAAGAGGCCATTCACCTGTGTTGCTCTTTAAAAGAGCTATCCACTTACTCCCATTTCCCTGTCCTTTCTCCATACCTGTCAATGTTTTCTTTCTCAAATATGGATTCTCCTTCCTCCTCTGTTTTGGGTAGGGCATTCCATCTCCTAACAATTTGCTGCATTAAAATGTTCTCCGAACTTTTCCCTTCATTCTTTTGGAGATCATCTTAAATTCATGTCCTCCAGTTAATGACTCACCAACCTGTGGAAATAGTCTTTGCCTGTTCCTCTTACCAAAGCTCCTCAGAATGTTCTCAGATCTGCTCTTAACCTCTCGGTTCTCGTAAAAAGAGACCCAATTTCACTGGTCATATTCTTCAGTTTAATACTGCTTTATACAATTTGTAACAATTTGCTGTGAAAGAAACAATGGATATGACTTTTAGTTTAAAAGTAAATATATGTTGTCGTTGAAGTAATTGGATAAGGCACAGTGCGCCCAAATACCACCTAAACGTGTAGTGCAGTGCCTAGTGCAAGTGCAATCTAACTAGATCAAATCGATTCATGTCAGATTTGCATTGCCAGGTCAACTCTCAGGACAAATCCCATGTTTACTGTAGAGAGTTGCATGCTAATGATGCGTGAATCTCATTAAAATGTTCTTCACATATTTTGATTTATTGGCAGCAGTCCAAATTTGCAGTAGGGCAGGACAAAGTAAAGAGACGCAAGAGTTTTCAAAAGAGTAAACTTGAGCTCTCAATCGAGGGAATTCTTAGGAATAGTATGAACTATTTTGGCTCAGTGAACCCAGGGCCCAAGTGAACTATATGTAATAAGGCCTTAGAGAAAATGACAGCTAAGATCGATGCTATGAATATAGACTTCATTTGAATGAGATATGTCGGCATGCAATTGAGAAGTTTTCTGCCCTCAAGACTGACAGAAGCTTAAAGAAAGATAGAATAACAACTTGCATTTATATAGTTCCATTCACATGCCAAGATTCTTCACACCCAGTGAATTACATTTTGAAGTGTGGTCACTTTTGTTATGTGAGCAAATGCGGCAGTCAATTTGCACACAGCAAGGTCCATAAACAGCAAATTAGATTTATCAGTTAATCTGTTTTGGTGGTGTAGGATGAGGGCTAAATTTTGACTAGGACAGCAGGAAAACACCTGCAGGTTTTCAAATATTGCCATGGGATCTTTTACACCTACCTGAAAATCCAGATGGGCCATCACTGTATCATCTGATCTGAAAGACAACACAGCCAACAATGTACTCCAGAGAATGATCAGTCTCATTTTCTGCTCAGGTTATGTAGAAGGAGCTGAATCTGCAACCTTCTGACTCAAAGGCCAAAATGCTAGTAGCAAACGCATGCTGGTATTCTGACTGTAGTTATGTGAAATTCATTGATTTCAGATTCTTAACAAATCCAGTAAGAATTGATTTTTTTCGCCCCTGGATGACAGCATTGAGGAGGAGGCCCTGGGATATAGCAACACTGGGTAGGAATTCTGGTATTTGGTAGCCATAGGATGTGGTATTAAAAATAAGGCGTATACATTTTGGCAATTTCATTGTGCTGTTGGAATGTCTACCCACTGCATTGTTCCTGCTATAACCCAGTACCAAATCCTGAGGATGGGGGCCTTGTCATATTATGGGGTGTCTCACCAAAGATTGAAAGATCTATTCTGTGTTGCTCTTTTATTCCCAGGATGGTAGATGCTCGAGAGGTATATTTCCATTTGATAGTGAGCCCTATCTACAGGTGTTGAAGCTGTAGGCTGTATAGGTAAAATATTAGGTAGAATTTCAAGAGCATTTTTGAGCAGATGTACATTGCTTACCAAAGCCTTAGCTATTTCAAGTTGAGATAGTATCTAACCTTGTTAGGTAGGGGAGAGGGCAGGAAAGTGGAATTGAGGTAGATGATCAGCCATGATCTTATTAAATGACAGAGCAAGTTCGAGGGGCCTACTCCTGCTTTTATTTCTTATGTTCTTATGTTATAAGTGGTGCCACCTATGGTAAAATAATTGCTGGGTATTTACAAATCCACAACCTAATGGTTATCCATCATAAGAACATAAGAAATAGGAGCAGGAGTAGGCCATTTGGCTCCTCGAGCCTGCTCCGCCATTCAATAAGATCATGGCTGATCTGATCTTGGCCTCAACTCCAATTTCCTTCCTGCTCCCCATAACCTTTGATTCCCCTATTGTTCAAAAATCTGTCTATTTCCACAAATATATTCATTGACCCAGACTCCACAGCTCTCTGGAGCAGAGGATTCCAAAGATTGACAACCCTCTGAGAGAAGATATTCCCCCTCATCTCCATTTTAAATGGGCAACCCCTTATTCTGAAACTCTGCCCCCTAGTTTTAGATTCCCCCACGAGGGGAAACACCCTCTCTACATCTACCTTGTCGAGCCCCCTCAGAACCTTATACGTTTCAATAAAGTCACCTCTCATTCTTCTAAACTCCAATCAGTGTACACCCAACCTGCTCAACCTTTCTCCATAAGACAACCCTTTCATCTCAGGAATCAACCTAGTGAACTTTCTCTGAACTTTCTCCAATGCAAGCATATCCATCTTTAAATAAAGAGACCAAAACTGTAAGCAGTACTCCAGGTGTGGTCTTACCAATACCCTGTATACTTGTAGCAAGACTTCTCTGCTTTTATACTCCATCCCTCTTGCAATAAAGGCCAACATTCCAGTTGCCTTCCGGATTACTTGCTGTACCTGTATGTTATCTTATAGTGTTTCATGTGCAAGGACCCCCAGATCCCTCTGTACCGCAACATTTTGTAGTCTCTCATTTAAATAATAATTTGCTTTTTTATTCTTACTACCAAAGTGGATAACCTCACATTTTCCCACATTATACTCCATCTGCCAAATTTCTGCCCTCTCACTTAACCTATTCTTTGTGTCCTCCTCACAACTTGCTTCCCCACCTATCTTTGTATCCTCACTGTCCCTTCATCCAAGTCATTAATATAGACTGTCAATAGTTGAGGCCCCAGCACTGATCCCTGATTCCACTAGTTACAGTTTGCCAACCTGAAAATGACCCATTTATCGCGACTGTTTTCTGTTTTTCATCTATTTCCTCCTTGCAAAAAGTTAGATTATACACAAGTTTTCATATTTTTAAAGCTACAGATAAGCATTGATACAACCAATGTTGTATTCAAACATAAGGGTTCCGAAATTGACCCTTTCTTGCATCTCATTAGTGCCTCCGGGAGCTTCCGCACAGCTCTGGTCTCTTCTGCGTGGTGCTGGACTCATTGCCATGCTGCCGCCCCGGGAGTGTCCCTCCAACGAGGTGGAGCACCTGAGACAGTGCTCTGCCTCGTTTCAGGGGCTCAAAGCCCAATTCCACATCGGGGGTGGGACTTCAGGGCCGAGCGAAAAAAGTCCCAGCTCCAGAAGGTTACCGCCCCCAATCAAGTTTCAGGGCAATTTTGGCCCCAAGAAATTATACCCTATAACTCTTAGCATTGTTAATAAGGCACTAGATCGCAAGATATTTAAAAAAAAATCAGATTCTATGTAGGTGCCTGAGAGCCATTCTGTGAAAATATAATCACAAACTTCTGCAAAAAGATCCCACAAATTAATAAACTGTAGGCCTAGAAATTGGATATGGTCACGAAATGGGCAGTGTTGAGGCCCAACGTTGTTAAGCTGCGCCAGGTCAAAATGGTCTAGGTAGCACACAAAATTTATGCTCAGTCCTCATTAATATGATTGTAGTCTTGAACTCAGCACTGAAACCCCTGTTCATTGGCTTACCATTCAACAGGTTTGCCAATATCGGGTCCAGTCTAATTCCTAGTCATGTTTGACTCAGCCTTTAGTCAGTATTTAAATGGGAGGTGCATTGACACTACAGCACTTCATTATCAATCCAGTTCCAACTTCACCTGGAAGCAGACAATAGTGGAAACAGATGCCTGAGCCTCAGCATAGGGCGAGACCCCACAGATTCTCACACGTGGCTTTTGAGACACAGGTCGTGGCCATGGAGAGGAGGCGGGCTGTCCTCTTCCCGTACACTGGCAGGAAACCCTCACCACACACCTCATGAAGGCTCTGGCAGGAGAACATAAGAACATAAGAATTAGGAACAGGAGTAGGCCATCTAGCCCTTCGAGCCTGCTCCGCCATTCAACAAGATCATGGCTGATCTGGCCGTGGACTCAGCTCCACTTACCCGCCCGCTCCTCATAACCCTTAATTCCCTTATTGGTTAAAAATCTATCGATCTGTGACTTGAATACATTCAATGAGCTAGCTTCCTTGGGCAGAGAATTCCACAGATTCACAACCCTCTGGGAGAAGAAATTCCTCTCAACTCGGTTTTAATTGGCTGCCCCGTATTTTGAGGCTGTGCCCCCTGTGTTTCTATAAGATCACCCCTCATCCTTCTGAACTCCAACGAGTAAAGACCCAGTGTACTCAATCTATCATCATAAGTTAACCCCCTCATCTCCGGAATCAGCCTAGTGAATCATCTCTGTACCCCCTCCAAAGCTAGTATATCCTTCCTTAAGTAAGGTGACCAAAACTGCACGCAGTACTCCAGGTGCGGCGTCACCAATACCCTATACAGTTGCAGCAGGACCTCCCTGTTTTTGGACTCCATCCCTCTCGCAATGAAGGCCAACATTCCATTCGCCTTCCTGATTACCTGTTGCACCTGGGCCAATTGTGGAGCAGTGGAGGCGTGGCCTAAACAGTTGGAGCTGTGAGCAGTGAGAGAAGGAGCTGCTGCTTTTGCTCCTGGCTGGGCCTGTGAATCAGCCCAGGAAGAGAAGGAAGGAAGGAAGGGGCTTCACCACCAACTTTCACCCAGAGGGAGAGGAGGAAAAAGCAGAAAACTTGAACAACTTCACCATTTCTACAAAGAGTTGGAGAGAGGGGGAAAGACCAACAACAACATCCAGTGTGGAAGGAGGGAGACTCTACCATTCTACAGGTGGGTGTATTGGTGCAGTCCCTAAAAGACTTTGCTGTATCGGTGGGGGAAGGAAAGAAGACCAGTCGAGGGCCGGAACATCGCGGGGGGTGTGTGTGTGTGTGGAAGTGTGTGTGGGGGCCTTGCTTACAACTCGGCCCCACACACCTTTGAAGCACCCCTCCCCCATTGCCTAGCCTGGGATAGCTGGAGCTACCAGGCTGAAGAAACATTTAATCCACCCTAATTAACATCGTTGGGAGTGTGTGCCTGTGTGGCTCCAGCTGCACCAGGTGAAGACATCTTCTCCCCTCACCCGAAGACCACCCCAAAGACTATTTTTGTTTGCCATCTGGGGATTGCACCCACCCACAGCTGCGAGGGGAGACCTGCCCTCGCAGTTTCCCCCCTTCCGACCCCCCTCTCTCTTTCTCTGTTACTCTCTGTCTCTCCCCTCTCTCTCTAAGAGCCCTTTTCCTCCCAAATTGATTGGAAAAATATAAAACAATTAAGACAACTGAGCAGAGGGAGCAAGGCCCCTCCCCAATTGTCAACTAGGGGAGAGGTGTGCCTCGTTAAGAGCTCCTCTGCTCAGTCTATTAAACGAGGCCATTTAAAGACCATTAAGGCCTGTGACTTTGGGGTGGGTGTAGCCCTTAGAGGAACCCCGTGATGGCAACCCCATCTACGCCGGTGGCAGGGCCAGCAAGGACATATGCACAGGCGGCATCCACATCCACCTCCTGCGCCACCTGCTGCCCTGCCACCATTCAGACTTATAACTACGAAACACGGGGTCAAGAGCTACACTCACCCCACAATGAGCATTGAGGAGTGCGTGTGGGCGATGGCCGGGGTAGTCGGCCCCTCGGCCATTGTCGCAGCCTCCAAGATGTCTGGGAAGGCCGTGTTCTTCCTGGGGTCGGAGCGGGCGGTGTCCCTGGCCCTCGAAAAGGGGCTCACGGTGGGCGGGGCGTTCCTGCCGGTGGACCCTCTCGAGGCCACCGCGCAGAGGGTCATTCTATCCAACGTCCCGCCCTTTGTTCCCGCTGAGCTCCTCCTCCCTCACCTACACCAACTGGGGGAGGTAAGGTCGGGGATCAACCCCATACCGCTTGGCCTCAGGGAGAACAGCCTGCGCCATGTGTTCTCCTTCCGCCGCCAGCTCTTTGTCCGGCTGGCGCGGGAGGAGACAACGGAGGGCAATTTTAATGTGGTGCACGAGGGGACTGCCTACCGCATCATTTGGACGTTGGACGGCGTGCGGTGCCATGCCTGCAGGGAGGTGGGGCACGTTCGCAAGAACTGCCCCGCCTCCAAAGCCGCCAAACCACCGAGGACGGCCAAGGCTGGCGCCGCCGCCACCCCTCCCCCTAGTAGCGTCCGCGTGCCGAGAGCTGTGGGTGCGCGGGCATCGTCGGGGGCCTTTGTTTTCACGGCCTCCGGCGGGGGGAAGGGAGAGCGTCCGGTCGGAAAGAAGGCGCGGAAGAAGACGAAACACCTAGAGGCGGGTCCCCTCGGTGCGCCAGACAAGCTGTTTACCGCGCTCAGCCCAACCCCGTCACCGGCGAGCGCGGGGTGCCCTGAGCCCGTGCCCGAGCCCTTGACTAATACCGCAGAGGGGTTCGGGCACGGGCAAGATAAGAAAAAGGGGGGAGTGGAGCGGGAGGCCTCGGCAGACACGGGTGTCTCCCTGTCTCCGTGCCCTCCCAGGAAAAAAAGGAGGCGCCGCTCCAATGAGGCGGGGGGGGAAACAACATCCCTCCGCGGAGGAGTCGGTGCCCGCCGCGTCCCCCGCGTCCCCCACCGGCGCCCCCAAACTGCGCCGTAGGCACGAGGAATCTGTCCCCGGGGAGGGTGAGGCAGTCGAGGCTGCCCAGCCGCTGCCGCCCGGTGATGGCGTGAAAGATCTGCCTGTCGTGGGGCCAGCGGAAGAATGCGTAGCCGCCGGGTCGAGCGTCCCGGGGACTGAGGCGGGCGGGGCCGAAAAGGCCGAACCTGAGCCCGCCCAGCCAATATCCAACTTCCCCCGGGATTTGCTCGACTCGGTAGAAATACAAAGTATTAACACTTTTAATGAATCTGTACATGCTGGGCCAGGGGGTGGCGGCGGGGAGGGGGAGGAACACCCACCCTCGCCCCCTACTTTGGAGCTGGAGCGCTTGGAGGGCCTGGGGATTTTCTATGGCCGGGTCTCTCCTTGTTCCCCAGTTCCTGGGGCGGAGGAGGAACCCCTTCCGCTGTCGCTTCCCGACCCAGCACCAATTTTAAAAGAGCCCAGTGGGGACTCCTCTGCCGACGATCCTGGGGGTGGGATCGGGGCAGAGCCAGGGCCGGATGGAGCGGCCGGGCCGTTTGCCGTACCTCGTGCGGTCGACGGGCCGGCTGCTAGCGGCGACCTCCCGGAGGGGGACGGGGAATCGGTGGAGGACGCGGGTGAAGATCTCGAGTCCATCGCCAGTGAAGCGGTGGATCTCCTCGTGCCCGCCGCTGAGTCCCCCCTCATTCCCGTAGAGGATCTCCGGGACTTTTTGGTCGAGAGCCAGGGTCGCCGCAACCGAGCCCATCTGGCCCGGGAAAGATGGTCCGAGCCGGGGCTGCTCATCGCTTCCGTCCGCGCCGCCGCTAAAACCATGGCCGCGGGCGGGCCCTTATCAAGGGCGCAAGGCCTTGAGCTGCGCCGGCTCAAAAAGTTTCTCGCTGGGCTGCTGAAGGAGTGGAGGTCAACAAAAGACTCCGCTCCCTCCCCCGCAATAGGTTAAGGTAGAGGTTGCACTATGCTTTTGCCATGAAGATAACCATAGACAGCCTCAACATCAACGGCGGCAGAGGGGCACGCCGTAGATTTGACAATTTTTCGCTCCTGCGGGAGGGGAAATATGCGGTGTGCTTCCTGCAAGAGACCCACACCGTTCCGGGAGACGAAGCCACGTGGCTCCTGGAATGGCAAGGAGAGGTCCGCATGAGCCACCTCACCGCCACTTCTAGTGGGGTGGCCATCTTGCTGGGCCCACATTTTCAGCTGGAGATCTTGGGGGTCGAGGAGCCCGTGCCAGGCCGCTTGCTGCACGTAACGGTTCGCCTGGGGGACGTGCCGCTCCATCTCGTGAACATGTACGCCCCTCAGCCCTGCCCGCAGCAGGCGCGCTTCTTCGAAGAAGTGTCCGCTCTTTTTGGCTCCGTCGACGTCGGCGACTGCATTGTCCTCGGGGGGGATTTTAACTGCACCCTCGAGGCGAGGGACCGCTCCGGTGCCCCGCAGAGCATGACGGCGATGGAGAAGTTGAGGGACCTGGTCGGGTCCTTCGACTTGGTGGACGTCTGGCGAAATCTCCACCCCGACTCCAGCGCCTTTACTTGGGTGAGGCCTGGAGTAGGATGGTCCAGAGTCGACCGCCTTTACGTGTCTCGGGCGTACGTTTCCTGCGTCCCGGCGGCCTCCATGCGGCCGGTGCCGTGTTCGGACCACCACCTGGTGTGGGCGGAGCTCGCTTCGCTCCGCGCGAGGACGGGGTCCGGGTACTGGCACTTTAACAACCGGCTGCTGGAGGACGTGCGGTTCCAGGACTCGTTCCGTCGATTCTGGGCCGACTGGAGAAGGAAGCAGGGGGGCTTCCGCTCCGTGAGGCTATGGTGGGACGTGGGCAAGGCTCACGTCCGCGTCTTCTGTCAAGAGTACGCGAGGGGGTCGACCAAGAGGCGGGCGGCCGGAGTCGGGCGCCTAGAAAAAGAGGTGCTCGACCTGGAATCCCGTCTCGGTCAAGTCGTCCAGGACCCGGCCCTGCGGACGGTGTACGAAGCGAAGAAGGCCGCGCTGAAGGACCTGCAGCTCGTCGGGTCCCGAGGCGCGTTCGTGAGGTCGCGGATCCGGTTCCTGCGGGAACTGGACCGCGGCTCCCCCTTCTTCTACTCGCTGGAAAAAAGGCAGAGTGTCCGTAAGCAGCTCTTGACGCTGCTGGCCGACGACGGCTCTCTCGTCTTGGATCCGGAGGGCGTCAACAACAGGGCCCGTGAATATTACGGGGCTCTGTTCTCTCCGGATCCGTCCAGCGAGGAAGCGCGTAGAGTTTTGTGGGAGGACCTGCCGAAAGTCAGCCCGGAGGGCGGTGAAAATTTGGAAGCTCCGCTAAGCCTGGCTGAGCTGACCGGTGCCCTCAACCGGCTCTCGAGGGGAAAATCCCCGGGGCTGGACGGGCTGACCGTGGAGTTCCACAGGGCGTTCTGGGACGTCCTGGGGAGCGACTACGCGTGGGTCTTGGGGAAAAGTCTGGCGACCGGGGAGATGCCCCTCTCTTGGCGCAGGGCAGTCATCGTCCTGCTGCCTAAGTAGGGCGATCTCCGCCTCCTTAAGAACTGTCGCCCGGTCTCCCTCCTCAGCACGGACTACAAATTCTTCGCCAGGGCGATGTCTGCTCGCCTTGGCACCGTGCTGGACCACATGATCCACCCCGACCAGTCCTACACGGTCCCGGGCCGGACAATCCACGATAACATCCATCTGGTCCGGGACCTCATCCATCATTCCCAGGAGGCTGGTCTGTCGGCCGCCTTCCTATCTCTCGACCAAGAGAAGGCGTTCGACAGGGTGGATCACGACTATCTGCTCGGAACTCTGCAAGCTTTTGGGTTCGGGATGCATTTCGTCGCCCGGATCCGACTTTTGTACGCCGCCGCGGAGTGTCTGATTAAGGTTAACGGGTCCTTGACGGCGCCCCTTCGCTTTAGGAGAGGGGTGCGCCAGGGATGCCCCATGTCCGGCCAGTTATATGCCATCTGCGTGGAGCCTTTCCTGCGCCTCCTGCAGACGAGGTTGACGGGACTGTCTCTGCAAGGGCCGGGCGTGGAGGTCGTCCTCTCGGCTTACGCCGATGACGTGCTCCTCGTGGTAGAGTATCCCGCTGACCTGCGGAGGATGCGTGAGTGCCAGGAGATTTACTCGACCGCATCCTCTGCCAGAATCAACTGGGAAAAATGTTCCGGACTCCTGGTGGGTCAGTGGTGGGTGGACTCCCTGCCGGAGGAGCTCAGGCCTTTTGCCTGGAGCACGACCCATCTCCTCTATCTGGGAGTCTACCTTAGCCCCGACGAGGAAGCCTGGCCGGCGAACTGGCAGGAGCTGGAGGCCAAAGTCGCCGCTCGCCTAGGGCGCTGGACAGGACTGCTCCGAGTGCTGTCCTACAGGGGTCGAGCGCTAGTCACAAACCAGCTGGTGGCCGCAATGTTGTGGTACCGGCTGGTCACTTTGACCCCTCCTCCTGCGTTTGTCGCCAAGATACAGAAGAAGCTGGTGGACTTCTTCTGGAACAACAGGCAGCACTGGGTCTCTGCCGCGGTCTTGAGTCTCCCGCTTGAGGAAGGCGGTCAGTCGTTGGTGTGCGTCAGCGCCCAGCTCGCGACTTTCCGTCTTCAGACCCTGCAGAGATACCTTTACGTCGAGCCCCCTCCTAGGTGGTGTGCTCTGGCGATGTATTTCTTCCGCCAGCAGCGCGACCTCAATTACGACATGCAGCTCCTGTTTGTGAACTTGGGGGGTGTCAGGACCGCCCTCCAGGAGCTGCCTGTCTTTTACATGGAACTCATCAGGGTCTGGAACAAAGTCTCCACCAAGCGCAGCTCTCCGCCGGCTGGAGTGGCGGCTGTCCTGCAGGAGCCGCTGCTCGGGAATCCGTACCTCCACGACCAAGGTTTTATGTGGCGGTCGGAAGAGAGGGCTGTGGCTGGTGAGGTGACCAGGGTCAGGGACCTGCTCGATGGCGGAGGAGCGGGCTGGATGGTGCCAGACACGCTGGCGCAGCGCCTAAATTCAGCAGACGTCCGCCGCGCGGCCGAAGCCATCGAGTCGCTAAAAACAGCTTTGGGCCCTGACTCTGTTCGGTGCATCGAGGAGGCTCAAACACGTGGGGAGATCCCGTCCGAGCTGACCCCCATCTGGACGGAATTCCTCATTGGCGCCAAGCCCCGGAACCTCCCTCGGGAGCCGGCGCCTCACAACTTGAGCCGCCTCGAGGAAATCCCCTCCGTGCCTTTCAGTTCCGCGTGGAGGGGTTTCCTGTACCGGCTGCTCCTGCACACTCTCAACTTTGCCATCCTCGCCGGCCGTCCGGACACGCCATGGCGTACCATCTTGCCGTCCGGAGGAGGCGGGGGTCCCCAATGGAGGGAACTCTATGTGGGAGTCCTCACACTATTCATCAGGGACTTGGCCTGGAGGGTGGTGCACGGAGCAGTGCCGTGCAACAAATTTTTAAGCCGGTTCACGGACTCCCAGGCCGCCTGCAATTTCTGCGGTCTGGAAGAGTCCGTGTTCCATGTTTTTATGGAATGCACGAGGTTGCAGCCCCTGTTTTATTATTTAAAGGGGCTGCTCCTGAAATTCTGACTGCAGTTCAGTCCCACACTCCTGATCTTTGGGCACCCTGTGCGGAGGGGAGCGGGTAGGTCCGAGGGCCTCCTCGTCGGACTGCTCCTGGGCACGGCCAAGGGTGCCATCAGCCAGTCCAGGCAGTGGGCGGTCGAGGGGGTCGTTCAACCTGACTGCCTGCCTCTCTTCCGCGCGTACATCCGCGCCAAGGTGTCCTTGGAGATGGAGCACGCGGTGTCCACCGGTACGCTCGCGGCCTTCCGCGAGAGGTGGGCACCGGAGGGACTGGAGTGCATCGTCTCGCCCGGCAACCAAATTTTAATTTGATTTTATGTTTTAAAGTTTAATTTGTTTTAATTGCCGGTGCTTTTAGTGTCCCCCTCCCCTTTTATAGGGGGCACTGGAGGAAAAAATGTGATTTTAGTGCCCAAAAGAAAAACCAAAAAAAAAAGAAAAACACAAAAAAAAACGCAAAAGAGAAAAAAAAGGGTCTTGTAAATGTCTGGTGTGTCATCCAGGGCGGGTGGCACGGTTTAATGTTTATGTTTTTTCAGGTAAACTCCAAAAGAGTTTCATGCACAAGGACCCCCAGATCCCTCTGCACCGCAGCATGTTGTAATTTCTCCCCATTCAAATAATATTCCCTTTTACTGTTTTGTTTCCCAAGGTGGATGACCTCACACTTTCCGACATTGTATTCCATCTGCCAAACCTTAGCCCATTCGCTTAACCTATCTAAATCTCTTTGCAGCCTCTCTGTGTCCTCGACACAACCCACTTTCCCACTAATCTTTGTGTCATCTGCAAATTTTGTTACACTACACTCTGTCCCCTCTTCCAGGTCATCTATATATATTGTAAACAGTTGAGGACCCAGCACCGATCCCTGTGGCACACCACTAACCACCGATTTCCAACCCGAAAAGGACCCATTTATCCCGACTCTTTGCTTTCTGTTAGCCAGCCAATTCTCTATCCATGCTAATACATTTCCTCTGACTCCGCGTACCTTTATCTTCTGCAGTACCCTTTTGTGTGGCACCTTATCGAATGCCTTTTGGAAATCTAAATACACCACATCCATCGGTACACCTCTATCCACCATGCTCATTATATCCTCAAAAAATTCCAGTAAATTAGTTAAACATGATTTCCCCTTCATGAATCCATGTTGTGTCTGCTTGATTGCACTATTCCTATCTAGATGTCCCGCTATTTCTTCCTTAATGATAACTTCAAGCATTTTCCCCACCACAGATGTTAAACTAACCGGCCTATAGTTACCTGCCTTTTGTCTGCCCCCTTTTTTAAACAGAGGCGTTACATTAGCTGCTTTCCAATCCGCTGGTACCTCCCCAGAGTCCAAGAGAATTTTGGTAGATTATAACGAATGCATCTGCTATAACTTCCGCCATCTCTTTTAATATCCTGGGATGCATTTCATCAGGACCAGGGGATTTGTCTACCTTCAGTCCCATTAGCCTGTCTAGCACTACCCCACCTAGTGATAGTGATTGTGTCTAGGTCCTCCTTTCCCACATTCCCGTGACCAGCAATTTTTGGCATGGTTTTTGTGTCTTCCACTGTGAAGACCGAAGCAAAATAATTATTTAAGGTCTCAGGCATTTCCACATTTCCCATTATTAAATCCCCCTTCTCATCTTCTAAGGGACGAACATTTACTTTAGTCACTCTTTTCCGTTTTATATATCTGTAAAAGCTTTTACTATCCATTTTTATGTTTTGCGCAAGTTTACCTTCGTAATCTATCTTTCCTTTCTTTATTGCTTTCTTTGTCATTCTTTGCTGTTGTTTAAAATTTTCCCAATCTTCTAGTTTCCCACTAACCTTGGCCACCTTATACGCATTGGTTTTTAATTTGATACTCTCCTTTATTTGCTTGGTTATCCATGGCTGGTTATCCCTTCTCTTACCGCCCTTCTTTTTCACTGGAATATATATTTTTTGAGCACTATGAAAGAGCTCCTTAAAAGTGCTCCACTGTTCCGCAATTGTGCCACCGTTTAGTCTGTGTTTCCAGTCTACTTTAGCCAACTCTGCCCTCATCCCACTGTAGTCCCCTTTGTTTAAGCATAGTACGCTCGTTTGAGGCACTACTTCCTCACCCTCAATCTGTATTACAAATTCAACCATACTGTAATCACTCATTCCGAAAGGATCTTTTACTAGGAGATCATTTATTAATCCTGTCTCATTACACAGGACCAGATCTAAGATAGCTTGCTCCCTTGTAGTTTCTGTAACATACTGTTCTAAGAAACAATCCCGTATGCATTCTATGAATTTCTCCTCCAGGCTACCCCGTGCGATTTGGTTTGACCAATCGATATGTAGGTTAAAATCCCCCATGATTACTGCCGTTCCTTTTTCACATGCCTCCATTATTCCCTTGATTATTGCCCTCCCCACTGCGAAGTTATTATTTGGGGGCCTATAAACTACGCCCACCAGTGACTTTTTCCCCTTACTATCTCTAATCTCCACCCACAATGATTCAACATTTTGTTCATTAGAGCCAATATTGTCTCTCACAACTGCCCTGATATCATCCTTTATTAACAGATAGCCAGCTGTGTGACAGTCAGCACTGTGGTCCTCAGGTCAGAGATCCCAGTGCCGCAAAAAGTTTAATGACCTCATGTGGCAGGTCAACGTGAGTGAAGGCTTCAACAAATGCACCACAATCCTCACACACTGCTCAATGCGCCCTCCCCCCCCCCACCCACCATCACTCACCTACCACCAATCTCTACCTATCACCACTCACACCTCACAATCAGAGCTTCACTTCACCCTTACAACCTTACCACTGCTTCAGCACTCACACCCACATCTCACACCTTGCACAAACTAGCAGCTATTCATCCATGGCAGTCACATTATCCAAACACATCGCACCACACTCACTCACTTCTCTTTCTCTTGTAATCCAAAGTTGCACATAATTAGAAAGAGAAGTGGCAGACAGGTGGTGGGGGGTGAGCAAACTGACATACAGGACCTTAGCCGGCTGGAGGAGTGAGCGCTGGAGATCACTGGGCAACAGATAATGGAGACCGTGGTTGAAGCCCATAGAGACAACCACGATATGTTCATTCTTTTTCTCACATTCCGCTTCCCCCTCATCCCAAAATGTCTTCACTCTTACAAGTTGCTGATGCTCAATGTATGCATATCTTGTTTGCCCCTCTTGCCTCACCATAACCCAACTCCTGTGCCTTTCAGATTTCAGATAATCAAGATCAATCACCCAAGCAACCTGTCCTCGAGGTGATGGAGGAGAGTGATTGGGGGAGAAGAAAAAGTAGACACAGCGTCACTGCATCTGTCACTCACAGACACCAGCTCAGAAACTGGCACTGCACATTCTTTAGAGGCTAGGGTAGAAGCGGGATCTGCACAGGGTGAAGCAGCTGCCTTAAGTGGGCTACAACAAGTCCGGGGGGAAAGGGTAGCTCAGGGGCCAACTCCCTGGAGGGCAAGTTGGTAGTTAGTTATGCTGCACATGACTCAGATGAGGACCTCAATGGGGCAGCCTTCAGAAGGAGGGTGATGGACATGCACACGGAAATGATATGTGCAATGGAAAGGCTGCCAGACAGCCTCTTGGCAATGTCAAGGAGCATGGAGCAGTCCGCCTCCAACATTGCATGGGGCTTTGTGCAGAGCATGGATCCCAGAATTTCCAGGCTGGAAATGATGGAAGACTCCGGCTGTATCGACCAGACATGATGTGCGTGTGATGGGAGATGTCACGGCTGCAGTGGAAGCACAGACTACTCTCATGCAGTCTCAGCTTGATGTCACCCAAGTTCAGACCGATGTCATGCAGTCTCAGTTGGAAGTCAGCCAAGATCAGACTGCTGCCATCGTGGCTGGATTTAATACTGTCGACCAGGGCTTGCAGGTGTTGCAGCAGCCCAGCAACCTGTGCTCCAACAGATTGCCAGGAATGCTGAGGTGCCGCCCGCGGGAGCGGCAGTGGGTTAGTGGAGCAGGGCCCTGCGTCCTCTCTCATGATGACAGCATTTGTTTCCATCACTGCCACTCCACTATTGACCTTGCCGCTACCTGTTAGCCAGCCTAAACTGCTGCCGCCCACGCCGCGGTGGTGCAGTCAGCAACTGGGCCTTCTAGGGCCAGAGCTGCTCAAGGTCATCCTGTAAGGCCATCTGAAGTCTCCCCCATAGAAACACAGCAGCCTTCCAACAGCCATGCTGCAGCCATTGGGGGAGTACTTCGTAGGAGCACTAGATCAGGAAAGGGGACACGAGCGACAAGCACTGAGAGTTTGGACAAGGGTAATTAGCTAATATTGTGTAAATATGTGTCAATTTTTGGATACATTTATTAATTTTGTTTGGAATTTTTTTGTGGTGGCTCTCATTTCAGATTTGTGCCCAAGAGGCAGCTGTGATATTCTGTGACAGAGGGATGGTATGATGGGGATGTGGTGAGCAACGGGGATCTGGGAATTCATTCATTGGAATCAGAGTCTGATGAGGCATTCGTGGAGGGGGATTGGCTGCCAGCCTCCACCCTCCCTCCTTGTCCTCTTCCTCTTGCTCATCTTCCACTTCCTCCTCATCCTCCTCTTCCTCATCCTCCTCCTGAGGTGGTCCCGCAATTCCTGGTGGCAAGGACTGTGCCCTCATGATGGGCAAGTTATTATGCAGGCAGCAGATCACCACGAAATGGGACATCCACTCCACCAAGTATTGGAGGGCTCCTTCCAAACGGTCAAGGCAGCAGAACTATTGCTTCAGTAGTCTCATGGTCTGCTCGGTGATGTTCCTGGTGGAAGCATGGCTCTCATTATATGAGTGCTCGGCATGAGTGTTGGGGTTGTGGAGGGGAGTCAAGAGCCAGATGCGATGGATGGCTAACTGTGAGATGTTAGCTATGTCTCCTCCTGCAGACTGGAAGGATCTGCTGAAAAAGAAATTGAGGGCGACGGTGACCTTGAGGGCTAATGGGAGAGCCGTGGTCACCCTGCTCTCAGGCTGCATGTCTGGTTACAGGAGGTGGCAGATTCCATGACCATTTCCTTGGTGAAGCAGAGCCTCCTAATACACTGCTCTTGGCTTATGGATATAAGAAAAGTGCTCTTTGAAGACTCTAGGTGGGTAGGCTTCCTGTTGAGAGCCTTCCTCCTCCTCCTCCCTCTGTGTGCATCTTCTCATCTGCTTGCTGCCTCAGCTCTCTCTTCCTAAGATACTTGAGCATGAGGGGGACTGCCAGTAGGGACCCCATGACTGTGAACAAGTGTTGTGAGAAGAAGCCTTTAAAAAGAATGAAGGCCTTCTCCACTTGCAACAACACTCCCTGTTACCCTAGAACCTTGAAAGGAGTTAATAAAGCTGCTGGAATTGCAGAACGTTGCACAGAGCCAGTCAAACTGCACAAACATGTCAGTTGCAAGTAGTTGCTGATGATCCCTTTAAATAATGCCGCTGGAGCTTCCATCCTGCTCGTCAATTCTTGCTCAACTCGTCGCACTTAAGGTATGCTGATCAATGGAGAGGCAAAGTCGAAACTCGCAACTCGGGCATCAAGTGAGCATTGCACACTCACAGACATCGCGATCTGCATCATCTACATAACCTTAGTGAGCACAGACATCGGCATTGCTGCCAGCCATCCAAAAATAGCGGCCACTGCGGGACCCACCGGCAGCAGGTGGAAAAACAGCAGCCCCTAATTTTTCGCCCTGGCGGTAACGGGTGTGAATTTCTGGGCCTATATCTGCACTGTACAATGAATTTCACCCAATAGCTCTAATCTGATTTATAACCTATATCTCTATCTATTATCTGCTGTTGTTTTTCTCTCAATGTATAAAATCTTAGCATCTAATCCTAGGAACCTACATATAGAATAAAATCTGTAGTAGGAGGAGAAAAGATTATCAGAAGTATATTAATTCCCATTATTAAGGTAAAATCCATACTTGCTAGTAATTTTTTGAACATGGATCATTTGCAAATTTTGGAGCAGGTAATTGGTTCATATCATTGCTATAATATGCATGAACTATTATTTTCCAATAATGAACTGTTGATTATCATTCCATACACTTTAATTGAACAACTTAGAACTGTGATGATACTGGCTGTTGATCTCACATACATGCTGAACAACTTGTTAAGCTCACGATCAGAGATTCAATCCATGTGTCAGTTTGTCATTGTTTCACAACAAAAGATATTTTTTTTAACTTGTATTGCAGGTTACTAAAAAGCAATCAGTTCACAGGCAGAACTGGAGGCTGTCAGAACCAATCTGATCAGTTGGAGTGTGGCAACAGGCAACAACTGATCACCAGTTCCCCTTTCTGGTTCTGTCAGGCCTACTTGGCTCTGGGCCTCATCACAACTGTGATCCAGCCATGGACACAAGAGGAGAGATGAGTGTAGCATCAAGACAGTATTCGACTCAGTAAGGCACCAAGGCACCCGAAAAAATCTGAAGTCAATGGAGGTCAAAAGAACAACGCACCAGTAAAGAGTTATTCCTGATGCAAAGGAAGATGGTTGTGGTTGTTGGAGGTCAATCATCACAGCCCCAGCACATCATGGCAGGAATCCTCAGGGAATGAAGGGATATGCAACAAAGGTGGGTAAATGAGGTCGTGGTACAGATCAGCCATGATATGACTGAATGGCGCAACAGGCTCAAGGGGCTGATTGGCTTACTCCTGTTTCTATGTTCTTATGAAACGTCCTTGGCTCAACTATCTTCAGCGGCTTCATCAATGACCTTCTTTCTATATAAAGTCAGGAATGGGGCTGTTCACTGCCAATCCTACAGTGTTCAGCTCCATCCATAACTCCTCCAATAATGATGCAGCCTATACCAGTCTACAGCAGGGTGTGGATAACATCCAGACTTTGGCAGACATTTGCACCACGTAAGTGCCAGGTGATGACCATCTCAAACAAGAGAAAGCCCTGCCATCTCAGTGAAGCGCACATTCCAGCTGCAACTTGCCACACTTTTATCTTCCAAAAGCTTCTCGAATCAAATAACTACAGCACAAATATGGTCACTTGCTCTGAACCAGGATGGGTTTCAGGTTGGGCTTATGGCAGCCATCAGTGACCTCTTATATTTTGGTAAATTCAGCAATGTGGTGACATTGGATAACTGCAACATCCTATTCAGCGGGGCAGCAGATGACAGTGCTGCTGGCCATGCTGACTGATCCACCAAGCAGCAGTTTGAGCAGTAATAGACACACTAGCCGATATTGAGTCACAAGCACAACAACTGAGGCAGGTGACATCCTTCTACTCCAATTTGCTTCCAAGTGTGATTGGCACAAATGGCAAAACTCTGCAATGGGCATCCTCCTAACCCGCAGGAAGTTGAGTTTGTTGTCCTCAGATAAATACACTAATGTCTGTATATGGGCGAGAATCGGACCGGCCCTGCAAGTGCGAGTTTGTAGGCGGGCCCGTTACAATGACCGTGATTGACAGCGCAGCGGAAGTCCATTCTGAACTTAAATCCTTGTGAATTTCCAAAGTGTCAGCTCTGCCTGCGGATTGCAGACCCAGCATTAAGTGACGTGTCAGGCAATTGTGCCAGTTAACAAGCTGCTTAAAGTTAGGTTCAAAGGATTTTACCAGGTCCAAAGGATTTTTCAAAATTATTTTACAAGGTTCATGTCCCTCAGGTATCACGTCAACAACTCTGGATTGGTTTGGCGAGTTGACAACTGCAGAAGTGGTATAAAAGCTACCATTTCACAGATACTCACTTTCCAATCTTAGAAGTTAGAGCCTTCAGGATTTGGAAGACAGTTTTCAGTTTTATGGAGGTTTGAAGTGTTTGCAGTAAACTCTATCCAGTGTCACCTCCTTGGAGCAACCTCTCTCATCATTGACAGATCGCTTCTGTCATCTCAACTTCAGCTGCCACCTATTCCATCAGCATCCGTGCCCTTGAAAAAATCTCATCTTGGTCTTCAGAATCCCACCACAATCAGCTCCAACACCAACATCACCAGGCACACCAGCAACACCAGGCACACCAGCAGCACCAACAACACAACCTTCTCCGCAATCACCTGATGTTGCACAGGACACAGGGCATTAGCACCTGACCACATTGCTGCCCGGGAGGCCAGGGATGGCCTCACCATGGCCACATTTACTTCACTTGATGCCGTGTGCCCTGGCTGCCACATGATGCACCAGGTTGGCACCACCCCACACCAAGACCATAAAGCATCTCGACAATGTCCAAGACATTCCTTTGACATTCATCACCATTGTGGGTGTACCGTTATGTCTCACCATTCACTACAACTCACTAAGCCACTTCCAAAGTTGCACACAAATCTGTCCAAGAAGGCAAAGTGATGAAAATAAAGATTTCAATGTTTGACAACACATTAGCAGAAACTTTACATCAGCATTAACTAAAACACCCAAGTGCTTACCCTTGTGTGTTGTTAGTTGGTATGATTGGACAAAGATGAGGGTGAGTGTGAGGTGTGAGTGAGATGGGGAAGTGATAATGTAGATAGAGAGAAGGGGATGGGTGGAGATGCAAGGTAAGTTGGTGTGAGTAAGTGTAAAGTCCTTACTCTACAGCATGAAACCACAGCAGCAGTTGGTCGAGGAGGCGGGAGCTCGGAGCAGCGCAAGTCCGGGGTCGGCGAGAGGCCTATAAAGGCCAGCGGGAGTCGGGCAGTTCGAGAACATAAGAACATTAGAATTAGGAACAGGAGTAGGCCATCTAGCCCCTCGAGCCTGCTCCGCCATTCAACAAGATGATGGCTGATCTGGCCGTGGACTCAGCTCCACTTACCCGCCCTCTCCCCATAACCCTTATTCCCTTATTGGTTAAAAATCTATATATCTGTGATTTGAATACATTCAATGAGCTAGCCTCAACTGCTTCCTTGGGCAGAGAATTCCACAGATTCACAACCCTCTGGGAGAAGAAATTCTTTCTCAACTCAGTTTTAAATTGGCTCCCCAGTATTTTGAGGCAGTGCCCCCTAGTTCTAGTCTCCCCGACCAGTGGAAACAACCTCTATGCCTCTATCTTGTCTATCCCTTTCATTATTTTAAATGTTTCTATAAGATCACTCCTCATCCTTCTGAACTCCAACGAGTAAAGACCCAGTCTACTCAATCTATCATCATAAGGTAACCCCCTCATCTCCGGAATCATCCTAGTGAATCGTCTCTGTACCCCCTCCAAAGCTAGCATATCCTTCCTGAAGTAAGGTGACCAAAACTGCACGCAGTACTCCAGGTGCGGCCTCACCAATACCCTGTACAGTTGCAGCAGGACCTCCCTGCATTTGTACTCCATCCCTCTCGCAATGAAGGCCAACATTCCATTCGCCTTCCTGATTACCTGCTGCACCTGCAAACTAACTTTTTGGGATTCATGCACAAGGACCCCCAGGTCCCTCTGCACCGCAGCATGTTGTAATTTCTCCCCATTCAAATAATATTCCCTTTTACTGTTTTTTTTCCCAAGGTGGATGACCTCACATTTTCCAACATTGTATTCCATCTGCCAAACCTTAGCCCATTCGCTTAACCTATCTAAATCTCTTTGCAGCCTCTCTGTGTCCTCGACACAATCCGCTTTCCCACTAATCTTTGTGTCATCTGCAAATTTTGTTACACTACACTCTGTCCCCTCTTCCAGGTCATCTATATATATTGTAAACAGTTGGGGTCCCAGTACCGATCCCTGTGGTACACCACTAACCATCGATTTCCAACCCGAAAAGGACCCATTTATCCCGACTCTCTGCTTTCTGTCAGCTAGCCAATTCTCTATCCATGCTAATACATTTCCACTGACTCCACGTACCTTTATCTTCTGCAGTAACCTTTTGTGTGGCACTTTATCGAATGCCTTTTGGAAATCTAAATACACCACATCCATCGGTACACCTCTATCCACCATGCTCGTTATATCCTCAAAGAATTCCAGTAAATTAGTTAAACATGATTTCCCCTTCATGAATCCATGTTGCATCTGCTTGAGTGCACTATTCCTATCGAGATGTCCCGCTATTTCTTCCTTAATGATAGCTTCAAGCATTTTCCCCACTACAGATGTTAAACTAACCGGCCTATAGTTACCTGCCTTTTGTCTGCCCCCTTTTTTAAACAGAGGTGTTACATTAGCTGCTTTCCAATCCGCTGGTACCTCCCTAGAGTCCAGAGAATTTTGGTAGATTATAACGAATGCATCTGTTACAACTTCTGCCATCTCTTTTAATACCCTAGGATGCATTTCATCAGGACCAGGGGACTTGTCTATCTTGAGACCCATTAGCCTGTCCAGCACTACCCCGCTAGTGATAGTGATTATCTCAAGGTCCTCCCTTCCTACATTCCCATGACCAGCAATTTTTGGCATGGTTTTTGTGTCTTCCACTGTGAAGACCGAAGCAAAATAATTGTTTAAGGTCTCAGCCATTTCCACATTTCCCATTATTAAATCCCCCTTCTCATCTTCTAAGGGACGAACATTTACTTTAGTCATTCTTTTCCATTTTATATATCGGTAAAAGCTTTTACTATCTGTTTTTATGTTTTGCGCAAGTTTACTTTCGTAATCTATCTTTCCTTTCTTTATTGCTTTCTTAGTCATTCTTTGCTGTCGTTTAAAATTTTCCCAATCTGCTAATTTCCCATTAACCTTGGCCACCTTATACGCATTGCTTTTTAATTTGATACTCTCCTTTATTTCCTTGGTTATCCACGGCTAGTTATCCCTTCTCTTAACGCCCTTCTTTTTCATTGGAATATATGTTTGTTGAGCACTATGAAAGAGCTCCTTAAAAGTGCTCCACTGTTCCTCAGTTGTGCCACCATTTAGTCTATGTTCCCAGTCTACTTTAGCCAACTCTGCCCTCATCCCACTGTAGTCCCCTTTGTAGTACGCTCGTTTGAGACACTACTTCCTCACCCTCAATCTGCATTACAAATTCAACCATACTGTGATCACTCATTCCGAGAGGATCTTTTACTAGGAGATCGTTTATTATTCCTGTCTCATTACACAGGACCAGATCTAAGATAGCTTGCTCCCTTGTAGGTTCTGTAACATACTGTTCTAAGACACAATCCTGTATGCATTCTATGAATTCCTCCTCAAGACTACCCCGTGCGATTTGATTTGACCAATCTATATGTAGGTTAAAATCCCCCATGATTACTTTTTCACATGCCTCCATTATTCCCTTGATTATTATCCGCCCCACCGTGAAGTTATTATTTGGGGACCTATAAACTATGCCAACCAGTGACTTTTTCCCCTTACTATCTCTAATCTCCACCCACAATGATTCAATATTTTGTTCATTAGAGCCAATATCATCGCTCACAACTGCCCTGATATCATCCTTTATTAACAGAGCTAACCCACCTCCTTTCCCTTCTTGTCTATCCTTCTGAATTGTCAGATACCCCTGTGTGTTTAATTCCCAGTCTTGGCCGCCCTGCAACCACGTTTCTGTAATGGCCACCAAATCATACCCATTGGTAATGATTTGTGTCGTCAACTCATTTACTTTATTTTGAACCGGTTCCAATGCACCAGGAATTTGAATCCCTCCCTGCTGCACCACTGCTCAAGCCACGTATTCATCTGAGCTATCCTGCGATTCCTACTCTGACTAGCACGTGGCACTGGTAGCAATCCCGAGATTACTACTTTTGAGGTCCTACTTTTTAATTCAGCTCCTAGCTCCTTAAATTCGTCTCGTAGGACCTCATCCCTTTTTTTTACCTATATCTTTGGTACCAATGTGCACCACGACAACTGGCTCTTCACCCTCCCTTTTCAGAATGTCCTGCACCCGCTCCGAGACTTCGGTCGAGGAGGCGGGAGCTCGGAGCAGCGCGAGTCCGGGGTCGGCGAGAGGCCTATAAAGGCCAGCGGGAGTCGAGCAGTTTGAGCAGTCAGTCGAGGAGGTGGGAGCTCAGAGCAGCGCGAGTCTGGGGTCGGCGAGAGGCCTATAAAGGCCAGCGGGAGTCGAGCAGTTCGAGCAGTCGGTCGAGGAGGCGGGAGCTCGGAGCAGCGCGAGTCCGGGGTCGGCGAGAGGCCTATAAAGGCCAGCGGGAGTCGAGCAGTTCGAGCAGTTGGTCGAGGAGGTGGGAGCTCAGAGCAGCGCGAGTCCGGGGTCGGCGAGAGGCCTATAAAGGCCAGCGGGAGTCGAGCAGTTCGAGCAGTCGGTCGAGGAGGCGGGAGCTCAGAGCAGTGCGAGTCCGGGGTCGGCGAGAGGCCTATAAAGGCCAGCGGGAGTCGGGCAGTTCGAGCAGTCAGTCGAGGAGGCGGGAGCTCGGAGCAGCGCGAGTCCGGGGTCGGCGAGAGGCCTATAAAGGCCAGCGGGAGTCGAGCAGTCGGTCGAGGAGGCGAGAGCTCGGAGCAGCGCGAGTCCGGGGTCGGCGAGAGGCGTACCGGTGCAGCTGCAATAGGGACAGAAGGCAAAAAAGTAAAAAGAAATCAAAAGGTGACGTCACAGCGAAGGGGGTAAGTGATTGGTCAGTAGTTTTTCTTTTTCTTTTCTATATCAGTAAGTAACATTTAGCATTGTTGCCAAATTAAGTTAATCTAGGGGTTAAGTCATGGCAGGAGAGCTCGGATACGTGTTACGCTTCTCCTGTACTATGTGGGAAATCAGGGATGCCTCCGGTGTCCCTGATGACTACGTGTGCGGGAAGTGTATCCGCCTCCAGCTCCTGACGGTCCGCGTTGCGGAATTAGAGCTGCAGGTGGATTCACCCTGGAGCATCCACGATGCTGAGAATGACGTGAATAGCACGTTTAGCGAGTTGGTCTTACCGCAGGTAAAGGGCAAACAGCCAGATAGGGAATGGAAGACCAACAGGAAGAGCAGTGCAAAGAAGGTAGTGCAGGGGTCCCCTGCGGTCATCCCCCCTGCAAAACAGATACACTGCTTTGGGAACTGTTGAGGGGGATAACTCATCAGGGGAGAGCAGCAGCAGCCAGGTTCATGGCACCGTGCCGGGCTCTGCTGCACAGGAGGGCAGGAAAGGAGTGGGAGAGCAATAATGATAGGGGATTCGATTGTAAGGGGAATAGATAGGCATTTCTGTGGCCGCAACCGAGACTCCAGGATGGTATGTTGCCTTCCTGGTGCAAGGGTCAAGGATGTCTCGGAGCAGGTGCAGGACATTCTGAAAAGGGAGGGTGAACAGCCAGTTGTAGTGCATATAGGTACCAACAATATAGGAAAAAACGGGATGAGGTCCTACGAGACGAATTTAAGGAGCTAGGAGCTAAATTAAAAAGTAGGACCTCAAAAGTAGTAATCTCGGGATTGCTACCAGTGCCACGTGCTAGTCAGAGTAGGAATCGCAGGATAGCTCAGATGAATACGTAGCCTGAGCAGTGGTGCAGCAGGGAGGGATTCAAATTCCTGGGGCATTGGAATCAGTTCTGGGGGAGGTGGGACCAGTACAAACCGGACGGCCTGCACCTAGGCAGGACCGAACCAATGTCCTTGGGGGAGTGTTCGCTAGTGCTGTTGGGGAGGAGTTAAACTAATATGGCAGGGGGATGGGAACCAATGCAGGGAGACAGAGGAAAACAAAATGGAGACAGAAGCAAAAGACAGAAAGGAGATGAATAAAAGTGGAGGGCAGAGAAACCCAAGGCAAAAAACAAAAATGGCCACTATACGGCAAAATTCTAAAGGGTCAAAGTGTAATAAAAAGGCAAGCCTGAAAGCTCGGTGCTTCAATGCAAGGTGTATTCGGAACCCAGGAGAGGGATCTGAGCTAGTTAGAGTGGGTGAGAGCTCAGATGAACAGGACCCCAAGAAAGAATGCAAAAGGCTGGAGGCAACAGCGCAGAGTAGCACTGGGGTAAATGTAAATCACATGGTGATAGGTAGGGACAATATGTATGAATATAAAGGGGCTGCAGGAGGGGTCAAAACTAAAAATCATGGTTTAAAAACTAGTATTAAAACACTTTACCTAAACGCACGCAGCATTCGAAATAAAGTAAATGAGTTGACGGCACAAATCATTACAAATGGGTATGATTTGGTGGCCATTACAGAAACGTGGTTGCAGGGTGGCCAAGACTGGGAATTAAATAATCAGGGGTATCTGACAATTCAGAAGGATAGACAAAAAGGGAAAGGAGGTGGGGTAGCTCTGTTAATAAAGGATGATATAAGGGCAGTTGTGAGAGATGATATTAGCTCTAATGAACAAAATGTTGAATCGTTGTGGGTGGAGATTAGAGATAGTAAGGGGAAAAAGTCACTGGTTGGCATAGTTTATAGGTCCCCAAATAATAACTTCACGGTGGGGCAGACAATAATCAAGGGAATAATTTAAGCGTGTGAAAAAGGAACGGCAGTAATCATGGGGGATTTTAACCTACATATAGATTGGTCAAATCAAATCACACGGGGTAGCCTTGAGGAGGAATTCATAGAATGCATACGGGATTGTTTCTTAGAGCAGTATGTTACAGAACCTACAAGGGAGCAAGCTATCTTAGATCTGGCCCTGTGTAATGAGATAGGAATAATAAACGATCTCCGAGTAAAAGATCCTCTTGGAATGAGTGATCACAGTATGGTTGAATTTGTAATACAGATTGAGGGTGAGGAAGTAGTGTCTCAAATGAACGTACTATGCTTAAACAAAGGGGACTACAGTGGGATGAGGGCAGAGTTGGCTAAAGTAGACTGGGAACACAGAATAAACAATGGCACAATTGAGGAACAGTGGAGGGCTTTTAAGGAGCTCTTTCATGGTGCTCAACAAAAATATATTCCAGTGAAAAAGAAGGGCGGTAAGAGAAGGGATAACCAGCCGTGGATAACCAAGGAAATAAAGGAGAGTATCAAATTAAAAAGCAATGTGTATAAGGTGGCCAAGGTTAGTGGGAAACTAGAAGATTGTGAAAATTTTAAACGACAGCAAAGTATGACTAAGAAAGCAATAAAGAAAGGAAAGATAGATTACGAAAATAAACTTGCGCAAAACATAAAAACAGACAGTAAAAGCTTTTACCGATAGATAAAACGAAAGAGAGTGACTAAAGTAAATGTTGGTCCCTTAGAAGATGAGAAGGGGGATTTAATAATCGGAAATGTGGAAATGGCTGAGACCTTAAACAATTATTTTGCTTTGGTATTCACAGTAGAAGACACAAAAGCCATGCCAAAAATTGCTGGTCACGGGAATGTGGGAAAGGAGGACCTTGAGACAATCACTATCACGAGAGGGGTAGTGCTGGACAGGCTAATGGGACTCAAGGTAGACAAGTCCCCTGGTCCTAATGAAATACATCCCAGGGTATTAAAAGAGATGGCGGAAGTTATAGCAGATGCATTCGTTATAATCTACCAAAATTCTCTGGACTCTGGGGAGGTACCAGCGGATTGGAAAGCAGCTAATGTAACGCCTCTGTTTAAAAAAGGGGGCAGACAAAAGGCAGGTAACTATAGGCCGGTTAGTTTAACATCTGTAGTGGGGAAAATGCTTGAAGCTATCATTAAGGAAGAAATAGCGGGACATCTAGATAGAAATAGTGCAATCAAGCAGACGCAACATGGATTCATGAAGGGGAAATCATGTTTAACTAATTTACTGGAATTCTTTGAGGATATAACGAACATGGTGGATAGCGGTGTACCGATGGATGTGGTGTACTTAGATTTCCAAAAGGCATTCGATAAGGTGCCACAAATAAAGGTTACTGCAGAAGATAAAGCTATGCAGAGTCAGTGGAAATGTATTAGCATGGATTGAGAATTGGTTGGCTGACAGAAAGCAGAGAGTCGGGATAAATGGATCCTTTTCGGGTTGGAAATCGATGGTTAGTGGTGTGCCACAGGGATCGGTGCTAGGACCACAACTGTTTACAATATACATAGATGACCTGGAAGAGGGGACAGAGTGTAGTGTAACAAAATTTGCAGATGTCACAAAGATTAGTGGGAAAGCGGGTTGTGTAGCGGACACAGAGAGGCTGCAAAGAGATTTAGATAGGTTAAGCGAATGGACTGAGGTTTGGCAGATGGAATACAATGTCAGAAAATGTGAGGTCATCCACCTGGGAAAAAAAACAGTAAAAGGGAAGATTATTTGAATGGAGAGAAATTACAACATGTTGCGGTGCAGAGGGACCTGGGGGTCCTTGTGCATGAAACTCTTTAATCCCAAAAAGTTAGTTTGCAGGTGCAGCAGGTAATCAGGAAGGCGAATGGAATGTTGGCCTTCATTGCGAGAGGGATGGAGTACAAAAGCAGAGAGTTCCTGCTGCAACTGTACAGGGTTTGGTGAGGCCGCACCTGGAGTACTGCGTGTAGTTTTGATCACCTTACTCAAGGAAGGATATACTCGCCTTGGAGGGGATACAGAGACGATTCACTGGGCTGATTCTGGAGATGAGGGGGTCACCTTATGATGATAGATTGAGTAGACTGGGTCTTTACTCGTTGGAGTTCAGAAGGGTGAGGGGTGATCTTATAGAAACATTTAAAATAATGAAAGGGATAGACAAGATAGAGGCAGAGAGGTTGTTTCCACTGGTCGGGGAGATTAGAACTAGGAGGCACAGCCTCAAAATACGGGGGAGCCAATTTAAAACCGAGTTGAGAAGAAATTTCCTCTCCCAGAGGGTTGTGAATCTGTGGAATTCTCTGCCCAAGGAAGCAGTTGAGGCTAGCTCATTGAATGTATTCAAATCACAGATAGATAGATTTTTACCCAATAAGGGAATTAAGGGTTACGGGGAGCGGGCGGGCAAGTGGAGCTGAGCCCACGGCCAGATCAGCCATCATCTTTTTGAATGGCGGAACAGGCTCGAGGGGCTAGATGGCCGACTCCTGTTCCTAATTCTTATGTTCTTATGAGGCACGTTCTGGGAACAAGGTCACTCTGTGAACTTAACTCTTTATTCACAGGACTCCAAGAGATGACCCTGCGTGGGACCTCCCTTTTTTTACCTGTGTGATCAGGTAAGGAGTGTCTCCCACAAGTTCACCCCTTGTGGTCAAGGTGTGCATCTAGGTTGAGTGTATACAGTAATACAGTGGTGTTACATTGTGGTTACATACACGACATCACCTTCCCCCCCCCCCAAAGTCTTATTGGGATCATAGGTTTAGCCTTTCAGGTGGTCTACGCTCCCTCGTGGAGCGCCGCAGTTGGGGCTCTGGTTGTTGGACACTGACGTGAGTGTCTATCACCTGTGGTGATTCCGGCCTGTCCGGGCTGACCACAGGGACTGTGCATTCCTCTGATTGCTCTTGTTGCTCATTCACTGGCGGTGTTATGAGTTCCATCTCATGGTCTTCTTCAGGTTTCTCCGTGTCGATGCTGAACCTTTTTTTTACTTGGTCCAGATGCTTACGGCATATCTGACCATTGTTGAGTTTTGCCACGATGACCTTATTCCCCTCTTTGTCAATTACAGTACCCTCAAGCCATTTGGGCCCCATGGCATGAGTGAGGACGAATACAGGATCATTTATTTCTATACATCTCCCCCTCGCATTACGGTCATGGTACTCATTTTGTGCTTGCCCTCAACTATGTCGGTCAGGACTGGGTGAATGAGGGACAACCGAGTTTTGAGTGTCCATTTCATTAGTAGCTCTATAGGCGGCACCCCCGTGAGCGAGTGTGGGCAGGATCTATAGGCCAGCAGGAGGTGCGATAGGCGGCATTGTAGGGAGGGTCCTTGAATCCTGCGCATACCTTGCTTAATGATTTCGACCACACGTTCCGCCTGGCCATTGGAGGCTGCCTTGAACGGCGCAGTCCTGACATGGTTGATGCCATTGCCCGACATAAACTCTTGGAATTTGTGCCTTGTGAAAAATGGGCCATTATCACTAACCAGGATGTCCGGCATGCCATGGGTTGCAAAGATTGCACGGAGGCTTTCCACGGTGGTGGATGACTTGCATGAATTCAGAATGATGCACGCAATCCATTTCGAGTATGCATGTACCACGATAAGGAACATCTTACCCATGAACGGGCCCGCGTAGTCAACCTGGTGGGCCAGGGCCACGGGCTGAGCGGGGCCTCCCTGGGGCATTACTCAGCTGGGCACATGTCGTGCACCTGCGAACACAGTGTGCCAGGTCTGAGTCAATCCCAGGCCACCAAACGTGTGACCGGGCAATGGGCTTCATCAGCACAATGCCTGGGTGCTTGCTGTGGAGTTCCCAGCTGAATGCCTCCCTGCCCTTCTGGGGCATAACTACCCAACTGCCCCATAGTAAGCAGTCAGCTTGGATGGAAAGCTCATCCATCCGTCTGTGGAACGGTCTGACCTCCTGAGGGCATGCTCCGCGTGCGGGCGCCCAATCCCCAGACATTTCTTAATCAGAGATAGGAGGGGAACTCTGTTTATCCAGATTTTGATCTGGCGGGCTGTGATGGGGGAGCCTGCGCTGTCAAAGACATCGACAGCCATGACCATCTCGGCGCTTTGCTCCGCTGCCCCTTCAGTGGTGGCCAGTGGAAGCCTGCTGAGCACGTCAGTGCAATTTTCAGTGCCGGGCCGGTGCCGGATGGAGTAATCATAAGCAGCCAGCGTGAGGGCCCATCGCTGTATGTGAGCTGATGCATTGGCATTGATAGCCTTGCTGTCAGATAACAGGGATGTTAATGGCTTGTGGTCCGTCTCTAACTCAAACTTCCTACCAAAGAGGTACTGATGCATTTCGTTTGCACCATAGACACTTGCAAGCTCTTCCTTCTCAACCATACCATATCCCTGTTCTGCTTGAGAGAGCGACCTGGAGGCATAAGCCACAGGTTGTAGTTGACCCTCAGCATTGCCCTGCTGCAACACGCACCCAGCCCCATAGGACAATGCATCACATGGAAGAACTAATTTTTTACAAGGGTCGTACAGGGTCAACAACTTGTTTGAACAAAGTAGGTTTTGCGCCCGAACAAAAACCCGTTCCTGACAGTCCCCCCAAAACCAATCGCAACCTTACGCAGGAGCGCATGTATCGGCTCCAACAACGTGCTCAAGTTCGGCAGAAAGTTCCCAAAATAGTTCAACAGTCCCAGGAATTAACGCAACTCCGATGTGTTGCAGGGCCCGGGTGTTTGTCGAATCGCCTCTGTTTTGGATTCAGTGGGCCGAATCCCATCTGCAGCAACCCTCCTGCCCAGAAACTCAACCTCGGGCTGAAAACACACATTTAGACTTCTTGAGTCGCAGGCCTACCCGGTCCAGTCGGCGTAGCACCTCCTCCAGGTTGTGGAGGTGTTCCTCGGTGTCTCGACCCGTGATGAGGATGTCGTCCTGGAATACGATCGTTCCAGGAATGGATTTAAGCAGGCTTTCCATGTTTCGTTGTAAAATCGCGCCGCTAATCGAATGCCAAACGGGCACCTGTTATAAACGAACAGTCCCTTGTGCGTGGTGATGATGGTCAGTAGTTTAGATTCATCGGCCAGTTCCTGGGTCATATAGGCTGAAGTGAGGTCCAACTTGGTGAACAGCTTGCCGCCTGCCAGTGTGGCAAAGAGGTCCGCCGCTCTCGGGAGCAGGTATTGATCTTGTAGGGACACCCGATTGATGGTGGCCTTGTAGTCGCCACAGATCCTGACAGTGCCATCCACTTTTAGGATGGGAATGATGGGGCTCGCCCTGTTGCTGAATTCAACAGGCGAGATGATGCCCTCTCTCAACAGCCGGTCCAATTCGCTCTCGATCTTTTCCCGCATTACATACGGCACTGCTCTGGCTTTGTGGAGTACTGGCCTGGGGTGATGTGGACTTTAGTGCCTTTGAAAGTCCCGACGTCAGGTTGGAATAGTGAATCAAATTGTTGTAGAACTTGTGAGCACGAGCTTCGCTCCACAGATGGCATTGCGTGAACATCCCCCCATTTCCAGTTCATCTCGGCTAATCAGCTCCTCCCCAACAGTACGGGACCATTGCCCGGGACAATCCAGAGCGGCAGCCGATTCACTAGCCCATTGTGTGCGACAGCCAACATTGCACTGCCTAGCACCGGAATGATTTCTTTAGTGTAAGTCTGTAATTGTGTCTCAACACGTGCTAATTTTGGTCGACTGGCTTGAAATGGCCATAGCTTCTCAAATTGCTGAACGCCCATGAGTGACTGGCTGGCCCCAGAGTCCAGCTTCATGCATACAGGGATACCATTTAGCAAAACCGTCATCATTATGGGTGGCGTTTTGGTGTATGAACTGTGAATATTCGCCACATGGACCCGCTGAACCTTGGCGTCCATCGTTTCGCCCCAAAAGTCATCCTGCCTCAGAGGACCCTCTCCTGGTCCATTCGCCTCATATATTAGTCTGGTTGCAGGCTTCCTGCACATTCGAGCTAAATGGCCACTGAAATTGCAGTTCCTGCAGACAAACTGTTGAAATCTGCAGGATCTGGCTGGGTTTTTTCCCCCAGTATGAGTTAAAGCTTCCATTGTTGGGAATAAAGGGACTATGGCTAGGCATTCCGCACTGACTGTCCCTTGGACTACTCTTAAGTACCCTATTAGTGGATGTCAATGGCCCCATCCCGGGCCGCATTGTCCGCTGTGATGGCGTGAATGTCCGTTCAGCCTGCCATTGTCTCTGTTGAAGTCCTATTCTGGGGTCTATTGCTGCCTGGGGGGTGTCGAACTGCCCATGCCTGCCTGCGGGGCTCTGAGCCGCATTGATGATGTTGACTCCCTGATCCCTCGCCGCATTAGAGGCAGAATTGCGCACGTATATTATTTTCGCCTCTTCCTCCCCCGCCATGAAAGTTTGAGCAAGCAACGCCGCCGCTTCCAAGGTCAAATCCTTGGTCTCAATTAACTTGCGGAAAATCCCCGCATGACCGATGCCCTCGATAAAGAAGTCCCTTAGCATCTCCCCCCTGCAGACGTCTGTGAACTTACAGAGGCTGGCCAAATGCCGGAGGTCTGCTAGGAAGTCCAGTATGCTCTGTCCTTCCTGATGTTGGTGGGTGTAGAGTCTTTGTCGGGCCATATGTATGTGACTCGGCGGTTTGAGGTGCTCCCCGATCAATTTGCTAAGTTCTTCAAAGGTTTTGTCCGCCGGCTTTTCGGGTGCTAGTAAGTCCTTCATGAGCGCGTAAGTCTTTGGTCCGCAGCTGATCAAAAGATGAGCCCTTCACTTGTCGGCCGCTGCATCCCCAGCCATTCTTTCGTAATGAAGATTTGCTGAAGCCTCTCGACAAAATCGTCCCAGTCTTCCCTGACACGGTACCGTTCCTCTGTGCTACCAGTGGCCATTCTCGTGGGTCGTGAATTCCCGTTTCTCGTTGCCAATGTAACGTTACTCTACAGCATGAAACCACATGAGGCACATTCTGGGAACAAGGTCACTCTGTGACCTTAACTCTTTATTCACAGGACTCCAAGAGATGACCTTGCGTGGGACCTCCCTTTTTATACCTCTGTCATCAGGTAAGGAGTGTCTCCCACAAGTTCACCCCTTGTGGCCAAGGTGTGCATCTAGGTTGAGTGTATACAGTAATACAGTGGTGTTACATTGTGGTTACATACATGACAGTAAGGATGTGCAGGAGTAGGTTAGGGAATGCAAAGTGATGGAGATGTGATGAGTGGCACAGCAGGATGATGTTGAGTGCAGCTTTGCAGTAACGTTTTGTGATCCACTGAGATCATTGAGTGGTTTGCACCACTGCAGCCAGGTCCCCCTGACGACATCCCTGCTTGTGCCCGCTTGTGTGCAATGTGCAACCAGGCTGCGTTGGTGTGCTGGGAGGTTTCTTCTGCCCATTGGAAGGGAAGAGAACCTCCTTGTGTGCTGTGACTCCCTACATAAGCATCTGTAGGGAGTCATGGGAGAGCCTGGGTGCAGCCGTGCACCTTTGTGCAGTGCTTGTCAGTGTTTGTAGCACCTCAATGCTGCAGAACACTGACAGCACTACTGTCAAAATATATGCGGGCATGGTCCTTTTAAGGAAACTAGCTGATGACGCGTCATCAGATGACGTCATCAGACCGGTTTCCTTTTATTTGGCCAGGAACCTCGCAGGGCAGACTTAATGTCCAATCTTGTCGGAGGCCCGGATCAACATAGCTGCAGGGTTGGGACTTGCTAAGGACATCGCCTGCTCCGGACCCATCGAGGTTCGTAAAGTCCAGCCCATGGTCTGGGCCCTCCTAATGTCCAGCATGCAATACTATATTTGAGACACTTTAAAAACAGGCTTACCAGTAGGAGCAAAGATAGCCCCCCGTCAACTAAGTTTTTCTGAAATGAATTTGAAAATTGAAATGTCAAAACTATCTGAAAGATCTATAATAACAACAACATTGCACTAAAATATACTGTAAACATTGAAAAAATAAGAAAAACAAATCCTTTTACCACATGAAGAACTCATGGAACATCCCTCACTCCCAATCCAAATGGGTGCTCAAGGTATAAAAGAGTAAAGCCGATGCACAAGTTGCATTATGGTGCTATGTGCTCTCTTAAAAAACTTTGCATGAAAGCTGAAGCTAAACGAGGCTTACACATGAACATATTTGCAAGCCTGCAACTTCTTAGACACTTTCCCCCTGCAATGAGACCACAGCAGGCCTCAGGCTTCTACACAGATAATCTGTTCAGTCAGTGCAGTTATACTTCTGGAGCACAGGAGTGCTTTGTTGTTTTTGTAGAAAGATAAAAGTAACAAAAAATCAAAACCTCCTGGAGGTTGTATGCCTCCAGATCCTTCCTAAACAATAAATTACATCCCTTCAGTCCTCATATCCCCTTCAGTAATTTCTAACTCCACCATTGCTACAAAGTTTATTTACTTCAGGTATTTCCCCTGCAATAAAAGTGACTAAATTTGGGGTAGATCGACAGCTTGAGTTATCACAAGCCAATGTCGGCCTGCTTTTACAATGTAATTTTTCATTGTCACATGTCATGACTATTTTTAGGGCTGTTCTTGAGTTTGTCATCTTTTTTGAAGCTGCTGGTCAGCTTTTGCTAGTTTTTGAAGTTGGCAGGCATGAATGATGCATAACACGGAGTGGTTTTATAATCTTATCTCAGGCTTCAAATGGGTTCTACTTTGTATTTTCATTTTGTGTGTTAACTTTAGGCTAAATTTTGGCTATTTTGTATTTAGCAAAACTGTTTTTTGGGGAGACTAAAAATTGTAGCTCTCAAAACTGTACCATCCATGATATGGTTTGAAATTACATGAAGTTACAGCCATGATGGCTGCATTTGTCTACAATGATGCTGATGTTGGCTCTTGTTTGGTAACTGTAATAATATTTTATTTAACCATTCAAAATCATGTTTACATATTGCAAGTCATCTCCTTTATGAATTCACGAAAGAAAATATTCAAATGCTGAAAATTTACCAGAAATATTATTTTAAAAAGTTATATTTTGTGGTCAGTACAAGTAATATTGTTCATTTTCCCAGTCTTTGTTTCATAATTTAAGAATTCTGATCCAGATGTTTTACCAGCAGTTTTCAATTTAAACAACTGGAACTGGAATCCGTAGGCATAAGGAATTGAGCAACTTTGACAATTTGCTGACAATTTACTGACTGCCTGATATATGAATGGACTTTAATATAAAGTACAAGAAAAGTGAAAAACTTAAAAAATAGGCCTTTGATTCAGAGGGGGCCATTACAGAGCCATAGGTAAAGCCTCGTCGTGGATTTTGATAACCGGGGGGCAGTGCTGTGTGGCGGGGGCAGGTTGGTGGAATGTTTAGTGTAAGGCCCATGCTCTCGCACGCTTCAGTGAAAGTGTTGATGGCTTGGAGTTTGGCCTTCGAGTGTGCACAGACGCAAGCATTGTCTGCATACTGTAATTCAATGACAGAGGATGGGTCTGTTGTGTCTCTGTAAAGCATGCACTCCCATGTTCCGTCACCAGGGAGCGCATCCCCTGAAGTCCCAAGGGATCCCAGCATCCCTTGGGAGCACTGTATATAAGCCAGCCCCTAAGGCCTGTTCCTCACTCTGGAGTGTCTAAATAAAGACTGAGGTCACTGTTACTTTAACCTCCCTGTGTGCAGTCTCATCTGTGATCGGAACACAATAGGGACGACCTTGGATCTGGCTTGGCCTGGATACCCGCCCTCCTATATGGTTCAGAGACATGGACTATGTACATGCTCATTATAGGCCGTAGCTCAAAATCAAGCAAAACTTGCTTCCACTCTAAAAGTGAGCTCTCAGGTGACTGTACAGTCAAATGTGGGAATTACAGTCTCTAACAGGTGGGACAGACAGTGGTTGCAGGAAAGGGTGGGTGGGTAGTCTGGTTTGCCGCACACTCTGTCCGCTGTCTGCGCTTGATTTCTGCATGCTCTCAGCGACGAGACTCGAGGTGCTCAGCGCCCTCCCGGATGCTCTTCCTTAACTTAGGGCAGTATTTGGCCAGGGATTCCCTGGTGCTGGTGGGGATGTTGCACTTTATCAAGGAGGCTTTGAGGGTGTCCTTGAGATGTTTCCTCTGCCCACCTGGGGCTCGCTTGCCCTGTAAGAGTTCCGAGTAGAGCGCTTGCTTAGGAAGTCTCATATCGGCATGCGGACAATGTGGCCCACCCAACAGAGTTGGTCGAGTGTGGTCAGTGCTTCGATGCTGGGGATGTTGGCCTGAGCGAGAACACTGACGTTGGTGTGTCTATCCTCCTAGTGGATTTGCAGGATCTTGTGGCGACAGCACCGGTGGTACTTCTCCAATGCTTAGAGGTGTCTACTGTTTATAGTCCACGTCTCTGAGCCAAATAGGAAGGGGGTATCACTACTGCCCTGTAGACCATAAGCTTGGTGACAGATTTGAGGTCCTGGTCTTCAAACACTCTCTTCTTCAGGCAGCCGAAGGCTGTGCTGGCGCATTGGAGGTGTTGTTGGACTTCGTCATTGAAGTCTGCCCTTGCTGGTAGTAGGCTCCCGAGGTATGGAAAATGGTCCACATTGTCCAAGGCCGCACCGTGGATCATGATGACCGGGGAGCAGTGCTGTGTGGTGGGGTCAGGTTGGTGGAGGACCTTTGCCTTACGGAAGTTTAGTGTCAGGCCCATGCTTTCGTATGCCTCGTTGACAATGGTTTGGAGTTTGGCCTCTGAATGTATGCAGACGTAAGCGTCGTTCGTGTACTGTAGTTCGATGACATAGGATGAGACGACCTTGGATCTAGCCTGGAGACGACAAAGGTTGAACAGGTTCCCATTGGTTCTATAGTTTAGTTCACTCCAGCGGGGAGCTTGTTGCGAGTGAGATGGAGCATTGCAGCAATGAAGATCGAGAAGAGTGTTGCTGCGATGACGCAGCTCTGCTTGACCCCAGTGGTGGATCCGATGGTCAAGATCACGGCTTGTATGTCGCCCTGGAGCAGGTGGAGGATGGTGACAATCTTTTGGGGAAAGCCGAAACGGAGGAAGACACTCCATAGTCCCTCACGGTTGACAGTGTCAAAGGCCTTTGTGAGGCCAAAGAAGGCCATGTACAATGGTTTGGTGCTGTTCCCTGCATTTCTCTTGGAGGTGTCGTGCAGTGAAGATCATGTCCCTTGTACCCCTTAGTGGATGGAATCTGCATTTTGATTCTGGGAGGAACTCTTCAGCCATAGGGAGAAGACAGTTGAGGAGGATTCTTGCGATGGCTTTCCCAATGGCCAACAACAGGGAGATTCCTCTGCAGTTGCTGCAATTGGACTTGTCACGATTACGGCATCTCTGAGAGCTCCTGACATGCTTGCCTCCTTTCAGATAAGGGAGATGAGGTCATGCATTTGTGCCAATAGTGCTTCTCCGCCATATTTTAGTGTCTCATTCTGGGATTCCATCTGCTCCTGTTGCCTTGTTGTTCTTAAGCTGATTGATGTCCTTTTCTACCTCATGCAGGGCTGGGGTTTTGCTGAGATGATGGCGGGTAGCATGCTGCAGGATGGAGTGGAGGATACTCGAGTCAAAGGCAGAGTCTCGGTTAAGGAGATCTTTGAAGTGCTCCTTCCAGCAGGCCCTGACTGCTTTGGTGTCCTTAATGAGCGCCTCTCCATTCTTGGCCAGTAGTGGGGTGGGGCCTTGGGTGCTTGGGCCGTAGTTGGTCTCACCTGCGGTGAAGGATCCTCGAACGTCATGGCTGTTGGCCAGCTGCTGGATCTCCTGTGCTATCTCCACCCACCATCTATTCTTTAGGTCGTGTTTTTTTTTGTTGGACATTGGTCTTCAGCCACCTGCAGAGCTGTTTTGCTGCTTCTGAATTGGGTTGCTGCTTTAAGTTCCGAAATGCTTTGTGCTTGCGGCTTATTAGCTCCTGGATCTCCTGGTGGTTCTCGTCAAACCAGTCTTCGTGTTTCCTGGTTGAGTGACCGAGCATCTCTTCGCAGGCGCTGGTTATAGTATCCTTGAGGGCAGACCAGGCATTGTGGCCACTCTGCGTCTCGGGGTCATCGAGGGTCGCCAGCTTGGCAGTGAGGAGCTCGCTGTATAGGGCTCTCTTAACTGAATCTTTGAGTGCCCTGGCGTTGATTTTTCTGCGGCATTGTTTCTGTTGCCGTCGCTGCTTTGGGGCTATATTGATGTTAATGACAGAACGGATTAGGCGGTGGTCCGTCCAGCAGTCTTCGGCTCCTGTCATGGCGCGGGTGATGCGCACATCCTTGTGGTCCCTCACTCGGATGATGACATAGTCGAGCAGGTGTCAGTGTTTGGAACGACAATGTTGCCACGATGCCTTGTATTTGTCCCTTTGATGGAACAAGGTGTTGGTGATGTTGGAAAGGCAAATGGAGAGGCAAAAAGGCAAACAGCAGGCACCTCAAAACACTGGAGAAGTACCACCAGTGCTGCCTCCGCAAGATCCTGCAAATCCATTGGCAGGATAGGCACACCAATATCAGTGTTCTTATTCAGGCCAACATCCCCAGCATCGTAGCATTGACCACGCTCAATCAGCTCCATTGGATGGGCCACACCTTCCACATGTCCGACACGAGACTCCCAAAACAAGCGCCCTACTCGGAGCTTCGACATGGCAAGCGAGCCCCAGGTGGGCAGAGGAAATGCTTCAAGGACACCCTCAAAGCCTTCTTGAAAAAGTGCAACATCCCCACCGACACCTGGGAATCCCTGGCCCAAGACTGCTCAGAGTGGAGGAAGAGCATCCAGGAAGGCACCGACCACCTCGAATCTCATCGCCGAGAGCAAGCTGAAGCCAAGCGTAGACAGCGGAAGAAGCGCACGGCCACCCAAGCACCCCACCCACCCGTTCCTTCAACCATCATCTGACCCATCTGTGACAGAGACTGTAGGTCCCGCATTGGACTCATCAGTCGCCTGAAAACTCATTTTTAGTGTGGTAGCAAGTCATCCTCGACTCCGAGAAACTACCTAAGAAGAGAAGAATGGGTAAAGACTCTCTATGCTGGATATACGCACTCTTTCGGCCTAGGAGCAGGTCTGGGCAGGATCAGCAGCCAGTCAGGCCAGTGAGAAGAGGCCTGCCAAATAGCAGTTGTGGGGGTCACCTTGGAAGTCAAGGCCAAGGAACATGACTTCTACCTCGAAGATGTCGTGAAAAGGTTTTTTATATCTGCTGGGGCCAACAGAGCACATAGCTCATTTTGGGGAGGAGAAGAGTGAAGCAGCAGCACCCTTGAACTAGCACTATTTGACGCAGTTTCCAGGTGAAGCTAGGAACCTGAGATGTGCCCCATACCTCCAGTATCATGTAGAAGCAGTGCATCTAAAGAGTCAAGTTATGCACTGCTCGGATTTCCTGTCCTGGCCATTTTACATCGCTCAGGGGTGCCCAACATACAGGCCTACCTCTTGGAAAGGATTAGCCCTAACAGAAAGGTTCAGACATCCTTGTGTCCAGACTGTATCAACTCAGGTATCAACATCTGGGTGGGGAAATTTCAATTAAAAGAAAAGAATGTCCCTACCTGAAGTTTATCGACAAGCCCCAGGACTCATGTGGGCCCTTTGATTGTTGGGGCCATCCAGTGTTCTTTTTTCTGGGCACACCCAGCTAGCGATGCTGAAATGAAGTGGGAAGTCAGGATTCCCCCACTTACATAAATTATACATTTAACGGGAATGTGGATAAGTGCCTGCGGGAGAAAGGAATAGAAGGATATGCTGATAGGCTAAGGCAAAGTAAATAGGAAGGAGGATCATGTGGAGCATAAACACACGGGCCCGAACTTGGTCATAGCCAAGGCCCACCCAAGTGCCGCCCAAAGGACTGCTGATGGCCGCTGAGAGACCGGGCGGTACTTTGCCAGGAAGATTCCTCTAAAAGAAATGACAGTACCGCCCGGCGGCAAAATAACGGCTTACGCCGTCAATCTGGGTGGCAGCGAGCAGGAGCTCCCAAGCTCGGCAGGAAATGCGATCCTCGCCAATGTGCCGCCGAGGATTGAATCGGGCCCAGGAAGACCTAAAAATAAAAATATTTAAAAAAAACACTGGAGCACCTTCAGGATACCCCATAAATCGCTGGCAAAAAAAATTAAAAGCTGTCCACTAACCTTTTTTTGCAGGTCTTCTTACTTACCGTCGGGGTTAGACCTGCCTCCACGCAACGGTCCTTCCCCCTGCTGCCGCCGAGATCACGCCGGCTCCCGCCCGGAGGAATCTGCCAGCTCAGCGGGCGGGAGGACACTTACGCGACTTGGCCATCAGCGGGTGGTTCCCGGCGGTACTCCCCTCCCGCCGGCTGCAGATCAAGAGGAATCTGTCACCAAGGGGAGTCCGCCGAAAAAGCTCGGTGGCAACCGGCGGCAGTGGGCAGTAAGGCTACCAATTTTGGGCCCATAGATTTGTTGGGTCAAATGGTCTATTACCATTCTGTAAATACTATGGAACACTGTTTCATTTACATGCCGCTATCTGGCATATGCCTTCTGCAGGCGCTCAAGAGTGTTAACAAGGCAAAGACCAGGCAATCTAGGTCTGCGCCACTTTCTCCTGTCCTGTGCAATCGGGGAATTGAGCATTCTCCAGGGGGGCAAGGGTCAGGAAAATCCACCCTTTAGTGCTCCATGGAATATTTAGTCATAACTTTACTTCCCCTAAACCCTACAATTCTTTCATGACCTGTTTTAAACCATTTCCTTAATAGAGGAATTAATTGACACATCAATTAGAACAGATTGGACTCAATTTAATGTATTTTCTACTTTGTGATGGAAAAATGTCTAATAACCTTTTGTCTTCCTTCAGGTTTATCATTTTTGTACTCATGTCCTCCAGGTTTACAATAACAGTTTAAATGGAATAACATATTTAAATGTGATTCAACCACTTTGACCTTCACATTTAAATATCGAGCTACAATCCACATTATATTTCAAACATCCGATTTGTGAGTTATCACTTCCCAAGAGCAATTTTTGCACATTGCCCAGATGCTTAATATCCTCAATTTGTTTTATAAGTAGGATCTCCAGAGCCTAAAAAGCAATAGCAACTGAGACAGTTTCTCAAAATTATTTTCAAGGCATAACTTTAAGCTTCTCTTTGTTGAAAATAGCTTGCAAAGGGTTCATTTTAACTATTGTCAGTGCTGTAAAATGGGAAATATAAATCAATCACTCATATGCACTCTGCCCAATTTTCCTTTACATTAGAAAATTGGTGCATTTGTGCATCCTGTTAGTGCCCCGGGCGCATCGCTGGCAAGGACTCCTTGGGCGGGAGTTTAGCGGTGCTGCTACGCCTAGAGATCGTGATGTCAGCGCCATGTGCATTGTCCCGTGAGTGCCCCGGCCCCAAAATTAATTTTCACCCCCTGCAGCAGCGCTGGGTGAAAGCACCAGGAGCTGCAGGAGGCATGTGTCGGGTGGCTGGCCGACCGGGGCAAATTTTAAAAGCGAGGTGGCTGAATAAACAATTTTTAAAAACTTACCTTCTTGTTCCCGCTCCTGATTTGGTTTCTTCGTGGGCTCCTGTCGGAGTCTTGCTTGAGTGCTGGGCTGATCTCACGGCAACACCACTCCAGATAGGTTCCTTTGTTTTCTGCAGATTCGGCAGTGTGGGCAGCATCCGTCTCATTAACGTTCCAGGAAATCTGAACTTTCCAAGAGGGGCAGGACCTCCGCACCTGGTGCTAAGTCTCGTGCCTCCCGAATGTTACCGCCCCCCCAAACAGGGCAATACCGAATTTAACCCCCATTGTCTTCAATCCAAACTGATCCAAAATGACCTGTTTTACACAATGACTGAGTTAAAATAATCCCAAGGTATCGGTTATAGGGCTGGATTTTCGGTTTTGTTAATTTCGGGCCGCTAATGGCGGCGGGGCGGTAAAGCTTGCGCCTGGGAACAGTTTGCGCCTCAGTCAGCAATATTCGGCAGCTGGGCCCTGAGTGTGGGGCAGATGGCTAAGGGAGCCTGTTGCACACCTCTCTGAGGGCACGAGGCCGACTGAGCATGCGAAAATCCCGAGCTAAGCAGCCGGCTTCGGAGTACTCTAAGAAAGGCCTGGGGAGAAAAAAAAACAGAAAAAAAACACCAAAATCATTCCCAATAAATAACTCACGCCAACACAACATAAATCGCAAAAAAAAAAAGAAAAACAATCACACTTACCTGAGGTCGACATTATTTACCTCACTGCAGTAGCTACAGCTCGGACCACCTGCTTTCACAGACGGTCCCAGCACGCCGCTCTACGGATCGGGCGGGAACCAAATTTGAGCCAGTGTCGCAACCGGAGGCGTTGAACACCGGCTCACCTCTTCCACGCCCCGCTGAAACTGGCCCCGAAAATCACGGCGGGGCATTGGAAGCTGGCTGCCTGCCCGAAAGAGCATACCACCACCATTGCCGCCCCTCCTGGCAGAGGCAGGAGGCAAACAAAGGCAGCGACAAACCAAATATCCAGCCCTAAGTATTATAAACTCACAGTTTTTTATGAATATTCTTAAACATAAAATTCCGTTCAGAGTTGTATCACGATGTTCCATACATGAATATAAGAGACAATTAAGTTGAAAACTTTTGTCATGAAGCTGAAACTATAGCTATGATGCTGATTGAAGTCAGTAATACTTTGAGCTTTTGCAAATTTCTTAGAGGTGGTTATGGAGCTTAAGGAGGAGGGCTTAATTTTCCGGCGATGTTGAAGCCTGAGTTTTCATTTTTTGCTCAAAATGGGCGATAGACGTTCGTTTTGGGTGATATATGGGCGATGTATGAGCAATGTGAAGTGGAAAGTCTAGCCCATAGTGTGCTGTAAAGAAGCACTAAAGGATGTCATCATCCACGGCAAATAATAATGGGAACAAGATCCCTTGAAACATTCTCACCCACATCCATGTGCAACTATTTACATCAAATTCGAGCAAGGTCACCATCGCCGGCCACTATCTCTAGCCACTAGCACACAAATTTTTAGCAGGTCTTTCTGAGTGCTTTCCCACCTCTTCCCTTCTCCTCCCTCCACGCCTACTGCTCCTCCTCAATGGGGTCTCAGTGCCTGCAGCAAGGTTGGTAGAAGGTCACTCTGTTGGCGCTACTGCCACAGTTGATGCCCTAGCAGGATGTTCCACACCAGCTCGGGCCCTGGAAGGCCAGCTGCAGACTGCATCACCTCAGCATGAACGGCAGCACTCTGTGATGGATGCGTTGCAGAGAGAGGCAGTGTCAAGGAAATTATGTCATCCTGAGAGAAGACATCACATTCCAACAGGCCCGACATGCTGCTACTCCCCTGGGGCAGAGCCTCAACATCTGGAGCAATCTGAGTGAGCACAGATTGCTGCCATGCTTTGGCAACATTAGATCCCCATTGAACTGATGAGGCTCCAGACACGATGGCAGCGGTCAGTGCCTGTGTGGATTCAAGTTGGCTCTGCATAAGCACAGATTGCAATGCAGCACACCACAGAGCTGATTGATACCACCACGCACTGACATGACATGACAGTCTGCAGGCCTACCATAGCGTCGGCTTGGTGCTCAATGGCTACTGCCACGCCAGCCCGTGCCACCATGTCTGGGACCCCACGATCACTTGATGCATCCAACATCTGTTGGTATCTACCAAGGATGGGCTCCACAGGCTGCTGAGAGGCGTGTGCAACACTTAAGGCAAACTCCTCCATCCTCACAGCTGGTGCATCGAGACTCTCGGCCAATGCCACCCAACAGATCATTGTGCATCCGCAATGACTGTCTTGCGAGATCCTCTAATTCGGGCTCATCATCAGAGTACTGCTGAGCATCACTCAGGCGCGCACTCACCTTCTGGGGAGCTGGGCCCCTGCTCACCCATGTTGTTGCTGCAGGCCACTGGGTCCCAGATCATCACCCACCTCTATTTCCCCGACCACGCCTTCCGCCAAAAATCTGCTGGCCCTGCTCCTGGAGGCCGCTGCATCCACTGTCACATTCAGAGAGGTGTCCTCCGCTTCCTCCTCCTCCTCTCCACCATCAGCCGCAGTGGAAGGCTGACGTGCAGGCCCCTGGTCATCTGAGTCATCATCTGAAAGCACAAAGCCAGAGAAGAGTGGTTACCTGCAGGGGAGGGGGCCAGGACTGGGAAAGGCGTTCGGAATTGCTAGTCTCATGGAAAGTGGTGAAGGATTGTGGTGTCAGGGCTAAGTGGCCTGCTAGAGGCTGCAAATAACTCAACATACTGTTACTGTCCTGAGGGGGTTCGGCCTCACCCACCGCCACTGCACCCACTTGTGCACCCATCATGGCTGATATTCCTCCATAGGAGTTAGGGGTTGGACCTCCTCCGGTCTGCATCTGGTCTCTTCTATTCTGTGTGAGCTTGGCCTGCAAGATTAAAGAGAACATCAGAGTTAGTGCCCTTTTATCCGTCTGTACGAAGTGTCTTTACATAGTTCAGAACATGTTAGTATGTGAGTCTTTAAAGTTCGATGTAACTTCCATTAACTGCAAGTACTTGGTGTGGCAATGCTTGAATGAGGGAGTGAGGACCTAACAGTTACTGTGAGGATACGACTGAGGAGGTAACAAGATGAGGGGTGGGTCTCCACAACCGAGTTTGAAGGTTAACAGTGCAGGCAGGCTCTTGCAGTGGGTGAGGCAACAAATGCGAACCTTGCATCTGGGCTCACCCACGTAGAGCATGGGGTCAGACACATTCACATTGAGAAGAGACTGCACATTGAGCTCGTAACATGGCATGCTCAGGTTAATGTAAATGTATTCCCCCTCAGCAACTGAGTCATGTCCATCCACTTCTTGTGACATTAGGTCACTGTCCTGGGCACCGTGTCACTCGCTGACACTATTTCAGCAACTTCCCACCAGAGCCTTCAAAATGTCTGGGGCTGTGGCCTCCTTTCAGCCTCCACCCTCAGTAATCCTCGACACCTCTCTACGGCATCAAGCAGTGCATCGACGGCGGAGTACCAGAAGCGGTGAGCACTGTCGAGCTGCTGCTGCATCTGCCACCTTCACCCTGTGAGTGAGTGCGTAGGAAGGGATGATACGCACAAGGTGGTGCTGTGACCAATCACCGCCTCAATTGAATCCAGGTGGCGGCAGTATGTCTGTGGTGCAGTTACAAATGATGATTGCCACTTGGATGGTGCCGCCCCACTTACCAACGTAGAGCACAATGCCTGATTTAACGCTGCAATCCCTTTTTCAGGCGGGATCACTGAAGCGGTTGGTAGCGGCAACTGCTGCCTGGCGTTAAAATCTCCATTCAGACAGTGACACCGCCTCAAAAATGGCGGGGCCGAATTTCGATCCTTATGTACATTTGCTGATTGTGTGAAGTGATTCGTGCCAATGTTCTTCACCAGATAATGGCCTAAATGTGTTATGTCATTATTTCCACTGAACCATAATTTCTGGGAATTTTGTGCCGCTCTGCCGATGCTCACGCAGCAACAAAGAAAAGTTTATCATCACATCTCGCTCGCCATTGCAGTCAATAGCGATCGTGAATTTCTTGGATTTACACCCACATTCTCGGCGGAGGGACATGGACTGCAAAACCTGTTCGCTACTGACTGAAATTAATGGAAATCAAAAAGTTCTCTTGGGTTTAAGAGGATGCTGTCTTTGTCAAAAAAGCTTTAGTGAAACCTTATTTGTTTGCTAACCATTGAGACCCCATGATAACAGTTTCATCAAAACAGGGCAACATATCACCATATCAATGTATATAAGAACATAAGAAATAGGAGGAGGAGTAGGCCATACGGCCCCTCGAGTCTGCTCCGCCACTTAATACGATCATGGCCGATCCAATCATGGATTCAGGTCCACTTCCCTGCCCAAAACCCCTTATTCCCTTATCGGTTAAGAAACTGTCTATCTCTGTCTTAACTTTATTCAATGTCCCAGCTTCCACAGCTCTCTGAGGCAACGAGTTCCATATATTTACAACCCACTGAGAGAAGAAATTCCTCTGATCACCTCTCATTCTTCTGAATTCCAATGAGAAGAGGCCCAACCTACTCAACCTTTCCTCATAAGTCAACCCCCTCATCTCCGGAATCAACTTAGTGAACCTTCTCTGAACTGTCTCAAAAGTAAATATGGAAACCAAAACTGCACGCAGTATTCCAGGTGTGGCCTCAACAATACCCTGTATAACTGTAGTAAGACTTCCCTGCTTTTATACTCCATTCCCTTTGCAATCAAGGCCAAGATTCCATCGGCCTTCCGGATCACTTGCTGTACCTACATACTAACCTTTTGTGTTTCATGCACAAGTACCCCCAGGTCCCGCTGTACTGCAGAACTTTGCAATCTTTCTCCATTTAAATAATAACTTGTTCTTTGATTTTTTTCTGCCAATATGATGACCTCACACTTTCCAACATTATAGTCCATCTGCTAAATTTTTGCTCACTCACTTAACCTGTCTATGTCCTTCTGCAGATTTTTTGCATCCTCCTCAAACATTGCTTTTCCTCCCATATTTGTATCGTCAACAAACTTGTCTACGTTACACTCAGTCCCTTCTTCCAAGTCGTTAATATAGATTATAAATAGTTGGGATCCCGGAACTGATCCCTGTGGCACCCCACTAGTTGCTGATTGCCAACCCGAGAATGAACCATTTATACCAACTCTCTGTTTTCTGTTAGTTAGCCAATCCTCTATCCATGCTAATATATTACCCCCAACACCGTGAACTTTTATCTTGTGCTGTAACCTTTTATGTGGCACCTTGTCAAATGCCTTCTGGAATTCCAAATACACCACATCCACTGGTTCCCCTTTATCCACCCTCTTTGTTACATCCTCAAAGAACTCCAGCAAATTTGTCAAACATGACTTTCCCTTCATAAATCCATGCTGACTCTGCCTAACAAAATTGTGTTTTTCCAAATGTCCTGCTACTGCTTCTTTAATAATGGACTCCAACATTTTTCCAACCACAGATGTTAGGCCAACTGGTCTATAGTTTCCTGGTTTTTGTCTGCCTCCTTTTTTAAATAGGGGTATTACATTTGCAGTTTTCCAATCTGCTGGGACCTTCCCAGAATCCAGGGAATTTTGGTAAATTACAACCAATGCATCCAATGTAGTACACGAGTGCAACACATCATAACAAAGCTGATGTGTAACTTTTCCAATTTAACTTCAGCTCCCTCTGCAGTGACTAAAGTTAATCCATTTTACCTTTTTTAATCCTTTCAGCAGGGCAGCTAAAACACACAATAAAACATCTCTTCCACTTAATCTTGAATAAAATACATTTTTACAAAACTGCTAATTAAAAAGTTTTCTCCTTTTAAAAATTTAACTCAACAACCACTGTTGGCCAATTTTTCTTTCTATTCCCATGGGTTGGCCAATTGCAGCTGTGAATTTAAATTTAGTATCGAACAAGCAAATAAGAAATAACGGTGTGTGATAAATATGAATCCCCTGCTGCAAACATGGTATGGAGCCTGAATGGAACTGGCAGTACATCATGTGTTGAACGTTTCTTTTACCTAGTTCAATAAGTAAACTAGTATATATAGCACATTTAAATGCTAACAATTTAACCATACAAACAAGTACAGACTTGAACAGTGTTGTGAATTAATTCTTTTGTTTCATTTATATTGCGCCTGAATTTGCTGGAAACTTGTGGCATAGTAATGGCAAATCAATGATGTGTGCCATTTTTGCAGTGTAGAAGTTCAAGGAAATAATGGCTAAATGTGTTATGCCATGGTTTCCGCTGCTCCAGAATTTCCTGGGACTTTTATGCCGCTCTGCCAATGCCCACATCGCAACCAAGAAAAGTTCATTATCACATCTCCGGCCAGCATTGTAATCATGACGATCGCAAATTTCTTGGATTTATGCCTGAGTTCTTGCTGGAGCCACTTGGACTGAAAAAATCATCATCATCATCATAGGCAGTCCCTTGGAATCGAGCAAGACTTGATACCACTTTAAAAATGCGTCCTTAGGTGGCTGAACTATTATGGCGTAGGTGACCTGGTATTGATGTGATTTATGGCCATCACATGACCCATAGCCTGGGAGGCAGACGAAGGAACCATTAAAGCTGTTATGTATGGATAAAGAGTCAGACTGAACACTGTGAGCTCAAAGTAAAGTGTGACCTTAGTCTTTCATTGCAGGTTTCCAGAGAGTCCCTCCAACCTGTGAGGCCTCCTTAAATATCTGCGCTCCCAAGGGATTATGGGATCTCTTGGGACTCCAGGGGATGAGCCCTCTGGTGGCTGTACAGAGTAACTACAAGTTTATATATATAACAACACTCCCCACCCCCCCCCCTAAAGTCAACAGTGTAACTATTTACAATGTGAGTTGATCTGGGGCCCTTCTTGCCCTGGTTGATCGTCTCAGTGTGAAAGCTGGTATTGGTGCATCAACTGTTGGGCCCTCACTGGGTTGCTGTGCGGCTGGCGTTGCTGGGCTGCCTGGTGTGGTGGGTACTGCTGGGCTGCTGTGGATGATGGGTTCTGCTTCGTGGCCGACCACAGTGCCGGTTGCCACTAGTGTGCATGTTGAGGTCAAAGAAAATAGGGTCCAAAGTGGGTTGCTCAGGATAGTCCGTGAATCTGAGTTTGATTTGGTCCAAGTGTTTCCGGTGAATGAGTCCATTTGAAACATAGAAACATAGAAAATAGGTGCAGGAGTAGGCCATTTGGTCCTTCGAGCCTGCACCACCATTCAATAAGATCATGGCTGATCATCCCTCAGTACCCCTTTCCTGCTTTCTCTCCATATTCCTTGATCCCCTTAGCTGTAAGGGCCATATCTAACTCCCTCTTGAATATGTGGTTTGTTCTGGCAGGATAGTGTGGAATTTTACTTGGAGCTGGTATACTTGGTCACTGCCTTTGTCCCTTCCGACACGGTGTGCTTGCCAGCTCCCCGGGCAGCAGCAGGCGCACGATGGTCTGGATCTCCCGGGAGCTGATGGGTGCAACGCTTGTTGTAATGGGCCAGGCGGGAAGCCTCACCCGCGATGCGCTCGAAAATATCGTTCACAAACGAGTTCATGATGCCCATGGCCTTGCAGATGCCGGTGTCGGGGTGAACCTGCTTCATTACTTTGTAGATGTAGATGGAGTAACTTTCCTTCCTCTACTTTCTGTGCTTCTTGCCCCCCTTCGCTGAGGGTTTAGTGATGGCTTTCTTGGCGCCCTTCTTCAAAGCTGGTTTCTTCTCCTCAGGCATCGTCTTGTTCAGTCAGGCACAGATCTGACCCGAAACACCCTGCTCCCCTCTTTGGCCACGACAGTGCCGGGAAGCTACTTGGGACCTTGTCCATAATTTAATACAAATACAGGATCATTGATTTCAATCTCGCGTGACACATTTGCGCTATCATGGTATGTACTCTGTTGAAGCTGCCTGCTCTCTACCTGTTCATGTAGATCAGGGTGAACTAACGAGAGCCTTGGCTTAAGTGCTCTTTTCATGAGCAGTTCAGCAGGTGGGAGTGAGTGTGGTCTAGTTCGGTAGCTAAGCAGGACTCGGGATAGGCGAGTCTGCAGTGAGCCTTCCGTTACCTTCTTCAAGCCCTGCTTGATGGTTTGCACTGCTCTCTCTGCCTGACCATTGGACGCTGGTTTAAACGGGACAGATGTGACATATTTGATCCCGTTGCGTGTCATGAATTCTTTGAACTCAGCACTGGTAAAACATGGCCCGTTGTTGCTCACCAGGACATCGGGTAGGGCGTGTGTGGCAAACATGACCCGCAGGCTTTTAGTAGTGGCTGCGGATGTGCTAGCTGACATTATCTCACATTCAATCCACTTGGAGTACGCATCTACAACCATAAGGAACATTTTACCCAAGAACAGGCCTGCATAGTCGACGTGTACCCTAGACCACGGTTTGGAGGGCCAAGACCATAAACTTAGCAGCGCATCCCTGGGTACATTGCTTAACTGCGACCATATATTACACCTGTGCACGCAGGACTCCAAGTCCGCATCGATACTGGGCCACCACACTTGGGATCTGGCTATCGCTTTCATCATTACGATGCCTGGGTGGGTACTGTGTGGATCACTGATGAAGGTGTCTCTGCCCTTCTTGGGAACCACTACTCGATTGCCCCACAGAAGGCAGTCTACCTGTATAGACATTTCATTTTTGCGCCGCTGGAACGGCTTTAGCTCTTCCTGCATTTCCACTGGGACACTGGACCAGCTCCCGTGAAGCACACAGTTTTTGACTAGGGACAATAACGGGTCCTGGCTCGTCCAGGATTTGATCTGCCGGGCAGTGACAGGTGATTGCTCACTCTCAAATGCTTCCATAAACATGGCTAAATCTGCGGACTGCGCCATTTCCACCCCCGTGGTGGGCAATGGCAGCCTACTGAGAACATCGTCGCAGTTTTCTGTGCCTGGCCTGTGGCGAATGACATAGTTGTATGCGAATAAGGTGAGCGCCCATCTCTGGATGCGGGCCGATGCATTGGCATTTATCCCTTTACTCTCGGAAAACAGGGATATGAGTGGCTTATAGTCAGTTTCCAATTCGAATTTTAGCCCAAACAGATATTGATGCATTTTCTTTACCCCATACACACACGCTAACGCTTCTTTTTCAATCTGCTTAGGCTCTCTCAGCCTTAGCCAGATTCCTGGATGCATAAGCAACCAGTTGCAATTTCCCAAAATACACACCTGACACCATATGACGATGCATCACATGCTGGTACCAAACGCTTATATGGATCATATAACACAAGCAATTTGTTTGAACATAATTATTTTCTAGCTTTTACAAAGGCATTTTATTGGCTTTTGCCCCAAAGCCATTCGTCCCCTTTACGCAGTAAGACATGCAGTGGTTCCAACAGTGTGCTGAGACCCGGTAAGAAGTTATCAAGGTAGTTCAGGAGCCCTAGAAATGACTGCAGCTCCATCATGTTCTGTGGCCTCGGTGCGTTCTCGATTGCCTCCTTCTTCGAATCGGTGGGCCTGATGCCGTCCACCGCGATCCTCCTCCCCAGGAACTCCACTTCAAGTGCCAGGAAAATGCACTTCGAGCATTTTAACCTGAGTCCCACGCAGTTGAGTCGACTAAAAACCTCCTCCAGGTTCTGCAGATGCTCGACTGTGTCCCGACCTGTAATCAAGATGTCGTCCTGGAAGACCACGGTGCGCGAGACTGACTTCAGTAAGCTTTCCATGTTTCTTTGGAATATCGCCGCCGCTGATCGAATTCCAAACAGGCATCTGTTATAAATGAAAAGACCTTTGTGCGTGTTGATGCAGATGAGGCCCTTCGATGATTCCTCCAGTTCCTGTGTCATGTAGGCTGAAGTCAAATCCAGCTTCGTGAACGTCTTTCCTCCTGTCAGCGTTGCAAAGAGGTCGTCGGCCTTTGGTAGTGGGTATTGGTCCTGCAGGGAGAAACGATTGATAGTTATTTTGTAATCGCCACAGATTCTGATGGTGCCGTCTCTCTTGAGGACTGGAACAATAGGACTGGCCCACTCGTTGAACTTGATCGGTGAGATGATGCCCTCTCGTTGCAGCTGGTCTAGCTCGATCTCCACCCTCTCTCTCATCATGTACAGTACTGCTCTTACCTTGTGACGGATGGGTTGTGCCCCTGGAATTAGGTGGATCTGCACATTTGCTCCTTGGAATTTCCCGATGCCTGGTTCGAACAGCAACAGGAACTTGTTTAAGACCTGTGCACACGAAGTGTCGTCAGTGGGCGATAGCGCTCGAACATCGTCCCAGTTCCATCGTATCTTTCCCAGCCAGCTCCTGCCGAGCAGTGTGGGACTATCACCCGGTACCACCCAGAGTGGTAGCTTGTGCACCGCTCCATCGTAGGAGACCTTTACGGTAGCACTGCCGATTACGGGAATCAGTTCCTTTGTATAAGTTCTTAGTTTTGTGCGAATTGGAGTTGAGACTGGCCTTGAGGCCTTGCTGCACCACAGTTTCTCGAAAGTCTTTTTGCCCATGATGGACTGGCTCATGCCCGTGTCCAGCTCCATTGACACCGGGAGTCCATTTAATTCAACATTCAGCATTATCAGTGGACAATTCGTGGTGAATGTTTGCACCCCATGTACCTCTGCCTCCTCGGACTGAGGCTCTGGTTCATTGTGATCCTCCATGGATCTGTCCTCCTCTGCAACATGGCTGTTTGCAGGTTTAACAGGATTAGCAGCTCGCCTGCACATACATTGGAGGTGTCCCATTGTTCCACAGCCCTTCCAAACATACCCTTTGAATCGGCATGAACAGAAATGATGATTACCCCTGCAGCGCCAACGAGGTGTTAATGGCCTTGCATTAATCACCCTTGATGGTGGACTCTGAGACATCTGTGGATGTGCAGCTGCAGGCATGTGTGACCTGCCCTGTACGTTGCGATTTGAAAAAACATCACTTTGTTCACAGTACTTGTAGCAGCACTTGTGTGCTGAGAGATTTGTTTAGTATTGTCACTGGTGGCAATGAACGCCTGGGCTATCGCTATGGCCTTACTCAAGGTTTGGGTCTCTACAGTCACAAGTTTGCGAAGTATGGTTTTGTGGTCAATGCCAAGTATGAAAAAGTCTCTGAGCACGTGCTCCAAATGTCCTTCAAATTTACAATGTCCTGCAAGGCGTCTTAGCTCGGCGACATAACTCACCACTTCCTGGCCTTCAGACCTTTTGTAGGTGTAGAACCGATACCTCGCCATCACAGCGCTTTCCTTCGGGTTCAAATGCTCTCGGACCAGTGTGCACAAATCGTCGTACGATTTCTCCGTGGGTTTCGCTGGAGTGAGCAGATTCTTCATTCGGTCATATGTTGGTGCCCCACAGACGGTGAGGAGGATCACCCTTCGTTTGACATTGTTCTCTTCTCCATCCAGCTCGTTGGCTACGAAGTATTGGTCGAGTCGCTCCACAAAAGTTTCCCAATCATCTCCCTCCAAGAATTTCTCCAGTATGCCCACTGTTCTGTGCATCTTTGGATTCTCCATCTGTATCTTGTTGCCAGTTGTTATGTATGGAGAAAGAGTCAGACTGAACACTGTGAGCTCAAAGTAAAGTGTGACCTTAGTCTTTTATTGCAGGTCTCCAGAGTGCCTCTCCAACCTGTGAACCTTCCTTAAATCCCTGTGCTCCCAAGGGATTATGGGATCCCTTGGGACTCCAGAGATGAGCCCTCTGGTGGCTGTACAGAGTAAATACAAGTTTACATATATCACAAAAGCTACGGAGCCGAATCTCAGCGGTCAGGAAATTATTCTTTTCTAATTCTTTTAGTTTTGGCAGTCTTTTCTTGCCAGTCTTGCCATCCAGAATCCTGTGAGAGTCTGAAGGCAATACTTTCAGGACCCCACACCATTCTCTACACATTACTTTCAGGACCCCACACCCCTCTGCACATTCCCCTCATCTTGATTATCATGGACAACATGAAGGAGAAGCAAAGGGAGAACGAGCAAGACCGTGAGGCACAATGGTCGGAGAGTGCAGCAAACTCACTATTGGCCCCCTACACAGTGTATATCAAGCAAATGTCATTTGAGAAACTGTCAGAGGAGCTTTCCTCTTCTCACCTTGCACCCACCAGTGAAAACAATTTCTCCACAACCACCCTATCAAACTCCTTCATAATTTCAAAGTCGATGGAATCCACACAGCTTCAGGACCCTATCTCATGAGGAAAAAGGTGCCTGATGTAGGGTCTACCTCCTCCGATATGCATGTACTCTCACACGTTATGGGCCAATTTGATCTACAGAGACAACACAAAAAATAGATTAGGTGCACAGATCTTTGAGTTGGCATAAGTGAGGTGGAGCTGTCAAAGTGACAATTTGTTCAGGGGTTCTGAGTGGAATTTGCAGGCATTCCAACGTGTTTTTCAGCCAAGACATGACGCTGACTAATTCAGGCCACTTTTAAATGGCTGTTTACCCTGGCAACAGACTTTTTATGACTGTAAGTTGCCTTTGGGTTTTGCCCAGAGTAAACAAGTGCATCTTAGCCTGAAAAACTGCCACTCCACCTACACCCACCCACCCACCCCATCACTGCATGAAAAGGCCAAGAACACCTTGCCAGCTCAAGCCTTCCTGCAAAAAAACTATTGAGACAATTAACTTTTGCTCGTTTCTCTCTATTAGTTTAAATAAAACATTAGTGGGGGGGGGGGGGGGGAGAAAATTTGGGGCTCTAACTTTTGAAATCTGGAAAAATTAGCGGCAGGTGCTAATTATTCTCAGCTTTCTCTAAATTGGGTGTGAACGCTCTGGGAAGAAAATGGAGGGCTAAATCAATCACTAGCACTTTCGTTGCAGCGCTAAACCAAGCAGGTGGGGCGGTAGTGGTGCAGCTCTGCTCAATGTCCCGTGCAACCCTGCCAAGATCTGAGGCTCCTTCCCTCCCTTAAAGGGAAGGGCCAGCGTTGCAGGCTCTGCATTGGGACCAGTGAGCTAATAGACAACGGTCCGAGGGACTGCCTGTGATGATGAGACAATGGCAGAGTGCCGGGCTGATCGATCGCGGCCAAAGAAAATTGGGAAAAATTACCAGCATGCATTCGCAAACTTTTTTTTGTCTCCCCCACCAACATCCACTTTAACTTGCACCCTCCAAGTTCCCAGTCTCCCGAACAATGCCTCCTGCAGTTGACGGTGTTGTTGCCCGGCAATGCTGCAGGGGACGGCACCGAAGTTCGGGTCTGGGGCGATGCCCAGGATGATGACGTCCTGAGTGCAAGGGGTTACCACTGCCGCAAACCTCGATGGGAATGTAGCAGGAGTTGTTTCTTTTGCCACGCCCAGTCGGTAAGTTGGTAGTGCCCCATTATCGCACTCCGGAGGCAATAATGGGAAGCGGAAAGGAGGCCAATTTCTCGGCCTAGATTCTGAAAATTTGTGGGCTAAAAATTGTCCTTCACCCCAATTGGGGCAGTAAACTTCTGGGGCCAAGACTTCTTGCACCCGGCCGGAAATCCCGCCCCGACGCGGAATTGGGTCGTACGCCCCTCAAAGGAAGCGGAGCGCTGTCTCCGGTGCTCCGCTTCTTTTGAGGGGTGCTCCCGGGGCAGTAGAGCAGCACTGAGACCAGCGCGGTGCGGAGCAGGCCAGTGCTACAATGCCCCTCTCTTTCCATTAAAGGGGAGGGCCGCTGCGCACTGTGCAGGCCCTTTTGTGGCTGCCACTGAGTCACCAGGGATGGAATCAACTGGGCCAGCAGCCCGGCACCCAAAACAGAGTGTCGGGATGCATGATGGTGGCCCGGTCGACGGGAAGACCACCATTATCGGGCCAACCCAAGAGTCGACCGACAAATAAAAATGGCGGGCTGGGGCGCTAAAAGCCTCACCTTTAAGGGGCGTCCCGGCAGCGGATGTCGACATCCGCCTGGGCGAAACTCGCGGCCCATGGGGCAATTTCTCCTGTGGGGTGTTAAGAACATAAGAACATAAGAAATAGGAGTAGGCCATACAGCCCCTCGAGCCTGCTCCGTCATTCAATAAGGTCATGACTGATCTGATCATGGACTCAGCTCCACTTCCCTGCCCATTCCCCATAACCCCTTTTCACCTTATTGTTTAAGAAACTCTATTTCTGTCTTAAATTTATTCAATGTCCCAGCTTCCACAGCTCTCTGAGGCAGCGAATTCTACAGATTTACAACCCTCTGAGAGAAGAAATTTCTCCTCATCTCAGTTTTAAATGGGTGGCCCCTTATTCTAAGATCATCTCCTCTAGTTCTAGTCTCCCCTATCAGTGGAAACATCCTCTCTGCATCCACTTTATCAAGCCCTCTCATAATTTTATACGTTTCAATAAGATCACCTCTCATTCTTCTGAATTCCAATGAGTAGAGGCCCAACCTACTTAAGCTATCCTCATAAGTCAACCCCCTCATTTCCGGAATCAACCCAGTGAACCTTCTCTGAACTGCCTCCAAAGCAAGTATATCCTTTCATAAATATGGAAACCAAAACTGCATGCAGTATTCAAGATGTGGCCTCACCAATACCCTGTACAACTATAGCGAGACTTCCCTGCTTTTATACTCCATCCCCTTTGCAATAGAGGCCAAGATTCCATTGGCCTTCCTGATCACTTGCTGTACCTGCATACCAACCTTTTGTGTTTAATGCACAAGTACCCCCAGGTCCCACTGTACTGTAGCACTTTGCAATCTTTCTCCCTTTAAATAATAACTTGCTCTTTGATTTTTTTCCGCCAAAGTGCATGATCTCACACGTTCCAATATTATACTGCATCTGCCAAATTTTTGCCCACTCACTTAGCCTGTCTATGTCCTTTTGCAGATTTCTTGTGTCCTCCTCACACATTGCTTTTCCTCCCATCTTTGTATCATCAGCAAACGTGGCTATGTTATACTCAGTCCCTTCTCCCAAGTCATTAATATAGATTGTAAATAATTCAGGGGTCGGCGCAGGGCGTGAGTGGTTGGCGAGCAAAGTAATGACGTCATCGCTAGTTGCCCGCCGGCCTGGGCGCTAATCGCGGGGCACAGCACTGCCAGGACATCACCTGCCCAAACCTTTGGGGGAATTTCCCAAGAGGCGGTAGCGCACCCCTTCCCTGGATGAAAATGCCACTGCTCCTCATTAGCACAAGCCGGAAGCGCTAACGCGGCTAGAAAAAAGGGCAATTGCACTCCCTGAAATCTAGTGACTGCTGATCGTGCCTGCTCTGATCATTGTACTTTCTCCGGCACTGGTCACCCAGCATGGAATACACCCAACCTTTCTCCATAAGACAACCCCTTCATCTCAGGAATCAACCTAGTGAACTTTCTCTGAACTGTCTCCAATGTTTCAATGGTCAGGGTGGTGATGCCTCCTATTTATTTTATTATGTACCCGCATTAAATAATCAGTTTGGTTCACGATCGAACTGTCTCTTTGATTTATTCATTTTCTTTGCATTTAGATCATGTGTTGCCAAAGCACACAGACAGCTGCTGTGATCCAGCCAACAGATAACAATTTGTTTTATGCATAATCTAGAGTGTGTAGGTTTACATAGAGCTATGTCACTGTCTCTTTATCTCTGGTGCGTGTCAGAAGGATTTGGCGCAAGAAACCTACTTCACATTTGTGAGGACTGAAATGACTACAAAATAAGAGCAGATCACAGACCTATCACTTCAACATACACAGAGCACCTTTTCATTGACATCTGCAGGATTGTGTTTAAACCAAGGCAAGGAGCACATTCGCACATTGGGCGCAACATATGTGCAGAGTGGCTGCTCAAAAACTGCTGCATGGTGAGATCTGTATTAAGAGGATTTCATTAGTGCCTGTTATTTGCCTATTGCTGTAAGTGGTAGGACTTCAATTGGTAATTGGTTTAAGCTGTTGGTGGGAGCGGCTATCACACAGCAACAGCTTTGGTCTAAATTGGTTATTTGAGGTAAAGCCTCTAACAATAGCAGTCCTAATTTTAAGTGGCGTTCAAAATTGCAGTACCTCACAGTGAAACATGGGGAGAAACATTCGGGATGTTTGCGCCTTCCATTAGCCCCCCCCAGGCGGCGCTAATGGGGCGCAAACGACTTTTTGCCCAGGCGTGGCGCCGCTACCTACTCCCGCGGGTGTTCAGCGGCAGCGATAGGATAACACCCGTGGGGCATGGCGTTACCGAGACAATTTTCCGGGAGCCGGTAGTGCCCCCACCGCCCCCGGGCGAAAAGTCTCTTCCGCCCCGCTAGCGCCTCCTGGAGTCTAGCAAGAATGAAACAAATTAGTCTACGTAAAAAAATAGTACTGGAAAAATTAATGGGACAGAAAGCTGATAAATTCCCTGGACTTAATGGCCTACATCCAAGGGTTTTGAAAGAGGTGGCTATAGAGATAGTGGATGCATTGGTTGTCATCTTCCAAAATTCCATAGATTCTAAAATGGTTCCTGCAGATTGGAAGGTAGCTAATGTGACCCCGTTATTTAAGAAAGGAGGGAGAAAGAAAACAGGGAAATACAGACCAATAAGCCTGACATCAGTAGTAGGGAAAATGTTAGAATCTGTTATTAAGGATGTGGTGTATTTGGATTTTCAGAAGGCATTCGATAAGGTGCCACACAAGAGGTTATTAAACAAAATTAGGGCTCATGGGATTGGGGGTAATATACTAGCATGGTTTGAGGATTGGTTAATAGATAGAAAACAGAGAGTAGGAATAAATGGTTCATTTTCGGATTGGTAGGATGTAACGGGGTACCGCAAGGAACAGTACTTGGGCCTCAGCTATTTATAATCTATATTAGTGATTTGGATGAGAGGACTAAATGTAATATATCCAAGTTTGCTGATGATACAAAGCTAGGTGGGAATGTAAGTTGTGAGGAGGATGCAAAGAGGCTTCAAGGGGATATAGACAGGCTAAGTGAATGAGTAACAACATGGCAAATGGAATATAATGTGGAGAAATGTGAAGTTATCCACTTTGGTAGGAAAAATAGAAAAGCAAAGTATTTTTCAAATGGTGAGTGGCTGGAAATATTGGTGTTCAGAGGGACCTGGGTGCCCTTGTACACAAATCACTGAAAGATAACATCCAGGTACAATAAGTAATTAGAAAAGCAAATGGTATGTTGTCCTTTAGAACAAGAGAATTTGAGTATAAGAGTAAAAATGTCCTAATGCAATTAAAAAGGGCTCTGTTGAGACCACGCCTGGAGTATTCGGTACAGTTTTCGTCTCTTTACCTAAGGAACTTGCCATAGAGGGAATGCAATAAAGGTTCACCAGGCTGATTCCTGGGATGGGGGTTTTGTCCTATGAGGAGAGATTGAGTAGACTAGGTTTATATTCTCTAGAGTTTAGAAGAATGAGAGGTGATCTTATTGAAACATACAAAATTCTTACAGGGTTTGACAGGGTAGATGCAGGGAGGATATTTTCCCCTGGCTGGAGAGTCTAGAACCAGGGGGTCACAATCTCAGAATAAGGGGTCGGCCATTTAGGACTGAGTTGAGGAGAAATTTCTTCATAGAAACATAGAAACATAGAAAATAGGTGCAGGAGTAGGCCATTCGGCCCTTCTAGCCTGCACCGCCATTCAATGAGTTCATGGCTGAACATGCAACTTCAGTACCCCATTCCTGCTTTCTCGCCATACCCCTTGATCCCCCGAGTAGTAAGGACTTCATCTAACTCCTTTTTAAATATATTTAGTGAATTGACCTCAACAACTTTCTGTGGTAGAGAATTCCACAGGTTCACCACTCTCTGGGTGAAGAAGTTTCTCCTCATCTTGGTCCTAAATGGCTTTCCTCTTATCCTTAGACTGTGACCCCTGGTTCTGGACTTCCCCAACATTGGGAACATTCTTCCTGCATCTAACCTGTCTGAACCCATCAGATTTTAAACGTTTCTATGAGGTCCCCTCTCATTCTTCTGAACTCCAGTGAATACAAGCCCAGTTGATCCAGTCTTTCCTGATAGGTCAGTCCCGCCATCCCGGGAATCAGTCTGGTGAACCTTCGCTGCACTCCCTCAATAGCAAGAATGTCCTTCCTCAAGTTAGGAGACCAAAACTGTACACAATACTCCAGGTGTGGCCTCACCAAGGCCCTGTACAACTGTAGCAACACCTCCCTGCCCCTGTACTCAAATCCCCTCGCTATGAAGGCCAACATGCCATTTGCTTTCTTAACCGCCTGCTGTACCTGCATGCCAACCTTCAATGACTGATGTACCATGACACCCAGGTCTCGTTGCACCTCCCCTTTTCCTAATCTGTCACCATTCAGATAATAGTCTGTCTCTCTGTTTTTACCACCAAAGTGGATAACCTCACATTTATCCACATTATACTTCATCTGCCATGCATTTGCCCACTCACCTAACCTATCCAAGTCACTCTGCAGCCTCATAGCATCCTCCTCGCAGCTCACACTGCCACCCAACTTAGTGTCATCCGCAAATTTGGAGATAATACATTTAATCCCCTCGTCTAAATCATTAATGTACAGTGTAAACAGCTGGGGCCCCAGCATAGAACCTTGCGGTACCCCACTAGTCACTGCCTGCCATTCTGAAAAGTACCCATTTGCTCCTACTCTTTGCTTCCTGTCTGACAACCAGTTCTCAATCCATGTCAGCACACTACCCCCAATCCCATGTGCTTTAACTTTGCACATTAATCTCTTGTGTGGGAGGGTGGTGACTCTTTGGAATTGCATACCCAAAAAGGCTGTGGAGGCTCAGACGTTGAATATATTTAAGTCAGAGATCAATAGATTTTTGGATATTAAGGGAATCAAGAGATATGGGGAGAATGCAAGAAAGTAGAGTTGAAGTTGAAGATCAGCCATGATCTCATGAATGGCAGAGCAGGCTCGACAAGCTGAATGGCCTAATCCTGCTCCTATTTCTTATGTTCTTATGTTCTTGTGACTTACCAGTCACAGCCTTCTTGTTTGTAGATCGCGGGGTCCGTGCCTCGATCTTGCAGCACAACACTCCACTTGTGAGCTGGGCAGTTGCCACGGCACCCTGCTCCCTGGTGGTCCAGCCCTGGCCCCATTTCCCACCTGCAGATTCGGCAGATCCCATCGCATAGCACTGTAAACTTTGCATGTCTTTGCACCCGACTCCCGCCCCCGAGTGCAAGTGGCACATGATATTTTGCGCTCCACTGCCTCTTGGAGGCAGTAAGCCCAATATAGGTCGCGGGACGGGACTTTGGCGCCTGGCACAGGAACTCCGGCCTCATATCTGTTACTGCCCCTGAAAGGGGCGGGACCAAATTTCACCCTGATGATATCTATTAATCAGAATGCATTTACAAAGTATATAACCATAATACTGCTGCAAAAAGCCTTGCTAAAATATTCTGGAGTGGGTAACTTTCATCATGATAACTTTCATGAGGTAGAAATAGAAATGCCCTCCTCAGCATTAAGATTCAGGCTTGCCTGCTGTCGAAGCTCTTTAGCATATTACGTTGTTGAGTTACAGTGAAAAAGCAGAGGGTTATTGACAGAATCACTTGGGCTAACCCACAAACTGAAGAAAATCCAGCCCTATATGTCTCCTTACACTATGTGGCATGAAGTATGTATGCTGGCATACTGGATCTTAAGTGTTGATCTTGCATAAAATTGCTTTGTATTGCTTAGTGAGCAAAACTAAATAGCAATTTCCTGGCTTGCTGTTTCTTTGTGGAAGATAACTGAGCTGATGCAGTGATTTCATCTCCTGAGGAACATGTTTAACTCTTTGATAAGGGATGTATAATTTTGCCTTTTTCTCCCTTCACTGGGGTAGGGACTATGCAGGGCCACTTCTTTGTGAAAGAGGTAGGGTTTTAAGATCTTCACGTGCTAATGTCCCAAACCCCTCCATCACCATCTCTGGGTATGTCCTGTCCCACCACCAAAACAGACCCATCAGGGGTGGTAGCACAGTGGTATACAGACAGGAGGGAGTGGGTCTGGCCCTGGGACTCACCAACATTGACTCCGGACCCCCTGAAGTCTCATGGCTTCAGGCCAAGCATGGGCAAGAAAACCTCCTGCTGATTACCACCTACAGCCCTCCTTCAGCTGATGAATCAGTGCTCCTCCATGTTGCACACCACTTAGAAGAAGCACTAAGAGTAGCAAGGGCACAGGATATACTCTGGGTGGGGGACTTCAATGTCCACCACCAAGAGTGGCTCGGTAGCACCACTACTGACCGAGCTGGCTGAGTCCTGAAGGACATGACTGCCAGACTGGGCTTGCAGCAGCTGGTGAGAGAACGAACATGATGGAAAAACCTACTTGACCTCGTCCTCACCAATCTACCTGTTGCAGATGTATCTGTCCATGACAGTATTGGTAGCAGTGACCACCGCACAATCATTGTGGAAACGAAGTCTCGTCTTCACACTGAGGACACCCTCCATCATGTTCTGTAGCACTATTACCATGCTAAATTGGATAGATTCTGAACAGATCTAGCAGCTCAAACTGGGCATCCTTGAGGTGCTGTGGGCCATCAGCAGCAACAGAATTGTATTCCACCACAAGCTGCAATCTTATGGCCCAGCATATCCCTCACTCTACCATTACCATCAAGCCAGGGGACCAACCCTGGTTCAATGAAGAGTGTAGAAGAGAAGGCAGCACCAGGCGTACCTAAAAATGAGGTACCAACCTGGGGAAACTGCAACACAGGATTACATGCATGCTAAAAAGCGGAGGCAGCATGCTATAGACAGAGCTAAGTGATTACACAATCAACGGATCAGATCAAAGTTCTGCAGTCCTGCCACATCCAGTCATGAATGCTGGTGGACCATTAAAAAACTAACACGAGGAGGAGGCTCCATGAATATCCCCATCATCAATGATGGCGAAGCCCAGCATGTGAGTGCAAAAGACAAGGTTGAAGCGTTTGCAACCATCTTCAGTCAGAAGTGCTGAGTGGATGATCCATGTTGGCCTCCTCCTGAGGTCCCCATCATCACAGAAGTCAGTCTTTAGCAAATTCAATTCACTCCACGTGATATCAAGAAACGGCTGAGCGCACTGGATACAACAAAGGCTATGACCCTGACAACATCCCGGCTGGCGACTTGTGCTCCAGAACTAGCTGCGCCTCTAGCCAAGCTGTTCCAGTGTAGCTACAATACTGGCATCTATCCGACAATGTGAAAAACTGCCCAAGTATGTCCTGTCCACAAAAAGCAGGACAAATCCATTCCAGCCAATTACCACCCCATCAGACTACTCTCAATCATCAGCAAAGTGATGGACGGTGTCGTCGACAGTGCTATCAAGTGGCACTTACTTACCAATAGCCTGCTCACCGATGCCCAGTTTAGGTTCCGCCAGGACGACTCGGCTCCAGATCTCATTACAGCCTTGGTCCAAACATGGACAAAAGAGGTGAATTCCAGAGGTGAGGTGAGAATGACTCCCCTTGATATCAAGGCAGCATTTGACTGAGTGTGGCATCAAGGAGCCCTCATAAAACTTAATCAAAGAGAAGTAGGGGGGGAAATTTCCAGTGACTGGAGTCATGCCTAGTACAAAAGGAGATGTTTGTGGTTGTTGGAGGCCAATCATCACAGCCCCAAGACATCGCTGCAGGAGTTCTTTAGGGAAGTGTCCTAGGTCCAACCATCTTCATCAATGACCTTCCCTCCATCATAAGTTCAGAAGTGGGGATTTTCACTGATGACTGCACAGTGTTCAGTGCCATTCTCAACTCCTCAAATAATGAAGCATTCCATGCCCGCATGCAGCAAGACCTGGACAACATGCAGGTTTGGGCTGATAAATGGCAAGTAACATTCATGCCACACTAGCACCAGACAATGACTATCGCCAACAAGCGATAGTCTATCCACCGCCTCTTGACATTTAATGGCATTACCATCACCGAATCCACCACCATCAACATCCTGGGGGTCACCATTAACCAGAAACTTAACAGGACCAGCCACATAAATACTGTGGCAACAAGAATGGGTTGTAGGCTACGTATTCTGCGATGGATGTCTCACCTCCTGACTCCCCAAAGCCTTTCCATCATCTACAAGGCACAAGTCAGGAGTGTGATGGAATACTCTCCACTTGCCTGGATAAGTGCAGCTCCACCAACATTCAAGAAGCTAGACATCATCCAGAACAAAGCAGCCTGCTTGATTGGCACCCCATCCACCACCTTAACCATTCACTTCCTCCACCACCGCGCCCCGTGGCTGCAGTGTGTACCATCTACAAGATGCACTGCAGCAACTCACCACGGATTCTTTGGCAGCACCTCCCAAACCCGTGACCTCTACCACCTGGAAGGACAAGGGCAACAGGCACCTGCAAGTTCTCCTTGAAGTCACACACCATCCTGACTTGGAAGTATATCGCTGTTCCTTCATCGTCGCTGGGTCAAAATCCTGGAACTCCCTTCCTAATACTGTGGGAGTATCTTCAGCACACGGACTTGCAGCAGTTCAAGAAGACGGCTCACCGCCACCTTCTCAATGGCAATTAGGGATGGGCAATAATTGTTGGCCTTGCCAGTGATGCGCACATCCCATGAACGAATAAAAAATCCGGAGCTTTTGTGGCCAGTTAGATATCTCAACCATATAATCTACCTTGTCATGTCTTTACACCATGTGTACGGACCTGCAAGTAAGTCAGTTACTTGATGAGCTTGTTGGTAGCAGCACCATCATGAAACATGGTTCTTTTACTTGCAGGACTACTTTTGGACCCAGTAGGTGAAGGGACTGGGCCACATCCATCTCTGGATGCACACATTAATTTCCAGCAGCCATGCACCTTAACGCCTCTTTCCACTGGGGAACATTTAGAAGGATCACAAAGTTAGGAAGTAGAAGAGAGACAACACTGACTTTAATTAAGGGAACACACCAGGGTAAAGCAGGTTGATCATAGACACATCATACACTAAAGGAGTTAACAAAAATGTCATTGACCGATACTGGAATGTGTCATACCATAAATAAAGCTACATTTGTGGCCACTGATATACAGCTGGGCTCAATGGAAGGAAAGCTTTATTTGGTATGACGATTGAGCATGTGTGGAGGACTGTTATGCCTTGGCAGGAAAGAGCTATTATTGAAGGTGTGAGCAATTAGATGTTGTCTAATGATAAGCAGCTTGGCCAACAGAAAATTCTTCTCAATCATGATGTGCTCATCTTTTTCTTTTTGATTTTCTTCTACTCAATGACTCATCATTAGCCCCTTTTGCAGGTAAAGTTGTGAAAGCTTGTAAGAGAGATTTTACCGGCCTTGAATAGGCTTTACTATGGAACTCATGTTGGCTGTACAAGCAACGGAATTATTGTTTGAGGATGCCAAACATGCATTCCATTCTGACACTGATGGATGCAATGAGCTGCATTGTACCTCTCCTGCGCTCTTGTCTTTGGGAACTGCACTGGCATACCCTTAGCTCCCGAAGAACAATCCCCTCTTGGCCGTTCAACTAAGGCTGGCACTGTTGACTTTCGCAGCCTCGAAGAATCATGTGATCTACTAGGGTGGTGCACATACACAGGCGCAATTCAGTTCCCATAGTCAAAGACCACCTGTACATTAATGGAATGGTAGCCCTTTCTGTTCATGATTGGCACTGCGTTTGAGCGAGGGACATGCATTGCCATATGAAAGAAGTCAATTATGCCCTGTGCCACACAGTAGCAATGGCGGCCTTTCTCTTGTTGCTGGCTGCCTTCCACAGAAAATGTGATGAAATGCCCGGCCCAGGCAAACAAAGCATCAGTTACCTGCCTGGTACAATTGTGAATTGAAGGCTAGGAGATGTGACAGAAATCTGCATTGGCCTGCAAGAAGCCTGCTGCTCAACACTTCAAGCAGTTGTAATCTTAACTGCACCTGACAGGGCCATCCCGGTGTTGGAACTGGTCTACAAGTCTGACTCCAGGAGTGCACAGAGTTCAATGCTGGCAGATTGTTTGAGACAGGTCTAAATAAGAGACTCTGAGATATAAATTTGTCTTGGGCAGTAGCGAATTAGCATCCCATTTTGCACTTCGCCTCATTTTCTTTTATATTGACTTAAAAGGAAAAAAAATTCAGGTAGCATATAATACAGGCTGTTGATTCACTATCGCCTGTTTTGTATTATTGCCCAAGTCAAGTTATGTTCTCAATCCTGCTCCTGTATACACCAGTATCAATATAAACAGATCACCAAATGGACCATCTAAGGTGCAATGTCATCAGCCTAACCTGCCTCTTTGATTTTCCTCCTCTTTAACTAGAGCAGTTTGTCCATAAGAACACACAAAATTGGATTTTAATGAGCTTATTAAAAACTACAGCTGCACAGGCACTGACAAAAGATCCAGTGCAGTTTTAAAAATCTATCAGGAAAAACTCTACCAACTTTCAATAATCTTTTTTGCCCAACAATAGCAAACTAATGTAGAAACAGACAATTGCTAAGAGACACAGCAATAAATAAGGGCTCATGGAGTTGGGGATTATATATTATCATGGATAAAGGATTGGTTACCGGACAGAAAACAGGGAGTAGGGATAAGCGGGTCATTTTCAGGTTTGCAGGGTGTAACTAGTGGGTTGCCTCAAGGATCAGTGCTGGGGCCTCAGCTATTTACAATCTATATTAATGACTTAGATGAAGGGACCGAGTGCAATGTATCCAAGTTTGCTGACGATGCAAAGCTCGGTGGGAAAGTAAGATGTAAGGAGGACACAAAGAACCTGCAAAGAGATATAGACAGATTAAGTGAGTGGGCAATAAGGTGGCAGATAGAGTATAATGTGGACAAATGTGAGGTTTTTCGCTCTCATAGGATGAATTTAAAACAGAATCTTTTTTAAATGGTAAGAAACTATTAAATGTTGGTATTCAGAGAGATTTAGGCATCCCTGTATAGGAAACACAGAGAGTTAGCATACAGATACAGTAAGCAATTAGGAAGGCAAATGGTGTGTTGGCCTGTATTGCAAGGGGGTAGAGTACAATAGTAAGGAAGTCTTACAGGGCTTAGGTACAACCACACCTGAAGTACTTTGCACAGTTTTGGTCTCCTTATCTGAGAAAGGATATACATTCCTTAGAAGCGGTGCAACAAAGGTTCATTAGATTGATCCCTGGGATGAGAGAGTAGTCCTATGAGGAGAGATTGAGTCGTTTGGGCCGATACTCTCTGGTGTTTAGAAGAATGAGAGGTGATGAGGGGTATTGACAGAGTAGATGCTGAGAGGTTGTTTCCCCTGGCTGGAGAGTCTAGAACTAGGGGACATAGTCTCAGGATAAGGGGCCGTCTATTTAAGACTAAGATGAGGAGGAATTTCTTCACTTAGAGGGTTGTGAATCTTTGGAATTCTCTACCCGAAAGAACTGTGGATGCTGAGTCGTTGAGTATATTCAAGGCTGAGATAGATAGATTTTTGTTCTGTAGGGGAATTAAGTTATATAGGGATCGGGCAGGAAAGTGGAGCTGAGGTCAAAGATCAGCCATAATCTTATTGAATGGCTGAGGAGGCTCAAAGGGCCGCATGGCCTACTCCTGCTCCTAATTCTTATGTCCTCATAACAGCAAGGCACCTTTAACAATAAGGATCCAACTGCACAAGCAGTCCTGAATAAATGTTCCTAATGAACTGGCCCACCAAACACTATGCTCACTGTTATCCTCAACTTGAGTTCATCTGCCATGTATGTTCATCGATTGATTTCCTGCTACAAAAATCTGCTCCACTACAGATGAGCCCTCTGGAAATTGAATTCAAAATACTTATTGACCTAATGTGCTTGGCATAATAAGAGCATAAGAACATAAGAAATAGGAGCAGGAGTAGGCCATATGGCCCCTCGAGCCTGCTCCGCCATTCAATAAGATCATGGCTGATCTGATCATGGACTCAGCTCAACTTCCCTGCCTGTTCCCCATAACCCCTAATCCCCTTATTTTTTCAAAAAATGTCTATTTCTGTCTTAAATGTATTCAATGTCCCAGCTTCCACAGCTCTCTGAGGCAGCGAATTCCATAGATTTACAACCCTCTGAGAGAAGAAATTTCTCCTCATCACAGTTTTAAATGGGTGGCCTCTTATTCTAAGATCACTTTGGTTCTGTCTTCACTAAGGAAGACACAAATAACCTCCCGAAAATACTAGGGGACCGAGGGTCTAGCGAGAAGGAGGAACTGAGGGAACTGAGGGAAATCCTTATTAGTCAGGAAATTGTGTTGGGGAAATTGATGGGATTGAAGGCCGATAAATCCCCAGGGCCTGATAGTCTGCATCCCAGAGTACTTAAGGAAGTGGCCCTAGAAATAGTAGGTGTATTGCTGGTCATTTTTCAACATTCCATGAACTCTGGATCAGTTCCTATGGATTGGAGGGTAGCTAATGTAACAACACTTTTTAAAAAAGGAGGGAGAGAGGAAACAAGGAATTATAGACCGGTTAGCATGACATCAGTCGTGGGGAAAATGCTGGAATCAATTACTAAAGATGTAATAGCAGTGCATTTGGAAAGCAGTGACAGGATCGGTCCAAGTCAGCATGGATTTATGAAAGGGAAATCATGCTTGACAAATCTTCTAGAATTTTTTGAGGATGTAACTAGTAGAGTGGATAAGAGAGAACCAGTGGATGTGGTGTATTTGGACTTTCAATAGGCTTTTGACAAGGTTCCACACAAGAGATTGGTGTGCAAAATTAAGGCACATGGGATTGGGAGTAATGTATTGATATGGATAGAGAATTGGTGGGGTACCGCAAGGTTCAGTGCTGGGACCCCAGCTATTTACAATATATATTAATGATTTAGACAAAGGAATTGAATGTAATATCTCCAAGTTTGCAGATGTCACTAAGCTGGGTGGCAGTGTGAGCTGTGAGGAGGATGCTAAGAGGCTGCAGGGTGACTTGGACAGATTAGGTGAGTGGGCAAGTGCATGGCAGATGCAGTATAATATGGATAAGTGTGAGGTTATCCACTTTGGTGGCAAAAACACAAAGGCAGATTATTATCTGAATAGTGACAGATTAGCAAAAGGGGAGGTACAACAAGACCTGGGTGTCATGGTACATGAGTCATTGAAAGTTGGTATGCAGGTACAGCAGGCAGTTAAGAAAGCAAATGGCATATTGGCCTTCATAGCGAGAAGATTTGAGTATAGGAGCAGGGAGGTCTTGCTGCAGTTGTACAGGGCCTTGTTGAGACCACACCTTGAGTATTGTGTGCAGTTTTTGTAGTATATGTAAGCACTCTAATAATGACTCCACGAGGTAAGGGTATAGTACTTGAACTATAGTGATCTTAGACCTTTATTGCAGCTCCTAGAGTGAGGACACCGAGATGAGCTTCCTTTTATACTTGGTTACCTGCAATGTAGAGGTGACCCTTAGGTCTCCAGCAGTAGCACCCTCTGGTGGTACAGGTATCGTGTATACAGGGTGAAGGTACATTCAGTGGTCTAGTGTTACAGTACATACATTAACATACATACATAAAAACACTCCCCCCTAAGTCTTCCCCAAGTCCTTATTGCCATGACATGGGGAGGTGATCAGTAGTGGACGGTTGGAGGTTGTAGTGAGGGTTGTGTGGGTAACGGGTGTGATCCATGTGTTCATGGCTGCACACATCCATTCCCCCCATCCCCATATGTAGACCATGTGGGTATGTCACTGTTGGAGGATTCCACAGTGCTGGGGCAAGTACATGTTGTTGTGGGTAAGGTACATACATTGTTGATTGGGTTGATGATTTAGTGGTGGGCAGGGTCACAGGATGTTGTGGTCTTCTTGTCCTCCATTGGGGGCTGTAGGGTTGCCCTGATGCCCTTCATGGTGGTGGAAGTCTGGTCATTCCAGGTCCCACCGAGAAAGCTGGAGGGTACTGACCTCTTGCTCCCGATGCTGGCCCTGGTGGCCAGGGGGAATAGGGCCGATCTGGGACAGGTTGCCAGTGGTGGTGGCTGTGCTGTCCATTGACCGCTGTCCGTGCAGTGGGTATGCTCCTACTGGGTGTGTGGGAACCCTCTCTGGGGCAACACATTGGTCCCGGAAGCACAGGCTACATGATCAGGTAGCCTGCTGGACCTGGGTTTCCTTTGGCATTGTCAGTATACATGTAGAATCCGGTATTATTTCTCATTCTATCATTAGCATACATGATACATTGGCTCTGACCGCAACTAACCAACTCGACATTAGTATTTCTCTTTACACTTTCACACATTTGTCAGTTACAATGCTTTCTTGTGTGCTATCAGTATCTCTGTACAAGTTTACATTTGGATAACTGCCTTTGTTAGTTACATTTGTCTAGTTAGCATTACTAGCATCACTGTTCAAAAGTACAATTTTGTCACTTACATCACTTTTTGGAGTATTGGTTACATTTTTTTCATTAGCATTACCGGCATCACTGTTCAATAGTACATTTATATACCTGCATTCATAAATTATACTTTTATCATTAGGGTCGCAGGCATTGCTGTGCCAAGAGTGGAACTGTCTCTTTAATTGTTTTGGGATGCCGGTCTACTTTAAGAAGGCCTTGCAATTTTTACCCCAATCCGGTTCGTCGCACGGTAACAAGTGTTGCTCCCTCAACACTGCCCCTCGTGGTCTGGTCGCGGCAATCTTGATTTCAGCTGCTTCGCCATCTTCTTTCTCTCCACGAGGTAGGCTGCGTGATCCTTTTCTCCCCAGGTTCTGCCACGGATGCTGAGAATTTATCTTCTGCGCCAATCTTCTTCCATCGGAGTCCTGCCACTGGAGCCCGGAAGATGAGGTCTGGTTGTTCAGGTTGGATCATCTTGCCATTGAGTTGTGCAGTCTGTGTCGTCGCGTGCAGTCGAGTCGGACGGTAGGATTTTCAGATGCTGCGATGGATCCAAGTTTGGGGCGATGTAGGACATCGATCTCCGGGGCCCGACGGCCTTCGTCGCTCCAACAGATTTGGATTTGCTTCATCCATCTTCTTCCCAGCAGTGCTGGACCATCACCGGCAACGATCCACAAAGAAAGCTTGTGCATCGCGCCACCATGGGACACCTGGACCTCCATGCTGCCAACGACTGGAATGGTGCCTTTTGTGTAGGTGAGCAGCTTCGCCTGGATTGGGGACATTTTGGGTCGTTTGGCGGGATTGTCCCAGAGTTTCTCAAAGGCCATCTGATTCATCAGCGACTGGCTCGCCTCTGTGTCAATCTCCATTGAGAGTGGAACATGTTGATTTCTACTTCCACTTTCCACGAGGAACTCTCGGTGGAGCAGGTATACACTCGATACACCTCTTCCAGGGGCTGAGCTGCTTCGTCTTCATCAGCGCTGGAGCCCGGGTAATCGGCCAACTCTTCAGCGACTCGATGAGTAAATCTTCTTCAACACATTCGCTGAAGGTGACCTTTAGTGTTGCAGCCTTTGCAGGTATAGTCTTTGTATCGGCACTGGTGAGCCCTGTGGTTTCCTCCACAGCGCCAGCACAGGGCTAGCCGGTTGGCCCCATGTGGCAGACTCAGGGTTGCGGGACTCGGGGCAGCAGTCTTGCCTCTGAAAGGCGACATTCGGTTCACTGTACTCGTCGGGTTAGAGTCCTGGGAGTGAGTCATCATCCTTTTGGAGTCACAGATCGAAATCATGAATGCCTGGCTCACTTTGATTGCCTTCTGCAGGGTGACCGTAGTGTCCGCAGAGAGCAGTTGATGGAGGAGGCCCTCGTGTCTGATTCCAATAACGAAGATGCCCCTTATAATGTGGATAAATGTGAGGTTATCCACTTTGGTGGTAAAAACAGAGAGACAGACTATTATCTGAATGGTGACAGATTAGGAAAAGGGAAGGTGCAATGAGACCTGGGTGTCATGGTACATCATTCATTGAAGGTTGGCATGCAGGTACAGCAGGCGGTTAAGAAAGCAAATGGCATGTTGGCCTTCATAGCGAGGGGATTTGAGTACAGGGGAAGGGAGGTGTTGCTACAGTTGTACAGGGCCTTGGTGAGGCCACACCTGGAGTATTGTGTACAGTTTTGGTCTCCTAACTTGAGGAAGGACATTCTTGCTATTGAGGGAGTGCAGCGAAGATTCACCAGACTGATTCCCGGGATGGCGGGACTGACCTATCAAGAAAGACTGGATCAACTGGGCTTGTATTCACTGGAGTTCAGAAGAATGAGAGGGGACCTCATGGAAACGTTTAAAATTCTGATGGATTTAGACAGGTTAGATGCAGGAAGAATGTTCCCAATGTTGGGGAAGTCCAGAACCAGGGGTCACAGTCTAAGGATAAGAGGTAAGCCATTTAGGACCGAGATGAGGAGAAACTTCTTCACCCAGAGAGTGGTGAACCTGTAGAATTCTCTACCACAGAAAGTAGTTGAGGCCAATTCACTAAATATATTCAAAAGGGAGTTAGATGAAGTCCTTACTACTCGGGGGATCAAGGGGTATGGCGAGAAAGCAGGAAGGGGGTACTGAAGTATCATGTTCAGCCATGAACTCATTGAATGGCGGTGCAGGCTAAAAGGGCTGAATGGCCTGCTCCTGCACCTATTTTCTATGTTTCTATGTTTCTATGTTTAGTGCTTCGGTGAGGTGGTCGCCAAAATCACATGGTGCAGCCAATCTTCTCAGATCTGAAGCATATTTCGCAATTTCATGGTCTTCGGGCCACCGGTGGGTGTAGAACCGATGTCTGTCTGTGAGGATGCTCTCTTTATGTTTGAGTTGTTCTTGTATTATAGTTACGAGTTCTGCATAGGTCTTGGTTGTCATCTTTGCTGGGGATAGCAGGTCCCTGACAAGGCCATGGACATTGGGCCCACAACTGCTGAGCAGGATGGCTCTGCATTTGTCTGCCAGCGAGGTTGGTGAGTCCCCAGCCAGGTCGTTTGCAATGAAAAAGTGTTCTAGCCTTTCCACAAAGGCATCCCAATCTTCCCCATCAGAGAATTGTTGGAAGTTGCTTAGGTTAGACATATTTTGCGTGGAAATTCGTAACCTCGTCACCAGTTGTAGTATATGCAAGCACTCTAATAACGACTCCACGAGGTAAGGGTATAGTACTTGAACTGTAGTGACCTTAGTCCTTTATTGCAGCTCCTAGAGTGAGGACATCAAGAGGTGAGCTCCCTTTTATACTTGGTTACCTGCAGTGTACAGGTGACCCTTAGGTCTCCAGCAGTAGCACCCTCTGGTGGTACAGGTATGGTGTATACAGGGTGAAGGTACATTCAGTGGTCTAGTGTTACAGTACATACATTAACATACATACATAACAGTTTTGGTCTCCTAATCTGAGGAAGGACATTCTTACTTTTGAGGGAGTGCAGCGAAGGTTCACCAGACTGATTCCCGGGATGGCAGGACTGACATATGAAGAAAGACTGGATCGATTAGGCTTATATTCACTGGAGTTTAGAAGAATGAGAGGGGATCTCATAGAAACATATAAAATTCTGATGGCATTGGACAGGTTAGATGCAGGAAGAATGTTCCCGATGTTGGGGAAGTCCAGAACTCGGGGGTCACAGTCTAAGGATAAGGGCTAAGCCATACAGGACCGAGATGAAGAGAAACTTTTTCATCCAGAGAATTGTGAACCTATGGAATTCTCTACCACAGAAAGTTGTTGAGTCCAGTTCGTTGGATATATACAAAAAGGAGTTAGATGTGGCCCTTACGGCTAAAGGGATCAGGGGGTATGGAGAGAAGGCAGGAGTGGGGTACTGAAGTTGCATGATCAGCCATGATCATATTGAATGGTGGTGCAGGCTCGAAGGGCCGAATGGCCTACTCCTGCACCTATTTTCTATTTTTCTATGTTTCTATGCGCTCTAGTTCTAGTCTCCCCCATCAATGGAAACATCCTCTCTGCATCCACCTTGTCAAGCCCCCTCATAGCCTTGTGCTATCTTAATATTTTTCTCCCAGTGCTTTCCGTTGACAGCTATGTATACCGTGTCTAATACAACCTGTTCTAGTGACAGACGGTGGAAAATATTCAAATAGGAGATAATTAGGATGTAAATGAAACATTTAACAAGCAAAGAGATGCAACAGTAACTGGAGGTCCTTGAATGAGTATAGACACTTGGGGTAGAATTTCTATTGGGGTTCCACAAGTCCCCTTCACCCCTCATCCCTGTGCTCGCTGACCTAAATTGGCTCCCGGTTCGGTAAAGCTACAATTTAAAAATTCTCATCTTTGTGTTCAAATCCCTTCATGGTCTTGCCCTTCCCTATCTCTTAACCTCCTCCAGCCCTGCAACCTTCTGACATCTCTGCGCTCCTCCAATTCTGGCCAGAAGCAAATGGTAAAGGCTTCAATAGAAAAGCTCCATAAAGGTTAAAAAAATCCATATAAAACCAAATAATGTTCGAAGACTGTAACAACTTCTCAACTCTATGTAATAACATTCAACTCTTCATCCATGCTACTTGTAGTTAATGGAAGTTAATTCATATGATCAGAGGGATAAGAGGGTTCAAGACGTATGTTCACTTAAAGATGTGAACTATAAACTTGTAGTCAGTGTTGATTTCTATGCCTTGTTATTGTTTTTTCATGCACTTCTACAAAAACTGAATATACTTTATTTATAGAGTGTCACGGATGCAAATTTGTATTGATTCTACAAAATGGAAGAAGAGCTTCAGCGCAATCATATATACAGGTCTCTGCCGTCTTTTGGGACATTTTATTTAAGCTTATTTACAGATTTACACCATGAGTAAAAGGATTAATATGCAATTGTAGAACAATTTCTTACTGGGCTTCATATGTGTATGGCTCTGCCTGGTTTTAGGTATATCAGTGGAGAAGCAGCAGTGTGCTATTTACTATTGTGGTAATTTGCTGACGTTTCAATTCTGAGCTTCTCACTGATGCTGATGATTGAGTTCTTGTGCATGGTTTAATTCTTGATGACAGTAGGAGGCATCCAATTCGATTGCCATTCAGAATTCTATTTAGATACAAACAACGAGGCACTGGGAATTCTCTGACAGATGCATTTCAATATGATTTTGTATAAATTTCCACCAAGGCTGAAACATCAAGGCTCTGTTTAATTCATATTGAAAAAGCGTATGGAATAAGACTGATACGCTGGGATCAAAAAAAATCAATTTAGACGTATTTGAATGATATTTCTCAGGAACTGCCATAAATTAGGGATGTCATGGCTATCAGACTTCAAAACGTGAACCGTTGACAACTTCCTGATTAAATATTCAGCCCGACAGTGAGCAAGTGCTGGTGGCCAGCTGATGGTAGCATGTGTTTGTATCTTTACTCACATGTTGGCAGAGATGTTTTGCTGTTTTGCAGAGCTGCTCACAGTGAATAATGCCATATTTGGAGATGAGCTTCACTTCAGTCAGTTATTATTTATTTATTTACATATTAAAATGATATTTATCCAGGGCAACTGAGTAAAACTTACATTGCACTAAGATCCTCAGGTAAACTAGCTATCATGAATATTTACCCAGGCAAGTATAGGTCTGGACATTTTCACCACTTTTTATGATGTTCTGTCATAGGATCTTTATATTCCAAATCTGGAGACAGGCTGACAATTTTTAAAACCATATGGACATTACCTCATGGAATGAGCTCCCATATTTCATGCAGCTGACATTATAATTAAGAGCAGGCAGCAATGCAAGAAAACAAAATCACAATAATGTCAACAGAATCATCCTGCAATCCATGTTTGTATTTAAAAGAATCTTTGCATTAATTCTCATTTTAAATTGAATCTCTTCCTTAATGAATGGTATAAACAGATAGACGATGACGAAGATCTGTGGCAAGCAATTTATACTCATTCATGCTGATTACTTGGTGCTCAGAAGCTTTTGGGTCAGACCATTTGTAGGTTATAAATCATGTCCCAGAATTCTATTATGTATACTTATAACTATTCTTTAAGGGATAATGCTTCCATCAATACCCTGTCCCCTCACACTAAGCTGTCAATATTAGGAATGAGCTCCATTTCCAATTCTTGCTCAGTCAGTTAAGTACAACGAGTCTATCTGCATATTATATTTTCTTTTATTCTGAACTGGATGAAAATATGTGATATTATACTTCAATTAATTTACTTTCCTTTCTTTTTAATGTCTGCTCCCTATCTGAGAATGGTGGGCAGTTAACCTGCTTCTTGACAGGATGATTCTCCTGGACAGCATGTCTATGATTAGAAACTTGTCTGGAGAATTGCCAGCAGCAACCTACCATTCCATAACATCAAAACGTAATGTAACATAGAAAAACATGGCATAACACAACATAACATGTTGGGATCAAATTTTCCTTCCTCAGAAGTTATAGGACTAGAAATTCGGAAGCGCTCTGCTTGGGGCGTTAATTTTTGAAATCTTGAAAAACTAGCACCAGGTGGTAATGATTCTGAGCTTCCAGTTATTTTGCTGTTAGCTCTCCAGGAAAGAACGGATGTGCTAAATCAAGCGCTAATGGTCACAGTAGGGCGCTGCAAGGGCGCCACCAGCAGAGCGATAATGAATTTCAATTGCAAAGCAATTGGGAATGATCCTTCACACTGACTCCTTCAAGCTCTTAAAGGGGAGGTTGCATCATTGCGCAGATCCTACTTATTAGCATTGCTGGCTGTGAAGGTGAACTGAAACCAACTGAATTCCCAGATTGTAATGGCTGATCCCACTCCCAGCGAGTGAGCTCAACATTTCACTGACCAGGCAATGGCGGCATTGGTCGCGGGAGTGGAACGAAGGCGGACAGTGCTGTTCCCAGACACTGGAAGGAGGCCATTGCCCAAGTCTTCAGGGCAATGTGGCCCCGGGGGTCTTGGCCAGTAGTTGGTCATCCGGAGCCTGGCACAGTGCCAGAAGAAATTCAGCAACCTCACTCAGGTGGTCATGTTGAGTACCAGCCAGCATCTGAACTCAGTCTGTACACACTGCACAAAGCATCACACCTCCACCACTCACCCATCAAGCGTCTCCACCTACTCAAACTCATGCCTTGCATACAATTTTAACTATTCAACTATGACACGCATATCTCCCAAACACATAGCTGTACTCTCACTCACAAACATTTGTTTCTTTTGCAGGCCAAGATTACCCACAATAGGAGGGAGCAACAGTGAACAGGCGGGGGTTATGCACAGCTTCAGCAGCTTACAGACCTTGAGGAGCGAGTGCTGTGATTCATTGGGCACCAGATGGTGGGCGCTATCGCCGTGGAGACAATAAGAGTATCTTCATCCTCTCTCCTTCTCTCATCCCACTTCCTCCTCACACCACAAGTCCTTCTTACTTTCCAACTTCTGATAATGTCTGCATTCCTTGCTCCATTCCTGGCCCCCTGCCCTCACCTTAATGTGAGTCTTGTGCCTTTATGCTTTCAGATAATCAACAACCAGATGAGCAGCCTGTCCCTGAGCCTCCCACTGAGAGTGAGGAAGGAGAATAGGAGGAGGAGCAAAGCACCACGCCACTGCTTCTCTCACCCGCAGGCACCACCTGAGATACTGGCATAACGCAATCTTTAGAGGCAAGTTTAGTAGAGGGGTCTGCACTGGCTGATGCACTGGGGACGAGCAGTCTGCAGCAAGGCAAGGGGGAAAGGATTGTTCAGGGGACAGTTCCCCGGAGGGTGAGTTCGTGCACAATTTCCACTATACAGGGTTCAGATGAGGACCTCGATGGGGAGGCATTCACAAGAAGGGTCATGGGCATGAATTCAGAGATGATAGGTGCAATGGCAAGAGTGCCTGAGAGACACTTGGCAATGGTAAGGAGCGTGGAGTAAGGAGCCTCCAACATTGGACAGAGTTCTGCGCACACCATGGAGCCCAACACGTCCACTCTGCAGAGGATGGTTACTCACTGAGAGACCATGTAGATCAGACCTCATGACGCGTTCTTGGTTGATGTGAAAGCTTCCATTGCAGCACAGGCGGAAGCCACGCAATGTCTTAGTGCTGCAATGCAAACAATGGTTGGTGACATGGAAGCTCAGGCTGCTCTTATGCAGTTTCAGTTGGATGCCATACAAGCTCTGACTGCTGCCATCATTGCTGGGTCCACCATAGTCCACTGGGGAACTCACAATGTTGCAGTAGGCCACCAGTCTGTGTTCCAGCAGATTGGTAGAGGTGCTGAGGTGCAGTCCCAGGGGAGTGGCAGTGGGTTAGTGGAGCAGGAACCTGCTGTCCTCTCTCAGGATGACAGCATTCTTGATCCCACCACTGCCATTCTGCCGTTGCACTTGTCACTGCCTGTCATCCAGCCAGCCCGGACTGCCGTCGTCCAGCCTGAAGTGGCGCAGTGTACACCCGGGCCTTCCAGGCCCAAAGCTAGTCGAGGGGGTCCTGCAAGGTCATCTGTAGTCTCTGGCACTGACACTTAGCAGTCTTCCACCAGCCCTGCTGCAGCCATTGGGGACACACTATATAGGAGGGTTAGATTAGGAAAAGGCAGTGTAAAGAGGGGAAGTAAGGGTTTTTACATGGGTGATAAGATAATGTTGTTGTACATATGTGGTTACTGAATTTGGATAAATTTATTATCGCACTGTTGTAGATTTGGTGCTGTGTCTCATTTCAGTTTTGGGGTGTGATATGGAATGAGAAATTGATGGAATGATGAGGATGTGCTGAGCAACCGGGAAGTGGCCTCGAATTCATTGGAACCGAAGTCTGATGAAGCAGTCATTGACCTCCCTTGCACAAGGCCGATTGTGTGGTTGCCTCCTCCGTCACTGCTGTTCATGCTTCTGTTCCTCCTCCTCTTCTTCATCCTCACCCTCGTCCTCCTCATCCTGAGGTGGTGCAGCTATGCCTGGTGGCAATGGCTGCGCCCTCATGATGGCCAAGTTGTGCAGCATGCAGCAGACAATGATTAAAAGGGTCACCCACTCAGCCGAGTACTGGAGGGCTCCTCCCGAGCGATCAAGGCAGCAGAACCATTTCTTGAGCACTCCGATGTTCTGCTCAAAGATGTTTCTGATGGCAGCATGGCTCTCATTATATGAGTGCTGGGCAGGAGTGTTGGGGTTGTGGAGGAGAGTCATGAGCCAGTGGAGAGCGGATAGTCCTTGTCTCCGACCAGCCAGCTGCGTGCTTCATGTGGTGACTGGAACAGAGCTGGCACACCAGTCTGGCACAGAATGAAGGCATCGTGGCTGCTGCCAGGATAGCAGGCATTGACGGCGAGGATTCGCTGTGTGTGGTCACACACCGACTGCACACTAAGTGAATGTTAGCCTTTGTGGTTATGGAATACTTGAGGATTGTGATGCAGTGCCCGCAAAGCAATGTGTGTACAGTCAATGGCGCCCTGCACCATGAGGAAGCCCACTATCTTGGCAAAGCCACATGCACGCTTGTGCTGCTTCTCTCTGGTAATAGGGAAGGAAATGTAGACCCTTCTCCTTCTGTAAAGAGCATTTGTGACCTCACGGATGCAGCAATGGATGGTGAACTGTGATATGTTAGATTTGTCTCCTGTTGTACACTAGAAGGATTCGCTGGCGTAGAAATTGAGGGCAATGGTGACCTTGACTATCATTGAAAGAGCCATCTCACCCTGGCCGGAGGCTCAAGGTCTGTTTGCAGGAGGAGGCAGAGCTCTCTGACCATGTGCTTGGTGAAGCGGAGCCTTCTAAGACACTGTTCCTCAGTGAAATTAATGTAGGAGAACTGCTGCTGGAATACCCTGGGAGGGTAAGGCCTCCTGTTGAGAGGCCTCTTGGCCCTCCTCCCTCTGGCCACATTTTGCAATCGTTCTCTCTGCCTCCACTGCCTCCGACATTGACGCTGGAGGACGAGATCTAGTGACAGTACAGCCCTCATTAACGTATGGAAATGTTGCACTTTGAAATCTCACCGAAATGAAAGTGAATAATTTTTCTGAGGCAGAAAACTGCTGAAAGTGAAATATGCTGAAATCGCTCAAAGGCTTGTTTGCCTATGTCAAACTGACAAGGCAGCATTCTTTGCTAACTAAAAATAAATCAGACGTTGACGCCTTTAAATACCACTTCTCCAGCAGCCATCCAACAGCACACCGCCTCCTCTTGCGGCTGTTGTTAACGGCAGGCGCTTAGGCAGGAGGCGAGTGAGGATTTCTAACCTGGGGCAGTAACGAAGCGCTGCGCACCGAATAATGTCATGATCATCGGGACGCTTGGGACAGAGGCGGTAAGCCTTAGCACTAGTGCAAAACCGGCAGAGAAGTCTGTAGGCGTCGTTCAATTCGCTGCGTCTGGTCTCAAACCTATTTGCGCCCCATTACCGCCCCCTGGAGGTAATAACGGGAGAGTGCAATGGAGGCCAATTTCTCCCCCATCATTTTTAATTTAAGAGGAAAGTCTATTGTTGAATTAACTTGAATATCGAAGTGAGAACTAGCTAAAACAATTCGAGAACACATTGGTCCAAATAGCATAAAGCAAACATCATAATAAGCAGATTTCAGGGATATGTAAGGGTACATTTCACCAGATCCCATTTCTGGCACCAAGCCTCACTTGAAGGGAGAATGATCAGAGAAACAGGCATGGCGCTCAGGTCAGCAAACGTTATCCACAGTATTTGTAACTACCCCTCTCCCATTGAATGGAAAGTTCAAATATATGGGAAGTAAACATTTCTTTGAGCTTGATATGCTTCAGATATTCCAGTTAGACTGTAATTCCCGTATTGGACTATACAGTCACCTGAGAACTCACTTTTAGAGTGGAAACAAGTCTTCCTCGATCTCGAGGGACTGCCTATGATGACATCAGACATCTAAATCCTATACTGAGCTCTAAAAAGATAAGCCAAAAATCTCCAATCTATTAGCTCACTGGAGGGCTGAAGAACCTTCGTGTTAGAGTCATTAGGGACCTGGTAGTTGCTGTGGACCTTAATCTGGCTCTTATGTTATGTAAGATCGAGGGAAATTTTATTTGATAGCAAAGGCTTTTCCCAGTCTTGTTATGTGTTTGTTGCTTACCACATCTAATGGCCCAGAGGTCAAAACCATAGCAGCAATATAGAGCACTCTGGAAAAATATGGACACGTCTAAATACATGAGCAGTTGCTAGAATGCTGTGTATTCTCTCTCTGTGATACTGCTGCAAACCTAAAAACTGAATTGTTGTTCTGATCCCTTGTGAGGCAATGTTAAAAAATTAAGCAAAATGTCAGCAGAATTTATCGGATTAAATTTCTTTCTCATCGACTCCCAGATTTGGTAAAGAAGTGAGACAACATTATTTCCTTCTGCCATATCCAGACTGCTTGGGTGTTACTATTCACTAAAGGGTGGACCCCAGTTCCAAAAAGGATCACCCTTTTTTCAGGGCCTGTTGCAACAACACCTCTAAAGCTATTTTCTGCAGCACAAACTCACCATTCCTTTACTACTGTAAGAGTGAGCTTTTCGAGCTGATACAGCCAAGTGTCCAACCTTTGACCCCCTTACTCCCAGTGGGTCATGCCATGCATGCCAGGATTGGCGTAACTTCATGCAAATGAGCTTACCTTGCATTAGTGCGCAAAGCGATATTTCAGCAATTCAGGTGAGTGCAGCATCCAAAGAGCAGTGTCACTGGGATTGCTGGAATTTCATTAATGGCCTCATGGGGTTAGAAGTTAACTATGAGTAGAAGTTATCTAAGGAAAACAGAAGTTATTCGGGATATGCATTTTGACAACCAAAGAGTTTTATCATCAGCCAGGCATTGCTGTGATGAGCACGAAAAGAAAGATTTTCACAGTTCAGTCCATGGCAAAGCTTCACCATGGTGATGTGCAGGTTAGTGCTCTAATTTATGATATGGGTTAAGAAGCAGAGCAAGAGAGTAATGCTTTCACATTTGAGTCAGAAGATCAGAAAAATAACTTTGAAACTGTGATGCAAAAATCTGATGAATCCTTTAAATTTGATGAATGCTATGTGGCAAATGTAATAACCGATGAAAGGGCATTTTAACCACAGACAGTCAGAAAATGAGAAAAACTATAGATCAGTCATTCAAAATCTTTAGGAATTGGCTGCAATCTGAATTTGGATCACACAAAAACTGGCATATACGGATCACAATTGTGATTGGCATTGCTGACAAAAACCTGTCACAGAAAGTGCAAATTGAATTCTGAAATGAGGATCTTTTCTTAGTGTTACTGAGTTACAGATCATCACCAACTGCAACAACAGGTATTAGCCCAGCACATTTCATAATAAAAAGACAGATTACAACTACAGTTATCGCACAGGACAAAAATCTGAGGCCAAAATGGCCAAGTAGAAAATGGACAGAAAATCGGGCAATCTGCATTCTTTGGTTGAGCTCCAACACAATGATTATTGGAATGGTATATTGATGACTGAACCTCCTGCTTATCCATTGCAATGCTGACCCTGCAGCTGACAAAAAAGATTTTCCTCTAAGTACCAACCTTTATTTCATCATGAAAAGTCCAGTGCTCCTATGAGGTGCTCCCTCAGTGACTTCCGCATGGGAGAGGGAAGGCTGTTGTGGCTTAGTCAAGCGCTCATGAGATGCTAATGTTTGGCGACCTCTAGGAATCAGGCCCAGCTGCAGACTAGTAAACTCAGTGGACTTCGGGACAGTCCAGACAAGGTAGGTTTCAGATACCAACGGAGCATTAGTGGAGGGAGTCGAGTGCCCAGATATGTTGTCATCATGAGGGATGGGAGCATGCGCTATTCCAATTGCAGGACTACTAACTGGGTTGTGCCTCAGCTCTCCCACTGATCTGTTCAAGGTGCAGAAGATGGTGAAGCCCAGCGCCTGATTGGCACTGATATGAGCATCACTCAGAGATACTAATAATGATGCCAGAGACACCTGCATGGAGGGCCCAACTGTTGCATCCATTGAGGTGACCACATGCTGCATGGTTGGCTGCAGAATACTGGTGCCATGCACCAGAATGCAACTCAGGCTGGCAGTTGTGATTAGAGGAGAGGCATGGGAAGCAGAAGAAGGAACGATTACTGGTGGTGGGGCTAAAGTAGGGTGGTGCAAGGCTGTGCAGAGAGTAAGAGGTTTGAAATGGAGTCTTGCCTTGGCAGACTTGGTGAGGTCAATAAGTTCCTTCCTGCAGTGTAGCCAGATCTTGGGCGCAATGTTTGTGGCATTGACATGCTCTGCACCCTCTCTCCATTGTCAAAGTTTGAAGGGCACCTACCAGCAATCAAAGGGGTGTAGGACGACCTTCCTGCTGCTCACTTGCTCAATGAGCACTTTCATCAGTAAACCTGGGGGTCCTGGTCAAAATCATTTTTCCAGCAGATTCTGAAAATTGATTGGCAATAATCAGCATTAAAAGTGCACCTCTCCTTAAAAAGGAAGAGGCTGCCTTCAAATAGCAGCAGCCCAGATAGATTTCCCACCATCTGAAATTGCAAGCTGCCTATAGGGTCCTATGATTAGCTCTGGCAGCTTTCTGATTACATTTAAAAGAGGATCGACCATGAAAATGGATCGGCCACTCACTAACATGATCGGGTCGACAGAACAGATGCCCCATCCACCGCCTGCCCAATCAGTGCTCACACACCAAAATTTGATATTTCAGGAATGTTTGGCCATTCATTCACAGAAAGGATCAAGATATAAAGGGGGAGAAATTCACTATCCTCCCGTTTGGGGCGCTAATTTTTAAAAGTTTGAAAAGTTAGCGCCAGGTGCTAGTGATTTAAAACTTTTTAAAAATTTGCTGTTTGCACTCCAAGAAAGAAGTGGAATGCTGAATCAAAAGTTCCAGTTCCTTCTCACAGCACTAACAGAAGCATGGAGGGCAGAGACCTCAAGCACAGTGCCGGGCTGAATGATCATGGGGAGGAACCCACGAAAAATATAACAAGAAAATATATATTTTTTAATTTACGTCGCACATCTTTATTTTGGCCAGCAAATTCATTGGAGCAGCTCCCATTCTCCCAGCATTTCTCTGTGTAAATGGTGAAGTAATGCCTGGAGAGGGGGAGCAAGTTTTTCATAGAAACATAGAAAATAAAAAATAGGTGCAGGAGTAGGCCATTCGGCCCTTCGAGCTTGCATCACCATTCAATAAGATCATGGCTAATCATTCCCTCAGTACCCCTTTCCCGCTTTCTCTTCATACCCCTTGATCCCCTTAAGCGTAAGGGCCATATCTAACTCCCTCTTGAATATATCCAATGCACTGGCATCAACATCTCTCTGCGGCAGATAAGTCCACAGGTTAATAAATCTCTGAGTGAAGAAGTTTCCCCTCATCTCAGTCCTAAATGGCCTACCCCTTATCCTAAGACTGTGTCCCCTGGTTCTGTACTTCCCCAACATCGGAAACATTATTCCTGCATCTAACCTGTCCAGTCCCGTCAGAATCTTATACGTTTCTATGAGATCCCCTCTCATCCTTCTAAACTCCAGTGTATAAAGGCCCAGTTGATCCAGTCTCTCCTCATATGTCAGTCCAGCCATCCCTGGAATCAGTCTGGTGAACCTTCGCTGCACTCCCTCAATAGCCAAAACGTCCTTCCTCAGATTGGAGATCAAAACTGAACACAATATTCCAGGTGAGGTCTCACCAAGGCCCTGTACAATTGCAGTAAGACCTCCCTGTTCCAATAGTCAAATACTCAAATCCCCTAGCTATGAAGGCCAACATACCATTTGCCTTCTTCACCGCCTGCTGTACCTGCATGCCAACTTTCAATGACTGATGAACCATGACACCCAGGTCTCGTTGCACCTCCCCTTTTCCTAATCTGCCACCATTCAGATAATATTCTGCCTTTGTGTTTTTGCCCCCAAAGTGGATAACCTCACATTTATCCACATTATACTGCATCTGCCATGCATTTGCCCACTTACCTAACCTGTCCAAGTCACCCTGCAGCATGTTAGCGTCCTCCTCACAGCTCATACCGCCACCCAGTTTAGTGTCATCTGCAAACTTGGAGATATTACACTCAATACCTTCATCTAAATAATTAATGTATATTGTAAATAGCTGGGTTCCCAGCACTGAGCACTGTGGCACCCCATTAGTCACTGCCTGCCATTTTGAAAATAACCCGTTTATCCCGACTCTCTGCTTCCTGTCTGCCAACCAGTTCTCTATCCATGTCAGTACATTACCCCCAATACCATGTGCTTTGATTTTGCACACCAATCTCTTATGTGGGACCTTGTCAAAAGCCTTTGGAAAGTCCAAATATACCACATCCACTGGTTCTCCCTTGTCCACTCTGCTAGTTACATCCTCAAAAAATTCCAGAAGATTTGTCAAGCATGATTTCCCTTTCATAAATCCATGCTAACTTGGACCGATCCTGTCACTGCTTTCCAAATGCGCTGCTATTTCATCCTTAATGATTGATTCCAACATTTTCCCACTACTGATATCAGGCGAACCGGTCTATAATTACCCATTTTCTCTCTCCCTCCTTTTAAAAAAAGTGATGATACATTAGCTACCCTTCAGTCCATAGGAACTGATCCAGATTCGATAGACTGTTGGAAATTGATCACCAATGCATCCACTATTTCTAGGGCCACTTCCTTAAGTACTCAGGGACTATCAGGCCCTGGGGATTTATCGGCCTTCTATTCCATCAATTTCTCTAACACAATTATCCGCCTAATAAGGATATCCTTTAGTTCCTCCTTCTCACTAGACCCTCGGTCCCCTAGTACATCCGGAAGGTTATTTGTGTCTTCCTTCGTGAAGACAGAACCAAAGTATTTGTTCAATTGGTCTGCCATTTCTTTGTCCCCCATTATAAATTCACCTGAATCTGACTGCAAGGGACCTATGTTTGTCTTCACCAATCTTTTTCTCTTCACCTATCTACAGAAGCTTTTGCAGTCAGTTTTTATGTTCCCGGCAAGCTTCCTCTCGTTTTCCCCTCTTAATTAAACCCTTAGTCCTCCTCTGCTGAATTCTAACTTTCTCTCAGTCCTCAGGTTTGCTGCTTTTTCTAGCCAATTTATATGCCCCTTCCTTGGATTTAACACTATCCTTAATTTCCCTTGTTAGCCACTGTTGAACCACCTTCCCCATTTTATTTTTACTCCAGACAGGGATGTACAATTGTTGAAGTTCATCCATGTGATCTTTAAATGTTTGCCATTGCCTATGCACAGTCAACCCTTTTACTATCATTTGCCAGTCTATTCTAGCCAATTCACGCGTCATACCATTGAAGTTACCTTTCCTTAAGTTCAGGACATTGATTGTACAAAGCATTTTTTTTATCATATCTGTTACCGTTCATATTGCACCTCACTGTGGAATAAAGTAGTTTAGGAACCAAACCAAAATTTAGCTCAACTCGTGTTAAAACCATTTTCAGGAACAAAATAAACTTTTATTTTGAAGAGCATGGAGAGCCAGCATGGATTTGTTGAAGGCAAATCGTGTCTGGCTAACTTGATTGAATTCTTTGTTGAGGTAATAGAGAAGATTGAAAAAGGTAGTGCAATAGATGTTGTACATATGGACTTTCGGAAGGCATTCAACAAAATACCATTCAGGAAGCTTATTAAGAAGAAGTACATGGAATTGAGGGGAACATGGCAGTATGGATACAAAATTGGTTTAGTGACAGGAAGCAAAGTGTGATGGTGGATTGATGTTTTTCAGACTGAGAGGTGTATTTTTATATTCGTTCATGGGATGTGGGTGTCGCTGGCAAGGCCAACATTTATAGCCCATTCCTAATTGCCCTTGAGAAGGTGGTGGTGAGCCACATTCTTGAACAGTTGCAATCCGTATGTTGAAGATATTCCCACAGTGCTGTTAGGGAGGCAGTTCAAGGATTTTGACCCAGCGACGATGAAGGAATGTTGATTTACTTCCAAGTCAGGATGGTAAGTGACTTAGAGGGGAACTTGGAGATCCCATGCGCCTGTTGCCCTTGTCCTTCTAGGTGGTAGAGGTTACGAATTGGGACGTGCTATCGAAAAAGCCTTGGCGAGTTGCTGCAATGCATCCTGTAGATGGTACACACTGCAGTCATGGTAGGCCGGTGGTGGAAGGAGTGAATGTTTAAGGTGGTGGATCGGGTGCCAATCAAGCGGGCTGCTTTGTCCTGAATGATGTCAAGTTTCTTGAGTGTTGTTCGAGCTGCACTCATATACTCACTCAATTTCGACACTAGTATATTAAAAATGGCACGATTTTGAAAAGTGTAGATGAGCAGAGAGATCTTGGTGTCCATGTACACAAATCCTTAAAGGTTGATGAGGTAGGTTATGGGTTACTTGGGTTTATTAATAGAGAAATAGAATATAGAAGCAAAGAGGTCATATCAGAACTTTATAAACCCCTGTTCGTCCTCAGCTGAACTATTGTGGACAATTCTGGTCACCACACATTAGGAAAGAAGTAAAGGCCTTAGAAAAGGTACATAAGAGATTTATCAGGATGTTACCAGGGATGAGGAACTTCAGTTATAATGGCCCCAATTTTGCCCAGCACTGGGCACCGTTTTTTTGGCGACCAGTGATTTTTCTGGCGCTGAAGCTTCGAAACATAGAAATTTACAGTGCAGAAGGAGGCTATTTCAGCCCATCGTGTCTGAGCCATCTGACAAAGAGCCGCACGGCCCTTTGTCAGCAGCCCTAAAGGTTATATACAAACCCATGAACAATGAAGGAAAGGCAAAGAGCACCCAGCCCAACCAGTCCGCCCCACACCACTGCAATGCCCCTTCTACTAAAAACATCGACACTTCACCCCAACTTAGTTTAAAGATTCCACAATGTTGGGGCGCCGGCGTCAACTACCAGCTCCAGAATGTTTGGCGCCATACATTTTGGCGCTGGTATACATTGAAAAGTACCATAAGCACCATTTCGAGATATAAGGCCAAGTTATGTTCTATGTTCCTGCACCTATTTTCTATGTTTTCTATGTTTCCTCATTAAAGATATTTTTTAAATCAGTGCATAGACACTAGAAATACCATAGGAAAAAGCTTTACCTGCAGTTAAAGAAAGCCTCCTGGTCCGCTCCTATCCCCGGCCGAATGGACTCCCTGGCTATTTTACACAAACTTTATGGAACTTTAAAAATAAAACAGATCAAAGAAAACTTACCATTAATGCTACTCCTTTCAATAATAGAACTGTAAGCATTTAAATAAAAAATAAATCTTTATCACTTTTTCCATCGATGTCCCAAGTGTCCTAAAATTTTTTAAGATATTCCTGAAGTCCTGGGAAGCCTTCTAAATCCACACTGCAGGCAAAATCATCAGATAAATAGGAGTCTTCAACTGAAAAACATCCAGGACAGCCTTCTCAAAATCCTCCATGCAGCCGACTCGACCTGTTGCTATCCCCAGCCGAATGGTGATCCACACAGTCCCCACTCGTGCTGATTTTTTAATATTGTTTTACTGCGCATGTGCAGATTTAAAAAAAAAATAACATTTGAGCGCATGCACTGAGCGTTTTAGGTGCACACTCTAAGCACCGCCCCCCGAGATCGACTTGGGTAGCGCCAGCGCGACAGGATGCGTATGTTTGCAGAAAACTTGCGATTTTGTTTGCCAGCGCAGACGGTCCACAACAAAATGTGTGTACAGGTCCGTGTACGCCTTTATTTTTTCTTGGGGAAAATTGGGGTCAAGCAGAGATTGGAAAAGTTAGGACTGTTCTCCTTGGAACAGAAACGGTTAAGAGGTGACCTAATGGAGGTTTTGATTGAGTAAATAGAGAAACATTATTCCCTCTGGCGAGTTAGTCAATAACTAGAGGTTATAGATTCAAAATCACTGGAAAAAAATCTTCAGGGTACATGAGTAGAAATGATTTCACCCAGAGATTTGTTGAGATCTGAAACGCTTTATCTGAAAAGGTCGTGGAAGCTGATTTCAGAAATAATTTTGAAAAGGAGTTGGACAGAGACCTGAGGATGAGGAACTTAGAGGGCTATGGACAAAAAGCGAGGATGTGGGACTAAGCACGACTGCTCTTCCAAAGACCCAGCACAGGTACGATGGGCCAAATTGGACTCGGAGTGCAGCGGCAGGTCAGAATGCAAAGGTAAGAGTTTGGTAAGTGGAGAGTTCGGGCAAGTGGGAGCGGGAGGTGTTGCTTTGTTTTGTTTTCCCCACCAGTGCTGACTCCCCGACCTGGGAGGAAAAGAATACGAAGTGTGACGTCACAGCAAGAGGTGCGGGGACGTCGGAGCGGCCTATAAAGGCCAGCTGGTGCAGCTGCAGCAGGGAGAAAAGGCAAAAATAAGGAGAAAGAAATCGAAAGGTGATGTCACAGACAAAGGAGTAAGAGATTGGTGAGTAGTTTTTTTCTTTTTCTTTTTTTTAATCAGTAAGTAAACTTTAGCATTATTGTTCCCAAATTAAGTTAATCTAGGGGTTAAGTCATGGCAGGAGAGCTCGGACATGTGTTATGCTCCTCCTGTACTATGTGGGAAATCAGGGACACTTCCAGTATCCCTGTTGACTAAATACGCGGGAAGTGTATCCGGCTGCAGCTCCTGACAGACCGTATTGCAGCACTGGAGCTGCGGGTGGATTCACTCTGGAGCATGCACGATGCTGAGGATGTCGTGAATAGCACGTTTAGTGAGTTGGTCTTACCGAAGGTAAAGCTTACGCAGCCAGCTAGGGGATGGGTGACCAACAGGTAGAGCAGTGGAAGGAAGGTAGTGCAGGGGTCCCCTGCGGTCATCCCCCTGCAAAACAGATACACCATTTTGGGTACTGTTGAGAGGGATGACTCATCAGAGGAGGGCAGCAGCAGCCAAGCCCATGGCACCGTGGGTGGCTCTGCTGCACAGGAGGGCAGGAAAAAGAGTGGGAGAGCTATAATGATAGGGGAATCTATTGTAAGGGGAATAGATGGACGTTTCTGCGGTCGCAATTGAGACTCCAGGATGGTATGTTGCCTCCCTGGTGCAAGGGTCAAGGATGTCTCGGAGCGGGTGCAGGATATTTTGAAGGGGGAGGGTAAACAGCCAGTTGTCATGGTGCATATAAGTACCAACGATGTAGGTAAAAAACGGGATGAGGCCCTACAAGATGAATTTAGGGAGCTAGGAGCTAAATTTAAAAAGTAGGACCTCAAAAGTAGTAATCTCAGGATTGCTACCAGTGCCATGTGCTAGTCAGAGTAGGAATCGCAGGATAGCTCAGATGAATACGTGGCTTGAGGAGTGTGCAGAAGGGAGGGATTCAAATTCCTGGGACATTGGAACTGGTTCTGGGGGAGGTGGGACCAGTACAAACCGGAGGTCTGCACCTGGGCAGGACTGGAACTAATGGCTTAGGGGGAGTATTTGCTAGTGCTGTTGGGGAGGGGTTAAACTAATATGGCAGGGGGATGGGAACCTATGCAGGGAGACAGAGGGAAGTATAATGGGGGCAGAAGCAAAAGATAGAAAGAAGAAAACTAAAAGTAGAGGGCAGAGAAACCCAAGGCTAAAAGCAAAAAGGACCACATTACAGCAAAATCCTAAAGGGGCAAAGGGTGTTAAAAAGACAAGCCTGAAGGCTCTGTGCCTCAATGCGAGGAGTATTCGGAATAAGGTGGACGAATTAACTACACAGATAGCAGTTAATGGTATGATGTAATTGGCATCACAGAGACATGGCTCCAGGGTGTCCAAGCCTGGGAACACAACATCCAGGGGTATTCAACATTTAGGAAGAATAGACAGAAAGGGTAGCGTTGCTGGTTAAAGAGGAAATTAATGTAAAGGTAAAGAAGGACATTAATTTGGATGATGTGGAATCTGTATGGGCGGAGCTACGGAATACCAAAGGCCACAAAACGCTAGTGGGAGTTGTGTACAGACCACTAAACAGTAGTAATGAGGATGGGGACAGCATCAAACAAGAAATTATGGATGCGTGCAATAAAGGTACAGCAGTTATCATAGATGACTTCAATCTACATGTTGACTGGGCTAACCAAACTTGTAGCAATGCGGTGGAGGAGGATTTCCTGGAGTGTATTAGGGACGGTTTTATAGACCAATATGTCGAGGAACCAACTAGAGGGCTGGCCATCCTAGATTGGGTGATGTGCAATGAGAAAGGACTAATTTACAATCTTGTTGTGGGAGACCCCTTGGGAAAGTGTGACCATAATATGGTAGAATTCTTTATTACGATGGAGAGTGACACAGTTAATTCAGAGAAATCCTGAACTTGGGTAAAGGTAACTTCGATGGTATGAGACGTGAATTGGCTAGAATAGACTGGCGAATGATACTTAAAGGGTTGACGGTGGATAGGCAATGGCAAACATTTAAAGATCACATCGATGAACTTCAACAATTGTACATCCCTGTCTGGAGTGAAAATAAAATGGGGAAGGTGGCTCAACCGTGGCTAACAAGAGAAATTAAGTCTAGTGTTAAATCCAAGGAAACATAGAAAATAGGTGCAGGAGTAGGCCATTTGGCCCGTCGAGCCTGCAAGAAGCATATAAATTGGCCAGAAAAAGCAGCAAACCTGAGGACTGGGAAAATTTTGTAATACAGCAGAGGAGGACAAAGTGTTTAATTAGGAGGAGGAAAATAGAGTATGAGAGGAAGCTTGCTGGGAACATAAAAACTGACTGCAAAAGCTTCTATAGATATGTGAAGAGAAAAAGATTTGTGAAAACAAATGTAGGTCCCTTGCAGTCAGATTCAGGTGAATTTATAATGGGGAACAAAGAAATGGCGGACCAGTTAAACAAATACTTTGGTTCTGTTTTCACGAAGGAAGACACAAATAACCTTCCGGAAATATTGGGAACCGAGGGTTTAGTGAGAAGGAGGAACTGAAGGATATCCTTATAAAGTGGGAAATTGTGTTTGGGAAATTGATGGGATTGAAGGCCGATAAATCGCCGGGGCCTGATAGTCTGCATCCCAGAGTACTTAAGGAAGTGGCCATAGAAATAGTGGATGCATTAGTGATCATTTTCCAACAGTCTATCGACTCTGGATCAGTTCCCATGGACTGGAGTGTAGCTAATGTAACACCACTTTTTAAAAAAGGAGGGAGAGAGAAAGCGGGTAATTATAGACCGGTTAGCCTAACATCAGTAGTGGGGAAAAAGTTGGAATCAATTATTACAGATGAAATAGCAGCGCATTTGGAAAGCAGTGACAAGATTGGTCCATGTTAGCATGGATTTATGAAAGGGAAATCATGCTTGACGAATCTTCTGGAATTTTTTGAGGATGTAACTAGCAGAGTGGACAAGGGAGAACCAGTGGATGTGGTGTATTTGGACTTTCAAAAGGCTTTTGACAAGGTCCCACACAAGAGATTGGTGTGCAAAATCAAAGCACATGGTATTGGGGGTAATGTACTGATGTGGATAGAGAACTGGTTGGCAGACAGGAAGCAGAGAGTCGGGATAAACGGGTTATTTTCAGAATGGCAGGCAGTGACTAATGGGGTGCCACAGTGCTCAGTGCTGGGAACCCAGCTATTTGCAATATACATCAATGATTTAGATGAAGGAATTGAGTGTAATATCTCCAAGTTTGCAGATGACACTAAACTGGGTGGCGGTGTGAGCTGTGAGGAGGATGCTAAAAGGCTGCAGGGCGACTTGGACAGGTTAGGTGAGTGGGTAAATGCATGGCAGATGCAGTATAATGTGGATAAATGTGAGGTTATCCACTTTGGGGGCAAAAACACGAAGGCAGAATATTATCTGAATGGCGGCAGATTAGGAAAGGGGGAAGTGCAACGAGACCTGTGTGTCATGGTTCATCAGTCATTGAAAGTTGGCATGCAGGTACAGCAGGCAGTGAAGAAGGCAAATGTTATGTTGGGCTTCATGGCTAGGGGATTTTAGTATAGGAGCAGGGAGGTCTTACTGCCGTTGTACAGGGCCTTGGTGAGGCCTCAGCTAGAATATTGTGTTCAGTTTTGTTCCCCTAATCTGAGGAAGGACGTTCTTGCTATTGAGGGAGTGCAGCGAAGGTTCACCAGACTGATTCCCGGGATGGCGGGACTGACATATGAGGAGAGACTGGATCAACTGGGCCTTTATACACTGGAGTTTAGAAGGATGAGAGGGGATCTCATAGAAACTTATAAGATTCTGACGGGACTGGATAGATTAGATGCAGGAAGAATGTTCCCGATGACGGGGAAGTCCAGAACCAGGCGACACAGTCTTGGGATAAGGGGTTAACCATTTAGGACTGAGATGAGGAGAGACTTCTTCACTCAGAGAGTTTTTCACCTGTGGCATTCACTACCGCAGAGAGTTGTTGATGCCAGTTCATTGGATATATTCAAGAGGGAGTTAGATATGGCCCTTACGGCTAAAGGAATCAAGGGGTATGGAGAGAAAGTAGGAAAGGAGCACTGAGGTTAATGATCAGCCATGATCTTATTGAATGGTGGTGCAGGCTAGAAGGGCCGAATGGCCTACTCCTGCACCTATTTTCTATGTTTCTATGTTTCTGTGCTCTAAATTTTTATGATTCTATGAACTCAGTTCACCTTTGCAACGATTGAAGCAGTACACGTGTGCAAGACACGGAGATCTGGCCCAGATCACAAGGGAGTTTTATTGTTGCAATTCCCGGGCTCCACAGGGACACGAAGGGTTGCTGCTGCGCCAGGCTCACTCCACCCCCACCCCCCCAGCTCCCTGCCTACCGGGCCAAGTGATATTGCTCCAGCGCAGAGCCAACAAACTGCAGTGGGACAGTCAGTCAATGTGTGCAGCTTGCCAGCAGCATGGAAATAAGGAAATGGAAGGACGTGGACCCTTAGATGAGTGTTGGCCCGCTGCCTTCCCAGTCTAATATTCCCTCCATGGAGTTTCTATTCATGAGCTGTAGTTTAAAGGCTAGGTGATTGCTCAGAATCTAGTAAGGAAAGGTTGATATCATCCATAACTCACATAAGTCGGAAACATTTCATTCTTGTCAGCTGGATATACTGCCTGTCCACATCCAAGGTTTTCATTTCCATTTATCTTTGACAATGCTCCTTTTTTGTACAAAGAAAAATGCATTGTCTGCCTCGGAGGTTCGGTAGTTATGCAAAAGAAATATTAAATGAAGGCACTTGTCAAACTAATTTTTAGTATTGACAGTCAGGGATGTAAATATCAAAACAATGCCTGATAATTCTATGTAGCAGTGAATCTGATTCCATGTAGCAAGGTTATTCACTTTTTCTTTCAAGTACAATTAAATTGGTTGCCTGTAGTAAAATTTGTTGACTTCTTTTGACATTCCATGTTGCTTTTTAAATCGCCAACGCAACATTTGAGGAAGATAATGATGCATTCATCACTGTCAATAACTGGTAAAGTGTTCGAGGTTTACACATCACCTAGATGTTGAAGTTTTCTATCAGGTTTTATATGGTATTGGCTCCTATTGAAAATAATATGCAATGGAAAAGAAAAGGATTGTTCCCATGTGTGGAGAAATACGAGAGTCTTACGCACTGTTCCCAAAGTTACTTCACCCATCCCAAAGTCACATGGGAGGGGTCAATTTCCACAGTGGTTCTGCTGATTGTCTGCTGTTAAGTTGGCAGAAGAGCCGCAGAAACCCTGGAAAAATAGCATAAACGCAATCTACTTCATTTTTTTCCAGGGTTTCTGCAGCTCAGCAGCCGAAGTTCCGGCAGGCGATTGGGAGAATCCGCATGGATCTTTATAATGTGTGCACTCTTTTCCAGTCTGTGAAATATCTGCACATGTTTAGAAGGAAGGAAGTTGCCTTTGATAAAACTGCTAACTTCTTTTAAATGGCTGTCGAAAGATGCAACTTATATAAAAAGAAAACTCTTGTTTTTACTTCATTATGTTTCTTTAGCTGGTTATATTTAGCTAGTTTGTACAATGGATGAAATTTAGTGCATTGTCTGCAACGATTGGCAGTTCAGGAGAAAGCTGCTGGAGTTTTCCGGAGCTCTATTGTCATCTGTCGAAGCTTAGATTGGTGTTATAATAGGGAACTAATTATAGGTTACAAGAAAGAACATAGCTTACTATTATCTTTCATGGTCCTGTAGTTTAGGAGGAATGAAGCAAGTGACAATTGTTCCACAAAAGACTTCACTACAAATATGTAATCTGGGAGTTTATTGTGGGCAGGTCTGTTAGTGTGGCAGGTCTGTTAGTGTGGGCAGGTTTGTTAGTGTGGGTTGGTCTGTTAGTGTGGGCAGGTCTGTTAGTGTGGGCAGGTCTGTTAGTGTGGGTTGGTCTGTAGTGTGGGCCGATCGGTTAGTGTGGGCAGGTCTGTTAGTGTAGGTTGGTCTGTTAGTGTTTGTTGGTCTGTAGTGTGGGCAGGTCTGTTAGTGTGTACAGGTCTGTTAGCGTGGGTTGATCTGTTGTGTGGGCAGATCGGTTAGTGTGGGTTGGTCTGTTAGTGTTTGTTGGTCTGTTAGGGCCCAAGTTTCGAGGCGCGCCGAGAACGGCGCAGTCCCGACCTGGACGCCCGTTTTTCGCGCCACAAAGTGCGCCTAAAAAAACCCTCCAGATTCTCCAGCTCCCTGCAGGTCCTCTGGCCCTCGGCGCAGCGCAGCAGGAGCTGTAGGGGGCGGAGCCAGTTCCCTGCACTGAAAACAATGCCGGGACCTCTGCACATGCGCGCTACAGTGGGCGTGCAAGTGCAGTAGCTCCAGGCGCCCGAAACTGTGTGGGAGGGGCCGAAGCACGCAGCCCCTAGCTCTAGCCGAATGGCTTCACTGGGACTGCGTGCACAAGGCTCCTCCCACGGCCAGCTCCTGCTTCCTCCCGACCCGACTCGACTCCCGCTTCCCGCCTCCGGACTGGACCTGACACCGACCTGACTCCCGCTTGCCCCTGCCCCCCCGCCCCCGGACCGGACCCGACCCGACTCCCGCTCCCCACCCGCCACCCCCCTGCCCCTGCCTCCGGACCGGACCCGACACCGACCCCGACCCGACTCCCGCTCCCCGCCCCCCCCCGCCCCCGGACTAGATCCGACCTGACCTCCCTCCCCCCGACCTGACCTCCCTCTCCCTCCCTCCCACTGACCCGAACCAAACCGACCTCCCTCCCACCAACCCCCCGACCCGACCCAACGCCACCTACCTGTAAATCTGGTGCTGGGGACGGGCCCGGCCCGAAGTCTCGGGTCCGGCCCATTCAGCCTCCCCCCCTCTTCTCCTCCCCCCCCCGCTTCTCCTTTCCCTACCCCGCTTCTCCTTTCCCCCCCATCTCCTTTCCCCCCCATCTCCTTCTCCCCCATCTACCCTTTATCCCCCATCTCCTTTATCCCCCTCTCCCCGTTCTCCCCCCTCCCCCTTCTCCCCCATCCCTCCCCCATCCCTCCCCCTTCTCCCCCATCCCTCCCCCATCCCTCCCCCTTCTCCCCCATCCCTCCCCCTTCTCCCCCATCTCTCCTCCTTCCCGCCCTCTGCTCCCCCCCTCTCTCCCTCAACCCCCCTCCTCTCCCTCCCCTCGCTGTCAGAAACACAGACACTGACAGACAGAGAATGAGAGACACATACAGACAGACAGAGAGATAGAGACACTGACAGAGAAACACTTGGGGAGGGGCATCCCAGCACGCTGTTGGAGGGCTCCCGGTGCTGCAGTTGGTAAGTAGAAAATGTTTTATATATTGATTTTTTTTGATTGATTTATTGGTTGATTTATTGATGTATTTATCATTTATTATTGATGATGGCTCTTTATTTGTAAAACTGAAGTGTTTAATGTTTGTAAACTTCCCTTTAAACCCCCCCCCCCGGGCCCCATTCCCTACGCCTGATTTGTAACCTACGCCTGATTGTCTAAAGTGGAGACAAGGTTTTTTCGAGCGTACAAAAATCTTCACTTACTCCATTCTGAGTTAGTTTGGAGTAAGTTTTCACTGACGAAACTTTGAAAACAGGTGTAAGTGGCCGGACACGCCCACTTTTGAAAAAAAAATTCTGTTCCAAAGTGAAACTGTTCTAACTGACTAGAACTGGAGCAAACTAAATGATGAGAATTCCGATTTCTAAGATACTCCGTTCTACACCAGTTGCTCCTAAAAATCAGGAGCAAATCATGTGGAAACTTGGGGCCTTAGAGTGGGCAGCTCTGTTAGTGTGGGTTAGTCTGTTAGTGTCGGCAGGTCTGTAAGTGTGGGTTGGTCTATTAGTGTGGGCAGGTCTGTTAGTGTGGATTCGTCTGTTAGTATGGGTTCGTCTGTTAGTGTGGGTTCGTCTGTAAGTGTGGGCTGGTCTGTTAGTGTGGGCAGATCTGTTAGTGTGGGTTGGTCTGTTAGTGTGGGCAGGTCTGTTAGTGTGGGCAGATCTGTTAGTGTGGGTTGGTCTGTTAGTGTGGGCTGTTCTGTTAGTGTGGGCAGATCTGTTAGTGTGGGTTGGTCTGTTAGTGTGGGCAGGTCTGTTAGTGTGGGTTCGTCTGTTAGTGTGGGTTCGTCTGTTAGTGTGGGTTGATCTGTTAGTGTGGGTTGGTCTGTTAGTGTGGGCAGGTCTGTTCGTGTGGGCAGGTCTGTTACTGTGGGCGGGTCTGTTATTGTGGACAGGTCTGTTAGTGTGGGTTCGTCTGTTAGTGTGGGTTCGTCTGTTGTGAGTTCGTCTGTTAGTGTGGGCAGGTCTGTTCGTGTGGGTTCGTCTGTTAGTGTGGACAGGTCTGTTAGTGTGGGTTCGTCTGTTAGTGTGAATTTGTCTGTTAGTGTGGGCTGATCTGTTAGTGTGGGCAGGTCTGTTCGTGTGGGCAGGTGTGTTACTGTGGGCGGGTCTGTTATTGTGGGCAGGTCTGTTAGTGTGGGCAGGTCTGCAAGTGTGGGTTCGTCTGTTCGTGCGGGTTCGTCTGTTATTGTGGGCTGGTCTGTTAGTGTGGGCTGGTCTGTTAGTGTGGGCAGTTCTGTTAGTGTGGGTTCGTCTGTTAGTGTGGGCTGGTCTGTTCGTGTGGGCTGGTCTGTTAGTGTGGGCTGGTCTGTTAGTGTGGGCTGGTCTGTTAGTTTGGGCAGGTCTGTTAGTTTGGACAGCTCTGTTAGTGTGGGCAGGTCTGTTATTGTGGACAGGTCTGTTAGTGTGGGCAGGTCTGTTAGAGTGGGTTCATCTGTTATTGTGGGTAGTTCTGTTAGTGTGGGCAGGTCTGTTAGTGTGGGTAGGTCTGTTAGTGTGGGTAGTTCTGTTCGTGTGGGCAGGTCTGTTAGTGTGGGTTGGTCTGTTAGTGTCGGCTGGTCTGTTAGTGTGGGCAGGTCTGTTAGTGTGGGCGGGTCTGTTATTGTGTGTTGGTCTGTTAGTAAGGGCAGGTCTGGAAGTGTGGGCAGGTCTGTTAGTGTGGACAGGTCAGTTAGTTTGGGCAGGTCTGTTAGAATGGGTTCGTCTGTTATTGTGGGCAGATCTGTTAGTGTGGGCAGATCAGTTAATGTGGGCACATCAGTTAGTAGGGCAGGTCTGTTAGTGTGGGCAGGTCTGTTAGTGTGATCAGGTCAGTTAGAATGGCAGATCTGTTCGTGTGGTCAGATCTGTTACTGTGCGCAGTTCTGTTAGTGTGGGTTCGTCTGTATGTGTGGGTTCGTCCGTTAGTGTGGGCAGGTCTGTTAGTGTGGGCAGGTCAGTTAGAATGGCAGGTCTGTTAGTGTGGGCAGATCTGTTAGTGTGGGCAGGTCAGTTAGTGTGGGTTAGTCTGTTAGTGTGGGCGGGTCTGATATTGCGGGCGGGTCCGTTATTGTGGGCAGGACTGTTCGTGTGGGTTCGTCTGTTATTGTGGGTAGGTCTGTTAGTGTGGGCAGGTCTGTTAGTGTGGGCAGGTCTGTTATTGTGGGCTGGTGTGTTAGTGTGGGCGGGTCTGTTATTGTGGGCGGGTCTGTTATTGTGGGCAGGTCTGTTCGTGTGGGTTCGTCTGTTAGTGTGGTTTGGTCTGTTAGTGTGGGTTGGTCTGTTATTGTGGGCAGGTCTGTTAGTGTGGGTTCGTCTGTAAGTGTGGATTGGTCTGTTAGTGTGGGCAGGTCTGTTCGTGTGGGTTGGTCTGTTATTGTGGGCAGGTTTGTTAGTGTGGGCAGGTCTGTTATTGTGTGTTGGTCTGTTATTGTGGGCAGGTCTGTCAGTGTGGGTTCGTCTGTTAGTGTGGATTGGTCTGTTAGTGTGGGCAGGTCTGTTCGTGTGGGCAGGTCTGTTATTGTGGGCAGGTTTGTTAGTGTGGGCAGGTCTGTTATTGTGTGTTGGTCTGTTATTGTGGGCAGGTCTGTTCGTGTGGGTTCGTCTGTTAGTGTGGTTTGGTCTGTTAGTGTGGTTTGGTCTGTTATTGTGGGCAGGTCTGTTAGTGTGGGTTCGTCTGTTAGTGTGGGTTGGTCTGTTAGTGTGGGCAGAGCTGTGAGTGTGGGCTGGTGTGTTAGTGTGATGGGGCCTGTTATTATGGGTGGGTCTGTTATTGTGGGCAGGTCTGTTAGTGTGGGTTCGTCTGTTAGTGTGGTTTGGTCTGTTAGTGTGGGTTGGTCTGTTATTGTGGGCAGGTCTGTTAGTGTGGGTTGGTCTGTTAGTGTGGGCAGGTCTGTTATTGTGGTCAGATCTGTTAGTGTGGGCAGGTCTGTTAGTGTGGACAGGTCTGTTCGTGTGGGTGGGTCTGTTATTGTGGGCAGGTATGTTAGTGTGGGTTCGTCTGTTAGTGTGGGCAGGTCTGTTCGTTTGGGTTGGTCTGTCAGTGTGGATTGGTCTGTTAGTGTGGGCGTGTCTGTTATTGTGGGCAGGTCTGTTCGTGTGAGTTCATCTGTTAGTGTGGTTTGGTCTGTTAGTGTGGGTTCGTCTGTTAGTGTGGGCTGGTCTGTTAGTGTGGGCTGGTCTGTTAGTGTGGGCAGTTCTGTTAGTGTGGGCTGTCTGTTAGTGTGGGCAGATCTGTTAGTGTGGGAAGGTCAGTTAGTGTGGGTTGGTCTGTTAGTGTGGGCAGGTCTGTTCGTGTGGGCAGGTCTGTTACTGTGGGCGGGTCTGTTATTGTGGTCAGATCTGTTAGAGTGGGTTCATCTGTTATTGTGGGTTGGTCTGTTCGTGTGGGCAGGTCTGTTCGTGAGGGCAGGTCTGTTAGAGTGGCAGGTCTGTTAGTGTGGGCAGGTCTGTTAGTGTGGGCAGGTCAGTTCGTGTGGGTTCGTCTGTTAGTGTGGGTTGGTCTGTTAGTGTCGGGTGGGCAGAGCTGTTTGTGTGGGCAGAGCTGTTAGTGTGGGTAGGTCTGTTAGTGTGGGTTAGTCTGTTAGAGTGGGCAGGTCAGTTAGTGTGGGCTGGTCTGTTAGTGTGGGCAGGTCTGTTAATGTGGGCAGGTCAGTTAGTGTGGGCTGGTCTGTTTGAGTGGTCTGGTCTGTTCGTGTGGGTTGATCTGTAGTGTGGGCAGGTCAGTTAGTGTGGGCTCTTCTGTTATTGTGGGCTGGTCTGTTAGTGTGGGCAGGTCAGTTAGTGTGGGTTGGTCTGTTCGTGTGGGCAAGTCAGTTAGTGTGGGTTGGTCTGTTAGTGTGGGTTGGTCAGTTAGTGTGGGCAGGTCAGTTAGTGTGGGCTTGTCTGTTCGTATGGGCAGGTCTGTTAGTGTGGACAGGTCAGTTAGTGTGGGCTGGTCTGTTAATGTGGGTTGGTCTGTTAGTGTGGGCAGGTCTGTTAATGTGGGCAAGTCAGTTAGTGTGGGTTGGTCTGTTAGTGTGGGCAGGTCAGTTAGTGTGGGTTGGTCTGTTCGTGTGGGTTGGTCTGTTAGTGTGGGTTGGTCTGTTAGTGTGGGCTGGTCTGTTAGTGTGGGCAGGTCTGTTAGAATGGGCAGGTCAGTTCGTGTGGGTTGGTCTGTTAGTGTGGGCAGGTCAGTTCGTGTGGGTTGGTCTGTTCGTGTGGGTTCGTCTGTTAGTGTGGGCAGGTCAGTTAGTGTTGGCAGGTCAGTTAGTGTGGGTTGGTCTGTTCGTGTGGGCAGGTCTGTTAGTGTGGCTTGGTCTGTTAGTGTGGGCATGTCTGTTAGTGTGGGTTTGTCTGTTAGTGTGTGTTGGTCTGTGAGTGTGGGTTGGTCTGTTAGTGTGGGCTGGTCTGTTCGTGTGTGCATGTCTGTTAGTGTGGGCTGGTCTGTTAGTGTGGGCTGGTCTGTTAGTGTGGGCATGTCTGTTAGTGTGGGATGGTCTGTTAGTGTGGTTAGTCTGTTAGTGTGGGCAGGTCAGTTAGTATGGGCAGGTCTGTTAGTGTGGGCAGATCTGTTAGTGTGGGTTGGTCTGTTCGTGTGGGCAGATCAGTTCGTGCGAGTTGGTCTGTTATTGTGGGCAGGTCTGTTATTGTGGGCAGGTCTGTTAGTGTGGGCAGGTCTGTTAATGTGGGTTGGTCTCTTAGTGTGGGCAGAGCTGTTAGTGTGGGCAGCTCTGTTAGTGTGGGCTGGTCTGTTAGTGTGGGCATGTCTGTTAGTGTGGGCTGGTCTGTTAGTGTGGGTTCGTCTGCTAGTGTGAGCAGGTCTGTTAGTGTGGGTTCGTCTGTTAGTGTGAGCAGGTCTGTTCGTGTGGGCAGGTCAGTTAGAGTGGCAGGTCTGTTAGTGTGGGCAGATCTGTTAGTGTGGGTTGGTCTGTTCGTGTGGGTTGGTCTGTTAGTGTGGGCAGGTCTGTTATTGTGTGTTCGTCTGTTCATGTGGTTCGTCTGTTAGTGTGAGCAGCTCTGTTAGTGTGGGCAGATCAGTTAGTGTGGGCATGTCTGTTAGTGTGGGTTCATCTGTTAGTGTGGGCAGATCAGTTAGTGTGGGTTAGTCTGTTAGTGTGGGCAGGTCTGTTCGTGTGGGCAGGTCAGTTAGAGTGGCAGGGCTGTTAGTGTGGGCTGGTCTGTTCATGTGGGCGGGTCTGTTATTGTGGGCGGGTCTGTTATTGTGGGCTGGATTAGTTAGTGTGGGCTGGTCTGTTGCTGTGGCAGGTCAGTTAGAGTGGCAGGTCTGTTCGTGTGGGTTGGTCTGTACGTGTGGGCAGGTCTGTTAATGTGGGTTCGTTTGCTAGTGTGAGCAGGTCTGTTAGTGTGGGTTCGTCTGTTAGTGTGAGCAGGCCTGTTCGTGTGGGCAGGTCAGTTAGAGTGGCAGGTCTGTTAGTATGGGCAGATCTGTTATTGTGTGTTCGTCTGTTCGTGTGGGTTCGTCAGTTAGTGTGAGCAGCTCTGTTAGTGTGGGCAGATCAGTTAGTGTGGGTTGGTCTGTTAGTGTGAGCAGGTCTGTTCGTGTGGGCAGGTCAGTTAGAGTGGCAGGTCTGTTAGTATGGGCAGATCTGTTAGTGTGGGTTGGTCTGTTCGTGTGGGTTGGTCTGTTAGTGTGGGCAGGTCTGTTATTGTGTGTTCGTCTGTTCGTGTGGGTTCGTCTGTTAGTGTGAGCAGCTCTGTTAGTGTGGGCAGATCAGTTAGTGTGGGTTGGTCTGTTAGTGTGGGCTGGTCTGTTAGTGTGGTCAGGTCATTTAGAGTGGCAGGTCTGTTAGTGTGGGCAGATCTGTTAGTGTGGGTTGGTCTGTTAGTGTGGGCTGGTCTGTTAGTGTGGGCAGGTCTGTTAGTGTGGGCATGTCTGTTAGTGTGGGTTCGTCTGTTAGTGTGGGCAGATCAGTTCGTGTGGGTTAGTCTGTTAGTGTGGGCAGGTCTGTTCGTGTGGGCAGGTCAGTTAGAGTGGCAGGGCTGTTAGTGTGGGCTGGTCTGTTCATGTGGGCGGGTCTGTTATTGTGGGCGGGTCTGTTATTGTGGGCTGGATTAGTTAGTGTGGGCTGGTCTGTTGCTGTGGCAGGTCAGTTAGAGTGGCAGGTCTGTTCGTGTGGGTTGGTCTGTTTGTGTGGGCAGGTCAGTTAGTGTGGGTTGGTCTGTTAGTGTGGGCTGGTCTGTTAGTGTGTGCAGGTCTGTTAGTGTGGGCAGGTCTGTTAGTGTGGGTTCGTCTGTTAGTGTGGGCAGGTCTGTTAGTGTGGGCAGTTCTGTTAGTGTGGGCTGGTCTGTTAATGTGGGCTGGTCTGTTAGTGTGGGCTGGTCTGTTAGTGTGGGTCGTTGTGTTAGTGTGGGCAGATCTGTTAGTGTGGGCAGATCTGTTTGTGTGGGAAGGTCAGTTAGTGTGGGTTGGTCTGTTAGTGTGGGCAGGTCTGTTCGCGTGGGCAGGTCTGTTACTGTGGGCGGGTCTGTTATTGTGGTCAGATCTGTTAGAGTGGGTTCATCTGTTATTGTGGGTTGGTCTGTTCGTGTGGGCAGGTCTGTTCGTGAGGGCAGGTCTGTTAGAGTGGCAGGTCTGTTAGTGTGGGCAGGTCTGTTCGTGTGGGAAGGTCAGTTCGTGTGGGTTGGTCTGTTAGTGTGGGTTGGTCTGTTATTGTGGGCAGGTCTGTTAGTGTGGGTTGGTCTGTTAGTGTGGGCAGGTCTGTTAGTGTGGGCAGGTCTGTTATTGTGGGCAGGTCTGTTATTGTGGGCAGGTCTGTTAGTGTGGGCAGATCTTTTAGTGTGGGCAGATCAGTTAGTGTGGGTTAGTCTGTTAGTGTGGGCAGGTCTGTTCGTGTGGGCAGGTCAATTAGAGTGGCAGGTCTGTTAGTGTGGGCAGATCTGTTTGTGTGGGTTCGTCTGTTAGTGTCGGGTGGGCAGAGCTGTTTGTGTGGGCAGAGCTGTTAGTGTGGGTAGGTCTGTTAGTGTGGGTTAGTCTGTTAGAGTGGGCAGGTCAGTTAGTGTGGGCTGGTCTGTTAGTGTGGGCAGGTCTGTTAATGTGGGCAGGTCAGTTAGTGTGGGCTGGTCTGTTTGTGTGGGCTGGTCTGTTCGTGTGGGTTGATCTGTAGTGTTGGCTGGTCAGTTAGTGTAGGCAGGTCAGTTAGTGTGGGCTCTTCTGTTATTGTGGGCTGGTCTGTTAGTGTGGGCAGGTCAGTTAGTGTGGGTTGGTCTGTTCGTGTGGGCAGGTCAGTTAGTGTGGGTTGGTCTGTTAGTGTGGGTTGGTCAGTTCGTGTGGGCAGGTCAGTTAGTGTGGACTTGTCTGTTCGTGTGGGCAGGTCTGTTAGTGTGGTCAGGTCAGGTAGTGTGGGCTGGTCTGTTAATGTGGGTTGGTCTGTTAGTGTGGGCAGGTCTGTTAATGTGGACTGGTCTGTTAGTGTGGGTTGGTCTGTTAGTGTGGGTTGGCCAGTTCGTGTGGGCAAGTCAGTTAGTGTGGGTTGGTCTGTTAGTGTGGGCAGGTCTGTTAGTGTGGGCAGGTCTGTTAATGTGGGTTGGTCTCTTAGTGTGGGCAGAGCTGTTAGTGTGGGCAGGTCTGTTAGTGTGGGCTGGTCTGTTAGTGTGGGCAGGTCTGTTAATGTGGGCTGGTCTGTTAGTGTGGCAGATCTGTTAGTGTGGGTTGGTCTGTTAGTGTGGGCAGATCAGTTCGTGCGAGTTGGTCTGTTAGTGTGGGCAGGTCTGTTATTGTGGGCATGTCTGTTAGTGTGGGCTGGTCTGTTAGTGTTGGTTCGTCTGCTAGTGTGAGCAGGTCTGTTAGTGTGGGTTCGTCTGTTAGTGTGAGCAGGTCTGTTAGTGTGGGCAGGTCAGTTAGAGTGGCAGGTCTGTTAGTGTGGGCAGATCTGTTAGTGTGGGTTGGTCTGTTCGTGTGGGTTGGTCTGTTAGTGTGGGCAGGTCTGTTATTGTGTGTTCGTCTGTTCGTGTGGGTTCGTCTGTTAGTGTGAGCAGCTCTGTTAGTGTGGGCAGATCAGTTAGTGTGAGTTGGTCTGTTAGTGTGGGCTGGTCTGTTAGTGTGGGCAGGTCAGTTAGAGCGGCAGGTCTGTTAGTGTGGGCAGATCTGTTAGTGTGGGTTGGTCTGTTAGTGTGGGCTGGTCTGTTAGTGTGGACAGGTCTGTTAGTGTGGGCATGTCTGTTAGTGTGGGTTCGTCTGTTAGTGTGGGCAGATCAGTTAGTGTGGGTTCGTCTGTTAGTGTGGGCAGGTCTGTTCGTGTGGGCAGGTCAGTTAGAGTGGCAGGGCTGTTAGTGTGGGCTGGTCTGTTCATGTGGGCGGGTCTGTTATTGTGGGCGGGTCTGTTATTGTGGGCTGGATTAGTTAGTGTGGGCTGGTCTGTTGCTGTGGCAGGTCAGTTAGAGTGGCAGGTCTGTTCGTGTGGGTTGGTCTGTTAGTGTGGGCAGGTCAGTTAGTGTGGGTTGGTCTGTTAGTGTGGGTTGGTCAGTTAGTGTGGGCAGGTCAGTTAGTGTGGGCTGGTCTGTTAGTGTGGGCTGGTCTGTTAGTGTGTGCAGGTCTGTTAGTGTGGGCAGGTCTGTTAGTGTGGGTTCGTCTGTTAGTGTGGGCAGGTCTGTTAGTATGGGCTGGTCTGTTAGTGTGGGCAGTTCTGTTAGTGTGGGCTGGTCTGTTAATGTGGGCTGGTCTGTTAGTGTGGGCTAGTCTGTTAGTGTGGGTCGTTGTGTTAGTGTGGGCAGATCTGTTAGTGTGGGCAGGTCTGTTCGTGTGGGCAGGTCTGTTACTGTGGGCGGTTCTGTTATTGTGGTCAGATCTGTTAGAGTGGGTTCATCTGTTATTGTGGGTTGGTCTGTTCGTGTGGGCAGGTCTGTTCGTGAGGGCAGGTCTGTTAGAGTGGCAGGTCTGTTGGTTGGGCAGGTCTGTTAGTGTGGGCAGATCTTTTAGTGTGGGCAGATCAGTTGGTGTGGGTTAGTCTGTTGTTGATAGCAGGTCTGTTAGTGTGGGCAGGTCACTTAGTGTGGGTTGGTCTGTTCGTGTGGGCAGGTCAGTTAGTGTGGGTTGGTCTGTTAGTGTGGGTTGGTCAGTTCGTGTGGGCAGGTCAGTTAGTGTGGGCTTGTCTGTTCGTGTGGGCAGGTCTGTTAGTGTGGTCAGGTCAGTTAGTGTGGGCTGGTCTGTTAATGTGGGTTGGTCTGTTAGTGTGGGCAGGTCTGTTAATGTGGGCTGGTCTGTTAGTGTGGGTTGGTCTGTTAGTGCGGGTTGGCCAGTTAGTGTGGGCAAGTCAGTTAGTGTGGGTTGGTCTGTTAGTGTGGGCAGGTCTGTTAGTGTGGGCAGGTCTGTTAATGTGGGTTGGTCTCTTAGTGTGGGCAGAGCTGTTAATGTGGGCAGGTCTGTTAGTGTGGGCTGGTCTGTTAGTGTGGGCAGGTCTGTTAATGTGGGCTGGTCTGTTAGTGTGGGCGAGATTGTTGTTGTGGGCAGGTCTGTTAGTGTGAGCAGCTCTGTTAGTGTGGGCAGATCAGTTAGTGTGAGTTGGTCTGTTAGTGTGGGCTGGTCTATTAGTGTGGGCAGGTCAGTTAGAGCGGCAGGTCTGTTAGTGTGGGCAGATCTGTTAGTGTGGGTTGGTCTGTTAGTGTGGGCTGGTCTGTTAGTGTGGGCAGGTCTGTTAGTGTGGGCATGTCTGTTAGTGTGGGTTCGTCTCTTAGTGTGGGCAGATCAGTTAGTGTGGGTTAGTCTGTTAGTGTGGGCAGGTCTGTTCGTGTGGGCAGGTCAGTTAGAGTGGCAGGGCTGTTAGTGTGGGCTGGTCTGTTCATGTGGGCGGGTCTGTTATTGTGGGCGGGTCTGTTATTGTGGGCTGGATTAGTTAGTGTGGGCTGGTCTGTTGCTGTGGCAGGTCAGTTAGAGTGGCAGGTCTGTTCGTGTGGGTTGATCTGTTAGTGTGGGTTGGTCAGTTAGTGTGGGCAGGTCAGTTAGTGTGGGCTGGTCTGTTAGTGTGGGCTGGTCTGTTAGTGTGTGCAGGTCTGTTAGTGTGGACAGGTCTGTTAGTGTGGGTTCGTCTGTTAGTGTGGGCAGGTCTGTTAGTATGGGCTGGTCTGTTAGTGTGGGCAGTTCTGTTAGTGTGGGCTGGTCTGTTAATGTGGGCTGGTCTGTTAGTGTGGGCTAGTCTGTTAGTGTGGGTCGTTGTGTTAGTGTGGGCAGATCTGTTAGTGTGGGCAGATCTGTTAGTGTGGGAAGGTCAGTTAGTGTGGGTTGGTCTGTTAGTGTGGGCAGGTCTGTTCGTGTGGGCAGGTCTGTTACTGTGGGCGGTTCTGTTATTGTGGTCAGATCTGTTAGAGTGGGTTCATCTGTTATTGTGGGTTGGTCTGTTCGTGTGGGCAGGTCTGTTCGTGAGGGCAGGTCTGTTAGAGTGGCAGGTCTGTTGGTTGGGCAGGTCTGTTAGTGTGGGCAGGTCAGTTCGTGTGGGTTCGTCTGTTAGTGTGGGTTGGTCTGTTATTGTGGGCAGGTCTGTTAGTGTGGGTTGGTCTGTTAGTGTGGGCAGGTCTGTTATTGTGGGCAGGTCTGTTAGTGTGGGCAGGTCTGTTAGTGTGGGCAGATCTTTTAGTGTGGGCAGATCAGTTAGTGTGGGTTAGTCTGTTGGTGTGGGCAGGTCTGTTAGTGTGGCAGGTCAATTAGAGTGGCAGGTCTGTTAGTGTGGGCAGATCTGTTTGTGTGGGTTCGTCTGTTAGTGTCGGGTGGGCAGAGCTGTTTGTGTGGGCTGGTCTGTTCGTGTGGGTTGATCTGTAGTGTTGGCTGGTCAGTTAGTGTAGGCAGGTAGTTAGTGTGGGCTCTTCTGTTAGTGTGGGTTGGTCAGTTCGTGTGGGCAGGCCAGTTAGTGTGGGCTTGTCTGTTCGTGTGGGCAGGTCTGTAAGTGTGGTCAGGTCAGTTAGTGTGGGCTGGTCTGTTAATGTGGGTTGGTCTGTTAGTGTGGGCAGGTCTGTTAATGTGGGCTGGTCTGTTAGTGTGGGTTGGTCTGTTAGTGTGGGTTGGCCAGTTAGTGTGGGCAAGTCAGTTAGTGTGGGTTGGTCTGTTAGTGTGGGCAGGTTTGTTAGTGTGGGCAGGTCTGTTAATGTGGGTTGGTCTCTTAGTGTGGGCAGAGCTGTTAGTGTGGGCAGGTCTGTTAGTGTGGGCTGGTCTGTTAGTGTGGGCGAGACTGTTATTGTCGGCAGGTCTGTTAGTGTGGGCTGGTCTGTTGGTGTGGGCAGGTCAGTTAGAGTGGCTGGTCTGTTAGTGTGGGCAGATCTGTTAGTGTGGGTTGGTCTGTTAGTGTGGGCAGATCAGTTCGTGTGAGTTGGTCTGTTAGTGTGGGCAGGTCTGTTATTGTGGGCATGTCTGTTAGTGTGGGCTGGTCTGTTAGTGTGGGTTCGTCTGCTAGTGTGAGCAGGTCTGTTAGTGAGGGTTCGTCTCTTAGTGTGAGCAGGTCTGTTAGTGTGGGCAGGTCAGTTAGAGTGGCAGGTCTGTTAGTGTGGGCAGATCTGTTAGTGTGGGTTGGTCTGTTCGTGTGGGTTGGTCTGTTAGTGTGGGCAGGTCTGTTATTGTGTGTTCGTCTGTTCGTGTGGGTTCGTCTGTTAGTGTGAGCAGCTCTGTTAGTGTGGGCAGATCAGTTAGTGTGGGTTGGTCTGTTAGTGTGGGCTGGTCTGTTAGTGTGGGCAGGTCAGTTAGAGTGGCAGGTCTGTTAGTGTGGGCAGATCTGTTAGTGTGGGTTGGTCTGTTAGTGTGGGCTGGTCTGTTAGTGTGGGCAGGTCTGTTAGTGTGGGCATGTCTGTTAGTGTGGGTTCGTCTGTTAGTGTGGGCAGATCAGTTAGTGTGGGTTAGTCTGTTAGTGTGGGCAGGTCTGTTCGTGTGGGCAGGTCAGTTAGAGTGGCAGGGCTGTTAGTGTGGGCTGGTCTGTTCATGTGGGCGGGTCTGTTATTGTGGGCGGGTCTGTTATTGTGGGCTGGATTAGTTAGTGTGGGCTGGTCTGTTGCTGTGGCAGGTCAGTTAGAGTGGCAGGTCTGTTCGTGTGGGTTGGTCTGTTAGTGTGGGTTGGTCAGTTAGTGTGGGCAGGTCAGTTAGTGTGGGCTGGTCTGTTAGTGTGGGCTGGTCTGTTAGTGTGTGCAGGTCTGTTAGTGTGGACAGGTCTGTTAGTGTGGGTTCGTCTGTTAGTGTGGGCAGGTCTGTTAGTATGGGCTGGTCTGTTAGTGTGGGCAGTTCTGTTAGTGTGGGCTGGTCTGTTAATGTGGGCTGGTCTGTTAGTGTGGGCTGGTCTGTTAGTGTGGGTCGTTGTGTTAGTGTGGGCAGATCTGTTAGTGTGGGCAGATCTGTTAGTGTGGGAAGGTCAGTTAGTGTGGGTTGGTCTGTTAGTGTGGGCAGGTCTGTTCGTGTGGGCAGGTCGGTTACTGTGGGCGGGTCTGTTATTGTGGTCAGATCTGTTAGAGTGGGTTCATCTGTTATTGTGGGTTGGTCTGTTCGTGTGGGCAGGTCTGTTCGTGAGGGCAGGTCTGTTAGAGTGGCAGGTCGGTTAGTGTGGGCAGGTCTGTTAGTGTGGGCAGGTCAGTTCGTGTGGGTTCGTCTGTTAGTGTGGGTTGGTCTGTTATTGTGGGCAGGTCTGTTAGTGTGGGTTGGTCTGTTAGTGTGGGCAGGTCTGTTATTGTGGGCAGGTCTGTTATTGTGGGCAGGTCTGTTAGTGTGGGCAGATCTGTTAGTGTGGGCAGATCTTTTAGTGTGGGCAGATCAGTTAGTGTGGGTTATTCTGTTAGTGTGGGCAGGTCTGTTAGTGTGGGCAGGTCAATTAGAGTGGCAGGTCTGTTAGTGTGGGCAGATCTGTTTGTGTGGGTTCGTCTGTTAGTGTCGGGTGGGCAGAGCTGTTTGTGTGGGCTGGTCTGTTCGTGTGGGTTGATCTGTAGAATTGGCAGGTCAGTTAGTGTAGGCAGGTCAGTTAGTGTGGGCTCTTCTGTTATTGTTTGCTGGTCTGTTAGTGTGGGCAGGTCAGTTAGTGTGGGTTGGTCTGTTCGTGTGGGCAGGTCAGTTAGTGTGTGTTGGTCTGTGAGTGTGGGTTGGTCTGTTAGTGTGGGCTGGTCTGTTCGTGTGTGCATGTCTGTTAGTGTGGGCTGGTCTGTTAGTGTGGTCAGGTCAGTTAGTGTGGGCTGGTCTGTTAATGTGGGTTGGTCTGTTAGTGTGGGCAGGTCTGTCAATGTGGGCTGGTCTGTTAGTGTGGGTTGGTCTTTTAGTGTGGGCAGGTCAGTTAGTGTTGGCAGGTTAGTTAGTGTGGGTTGGTCTGTTCGTGTGGGCAGGTCTGTTAGTGTGGCTTGGTCTGTTAGTGTGGGCATGTCTGTTAGTGTGGGTTCGTCTGTTAGTGTGTGTTGGTCTGTGAGTGTGGGTTGGTCTGTTAGTGTGGGCTGGTCTGTTCATGTGTGCATGTCTGTTAGTGTGGGCTGGTCTGTTAGTGTGGCCATGTCTGTTAGTGTGGGCTGGTCTGATAGTGTGGGCATGTCTGTTAGTGTGGGATGGTCTGTTAGTGTGATTAGTCTGTTAGTGTGGGCAGGTCAGTTAGTATGGGCTGGTCTGTTAATGTGGGTTGGTCTGTTAGTGTGGGCAGGTCTGTTAATGTGGGCTGGTCTGTTATTGTGGATTGGTCTGTTAGTGTGGGTTGGCCAGTTAGTGTGGGCAAGTCAGTTAGTGTGGGCAGGTCTGTTAATGTGGGCAGGTCAGTTAGTGTGGGCAGGTCTGTTAGTGTGGGCTGGTCTGTTAGTGTGGGCAGGTCTGTTAATGTGGGCTGGTCTGTTAGTGTGGGCGAGACTGTTATTGTGGGCAGGTCTGTTAGTGTGGGCTGGTCTGTTGGTGTGGGCAGGTCAGTTAGAGTGGCTGGTCTGTTAGTGTGGGCAGATCTGTTAGTGTGGGTTGGTCTGTTAGTGTGGGCAGATCAGTTTGTGCGAGTAGGTCTGTTAGTGTGGGCAGGTCTGTTATTGTGGGCATGTCTGTTAGTGTGGGCTGGTCTGTTAGTGTGGGTTCGTCTGCTAGTGTGAGCAGGTCTGTTAGTGTGGGTTCGTCTGTTAGTGTGAGCAGGTCTGTTAGTGTGGGCAGGTCAGTTAGAGTGGCAGGTCTGTTAGTGTGGGCAGATCTGTTAGTGTGGGTTGGTCTGTTCGTGTGGGTTGGTCTGTTAGTGTGGGCAGGTCTGTTATTGTGTGTTCGTCTGTTCGTGTGGGTTCGTCTGTTAGTGTGAGCAGCTCTGTTAGTATGGGCAGATCAGTTAGTGCGAGTTGGTCTGTTAGTGTGGGTTGGTCTGTTAGTGTGGGCTGGTCTGTTAGTGTGGGCATGTCTGTTAGTGTGAGTTCGTCTGTTAGTGTGGGCAGATCAGTTAGTGTGGGTTAGTCTGTTAATGTGGGCAGGTCTGTTCGTGTGGGCAGGTCAGTTAGAGTGGCAGGGCTGTTAGTGTTGGCTGGTCTGTTCATGTGGGCGGGTCTGTTATTGTGGGCGGGTCTCTTATTGTGGGCTGGATTAGTTAGTGTGGGCTGGTCTGTTGCTGTGGCAGGTCAGTTTGAGTGGCAGGTCTGTTCGTGTGGGTTGGTCTGTTAGTGTGGGCAGGTCAGTTAGTGTGGGTTGGTCTGTTAGTGTGGGTTGGTCAGTTAGTGTGGGCAGGTCAGTTAGTGTGGGCTGGTCTGTTAGTGTGGGCTGGTCTGTTAGTGTGTGCAGGTCTGTTAGTGTGGGCAGGTCTGTTAGTGTGGGTTCGTCTGTTAGTGTGGGCAGGTCTGTTAGTATGGGCTGGTCTGTTAGTGTGGGCAGTTCTGTTAGTGTGGGCTGGTCTGTTAATGTGGGCTGGTCTGTTAGTGTGGGCTAGTCTGTTAGTGTGGGTCGTTGTGTTAGTGTGGGCAGATCTGTTAGTGTGGGCAGATCTGTTAGTGTGGGAAGGTCAGTTAGTGTGGGTTGGTCTGTTAGTGTGGGCAGGTCTGTTCGTGTGGGCAGGTCTGTTCGTGAGGGCAGGTCTGTTAGAGTGGCAGGTCTGTTAGTGTGGGCAGGTTTGTTAGTGTGGGAAGGTCAGTTCGTGTGGGTTCGTCTGTTAGTGTGGGTTGGTCTGTTATTGTGGGCAGGTCTGTTAGTGTGGGCTGGTCTGTTAGTGTGGGCGAGACTGTTATTGTGGGCAGGTCTGTTAGTGTGGGCTGGTCTGTTGGTGTGGGCAGGTCAGTTAGAGTGGCTGGTCTGTTAGTGTGGGCAGATCTGTTAGTGTGGGTTGGTCTGTTAGTGTGGGCAGATCAGTTCGTGCGAGTTGGTCTGTTAGTGTGGGCAGGTCTGTTATTGTGGGCATGTCTGTTAGTGTGGGCTGGTCTGTTAGTGTGGGTTCGTCTGCTAGTGTGAGCAGGTCTGTTAGTGTGGGTTCGTCTGTTAGTGTGAGCAGGCCTGTTCGTGTGGGCAGGTCAGTTAGAGTGGCAGGTCTGTTAGTGTGGGCAGATCTGTTAGTGTGGGTTGGTCTGTTCGTGTGGGTTGGTCTGTTAGTGTGGGCAGGTCTGTTATTGTGTGTTCGTCTGTTCGTGTGGGTTCGTCTGTTAGTGTGAGCAGCTCTGTTAGTGTGGGCAGATCAGTTAGTGTGGGTTGGTCTGTTAGTGTGGGCTGGTCTGTTAGTGTGGGCAGGTCAGTTAGAGTGGCAGGTCTGTTAGTGTGGGCAGATCTGTTATTGTGGGTTGGTCTGTTAGTGTGGGCTGGTCTGTTAGTGTGGGCAGGTCTGTTAGTCTGGGCATGTCTGTTAGTGTGGGTTCGTCTGTTAGTGTGGGCAGATCAGTTAGTGTGGGTTAGTCTGTTAGTGTGGGCAGGTCTGTTCGTGTGGGCAGGTCAGTTAGAGTGGAAGGGCTGTTAGTGTGGGCTGGTCTGTTCATGTGGGCGGGTCTGTTATTGTGGGCGGGTCTGTTATTGTGGGCTGGATTAGTTAGTGTGGGCTGGTCTGTTGCTGTGGCAGGTCAGTTAGAGTGGCAGGTCTGTTCGTGTGGGTTGGTCTGTTAGTGTGGGTTGGTCTTTAGTGTGTGTTGGTCAGTTAGTGTGGGCAGGTCAGTTAGTGTGGGCTGGTCTGTTAGTGTGGGCTGGTCTGTTAGTGTGTGCAGGTCTGTTAGTGTGGGCAGGTCTGTTAGTGTGGGGTCGTCTGTTAGTGTGGGCAGGTCTGTTAGTATGGGCTGGTCTGTTAGTGTGGGCAATTCTGTTAGTGTGGGCTGGTCTGTTAATGTGGGCTGGTCTGTTAGTGTGGGCTGGTCTGTTAGTGTGGGTCATTGTGTTAGTGTGGGCAGATCTGTTAGTGTGGGCAGATCTGTTAGTGTGGGAAGGTCAGTTAGTGTGGGTTGGTCTGTTAGTGTGGGCAGGTCTGTTCGTGTGGGCAGGTCGGTTACTGTGGGCGGGTCTGTTATTGTGGTCAGATCTGTTAGACTGGGTTCATCTGTTATTGTGGGTTGGTCTGTTCGTGTGGGCAGGTCTGTTCGTGAGGGCAGGTCTGTTAGAGTGGCAGGTCTGTTAGTGTGGGCAGGTCTGTTAGTGTGGGCAGGTCAGTTCGTGTGGGTTCGTCTGTTAGTGTGGGTTGGTCTGTTATTGTGGGCAGGGCTGTTAGTGTGGGCTGGTCTGTTAGTGTGGGCAGGTCTGTTATTGTGGGCAGGTCTGTTATTGTGGGCAGGTCTGTTAGTGTGGGCAGATCTGTTAGTGTGGGCAGATCTTTTAGTGTGGGCAGATCAGTTAGTGTGGGTTAGTCTGTTAGTGTGGGCAGGTCTGTTCGTGTGGGCAGGTCAGTTAGAGTGGAAGGGCTGTTAGTGTGGGCTGGTCTGTTCATGTGGGCGGGTCTGTTATTGTGGGCGGGTCTGTTATTGTGGGCTGGATTAGTTAGTGTGGGCTGGTCTGTTGCTGTGGCAGGTCAGTTAGAGTGGCAGGTCTGTTCGTGTGGGTTGGTCTGTTAGTGTGGGTTGGTCTTTAGTGTGTGTTGGTCAGTTTGTGTGGGCAGGTCAGTTAGTATGGGCTGGTCTGTTAGTGTGGGCAATTCTGTTATTGTGTGCAGGTCTGTTATTGTGGGCAGGTCTGTTAGTGTGGGCAGATCTGTTAGTGTGGGCAGGTCAATTAGAGTGGCAGGTCTGTTAGTGTGGGCAGATCTGTTTGTGTGGGTTCGTCTGTTAGTGTCGGGTGGGCAGAGCTGTTTGTGTGGGCTGGTCTGTTCGTGTGGGTTGATCTGTAGTGTTGGCAGGTCAGTTAGTGTAGGCAGGTCAGTTAGTGTGGGCTCTTCTCTTATTGTGGGCTGGTCTGTTAGTGTGGGCAGGTCAGTTAGTGTGGGTTGGTCTGTTCGTGTGGGCAGGTCAGTTAGTGTGTGTTGGTCTGTGAGTGTGGGTTGGTCTGTTAGTGTGGGCTGGTCTGTTCGTGTGTGCATGTCTGTTATTGTGGGCTGGTCTGTTAGTGTGGGCAGGTCAGTTAGTGTGGGCAGATCTTTTAGTGTGGGCAGATCAGTTAGTGTGGGTTAGTCTGTTAGTGTGGGCAGGTCTGTTCGTGTGGGCAGGTCAATTAGAGTGGCAGGTCTGTTAGTGTGGGCAAATCTGTTTGTGTGGGTTCGTCTGTTAGTGTCGGGTGGGCAGAGCTGTTTGTGTGGGCAGAGCTGTTAGTGTGGGTAGGTCTGTTAGTGTGGGTTAGTCTGTTAGAGTGGGCAGGTCAGTTAGTGTGGGCTGGTCTGTTAGTGTGGGCTGGTCTGTTAGTGTGGGCAGGTCTGTTAATGTGGGCAGGTCAGTTAGTGTGGGCTGGTCTGTTTGTGTGGGCTGGTCTGTTCGTGTGGGTTGATCTGTAGTGTTGGCTGGTCAGTTAGTGTAGGCAGGTAGTTAGTGTGGGCTCTTCTGTTAGTGTGGGTTGGTCAGTTCGTGTGGGCAGGCCAGTTAGTGTGGGCTTGTCTGTTCGTGTGGGCAGGTCTGTTAGTGTGGTCAGGTCAGTTAGTGTGGGCTGGTCTGTTAATGTGGGTTGGTCTGTTAGTGTGGGCAGGTCTGTTAATGTGGGCTGGTCTGTTAGTGTGGGTTGGTCTGTTAGTGTGGGTTGGCCAGTTAGTGTGGGCAAGTCAGTTAGTGTGGGTTGGTCTGTTAGTGTGGGCAGGTCTGTTAGTGTGGGCAGGTCTGTTAATGTGGGTTGGTCTCTTAGTGTGGGCAGAGCTGTTAGTGTGGGCAGGTCTGTTAGTGTGGGCTGGTCTGTTAGTGTGGGCGAGACTGTTATTGTCGGCAGGTCTGTTAGTGTGGGCTGGTCTGTTGGTGTGGGCAGGTCAGTTAGAGTGGCTGGTCTGTTAGTGTGGGCAGATCTGTTAGTGTGGGTTGGTCTGTTAGTGTGGGCAGATCAGTTCGTGCGAGTTGGTCTGTTAGTGTGGGCAGGTCTGTTATTGTGGGCATGTCTGTTAGTGTGGGCTGGTCTGTTAGTGTGGGTTCGTCTGCTAGTGTGAGCAGGTCTGTTAGTGTGGGTTCGTCTGTTAGTGTGAGCAGGTCTGTTAGTGTGGGCAGGTCAGTTAGAGTGGCAGGTCTGTTAGTGTGGGCAGATCTGTTAGTGTGGGTTGGTCTGTTCGTGTAGGTTGGTCTGTTAGTGTGGGCAGGTCTGTTATTGTGTGTTCGTCTGTTCGTGTGGGTTCGTCTGTTAGTGTGAGCAGCTCTGTTAGTGTGGGCAGATCAGTTAGTGTGGGTTGGTCTGTTAGTGTGGGCTGGTCTGTTAGTGTGGGCAGGTCAGTTAGAGTGGCAGGTCTGTTAGTGTGGGCAGATCTGTTAGTGTGGGTTGGTCTGTTAGTGTGGGCTGGTCTGTTAGTGTGGGCAGGTCTGTTAGTGTGGGCATGTCTGTTAGTGTGGGTTCGTCTGTTAGTGTGGGCAGATCAGTTAGTGTGGGTTAGTCTGTTAGTGTGGGCAGGTCTGTTCGTGTGGGCAGGTCAGTTAGAGTGGCAGGGCTGTTAGTGTGGGCTGGTCTGTTCATGTGGGCGGGTCTGTTATTGTGGGCGGGTCTGTTATTGTGGGCTGGATTAGTTAGTGTGGGCTGGTCTGTTGCTGTGGCAGGTCAGTTAGAGTGGCAGGTCTGTTCGTGTGGGTTGGTCTGTTAGTGTGGGTTGGTCAGTTAGTGTGGGCAGGTCAGTTAGTGTGGGCTGGTCTGTTAGTGTGGGCTGGTCTGTTAGTGTGTGCAGGTCTGTTAGTGTGGACAGGTCTGTTAGTGTGGGTTCGTCTGTTAGTGTGGGCAGGTCTGTTAGTATGGGCTGGTCTGTTAGTGTGGGCAGTTCTGTTAGTGTGGGCTGGTCTGTTAATGTGGGCTGGTCTGTTAGTGTGGGCTGGTCTGTTAGTGTGGGTCGTTGTGTTAGTGTGGGCAGATCTGTTAGTGTGGGCAGATCTGTTAGTGTGGGAAGGTCAGTTAGTGTGGGTTGGTCTGTTAGTGTGGGCAGGTCTGTTCGTGTGGGCAGGTCGGTTACTGTGGGCGGGTCTGTTATTGTGGTCAGATCTGTTAGAGTGGGTTCATCTGTTATTGTGGGTTGGTCTGTTCGTGTGGGCAGGTCTGTTCGTGAGGGCAGGTCTGTTAGAGTGGCAGGTCGGTTAGTGTGGGCAGGTCTGTTAGTGTGGGCAGGTCAGTTCGTGTGGGTTCGTCTGTTAGTGTGGGTTGGTCTGTTATTGTGGGCAGGTCTGTTAGTGTGGGTTGGTCTGTTAGTGTGGGCAGGTCTGTTATTGTGGGCAGGTCTGTTATTGTGGGCAGGTCTGTTAGTGTGGGCAGATCTGTTAGTGTGGGCAGATCTTTTAGTGTGGGCAGATCAGTTAGTGTGTGTTAGTCTGTTAGTGTGGGCAGGTCTGTTAGTGTGGGCAGGTCAATTAGAGTGGCAGGTCTGTTAGTGTGGGCAGATCTGTTTGTGTGGGTTCGTCTGTTAGTGTCGGGTGGGCAGAGCTGTTTGTGTGGGCTGGTCTGTTCGTGTGGGTTGATCTGTAGAATTGGCAGGTCAGTTAGTGTAGGCAGGTCAGTTAGTGTGGGCTCTTCTGTTATTGTGGGCTGGTCTGTTAGTGTGGGCAGGTCAGTTAGTGTGGGTTGGTCTGTTCGTGTGGGCAGGTCAGTTAGTGTGTGTTGGTCTGTGAGTGTGGGTTGGTCTGTTAGTGTGGGCTGGTCTGTTCGTGTGTGCATGTCTGTTAGTGTGGGCAGGTCTGTCAATGTGGGCTGGTCTGTTAGTGTGGGTTGGTCTGTTAGTGTGGGCAGGTCAGTTAGTGTTGGCAGGTTAGTTAGTGTGGGTTGGTCTGTTCATGTGGGCAGGTCTGTTAGTGTGGCTTGGTCTGTTAGTGTGGGCATGTCTGTTAGTGTGGGTTCGTCTGTTAGTGTGTGTTGGTCTGTGAGTGTGGGTTGGTCTGTTAGTGTGGGCTGGTCTGTTCATGTGTGCATGTCTGTTAGTGTGGGCTGGTCTGTTAGTGTGGGCATGTCTGTTAGTGTGGGCTGGTCTGTTAGTGTGGGCATGTCTGTTAGTGTGGGATGGTCTGTTAGTGTGATTAGTCTGTTAGTGTGGGCAGGTCAGTTAGTATGGGCTGGTCTGTTAATGTGGGTTGGTCTGTTAGTGTGGGCAGGTCTGTTAATGTGGGCTGGTCTGTTAGTGTGGATTGGTCTGTTAGTGTGGGTTGGCCAGTTAGTGTGGGCAAGTCAGTTAGTGTGGGCAGGTCTGTTAATGTGGGCAGGTCAGTTAGTGTGGGCAGGTCTGTTAGTGTGGGCTGGTCTGTTAGTGTGGGCAGGTCTGTTAATGTGGGCTGGTCTGTTAGTGTGGGCGAGACTGTTATTGTGGGCAGGTCTGTTAGTGTGGGCTGGTCTGTTGGTGTGGGCAGGTCAGTTAGAGTGGCTGGTCTGTTAGTGTGGGCAGATCTGTTAGTGTGGGTTGGTCTGTTAGTGTGGGCAGATCAGTTCGTGCGAGTAGGTCTGTTAGTGTGGGCAGGTCTGTTATTGTGGGCATGTCTGTTAGTGTGGGCTGGTCTGTTAGTGTGGGTTCGTCTGCTAGTGTGAGCAGGTCTGTTAGTGTGGGTTCGTCTGTTAGTGTGAGCAGGTCTGTTAGTGTGGGCAGGTCAGTTAGAGTGGCAGGTCTGTTAGTGTGGGCAGATCTGTTAGTGTGGGTTGGTCTGTTCGTGTGGGTTGGTCTGTTAGTGTGGGCAGGTCTGTTATTGTGTGTTCGTCTGTTCGTGTGGGTTCGTCTGTTAGTGTGAGCAGCTCTGTTAGTGTGGGCAGATCAGTTAGTGTGAGTTGGTCTGTTAGTGTGGGTTGGTCTGTTAGTGTGGGCTGGTCTGTTAGTGTGGGCATGTCTGTTAGTGTGAGCTCGTCTGTTAGTGTGGGCAGATCAGTTAGTGTGGGTTAGTCTGTTAATGTGGGCAGGTCTGTTCGTGTGGGCAGGTCAGTTAGAGTGGCAGGGCTGTTAGTGTTGGCTGGTCTGTTCATGTGGGCGGGTCTGTTATTGTGGGCGGGTCTGTTATTGTGGGCTGGATTAGTTAGTGTGGGCTGGTCTGTTGCTGTGGCAGGTCAGTTTGAGTGGCAGGTCTGTTCGTGTAGGTTGGTCTGTTAGTGTGGGCAGGTCAGTTAGTGTGGGTTGGTCTGTTAGTGTGGGTTGGTCAGTTAGTGTGGGCAGGTCAGTTAGTGTGGGCTGGTCTGTTAGTGTGGGCTGGTCTGTTAGTGTGTGCAGGTCTGTTAGTGTGGGCAGGTCTGTTAGTGTGGGTTCGTCTGTTAGTGTGGGCAGGTCTGTTAGTATGGGCTGGTCTGTTAGTGTGGGCAGTTCTGTTAGTGTGGGCTGGTCTGTTAATGTGGGCTGGTCTGTTAGTGTGGGCTAGTCTGTTAGTGTGGGTCGTTGTGTTAGTGTGGGCAGATCTGTTAGTGTGGGCAGATCTGTTAGTGTGGGAAGGTCAGTTAGTGTGGGTTGGTCTGTTAGTGTGGGCAGGTCTGTTCGTGTGGGCAGGTCTGTTCGTGAGGGCAGGTCTGTTAGAGTGGCAGGTCTGTTAGTGTGGGCTGGTCTGTTAGTGTGGGCGAGACTGTTATTGTGGGCAGGTCTGTTAGTGTGGGCTGGTCTGTTGGTGTGGGCAGGTCAGTTAGAGTGGCTGGTCTGTTAGTGTGGGTAGATCTGTTAGTGTGGGTTGGTCTGTTAGTGTGGGCAGATCAGTTCGTGCGAGTTGGTCTGTTAGTGTGGGCAGGTCTGTTATTGTGGGCATGTCTGTTAGTGTGGGCTGGTCTGTTAGTGTGGGTTCGTCTGCTAGTGTGAGCAGGTCTGTTAGTGTGGGTTCGTCTGTTAGTGTGAGCAGGCCTGTTCGTGTGGGCAGGTCAGTTAGAGTGGCAGGTCTGTTAGTGTGGGCAGATCTGTTAGTGTGGGTTGGTCTGTTCGTGTGGGTTGGTCTGTTAGTGTGGGCAGGTCTGTTATTGTGTGTTCGTCTGTTCGTGTGGGTTCGTCTGTTAGTGTGAGCAGCTCTGTTAGTGTGGGCAGATCAGTTAGTGTGGATTGGTCTGTTAGTGTGGGCTGGTCTGTTAGTGTGGGCAGGTCAGTTAGAGTGGCAGGTCTGTTAGTGTGGGCAGATCTGTTAGTGTGGGTTGGTCTGTTAGTGTGGGCTGGTCTGTTAGTGTGGGCAGGTCTGTTAGTCTGGGCATGTCTGTTAGTGTGGGTTCGTCTGTTAGTGTGGGCAGATCAGTTAGTGTGGGTTAGTCTGTTAGTGTGGGCAGGTCTGTTCGTGTGGGCAGGTCAGTTAGAGTGGAAGGGCTGTTAGTGTGGGCTGGTCTGTTCATGTGGGCGGGTCTGTTATTGTGGGCGGGTCTGTTATTGTGGGCTGGATTAGTTAGTGTGGGCTGGTCTGTTGCTGTGGCAGGTCAGTTAGAGTGGCAGGTCTGTTCGTGTGGGTTGGTCTGTTAGTGTGGGTTGGTCTTTAGTGTGTGTTGGTCAGTTTGTGTGGGCAGGTCAGTTAGTATGGGCTGGTCTGTTAGTGTGGGCAATTCTGTTATTGTGTGCAGGTCTGTTATTGTGGGCAGGTCTGTTAGTGTGGGCAGATCTGTTAGTGTGGGCAGATCTTTTAGTGTGGGCAGATCAGTTAGTGTGGGTTAGTCTGTTAGTGTGGGCAGGTCTGTTAGTGTGGGCAGGTCAATTAGAGTGGCAGGTCTGTTAGTGTGGGCAGATCTGTTTGTGTGGGTTCGTCTGTTAGTGTCGGGTGGGCAGAGCTGTTTGTGTGGGCTGGTCTGTTCATGTGGGTTGATCTGTAGTGTTGGCAGGTCAGTTAGTGTAGGCAGGTCAGTTAGTGTGGGCTCTTCTGTTATTGTGGGCTGGTCTGTTAGTGTGGGCAGGTTAGTTAGTGTGGGTTGGTCTGTTCGTGTGGGTTGGTCTGTTAGTGTGGGCTGGTCTGTTCGTGTGTGCATGTCTGTTAGTGTGGGCTGGTCTGTTAGTGTGGGCAGGTCAGTTAGTGTGGGCAGATCTTTTAGTGTGGGCAGATCAGTTAGTGTGGGTTAGTCTGTTAGTGTGGGCAGGTCTGTTCGTGTGGGCAGGTCAATTAGAGTGGCAGGTCTGTTAGTGTGGGCAAATCTGTTTGTGTGGGTTCGTCTGTTAGTGTCGGGTGGGCAGAGCTGTTTGTGTGGGCAGAGCTGTTAGTGTGGGTAGGTCTGTTAGTGTGGGTTAGTCTGTTAGAGTGGGCAGGTCAGTTAGTGTGGGCTGGTCTGTTAGTGTGGGCTGGTCTGTTAGTGTGGGCAGGTCTGTTAATGTGGGCAGGTCAGTTAGTGTGGGCTGGTCTGTTTGTGTGGGCTGGTCTGTTCGTGTGGGTTGATCTGTAGTGTTGGCTGGTCAGTTAGTATAGGCAGGTAGTTAGTGTGGGCTCTTCTGTTAGTGTGGGTTGGTCAGTTCGTGTGGGCAGGCCAGTTAGTGTGGGCTTGTCTGTTCGTGTGGGCAGGTCTGTTAGTGTGGTCAGGTCAGTTAGTGTGGGCTGGTCTGTTAATGTGGGTTGGTCTGTTAGTGTGGGCAGGTCTGTTAATGTGGGCTGGTCTGTTAGTGTGGGTTGGTCTGTTAGTGTGGGTTGGCCAGTTAGTGTGGGCAAGTCAGTTAGTGTGGGTTGGTCTGTTAGTGTGGGCAGGTCTGTTAGTGTGGGCAGGTCTGTTAATGTGGGTTGGTCTCTTAGTGTGGGCAGAGCTGTTAGTGTGGGCAGGTCTGTTAGTGTGGGCTGGTCTGTTAGTGTGGGCGAGACTGTTATTGTCGGCAGGTCTGTTAGTGTGGGCTGGTCTGTTGGTGTGGGCAGGTCAGTTAGAGTGGCTGGTCTGTTAGTGTGGGCAGATCTGTTAGTGTGGGTTGGTCTGTTAGTGTGGGCAGATCAGTTCGTGCGAGTTGGTCTGTTAGTGTGGGCAGGTCTGTTATTGTGGGCATGTCTGTTAGTGTGGGCTGGTCTGTTAGTGTGGGTTCGTCTGCTAGTGTGAGCAGGTCTGTTAGTGTGGGTTCGTCTGTTAGTGTGAGCAGGTCTGTTAGTGTGGGCAGGTCAGTTAGAGTGGCAGGTCTGTTAGTGTGGGCAGATCTGTTAGTGTGGGTTGGTCTGTTCGTGTAGGTTGGTCTGTTAGTGTGGGCAGGTCTGTTATTGTGTGTTCGTCTGTTCGTGTGGGTTCGTCTGTTAGTGTGAGCAGCTCTGTTAGTGTGGGCAGATCAGTTAGTGTGGGTTGGTCTGTTAGTGTGGGCTGGTCTGTTAGTGTGGGCAGGTCAGTTAGAGTGGCAGGTCTGTTAGTGTGGGCAGATCTGTTAGTGTGGGTTGGTCTGTTAGTGTGGGCTGGTCTGTTAGTGTGGGCAGGTCTGTTAGTGTGGGCATGTCTGTTAGTGTGGGTTCGTCTGTTAGTGTGGGCAGATCAGTTAGTGTGGGTTAGTCTGTTAGTGTGGGCAGGTCTGTTCGTGTGGGCAGGTCAGTTAGAGTGGCAGGGCTGTTAGTGTGGGCTGGTCTGTTCATGTGGGCGGGTCTGTTATTGTGGGCGGGTCTGTTATTGTGGGCTGGATTAGTTAGTGTGGGCTGGTCTGTTGCTGTGGCAGGTCAGTTAGAGTGGCAGGTCTGTTCGTGTGGGTTGGTCTGTTAGTGTGGGTTGGTCAGTTAGTGTGGGCAGGTCAGTTAGTGTGGGCTGGTCTGTTAGTGTGGGCTGGTCTGTTAGTGTGTGCAGGTCTGTTAGTGTGGACAGGTCTGTTAGTGTGGGTTCGTCTGTTAGTGTGGGCAGGTCTGTTAGTATGGGCTGGTCTGTTAGTGTGGGCAGTTCTGTTAGTGTGGGCTGGTCTGTTAATGTGGGCTGGTCTGTTAGTGTGGGCTGGTCTGTTAGTGTGGGTCGTTGTGTTAGTGTGGGCAGATCTGTTAGTGTGGGCAGATCTGTTAGTGTGGGAAGGTCAGTTAGTGTGGGTTGGTCTGTTAGTGTGGGCAGGTCTGTTCGTGTGGGCAGGTCGGTTACTGTGGGCGGGTCTGTTATTGTGGTCAGATCTGTTAGAGTGGGTTCATCTGTTATTGTGGGTTGGTCTGTTCGTGTGGGCAGGTCTGTTCGTGAGGGCAGGTCTGTTAGAGTGGCAGGTCGGTTAGTGTGGGCAGGTCTGTTAGTGTGGGCAGGTCAGTTCGTGTGGGTTCGTCTGTTAGTGTGGGTTGGTCTGTTATTGTGGGCAGGTCTGTTATTGTGGGCAGGTCTGTTATTGTGGGCAGGTCTGTTAGTGTGGGCAGATCTGTTAGTGTGGGCAGATCTTTTAGTGTGGGCAGATCAGTTTGTGTGGGTTATTCTGTTAGTGTGGGCAGGTCTGTTAGTGTGGGCAGGTCAATTAGAGTGGCAGGTCTGTTAGTGTGGGCAGATCTGTTTGTGTGGGTTCGTCTGTTAGTGTCGGGTGGGCAGAGCTGTTTGTGTGGGCTGGTCTGTTCGTGTGGGTTGATCTGTAGAATTGGCAGGTCAGTTAGTGTAGGCAGGTCAGTTAGTGTGGGCTCTTCTGTTATTGTGGGCTGGTCTGTTAGTGTGGGCAGGTCAGTTAGTGTGGGTTGGTCTGTTCGTGTGGGCAGGTCAGTTAGTGTGTGTTGGTCTGTAAGTGTGGGTTGGTCTGTTAGTGTGGGCTGGTCTGTTCGTGTGTGCATGTCTGTTAGTGTGGGCTGGTCTGTTAGTGTGGTCAGGTCAGTTAGTGTGGGCTGGTCTGTTAGTGTGGGTTCGTCTGTTAGTGTGTGTTGGTCTGTGAGTGTGGGTTGGTCTGTTAGTGTGGGCTGGTCTGTTCATGTGTGCATGTCTGTTAGTGTGGGCTGGTCTGTTAGTGTGGGCATGTCTGTTAGTGTGGGCTGGTCTGTTAGTGTGGGCATGTCTGTTAGTGTGGGATGGTCTGTTAGTGTGATTAGTCTGTTAGTGTGGGCAGGTCAGTTAGTATGGGCTGGTCTGTTAATGTGGGTTGGTCTGTTAGTGTGGGCAGGTCTGTTAATGTGGGCTGGTCTGTTAGTGTGGATTGGTCTGTTAGTGTGGGTTGGCCAGTTAGTGTGGGCAAGTCAGTTAGTGTGGGCAGGTCTGTTAATGTGGGCAGGTCAGTTAGTGTGGGCAGGTCTGTTAGTGTGGGCTGGTCTGTTAGTGTGGGCAGGTCTGTTAATGTGGGCTGGTCTGTTAGTGTGGGCGAGACTGTTATTGTGGGCAGGTCTGTTAGTGTGGGCTGGTCTGTTGGTGTGGGCAGGTCAGTTAGAGTGGCTGGTCTGTTAGTGTGGGCAGATCTGTTAGTGTGGGTTGGTCTGTTAGTGTGGGCAGATCAGTTCGTGCGAGTTGGTCTGTTAGTGTGGGCAGGTCTGTTATTGTGGGCATGTCTGTTAGTGTGGGCTGGTCTGTTAGTGTGGGTTCGTCTGCTAGTGTGAGCAGGTCTGTTAGTGTGGGTTCGTCTGTTAGTGTGAGCAGGTCTGTTAGTGTGGGCAGGTCAGTTAGAGTGGCAGGTCTGTTAGTGTGGGCAGATCTGTTAGTGTGGGTTGGTCTGTTCGTGTGGGTTGGTCTGTTAGTGTGGGCAGGTCTGTTATTGTGTGTTCATCTGTTCGTGTGGGTTCGTCTGTTAGTGTGAGCAGCTCTGTTAGTGTGGGCAGATCAGTTAGTGTGAGTTGGTCTGTTAGTGTGGGTTGGTCTGTTAGTGTGGGCTGGTCTGTTAGTGTGGGCATGTCTGTTAGTGTGAGTTCGTCTGTTAGTGTGGGCAGATCAGTTAGTGTGGGTTAGTCTGTTAATGTGGGCAGGTCTGTTCGTGTGGGCAGGTCAGTTAGAGTGGCAGGGCTGTTAGTGTTGGCTGGTCTGTTCATGTGGGCGGGTCTGTTATTGTGGGTGGGTCTGTTATTGTGGGCTGGATTAGTTAGTGTGGGCTGGTCTGTTGCTGTGGCAGGTCAGTTTGAGTGGCAGGTCTGTTCGTGTGGGTTGGTCTGTTAGTGTGGGCAGGTCAGTTAGTGTGGGTTGGTCTGTTAGTGTGGGTTGGTCAGTTAGTGTGGGCAGGTCAGTTAGTGTGGGCTGGTCTGTTAGTGTGGGCTGGTCTGTTAGTGTGTGCAGGTCTGTTAGTGTGGGCAGGTCTGTTAGTGTGGGTTCGTCTGTTAGTGTGGGCAGGTCTGTTAGTATGGGCTGGTCTGTTAGTGTGGGCAGTTCTGTTAGTGTGGGCTGGTCTGTTAATGTGGGCTGGTCTGTTAGTGTGGGCTAGTCTGTTAGTGTGGGTCGTTGTGTTAGTGTGGGCAGATCTGTTAGTGTGGGCAGATCTGTTAGTGTGGGAAGGTCAGTTAGTGTGGGTTGGTCTGTTAGTGTGGGCAGGTCTGTTCGTGTGGGCAGGTCTGTTCGTGAGGGCAGGTCTGTTAGAGTGGCAGGTCTGTTAGTGTGGGCAGGTCTGTTAGTGTGGGCTGGTCTGTTGGTGTGGGCAGGTCAGTTAGAGTGGCTGGTCTGTTAGTGTGGGCAGATCTGTTAGTGTGGGTTGGTCTGTTAGTGTGGGCAGATCAGTTCGTGCGAGTTGGTCTGTTAGTGTGGGCAGGTCTGTTATTGTGGGCATGTCTGTTAGTGTGGGCTGGTCTGTTAGTGTGGGTTCGTCTGCTAGTGTGAGCAGGTCTGTTAGTGTGGGTTCGTCTGTTAGTGTGAGCAGGCCTGTTCGTGTGGGCAGGTCAGTTAGAGTGGCAGGTCTGTTAGTGTGGGCAGATCTGTTAGTGTGGGTTGGTCTGTTCGTGTGGGTTGGTCTGTTAGTGTGGGCAGGTCTGTTATTGTGTGTTCGTCTGTTCGTGTGGGTTCGTCTGTTAGTGTGAGCAGCTCTGTTAGTGTGGGCAGATCAGTTAGTGTGTGTTGGTCTGTTAGTGTGGGCTGGTCTGTTAGTGTGGGCAGGTCAGTTAGAGTGGCAGGTCTGTTAGTGTGGGCAGATCTGTTAGTGTGGGTTGGTCTGTTAGTGTGGGCTGGTCTGTTAGTGTGGGCAGGTCTGTTAGTCTGGGCATGTCTGTTAGTGTGGGTTCGTCTGTTAGTGTGGGCAGATCAGTTAGTGTGGGTTAGTCTGTTAGTGTGGGCAGGTCTGTTCGTGTGGGCAGGTCAGTTAGAGTGGAAGGGCTGTTAGTGTGGGCTGGTCTGTTCATGTGGGCGGGTCTGTTATTGTGGGCGGGTCTGTTATTGTGGGCTGGATTAGTTAGTGTGGGCTGGTCTGTTGCTGTGGCAGGTCAGTTAGAGTGGCAGGTCTGTTCGTGTGGGTTGGTCTGTTAGTGTGGGTTGGTCTTTAGTGTGTGTTGGTCAGTTAGTGTGGGCAGGTCAGTTAGTGTGGGCTGGTCTGTTAGTGTGGGCTGGTCTGTTAGTGTGTGCAGGTCTGTTAGTGTGGGCAGGTCTGTTAGTGTGGGTTCGTCTGTTAGTGTGGGCAGGTCTGTTAGTATGGGCTGGTCTGTTAGTGTGGGCAATTCTGTTAGTGTGGGCTGGTCTGTTAATGTGGGCTGGTCTGTTAGTGTGGGCTGGTCTGTTAGTGTGGGTCATTGTGTTAGTGTGGGCAGATCTGTTAGTGTGGGCAGATCTGTTAGTGTGGGAAGGTCAGTTAGTGTGGGTTGGTCTGTTAGTGTGGGCAGGTCTGTTCGTGTGGGCAGGTCGGTTACTGTGGGCGGGTCTGTTATTGTGGTCAGATCTGTTAGAGTGGGTTCATCTGTTATTGTGGGTTGGTCTGTTCGTGTGGGCAGGTCTGTTCGTGAGGGCAGGTCTGTTAGAGTGGCAGGTCTGTTAGTGTGGGCAGGTCTGTTAGTGTGGGCAGGTCAGTTCGTGTGGGTTCGTCTGTTAGTTTGGGTTGGTCTGTTATTGTGGGCAGGTCTGTTAGTGTGGGCTGGTCTGTTAGTGTGGGCAGGTCTGTTATTGTGGGCAGGTCTGTTATTGTGGGCAGGTCTGTTAGTGTGGGCAGATCTTTTAGTGTGGGCAGATCAGTTAGTGTGGGTTAGTCTGTTAGTGTGGGCAGGTCTGTTAGTGTGGGCAGGTCAATTAGAGTGGCAGGTCTGTTAGTGTGGGCAGATCTGTTTGTGTGGGTTCGTCTGTTAGTGTCGGGTGGGCAGAGCTGTTTGTGTGGGCTGGTCTGTTCGTGTGGGTTGATCTGTAGTGTTGGCAGGTCAGTTAGTGTAGGCAGGTCAGTTAGTGTGGGCTCTTCTGTTATTGTGGGCTGGTCTGTTAGTGTGGGCAGGTCAGTTAGTGTGGGTTGGTCTGTTCGTGTGGGCAGGTCAGTTAGTGTGTGTTGGTCTGTGAGTGTGGGTTGGTCTGTTAGTGTGGGCTGGTCTGTTCGTGTGTGCATGTCTGTTAGTGTGGGCTGGTCTGTTAGTGTGGGCAGGTCAGTTAGTGTGGGCAGATCTTTTAGTGTGGGCAGATCAGTTAGTGTGGGTTAGTCTGTTAGTGTGGGCAGGTCTGTTCGTGTGGGCAGGTCAATTAGAGTGACAGGTCTGTTAGTGTGGGCAAATCTGTTTGTGTGGGTTCGTCTGTTAGTGTCGGGTGGGCAGAGCTGTTTGTGTGGGCAGAGCTGTTAGTGTGGGTAGGTCTGTTAGTGTGGGTTAGTCTGTTAGAGTGGGCAGGTCAGTTAGTGTGGGCTGGTCTGTTAGTGTGGGCTGGTCTGTTAGTGTGGGCAGGTCTGTTAATGTGGGCAGGTCAGTTAGTGTGGGCTGGTCTGTTTGTGTGGGCTGGTCTGTTCGTGTGGGTTGATCTGTAGTGTTGGCTGGTCAGTTTGTGTAGGCAGGTAGTTAGTGTGGGCTCTTCTGTTAGTGTGGGTTGGTCAGTTCGTGTGGGCAGGCCAGTTAGTGTGGGCTTGTCTGTTCGTGTGGGCAGGTCTGTTAGTGTGGTCAGGTCAGTTAGTGTGGGCTGGTCTGTTAATGTGGGTTGGTCTGTTAGTGTGGGCAGGTCTGTTAATGTGGGCTGGTCTGTTAGTGTGGGTTGGTCTGTTAGTGTGGGTTGGCCAGTTAGTGTGGGCAAGTCAGTTAGTGTGGGTTGGTCTGTTAGTGTGGGCAGGTCTGTTAGTGTGGGCAGGTCTGTTAATGTGGGTTGGTCTCTTAGTGTGGGCAGAGCTGTTAGTGTGGGCAGGTCTGTTAGTGTGGGCTGGTCTGTTAGTGTGGGCGAGACTGTTATTGTCGGCAGGTCTGTTAGTGTGGGCTGGTCTGTTGGTGTGGGCAGGTCAGTTAGAGTGGCTGGTCTGTTAGTGTGGGCAGATCTGTTAGTGTGGGTTGGTCTGTTAGTGTGGGCAGATCAGTTCGTGCGAGTTGGTCTGTTAGTGTGGGCAGGTCTGTTATTGTGGGCATGTCTGTTAGTGTGGGCTGGTCTGTTAGTGTGGGTTCGTCTGCTAGTGTGAGCAGGTCTGTTAGTGTGGGTTCGTCTGTTAGTGTGAGCAGGTCTGTTAGTGTGGGCAGGTCAGTTAGAGTGGCAGGTCTGTTAGTGTGGGCAGATCTGTTAGTGTGGGTTGGTCTGTTCGTGTAGGTTGGTCTGTTAGTGTGGGCAGGTCTGTTATTGTGTGTTCGTCTGTTCGTGTGGGTTCGTCTGTTAGTGTGAGCAGCTCTGTTAGTGTGGGCAGATCAGTTAGTGTGGGTTGGTCTGTTAGTGTGGGCTGGTCTGTTAGTGTGGGCAGGTCAGTTAGAGTGGCAGGTCTGTTAGTGTGGGCAGATCTGTTAGTGTGGGTTGGTCTGTTAGTGTGGGCTGGTCTGTTAGTGTGGGCAGGTCTGTTAGTGTGGGCATGTCTGTTAGTGTGGGTTCGTCTGTTAGTGTGGGCAGATCAGTTAGTGTGGGTTAGTCTGTTAGTGTGGGCAGGTCTGTTCGTGTGGGCAGGTCAGTTAGAGTGGCAGGGCTGTTAGTGTGGGCTGGTCTGTTCATGTGGGCGGGTCTGTTATTGTGGGCGGGTCTGTTATTGTGGGCTGGATTAGTTAGTGTGGGCTGGTCTGTTGCTGTGGCAGGTCAGTTAGAGTGGCAGGTCTGTTCGTGTGGGTTGGTCTGTTAGTGTGGGTTGGTCAGTTAGTGTGGGCAGGTCAGTTAGTGTGGGCTGGTCTGTTAGTGTGGGCTGGTCTGTTAGTGTGTGCAGGTCTGTTAGTGTGGACAGGTCTGTTAGTGTGGGTTCGTCTGTTAGTGTGGGCAGGTCTGTTAGTATGGGCTGGTCTGTTAGTGTGGGCAGTTCTGTTAGTGTGGGCTGGTCTGTTAATGTGGGCTGGTCTGTTAGTGTGGGCTGGTCTGTTAGTGTGGGTCGTTGTGTTAGTGTGGGCAGATCTGTTAGTGTGGGCAGATCTGTTAGTGTGGGAAGGTCAGTTAGTGTGGGTTGGTCTGTTAGTGTGGGCAGGTCTGTTCGTGTGGGCAGGTCGGTTACTGTGGGCGGGTCTGTTATTGTGGTCAGATCTGTTAGAGTGGGTTCATCTGTTATTGTGGGTTGGTCTGTTCGTGTGGGCAGGTCTGTTCGTGAGGGCAGGTCTGTTAGAGTGGCAGGTCGGTTAGTGTGGGCAGGTCTGTTAGTGTGGGCAGGTCAGTTCGTGTGGGTTCGTCTGTTCGTGTGGGTTGGTCTGTTATTGTGGGCAGGTCTGTTAGTGTGGGTTGGTCTGTTAGTGTGGGCAGGTCTGTTATTGTGGGCAGGTCTGTTATTGTGGGCAGGTCTGTTAGTGTGGGCAGATCTGTTAGTGTGGGCAGATCTTTTAGTGTGGGCAGATCAGTTAGTGTGTGTTAGTCTGTTAGTGTGGGCAGGTCTGTTAGTGTGGGCAGGTCAATTAGAGTGGCAGGTCTGTTAGTGTGGGCAGATCTGTTTGTGTGGGTTCGTCTGTTAGTGTCGGGTGGGCAGAGCTGTTTGTGTGGGCTGGTCTGTTCGTGTGGGTTGATCTGTAGAATTGGCAGGTCAGTTAGTGTAGGCAGGTCAGTTAGTGTGGGCTCTTCTGTTATTGTGGGCTGGTCTGTTAGTGTGGGCAGGTCAGTTAGTGTGGGTTGGTCTGTTCGTGTGGGCAGGTCAGTTAGTGTGTGTTGGTCTGTGAGTGTGGGTTGGTCTGTTAGTGTGGGCTGGTCTGTTCGTGTGTGCATGTCTGTTAGTGTGGGCTGGTCTGTTAGTGTGGTCAGGTCAGTTAGTGTGGGCTGGTCTGTTAATGTGGGTTGGTCTGTTAGTGTGGGCAGGTCTGTCAATGTGGGCTGGTCTGTTAGTGTGGGTTGGTCTGTTAGTGTGGGCAGGTCAGTTAGTGTTGGCAGGTTAGTTAGTGTGGGTTGGTCTGTTCGTGCGGGCAGGTCTGTTAGTGTGGCTTGGTCTGTTAGTGTGGGCATGTCTGTTAGTGTGGGTTCGTCTGTTAGTGTGTGTTGGTCTGTGAGTGTGGGTTGGTCTGTTAGTGTGGGCTGGTCTGTTCGTGTGTGCATGTCTGTTAGTGTGGGCTGGTCTGTTCGTGTGGGCATGTCTGTTAGTGTGGGCTGGTCTGTTAGTGTGGGCATGTCTGTTAGTGTGGTTAGTCTGTTAGTGTGGGCAGGTCAGTTAGTATGGGCTGGTCTGTTAATGTGGGTTGGTCTGTTAGTGTGGGCAGGTCTGTTAATGTGGCTGGTCTGTTAGTGTGGATTGGTCTGTTAGTGTGGGTTGGCCAGTTAGTGTGGGCAAGTCAGTTAGTGTGGGCAGGTCTGTTAATGTGGGCAGGTCAGTTAGTGTGGGCAGGTCTGTTAGTGTGGGCTGGTCTGTTAGTGTGGGCAGGTCTGTTAATGTGGGCTGGTCTGTTAGTGTGGGCGAGACTGTTATTGTGGGCAGGTCTGTTAGTGTGGGCTGGTCTGTTGGTGTGGGCAGGTCAGTTAGAGTGGCTGGTCTGTTAGTGTGGGCAGATCTGTTAGTGTGGGTTGGTCTGTTAGTGTGGGCAGATCAGTTCGTGCGAGTTGGTCTGTTAGTGTGGGCAGGTCTGTTATTGTGGGCATGTCTGTTAGTGTGGGCTGGTCTGTTAGTGTGGGTTCGTCTGCTAGTGTGAGCAGGTCTGTTAGTGTGGGTTCGTCTGTTAGTGTGAGCAGGTCTGTTAGTGTGGGCAGGTCAGTTAGAGTGGCAGGTCTGTTAGTGTGGGCAGATCTGTTAGTGTGGGTTGGTCTGTTCGTGTGGGTTGGTCTGTTAGTGTGGGCAGGTCTGTTATTGTGTGTTCGTCTGTTCGTGTGGGTTCGTCTGTTAGTGTGAGCAGCTCTGTTAGTGTGGGCAGATCAGTTAGTGTGAGTTGGTCTGTTAGTGTGGGTTGGTCTGTTAGTGTGGGCTGGTCTGTTAGTGTGGGCATGTCTGTTAGTGTGAGTTCGTCTGTTAGTGTGGGCAGATCAGTTAGTGTGGGTTAGTCTGTTAATGTGGGCAGGTCTGTTCGTGTGGGCAGGTCAGTTAGAGTGGCAGGGCTGTTAGTGTTGGCTGGTCTGTTCATGTGGGCGGGTCTGTTATTGTGGGCGGGTCTGTTATTGTGGGCTGGATTAGTTAGTGTGGGCTGGTCTGTTGCTGTGACAGGTCAGTTTGAGTGGCAGGTCTGTTCGTGTGGGTTGGTCTGTTAGTGTGGGCAGGTCAGTTAGTGTGGGTTGGTCTGTTAGTGTGGGTTGGTCAGTTAGTGTGGGCAGGTCAGTTAGTGTGGGCTGGTCTGTTAGTGTGGGCTGGTCTGTTAGTGTGTGCAGGTCTGTTAGTGTGGGCAGGTCTGTTAGTGTGGGTTCGTCTGTTAGTGTGGGCAGGTCTGTTAGTATGGGCTGGTCTGTTAGTGTGGGCAGTTCTGTTAGTGTGGGCTGGTCTGTTAATGTGGGCTGGTCTGTTAGTGTGGGCTAGTCTGTTAGTGTGGGTCGTTGTGTTAGTGTGGGCAGATCTGTTAGTGTGGGCAGATCTGTTAGTGTGGGAAGGTCAGTTAGTGTGGGTTGGTCTGTTAGTGTGGGCAGGTCTGTTCGTGTGGGCAGGTCTGTTACTGTGGGCGGTTCTGTTATTGTGGTCAGATCTGTTAGAGTGGGTTCATCTGTTATTGTGGGTTGGTCTGTTCGTGTGGGCAGGTCTGTTCGTGAGGGCAGGTCTGTTAGAGTGGCAGTTCTGTTAATGTGGGCAGGTCTGTTAGTGTGGGCAGGTCAGTTCGTGTGGGTTCGTCTGTTAGTGTGGGTTGGTCTGTTATTGTGGGCAGGTCTGTTAGTGTGGGTTGGTCTGTTAGTGTGGGCAGGTCTGTTAGTGTGGGCAGGTCTGTTATTGTGGGCAGGTCTGTTATTGTGGGCAGGTCTGTTAGTGTGGGCAGGTCTGTTAGTGTGGGCAGATCTTTTAGTGTGGGCAGATCAGTTAGTGTGGGTTAGTCTGTTAGTGTGGGCAGGTCAGTTCGTGTGGGTTGGTCTGTTCGTGTGGGTTCGTCTGTTAGTGTGGGCAGGTCAGTTAGTGTTGGCAGGTCAGTTAGTGTGGGTTGGTCTGTTCGTGTGGGCAGGTCTGTTAGTGTGGCTTGGTCTGTTAGTGTGGGCATGTCTGTTAGTGTGGATTCGTCTGTTAGTGTGTGTTGGTCTGTGAGTGTGGGTTGGTCTGTTAGTGTGGGCTGGTCTGTTCGTGTGTTCATGTCTGTTAGTGTGGGCTGGTCTGTTAGTGTGGGCATGTCTGTTAGTGTGGGATGGTCTGTTAGTGTGGAAAGTCTGTTAGTGTGGGCAGGTCAGTTAGTATGGGCAGGTCTGTTAGTGTGGGCAGATCTGTTAGTGTGGGTTGGTCTGTTATTGTGGGCAGGTCTGTTAGTGTGGGTTGGTCTGTTAGTGTGGGCATGTCTGTTAGTGTGAGTTCGTCTGTTAGTGTGGGCAGATCAGTTAGTGTGGGTTAGTCTGTTAATGTGGGCAGGTCTGTTCGTGTGGGCAGGTCAGTTAGAGTGGCAGGGCTGTTAGTGTTGGCTGGTCTGTTCATGTGGGCGGGTCTGTTATTGTGGGCGGGTCTGTTATTGTGGGCTGGATTAGTTAGTGTGGGCTGGTCTGTTGCTGTGACAGGTCAGTTTGAGTGGCAGGTCTGTTCGTGTGGGTTGGTCTGTTAGTGTGGGCAGGTCAGTTAGTGTGGGCAGGTCAGTTAGTGTGGGCTGGTCTGTTAGTGTGTGCAGGTCTGTTAGTGTGGACAGGTCTGTTAGTGTGGGTTCGTCTGTTAGTGTGGGCAGGTCTGTTATTATGGGCTGGTCTGTTAGTGTGGGCAGTTCTGTTAGTGTGGGCTGGTCTGTTAATGTGGGCTGGTCTGTTAGTGTGGGCTGGTCTGTTAGTGTGGGTCGTTGTGTTAGTGTGGGCAGATCTGTTAGTGTGGGCAGATCTGTTAGTGTGGGAAGGTCAGTTAGTGTGGGTTGGTCTGTTAGTGTGGGCAGGTCTGTTCGTGTGGGCAGGTCGGTTACTGTGGGCGGGTCTGTTATTGTGGTCAGATCTGTTAGAGTGGGTTCATCTGTTATTGTGGGTTGGTCTGTTCGTGTGGGCAGGTCTGTTCGTGAGGGCAGGTCTGTTAGAGTGGCAGGTCGGTTAGTGTGGGCAGGTCTGTTAGTGTGGGCAGGTCAGTTCGTGTGGGTTCGTCTGTTAGTGTGGGTTGGTCTGTTATTGTGGGCAGGTCTGTTAGTGTGGGTTGGTCTGTTAGTGTGGGCAGGTCTGTTATTGTGGGCAGGTCTGTTATTGTGGGCAGGTCTGTTAGTGTGGGCAGATCTGTTAGTGTGGGCAGATCTTTTAGTGTGGGCAGATCAGTTAGTGTGTGTTAGTCTGTTAGTGTGGGCAGGTCTGTTAGTGTGGGCAGGTCAATTAGAGTGGCAGGTCTGTTAGTGTGGGCAGATCTGTTTGTGTGGGTTCGTCTGTTAGTGTCGGGTGGGCAGAGCTGTTTGTGTGGGCTGGTCTGTTCGTGTGGGTTGATCTGTAGAATTGGCAGGTCAGTTAGTGTAGGCAGGTCAGTTAGTGTGGGCTCTTCTGTTATTGTGGGCTGGTCTGTTAGTGTGGGCAGGTCAGTTAGTGTGGGTTGGTCTGTTCGTGTGGGCAGGTCAGTTAGTGTGTGTTGGTCTGTGAGTGTGGGTTGGTCTGTTAGTGTGGGCTGGTCTGTTCGTGTGTGCATGTCTGTTAGTTTGGACTGGTCTGTTAGTGTGGTCAGGTCAGTTAGTGTGGGCTGGTCTGTTAATGTGGGTTGGTCTGTTAGTGTGGGCAGGTCTGTCAATGTGGGCTGGTCTGTTAGTGTGGGTTGGTCTGTTAGTGTGGGCAGGTCAGTTAGTGTTGGCAGGTTAGTTAGTGTGGGTTGGTCTGTTCGTGTGGGCAGGTCTGTTAGTGTGGCTTGGTCTGTTAGTGTGGGCATGTCTGTTAGTGTGGGTTCGTCTGTTAGTGTGTGTTGGTCTGTGAGTGTGGGTTGGTCTGTTAGTGTGGGCTGGTCTGTTCGTGTGTGCATGTCTGTTAGTGTGGGCTGGTCTGTTCGTGTGGGCATGTCTGTTAGTGTGGGCTGGTCTGTTAGTGTGGGCATGTCTGTTAGTGTGGTTAGTCTGTTAGTGTGGGCAGGTCAGTTAGTATGGGCTGGTCTGTTAATGTGGGTTGGTCTGTTAGTGTGGGCAGGTCTGTTAATGTGGCTGGTCTGTTAGTGTGGATTGGTCTGTTAGTGTGGGTTGGCCAGTTAGTGTGGGCAAGTCAGTTAGTGTGGGCAGGTCTGTTAATGTGGGCAGGTCAGTTAGTGTGGGCAGGTCTGTTAGTGTGGGCTGGTCTGTTAGTGTGGGCAGGTCTGTTAATGTGGGCTGGTCTGTTAGTGTGGGCGAGACTGTTATTGTGGGCAGGTCTGTTAGTGTGGGCTGGTCTGTTGGTGTGGGCAGGTCAGTTAGAGTGGCTGGTCTGTTAGTGTGGGCAGATCTGTTAGTGTGGGTTGGTCTGTTAGTGTGGGCAGATCAGTTCGTGCGAGTTGGTCTGTTAGTGTGGGCAGGTCTGTTATTGTGGGCATGTCTGTTAGTGTGGGCTGGTCTGTTAGTGTGGGTTCGTCTGCTAGTGTGAGCAGGTCTGTTAGTGTGGGTTCGTCTGTTAGTGTGAGCAGGTCTGTTAGTGTGGGCAGGTCAGTTAGAGTGGCAGGTCTGTTAGTGTGGGCAGATCTGTTAGTGTGGGTTGGTCTGTTCGTGTGGGTTGGTCTGTTAGTGTGGGCAGGTCTGTTATTGTGTGTTCGTCTGTTCGTGTGGGTTCGTCTGTTAGTGTGAGCAGCTCTGTTAGTGTGGGCAGATCAGTTAGTGTGAGTTGGTCTGTTAGTGTGGGTTGGTCTGTTAGTGTGGGCTGGTCTGTTAGTGTGGGCATGTCTGTTAGTGTGAGTTCGTCTGTTAGTGTGGGCAGATCAGTTAGTGTGGGTTAGTCTGTTAATGTGGGCAGGTCTGTTCGTGTGGGCAGGTCAGTTAGAGTGGCAGGGCTGTTAGTGTTGGCTGGTCTGTTCATGTGGGCGGGTCTGTTATTGTGGGCGGGTCTGTTATTGTGGGCTGGATTAGTTAGTGTGGGCTGGTCTGTTGCTGTGACAGGTCAGTTTGAGTGGCAGGTCTGTTCGTGTGGGTTGGTCTGTTAGTGTGGGCAGGTCAGTTAGTGTGGGTTGGTCTGTTAGTGTGGGTTGGTCAGTTAGTGTGGGCAGGTCAGTTAGTGTGGGCTGGTCTGTTAGTGTGGGCTGGTCTGTTAGTGTGTGCAGGTCTGTTAGTGTGGGCAGGTCTGTTAGTGTGGGTTCGTCTGTTAGTGTGGGCAGGTCTGTTAGTATGGGCTGGTCTGTTAGTGTGGGCAGTTCTGTTAGTGTGGGCTGGTCTGTTAATGTGGGCTGGTCTGTTAGTGTGGGCTAGTCTGTTAGTGTGGGTCGTTGTGTTAGTGTGGGCAGATCTGTTAGTGTGGGCAGATCTGTTAGTGTGGGAAGGTCAGTTAGTGTGGGTTGGTCTGTTAGTGTGGGCAGGTCTGTTCGTGTGGGCAGGTCTGTTACTGTGGGCGGTTCTGTTATTGTGGTCAGATCTGTTAGAGTGGGTTCATCTGTTATTGTGGGTTGGTCTGTTCGTGTGGGCAGGTCTGTTCGTGAGGGCAGGTCTGTTAGAGTGGCAGTTCTGTTAATGTGGGCAGGTCTGTTAGTGTGGGCAGGTCAGTTCGTGTGGGTTCGTCTGTTAGTGTGGGTTGGTCTGTTATTGTGGGCAGGTCTGTTAGTGTGGGTTGGTCTGTTAGTGTGGGCAGGTCTGTTAGTGTGGGCAGGTCTGTTATTGTGGGCAGGTCTGTTATTGTGGGCAGGTCTGTTAGTGTGGGCAGGTCTGTTAGTGTGGGCAGATCTTTTAGTGTGGGCAGATCAGTTAGTGTGGGTTAGTCTGTTAGTGTGGGCAGGTCAGTTCGTGTGGGTTGGTCTGTTCGTGTGGGTTCGTCTGTTAGTGTGGGCAGGTCAGTTAGTGTTGGCAGGTCAGTTAGTGTGGGTTGGTCTGTTCGTGTGGGCAGGTCTGTTAGTGTGGCTTGGTCTGTTAGTGTGGGCATGTCTGTTAGTGTGGATTCGTCTGTTAGTGTGTGTTGGTCTGTGAGTGTGGGTTGGTCTGTTAGTGTGGGCTGGTCTGTTCGTGTGTTCATGTCTGTTAGTGTGGGCTGGTCTGTTAGTGTGGGCATGTCTGTTAGTGTGGGATGGTCTGTTAGTGTGGAAAGTCTGTTAGTGTGGGCAGGTCAGTTAGTATGGGCAGGTCTGTTAGTGTGGGCAGATCTGTTAGTGTGGGTTGGTCTGTTATTGTGGGCAGGTCTGTTAGTGTGGGTTGGTCTGTTAGTGTGGGCAGGTCTGTTAGTGTGGGCAGGTCAATTAGAGTGGCAGGTCTGTTAGTGTGGGCAGATCTGTTTGTGTGGGTTTGTCTGTTAGTGTCGGGTGGGCAGAGCTGTTTGTGTGGGCAGAGCTGTTAGTGTGGGTAGGTCTGTTAGTGTGGGTTAGTCTGTTAGAGTGGGCAGGTCAGTTAGTGTGGGCTGGTCTGTTTGTGTGGGCTGGTCTGTTTGTGTGGGTTGATCTGTAGTGTTGGCTGGTCAGTTAGTGTAGGCAGGTCAGTTAGTGTGGGCTCTTCTGTTATTGTGGGCTGGTCTGTTAGTGTGGGCAGGTCAGTTAGTGTGGGTTGGTCTGTTCGTGTGGGCAGGTCAGTTAGTGTGGGTTGGTCTGTTAGTGTGGGTTGGTCAGTTAGTGTGGGCAGGTCAGTTAGTGTGGGCTTGTCTGTTCGTGTGGGCAGGTCTGTTAGTGTGGTCAGGTCAGTTAGCGTGGGCTGGTCTGTTAATGTGGGTTGGTCTGTTAGTGTGGGCAGGTCTGTTAATGTGGGCTGGTCTGTTAGTGTGGGCAGGTCAGTTAGTGTTGGCAGGTCAGTTAGTGTGGGTTGGTCTGTTCGTGTGGGCAGGTCTGTTAGTGTGGCTTGGTCTGTTAGTGTGGGCATGTCTGTTAGTGTGGGTTCGTCTGTTAGTGTGTGTTGGTCTGTGAGTGTGGGTTGGCCTGTTAGTGTGGGCTGGTCTGTTCGTGTGTGCATGTCTGTTAGTGTGGGCATGTCTGTTAGTGTGGGCTGGTCTGTTAGTGTGGGCTGGTCTGTTAGTGTGGGCATGTCTGTTAGTGTGGGATGGTCTGTTAGTGTGGGCAGGTCAGTTAGTATGGGCTGGTCTGTTAATGTGGGTTGGTCTGTTAATGTGGGCAGGTCTGTTAATGTGGGCTGGTCTGTTAGTGTGGATTGGTCTGTTAGAGTGGGTTGGCCAGTTAGTGTGGGCAAGTCAGTTAGTGTGGGTTGGTCTGTTAGTGTGGGCAGGTCAGTTAGTGTGGGTTGGTCTGTTAGTGTGGGTTGGTCTGTTAGTGTGGGCTGGTCTGTTAGTGTGGGCAGGTCTGTTAGAATGGGCAGGTCAGTTCGTGTGGGTTGGTCTGTTAGTGTGGGCAGGTCAGTTCGTGTGGGTTGGTCTGTTCGTGTGGGTTCGTCTGTTAGTGTGGGCAGGTCAGTTAGTGTTGGCAGGTCAGTTAGTGTGGGTTGGTCTGTTCGTGTGGGCAGGTCTGTTCGTGTGGCTTGGTCTGTTAGTGTGGGCAGGTCAGTTAGTATGGGCAGGTCTGTTCGTGTGTGCATGTCTGTTAGTGTGGGCTGGTCTGTTAGTGTGGGCTGGTCTGTTAGTGTGGGCATGTCTGTTAGTGTGGGATGGTCTGTTAGTGTGGTTAGTCTGTTAGTGTGGGCAGGTCAGTTAGTATGGGCAGGTCTGTTAGTGTGGGCAGATCTGTTAGTGTGGGTTGGTCTGTTCGTGTGGGCAGGTCTGTTAATGTGGGTTGGTCTCTTAGTGTGGGCAGAGCTGTTAGTGTGGGCAGGTCTGTTAGTGTGGGCTGGTCTGTTAGTGTGGGCAGGTCTGTTAATGTGGGCTGGTCTGTTAGTGTGGGCGAGACTGTTATTGTGGGCAGGTCTGTTCGTGTGGGCAGGTCTGTTACTGTGGGCGGGTCTGTTATTGTGGTCAGATCTGTTAGAGTGGGTTCATCTGTTATTGTGGGTTGGTCTGTTCGTGTGGGCAGGTCTGTTCGTGAGGGCAGGTCTGTTAGAGTGGCAGGTCTGTTAGTGTGGGCAGGTCAGTTCGTGTGGGTTCGTCTGTTAGTGTGGGTTGGTCTGTTATTGTGGGCAGGTCTGTTAGTGTGGGTTGGTCTGTTAGTGTAGGCAGGTCTGTTATTGTGGGCAGGTCTGTTATTGTGGGCAGGTCTGTTAGTGTGGGCAGGTCTGTTAGTGTGGGCAGATCTTTTAGTGTGGGCAGATCAGTTAGTGTGGGTTAGTCTGTTAGTGTGGGCAGGTCTGTTAGTGTGGGCAGGTCAATTAGAGTGGCAGGTCTGTTAGTGTGGGCAGATCTGTTTGTGTGGGTTCGTCTGTTAGTGTCGGGTGGGCAGAGCTGTTTGTGTGGGCAGAGCTGTTAGTGTGGGTAGATCTGTTAGTGTGGGTTAGTCTGTTAGAGTGGGCAGGTCAGTTAGTGTGGGCAGGTCAGTTAGTGTGGGCTGGTCTGTTAGTGTGGGCATGTCTGTTAATGTGGGCAGGTCAGTTAGTGTGGGCTGGTCTGTTTGTGTGGGCTGGTCTGTTCGTGTGGGTTGATCTGTAGTGTTGGCTGGTCAGTTAGTGTTGGCAGGTCAGTTAGTGTGGGTTGGTCTGTTCGTGTGGGCAGGTCTGTTAGTGTGGCTTGGTCTGTTAGTGTGGGCATGTCTGTTAGTGTGAGTTCGTCTGTTAGTGTGTGTTGGTCTGTGAGTGTGGGTTGGTCTGTTAGTGTGGGCTGGTCTGTTCGTGTGTGCATGTCTGTTAGTGTGGGCTGGTCTGTTAGTGTGGGCATGTCTGTTAGTGTGGGATGGTCTGTTAGTGTGATTAGTCTGTTAGTGTGGGCAGGTCAGTTAGTATGGGCAGGTCTGTTGGTGTGGGCAGATCTGTTAGTGTGGGTTGGTCTGTTCATGTGGGCAGGTCTGTTAATGTGGGTTGGTCTCTTAGTGTGGGTAGGTCTGTTAGTGTGGGTTGGTCTGTTAGTGTGGGCAGGTCTGTTAATTTGGGTTGGTCTGTTAGTGTGGGCGAGACTGTTATTGTGGGCAGGTCTGTTAGTGTGGGCTGGTCTGTTGGTGTGGGCAGGTCAGTTAGAGTGGCTGGTCTGTTAGTGTGGGCAGATCTGTTAGTGTGGGTTGGTCTGTTAGTGTGGGCAGATCAGTTCGTGCGAGTTGGTCTGTTAGTGTGGGCAGGTCTGTTATTGTGGGCAGGTCTGTTATAGTGGGCAGGTCCGTTAGTGTCTGCAGGTCTGTTAATGTGGGTTGGTCTATTAGTGTGGGCAGAGCTGTTAGTGTCGATTGGTCTGTTAGTGTAGGCAGGTCTGTTAGTGTGGATTGGTCTGTTAGTGTTTGTTGGTCTGTTAGTGTGGGTTCGTCTGTTAGTGTCAGGTGGGCAGAGCTGTTAGTGTGGGCAGAGCTGTTAGTGTGGGTAGGTCTGTTAGTGTGGGTTAGTCTGTTCGTGTGGGCAGGTCAGTCAGTGTGGGCTGGTCTGTTAGTGTGGGCAGGTCTGTTAATGTGGGCAGGTCAGTTCGTGTGGGCAGGTCAGTTAGTGTGGGCTGGTCTGTTCGTGTGGGCTGGTCTGTTCGTGTGGTTTGATCTGTAGTGTTGTCTGGTCAGTTAGTGTGGGCAGGTCAGTAAGTGTTTGTTCTTCTGTTATTGTGGGTTGGTCTGTTAGTGTGGGCAGGTCTGTTCGTGTGGGCAGGTCAGTTTGTGTGGGCATGTCAGTTAGTGTGGGCAGGTCTGTTAATGTGGGTTCGTTCGTTAGTGTGGGTTGGTCTGTTAGTGTGGGCAAGTCTGTTTGTTTGGGCTGGTCTGTTAGTGTGGGCAGGTCAGTTAGTGTGTGCAGGTCAGTTAGTGTGGGCAGGTCAGTTAGTGTGGGCTGGTCTGTTAGTGTGGGTTGGTCTGTTAGTGTGGGCAGGTCTGTTCGTATGGGCAGGTCAGTTTGTGTGTGCAGGTCAGTTAGTGTGGGCTGGTCTGTTAGTGTGGGTTCGTCTGTTAGTGTGGGGTGGTCTGTTAGTGTGGGCAAGTCTTTTTGTGTGGGCATGTCTGTGAGTGTGGGCTGGTCAGTTTGTGTGGGAAGGTCAGTTAGTGTTGGTTGGTCTGTTGGTGTGGACAGATCTGTTAGTGTGTATTCGTCTGTTAGTGTGGGTTGTTCTGTTTGTGTGGATTGGTCTGTTAGTGTGGGTTGGTCTGTTGGTGTGGGCAGGTCAGTAAGTGTGGGTTGGTCTGTTCATGTTAGCAGGTCTGTTAGTGTGGGTTCGTCTGTTAGTGTGGGCAGGTCAGTTAGTGTGGGCAAGTCTGTTTGTGTGAGCTGGTCTGTTAGTGTGGGCAGGTCAGTTCGTGTGGCTTGGCCTGTGAGTGTGGGCAGGTCTGTTATTGTGGGCAGGTCAGCTAGTGTGGGTTGGTCTGTTCATGTTAGCAGGTCTGTTAGTGTGGGTTCGTCTGTTAGTGTGTGTTGGTCTGTTTGTGTGAGCAGGTCTGTTAGTGTGGGTTCGTCTATTAGTGTGGGTTGGTCTGTTAGTGTGGGTTATTCTGTTAGTGTGGGCAGGTCAGTTAGTGTGGGCAAGCCTGTGAGTGTGGGCAGGTCTGTTCTTGTGGGCAGGTCAGCTAGTGTGGGTTGGTCTGTTAGTGTGGGCAGGTCAGTTAGTGTGGGTTGGTCTGTTAGTGTGGGTTCATCTGTTAGTGTAGGCAGGTCAGTTAGTGTGCGTTGGTCTGTTAGTGTGGGTTGGTCAGTTAGTGTGGGCAGGTCAGTTCGTGTGGGCTGGTCTGTTCATGTGGGTTGGTCTGTTAGTGTCGGCAGGTCTTTTAATGTGGGCAGGTCAGTTAGTGTGTGCAGGTCAGTTAGTGTGGGCAGGTCAGTTAGTGTGGGCTGGTCTGTTAGTGTGGGTTGGTCTGTTAGTGTGGGCAGGTCTGTTCGTATGGGCAGGTCAGTTTGTGTGTGCAGGTCAGTTAGTGTGGGCTGGTCTGTTAGTGTGGGTTCGTCTGTTAGTGTGGGGTGGTCTGTTAGTGTGGGCAAGTCTTTTTGTGTGGGCATGTCTGTGAGTGTGGGCTGGTCAGTTTGTGTGGGAAGGTCAGTTAGTGTTGGTTGGTCTGTTGGTGTGGACAGGTCTGTTAGTGTGTATTCGTCTGTTAGTGTGGGTTGTTCTGTTTGTGTGGATTGGTCTGTTAGTGTGGGTTGGTCTGTTGGTGTGGGCAGGTCAGTAAGTGTGGGTTGGTCTGTTAGTGTGGGTTCATCTGTTAGTGTGGGCAGGACAGTTCGTGTGGGCAGGTCAGTTAGTGTGGGTTGGTCTGTTCATGTTAGCAGGTCTGTTAGTGTGGGTTCGTCTGTTAGTGTGTGTTGGTCTGTTTGTGTGAGCAGGTCTGTTCGTGTGGGTTCGTCTGTTTGTGTGGGTTGGTCTGTTCGTGTGGGTTGGTCTGTTCGTGTGGGTTCGTCTGTTAGTGTGGGCAGGTCAGTTAGTGTGGGCAAGTCTGTTTGTGTGAGCTGGTCTGTTAGTGTGGGCAGGTCAGTTCGTGTGGCTTGGCCTGTGAGTGTGGGCAGGTCTGTTATTGTGGGCAGGTCAGCTAGTGTGGGTTGGTCTGTTCATGTTAGCAGGTCTGTTAGTGTGGGTTCATCTGTTAGTGTGGGTTGGTCTGTTGGTGTGGGCAGGTCAGTAAGTGTGGGTTGGTCTGTTAGTGTGGGTTCATCTGTTAGTGTGGGCAGGACAGTTCGTGTGGGCAGGTCAGTTAGTGTGGGTTGGTCTGTTCATGTTAGCAGGTCTGTTAGTGTGGGTTCGTCTGTTAGTGTGTGTTGGTCTGTTTGTGTGAGCAGGTCTGTTCGTGTGGGTTCGTCTGTTTGTGTGGGTTGGTCTGTTCGTGTGGGTTGGTCTGTTCGTGTGGGTTCGTCTGTTAGTGTGGGCAGGTCAGTTAGTGTGGGCAAGTCTGTTTGTGTGAGCTGGTCTGTTAGTGTGGGCAGGTCAGTTCGTGTGGCTTGGCCTGTGAGTGTGGGCAGGTCTGTTATTGTGGGCAGGTCAGCTAGTGTGGGTTGGTCTGTTCATGTTAGCAGGTCTGTTAGTGTGGGTTCATCTGTTAGTGTGTGTTGGTCTGTTTGTGTGAGCAGGTCTGTTAGTGTGGGTTCGTCTATTAGTGTGGGTTGGTCTGTTAGTGTGGGTTGGTCTGTTAGTGTGGGTTCGTCTGTTAGTGTGGGCAGGTCAGTTAGTGTGGGCAAGCCTGTGAGTGTGGGCAGGTCTGTTCTTGTGGGCAGGTCAGCTAGTGTGGGCTGGTCTGTTAGTGTGGGCAGGTCAGTTAGTGTGGGTTGGTCTGTTAATGTGGGTTCATCTGTTAGTGTAGGCAGGTCAGTTAGTGTGCGTTGGTCTGTTAGTGTGGGTTGGTCAGTTAGTGTGGGCAGGTCAGTTAGTGTGGGCTGGTCTGTTCATGTGGGTTGGTCTGTTAGTGACGGCAGGTCTGTTAATGTGGGCAGGTCAGTTAGTGTGTGCAGGTCAGTTAGTGTTGGCAATGTCAGTTAGTGTGGGCTGGTCTGTTAGTGTGGGTTGGTCTGTTAGTGTGGGCAGGTCTGTTCGTGTGGGCAGGTCAGTTTGTGTGTGCAGGTCAGTTAGTGTGGGCTGGTCTGTTAGTGTGGGTTCGTCTGTTAGTGTGGGGTGGTCTGTTAGTGTGGGCAAGTCTGTTTGTGTGGGCATGTCTGTGAGTGTGGGCTGGTCAGTTTGTGTGCGAAGATCAGTTAGTGTTGGTTGGTCTGTTGGTGTGGACAGGTCTGTTAGTGTGTGTTCGTCTGTTAGTGTGGGTTGGTCTGTTTGTGTGGATTGGTCTGTTAGTGTGTGTTGGTCTGTTAGTGTGGGCAAGTCAGTTAGTGTGGGTTGGTCTGTTGGTGTGGGCAGGTCAGTAAGTGTGGGTTGGTCTGTTAGTGTGGGTTCATCTGTTAGTGTGGGCAGGACAGTTAGTGTGGGCAGGTCAGTTAGTGTGGGTTGGTCTGTTCATGTCAGCAGGTCTGTTAGTGTGGGTTCGTCTGTTAGTGTGTGTTGGTCTGTTTGTGTGAGCAGGTCTGTTAGTGTGGGTTGGTCTGTTCGTGTGGGTTGGTCTGTTAGTGTGGGTTGGTCTGTTAGTGTGGGCTGGTCTGTTAGTGTGGGCAGGTCTGTTGGAATGGGCAGGTCAGTTCGTGTGGGTTGGTCTGTTAGTGTGGGCAGGTCAGTTCGTGTGGGTTGGTCTGTTCGTGTGGGTTCGTCTGTTAGTGTGGGCAGGTCAGTTAGTGTTGGCAGGTCAGTTAGTGTGGGTTGGTCTGTTCGTGTGGGCAGGTCTGTTAGTGTGGCTTGGTCTGTTAGTGTGGGCAGGTCAGTTAGTATGGGCAGGTCTGTTCGTGTGGGCTGGTCTGTTAGTGTGGGCTGGTCTGTTAGTGTGGGCATGTCTGTTAGTGTGGGATGGTCTGTTAGTGTGGTTAGTCTGTTAGTGTGGGCAGGTCAGTTAGTATGGGCAGGTCTGTTAGTGTGGGCAGATCTGTTAGTGTGGGTTGGTCTGTTCGTGCGGGCAGGTCTGTTAATGTGGGTTGGTCTCTTAGTGTGGGCAGAGCTGTTAGTGTGGGCAGGTCTGTTAGTGTGGGCTGGTCTGTTAGTGTGGGCGAGACTGTTATTGTGGGCAGGTCTGTTAGAGTGGGTTCATCTGTTATTGTGGGTTGGTCTGTTCGTGTGGGCAGGTCTGTTCGTGAGGGCAGGTCTGTTAGAGTGGCAGGTCTGTTAGTGTGGGCAGGTCAGTTCGTGTGGGTTCGTCTGTTAGTGTGGGTTGGTCTGTTATTGTGGGCAGGTCTGTTAGTGTGGGTTGGTCTGTTAGTGTAGGCAGGTCTGTTAGTGTGGGCAGGTCTGTTATTGTGGGCAGGTCTGTTATTGTGGGCAGGTCTGTTAGTGTGGGCAGGTCTGTTAGTGTGGGCAGATCTTTTAGTGTGGGCAGATCAGTTAGTGTGGGTTAGTCTGTTAGTGTGGGCAGGTCTGTTAGTGTGGGCAGGTCAATTAGAGTGGCAGGTCTGTTAGTGTGGGCAGGTCTGTTAGTGTGGGCAGGTCAATTAGAGTGGCAGGTCTGTTAGTGTGGGCAGATCTGTTTGTGTGGGTTCGTCTGTTAGTGTCGGGTGGGCAGAGCTGTTTGTGTGGGCAGAGCTGTTAGTGTGGGTAGGTCTGTTAGTGTGGGTTAGTGTGTTAGAGTGGGCAGGTCAGTTAGTGTGGGCTGGTCTGTTAGTGTGGGCAGGTCTGTTAATGTGGGCAGGTCAGTTAGTGTGGGCTGGTCTGTTTGTGTGGGCTGGTCTGTTCGTGTGGGTTGATCTGTAGTGTTGGCTGGTCAGTTAGTGTTGGCAGGTCAGTTAGTGTGGGTTGGTCTGTTCGTGTGGGCAGGTCTGTTAGTGTGGCTTGGTCTGTTAGTGTGGGCATGTCTGTTAGTGTGGGTTCGTCTGTTAGTGTGTGTTGGTCTGTGAGTGTGGGTTGGTCTGTTAGTGTGGGCTGGTCTGTTCGTGTGTGCATGTCTGTTAGTGTGGGCTGGTCTGTTAGTGTGGGCTGGTCTGTTAGTGTGGGCAGGTCAGTTAGTATGGGCAGGTCTGTTAGTGTGGGCAGATCTGTTAGTGTGGGTTGGTCTGTTCGTGTGGGCAGGTCTGTTAATGTGGGTTGGTCTCTTAGTGTGGGTAGGTCTGTTAGTGTGGGTTGGTCTGTTAGTGTGGGCAGGTCTGTTAATTTGGGTTGGTCTGTTAGTGTGGGCGAGACTGTTATTGTGGGCAGGTCTGTTAGTGTGGGCTGGTCTGTTGGTGTGGGCAGGTCAGTTAGAGTGGCTGGTCTGTTAGTGTGGGCAGATCTGTTAGTGTGGGTTGGTCTGTTAGTGTGGGCAGATCAGTTCGTGCGAGTTGGTCTGTTAGTGTGGGCAGGTCTGTTATTGTGGGCAGGTCTGTTATAGTGGGCAGGTCCGTTAGTGTGTGCAGGTCTGTTAATGTGGGTTGGTCTATTAGTGTGGGCAGAGCTGTTAGTGTCGATTGGTCTGTTAGTGTAGGCAGGTCTGTTAGTGTGGATTGGTCTGTTAGTGTTTGTTGGTCTGTTAGTGTGGGTTCGTCTGTTATTGTCAGGTGGGCAGAGCTGTTAGTGTGGGCAGAGCTGTTAGTGTGGGTAGGTCTGTTAGTGTGGGTTAGTCTGTTCGTGTGGGCAGGTCAGTCAGTGTGGGCTGGTCTGTTAGTGTGGGCAGGTCTGTTAATGTGGGCAGGTCAGTTCGTGTGGGCAGGTCAGTAAGTGTTTGTTCTTCTGTTATTGTGGGTTGGTCTGTTAGTGTGGGCAGGTCTGTTCGTGTGGGCAGGTCAGTTTGTGTGGGCAGGTCAGTTAGTGTGGGCAGGTCTGTTAATGTGGGTTCGTTCGTTAGTGTGGGTTGGTCTGTTAGTGTGGGCAAGTCTGTTTGTGTGGGCTGGTCTGTTAGTGTGGGCAGGTCAGTTAGTGTCGGTTGTTCTGTTAGTGTGGGCAGGTCTGTTATTGTGGGTTCGTCTGTTAGTGCGGGCAGGTCTGTTAGTGTGGGTTGGTCTGTTAGTGTGGGTTGGTCTGTTCGTGTAGGCAGGTCAGTTAGCGTGGGCTGGTCAGTTAATGTGGGTTGGTCTGTTAGTGTAGTTTGGTCTGTTGATGTGGGCAGGTCAGTTAGTGTGGGCAGGTCAGTTCGTGTGGGCTGGTCTGTTAGTGTGGGTTGGTTTGTTAGTGTGGGCAGGTCTGTTAGTGTGTGTTCATCTGTTAGTGTGGGTTGGTATGTTTGTGTGAGCAGGTCTGTTAGTGTGGGTTCGTCTGTTTGTGTCGGTTGGTCTGTTAGTGTGGGCTGGTCTGTTAGTGTTGGCAGGTCTGTTGGTGTGGGCATGTCTGTTAGTGTGGTTTCGTCTGTTAGTGTGAGCAGCTCTGTTAGTGTGGGCAGATCAGTTAGTGTGGGTTAGTCTATTAGTGTGGGCAAGTTTGTTAGTGTGGGCATGTCTGTTAGTGTGGGCTGGTCTGTTAGTGTTGGTTCGTCTTTTAGTGTGAGCAGGTCTGTTAGTGTGGGCAGGTCAGTTAGAGTGGCAGGTCTTATCGTGTGGGCAGATCTGTTAGTGTGGGCAGATCAGTTAGTGTGGGTTAGTATGTTAGTGTGGGCAGGTCTGTTAGTGTGGGCAGGTCAGTTAGAGTGGCAGGTCTGTTAGTGTGGGCAGATCTGTTCGTGTGGGTTGGTCTGTTAGTGTGGGCAGATCAGTTCGTGCGAGTGGTCTGTTACTGTGGGCAGGTCTGTTATTGTGGGCAGGTCTGTTATAGTGGGCAGGTCTGTTAGTGTGTGCAGGTCTGTTAATGTGGGTTGGTCTATTAGTGTGGGCAGAGCTGTTAGTGTCGATTGGTCTGTTAGTGTAGGCAGGTCTGTTAGTGTGGGTTGGTCTGTAAGTGTTTGTTGGTCTGTTAGTGTGGGTTTGTCTGTTAGTGTCAGGTGGGCAGGTCAGTCAGTGTGGGCTGGTCTGTTAATGTGGGCAGGTCAGTTAGTGTGGGAAGGTCAGTTAGTGTGGGCTGGTCTGTTACTGTGGGCTGGTCTGTTAGTGTGGGCAGGTCAGTTAGTGTGGGCTGGTCTGTTACTGTGGGCAGGTCTGTTAATGTGGGCAGGTCAGTTAGTGTGGGCAGGTCAGTTAGTCTGGGCTGGTCTGTTCGTGTGGGCTAGTCAGTTGGTGTGGGTTCGTCTGTTATTGTGGGTTGGTCTGTTCGTGTGGGCAGGTCAGTTAGTGTGGGTTGGTCTGTTAGTGTGGGCAGGTCAGTTAGTGTGGGTTGGTCTGTTAGTGTGGGTTGGTCTGTTAGTGTGGGCAGGTCAGTTAGTGTGGGCAGGTCAGTTCGTGTGGGCTGGTCTGTTAGTGTGTGCACGTCTGTTAGTGTGGGCAGGTCAGTTAGTGTGGGCTGGTCTGTGAATGTGGGTTGGTCTGTTAGTGTCGGCAGGTCTGTTAATGGGGGCAGGTCAGTTAGTGTGTGCAGGTCAGTTAGTGTGGGCAGGTCAGTTAGTGTGTGCTGGTCTGTTAGTGTGGGCAGGTCTGTTCGTGTGGGCAGATCAGTTTGTATGTGCAGGTCAGTTAGTGTGGGCAGGTCTGTTAGTGTGGGTTCGTTTGTGAGTGTGGGGTGGTTTGTTAGTGTGGGCAAATCTGTTTGTGTGGGCTGGTCTGCTCGTGTGGGCAGGTCAGTTAGTTTGGGCACGTCAGTTAGTGTGGGTTGGTCTCTTCGTGTGGGCAGGTCTGTTACTGTGTGTTGGTCTGTTCGTGTGGGCAGGTCTATTAGTGTGGGTTGGTCTGTTCGTGTGGGTTGGTCTGTTAGTGTGGGTTCGTCTGTTAGTGTGTGTTGGTCTGTTTGTGTGAGCAGGTCTGTTAGTGTGGGTTGGTCTGTTAGTGTGGGCAGGTCTGTTAGTGTGGGTTGGTGTGTTAGTGTGGGTTGGTCTGTTCGTGTGGGTTGGTCTGTTAGTGTGGGCAGGTCAGTTAGTGTGGGCAAGTCTGTTTGTGTGGGCTGGTCTGTTCGTGTGGGCAGGTCAGTTAGTGTGGGTTGGTCTGTTAGTGTGGGTTCATCTGTTTGTGTGGGCAGGTCAGTTAGTGTGGGCAGGTCAGTTAGTGTGGGTTGGTCTGTTAGTGTGGGGTGGCCTGTTTGTGTGGGCTGGTCTGTTAGTGTGGGCAAGTCTGTTAGTGTGGGCTGGTCTGTTCGTGTGGGCAGGTCAGTTAGTGTGGGTTGGTCTGTTAGTGTGGGTTCATCTGTTTGTGTGGGCAGGTCAGTTAGTGTGGGCAGGTCAGTTAGTGTGGGTTGGTCTGTTAGTGTGGGTTGGCCTGTTAGTGTGGGCTGGTCTGTTAGTGTGGGCAAGTCTGTTAGTGTGGGCTGGTCTGTCAGTGTGGGTTGGTCTGTCAATGTGGGTTGGTCTGTCAGTGTGGGCTGGTCTGTTTGTGTGGGCATGTCTGTTAGTGTGGGCAGGTCAGTTAGAGTGGCAGGTCTTTTCGTGTGGGCAGATCTGTTAGTTTGGGCAGATCAGTTAGTGTGGGTTAGTATGTTAGTGTGGGCAGGTCTGTTAGTGTGGGCAGGTCAGTTAGAGTGGCAGGTCTGTTAGTGTGGGCAGATCTGTTAGTGTGGGTTGGTCTGTTAGTGTGGGCAGATCAGTTCGTGCGAGTGGTCTGTTACTGTGGGCAGGTCTGTTATTGTGGGCAGGTCTGTTATAGTGGGCAGGTCTGTTAGTGTGTGCAGGTCTGTTAATGTGGGTTGGTCTATTAGTGTGGGCAGAGCTGTTAGTGTCGATTGCTCTGTTAGTGTAGGCAGGTCTGTTAGTGTGGGTTGGTCTGTAAGTGTTTGTTGGTCTGTTAGTGTGGGTTTGTCTGTTAGTGTCAGGTGGGCAGAGCTGTTAGTGTGGGCAGAGCTGTTAGTGTGGGTAGGTCTGTTAGTGTGGGTTAGTCTGTTCGTGTGGGCAGGTCAGTCAGTGTGGGCTGGTCTGTTAGTGTGGGTTCATCTGTTAGTGTGGGCAGGACAGTTAGTGTGGGCAGGTCAGTTAGTGTGGGTTGGTCTGTTCATGTCAGCAGGTCTGTTAGTGTGGGTTCGTCTGTTAGTGTGTGTTGGTCTGTTTGTGTGAGCAGGTCTGTTAGTGTGGGTTGGTCTGTTCGTGTGGGTTGGTCTGTTAGTGTGGGTTGGTCTGTTAGTGTGGGCTGGTCTGTTAGTGTGGGCAGGTCTGTTGGAATGGGCAGGTCAGTTCGTGTGGGTTGGTCTGTTAGTGTGGGCAGGTCAGTTCGTGTGGGTTGGTCTGTTCGTGTGGGTTCGTCTGTTAGTGTGGGCAGGTCAGTTAGTGTTGGCAGGTCAGTTAGTGTGGGTTGGTCTGTTCGTGTGGGCAGGTCTGTTAGTGTGGCTTGGTCTGTTAGTGTGGGCAGGTCAGTTAGTATGGGCAGGTCTGTTCGTGTGGGCTGGTCTGTTAGTGTGGGCTGGTCTGTTAGTGTGGGCATGTCTGTTAGTGTGGGATGGTCTGTTAGTGTGGTTAGTCTGTTAGTGTGGGCAGGTCAGTTAGTATGGGCAGGTCTGTTAGTGTGGGCAGATCTGTTAGTGTGGGTTGGTCTGTTCGTGCGGGCAGGTCTGTTAATGTGGGTTGGTCTCTTAGTGTGGGCAGAGCTGTTAGTGTGGGCAGGTCTGTTAGTGTGGGCTGGTCTGTTAGTGTGGGCGAGACTGTTATTGTGGGCAGGTCTGTTAGAGTGGGTTCATCTGTTATTGTGGGTTGGTCTGTTCGTGTGGGCAGGTCTGTTCGTGAGGGCAGGTCTGTTAGAGTGGCAGGTCTGTTAGTGTGGGCAGGTCAGTTCGTGTGGGTTCGTCTGTTAGTGTGGGTTGGTCTGTTATTGTGGGCAGGTCTGTTAGTGTGGGTTGGTCTGTTAGTGTAGGCAGGTCTGTTAGTGTGGGCAGGTCTGTTATTGTGGGCAGGTCTGTTATTGTGGGCAGGTCTGTTAGTGTGGGCAGGTCTGTTAGTGTGGGCAGATCTTTTAGTGTGGGCAGATCAGTTAGTGTGGGTTAGTCTGTTAGTGTGGGCAGGTCTGTTAGTGTGGGTTCGTCTGTTAGTGTGTGTTGGTCTGTTTGTGTGAGCAGGTCTGTTAGTGTGGGTTGGTCTGTTCGTGTGGGTTGGTCTGTTAGTGTGGGTTGGTCTGTTAGTGTGGGCTGGTCTGTTAGTGTGGGCAGGTCTGTTGGAATGGGCAGGTCAGTTCGTGTGGGTTGGTCTGTTAGTGTGGGCAGGTCAGTTCGTGTGGGTTGGTCTGTTCGTGTGGGTTCGTCTGTTAGTGTGGGCAGGTCAGTTAGTGTTGGCAGGTCAGTTAGTGTGGGTTGGTCTGTTCGTGTGGGCAGGTCTGTTAGTGTGGCTTGGTCTGTTAGTGTGGGCAGGTCAGTTAGTATGGGCAGGTCTGTTCGTGTGGGCTGGTCTGTTAGTGTGGGCTGGTCTGTTAGTGTGGGCATGTCTGTTAGTGTGGGATGGTCTGTTAGTGTGGTTAGTCTGTTAGTGTGGGCAGGTCAGTTAGTATGGGCAGGTCTGTTAGTGTGGGCAGATCTGTTAGTGTGGGTTGGTCTGTTCGTGCGGGCAGGTCTGTTAATGTGGGTTGGTCTCTTAGTGTGGGCAGAGCTGTTAGTGTGGGCAGGTCTGTTAGTGTGGGCTGGTCTGTTAGTGTGGGCGAGACTGTTATTGTGGGCAGGTCTGTTAGAGTGGGTTCATCTGTTATTGTGGGTTGGTCTGTTCGTGTGGGCAGGTCTGTTCGTGAGGGCAGGTCTGTTAGAGTGGCAGGTCTGTTAGTGTGGGCAGGTCAGTTCGTGTGGGTTCGTCTGTTAGTGTGGGTTGGTCTGTTATTGTGGGCAGGTCTGTTAGTGTGGGTTGGTCTGTTAGTGTAGGCAGGTCTGTTAGTGTGGGCAGGTCTGTTATTGTGGGCAGGTCTGTTATTGTGGGCAGGTCTGTTAGTGTGGGCAGGTCTGTTAGTGTGGGCAGATCTTTTAGTGTGGGCAGATCAGTTAGTGTGGGTTAGTCTGTTAGTGTGGGCAGGTCTGTTAGTGTGGGCAGGTCAATTAGAGTGGCAGGTCTGTTAGTGTGGGCAGGTCTGTTAGTGTGGGCAGGTCAATTAGAGTGGCAGGTCTGTTAGTGTGGGCAGATCTGTTTGTGTGGGTTCGTCTGTTAGTGTCGGGTGGGCAGAGCTGTTTGTGTGGGCAGAGCTGTTAGTGTGGGTAGGTCTGTTAGTGTGGGTTAGTGTGTTAGAGTGGGCAGGTCAGTTAGTGTGGGCTGGTCTGTTAGTGTGGGCAGGTCTGTTAATGTGGGCAGGTCAGTTAGTGTGGGCTGGTCTGTTTGTGTGGGCTGGTCTGTTCGTGTGGGTTGATCTGTAGTGTTGGCTGGTCAGTTAGTGTTGGCAGGTCAGTTAGTGTGGGTTGGTCTGTTCGTGTGGGCAGGTCTGTTAGTGTGGCTTGGTCTGTTAGTGTGGGCATGTCTGTTAGTGTGGGTTCGTCTGTTAGTGTGTGTTGGTCTGTGAGTGTGGGTTGGTCTGTTAGTGTGGGCTGGTCTGTTCGTGTGTGCATGTCTGTTAGTGTGGGCTGGTCTGTTAGTGTGGGCTGGTCTGTTAGTGTGGGCAGGTCAGTTAGTATGGGCAGGTCTGTTAGTGTGGGCAGATCTGTTAGTGTGGGTTGGTCTGTTCGTGTGGGCAGGTCTGTTAATGTGGGTTGGTCTCTTAGTGTGGGTAGGTCTGTTAGTGTGGGTTGGTCTGTTAGTGTGGGCAGGTCTGTTAATTTGGGTTGGTCTGTTAGTGTGGGCGAGACTGTTATTGTGGGCAGGTCTGTTAGTGTGGGCTGGTCTGTTGGTGTGGGCAGGTCAGTTAGAGTGGCTGGTCTGTTAGTGTGGGCAGATCTGTTAGTGTGGGTTGGTCTGTTAGTGTGGGCAGATCAGTTCGTGCGAGTTGGTCTGTTAGTGTGGGCAGGTCTGTTATTGTGGGCAGGTCTGTTATAGTGGGCAGGTCCGTTAGTGTGTGCAGGTCTGTTAATGTGGGTTGGTCTATTAGTGTGGGCAGAGCTGTTAGTGTCGATTGGTCTGTTAGTGTAGGCAGGTCTGTTAGTGTGGATTGGTCTGTTAGTGTTTGTTGGTCTGTTAGTGTGGGTTCGTCTGTTATTGTCAGGTGGGCAGAGCTGTTAGTGTGGGCAGAGCTGTTAGTGTGGGTAGGTCTGTTAGTGTGGGTTAGTCTGTTCGTGTGGGCAGGTCAGTCAGTGTGGGCTGGTCTGTTAGTGTGGGCAGGTCTGTTAATGTGGGCAGGTCAGTTCGTGTGGGCAGGTCAGTAAGTGTTTGTTCTTCTGTTATTGTGGGTTGGTCTGTTAGTGTGGGCAGGTCTGTTCGTGTGGGCAGGTCAGTTTGTGTGGGCAGGTCAGTTAGTGTGGGCAGGTCTGTTAATGTGGGTTCGTTCGTTAGTGTGGGTTGGTCTGTTAGTGTGGGCAAGTCTGTTTGTGTGGGCTGGTCTGTTAGTGTGGGCAGGTCAGTTAGTGTCGGTTGTTCTGTTAGTGTGGGCAGGTCTGTTATTGTGGGTTCGTCTGTTAGTGCGGGCAGGTCTGTTAGTGTGGGTTGGTCTGTTAGTGTGGGTTGGTCTGTTCGTGTAGGCAGGTCAGTTAGCGTGGGCTGGTCAGTTAATGTGGGTTGGTCTGTTAGTGTAGTTTGGTCTGTTGATGTGGGCAGGTCAGTTAGTGTGGGCAGGTCAGTTCGTGTGGGCTGGTCTGTTAGTGTGGGTTGGTTTGTTAGTGTGGGCAGGTCTGTTAGTGTGTGTTCATCTGTTAGTGTGGGTTGGTATGTTTGTGTGAGCAGGTCTGTTAGTGTGGGTTCGTCTGTTTGTGTCGGTTGGTCTGTTAGTGTGGGCTGGTCTGTTAGTGTTGGCAGGTCTGTTGGTGTGGGCATGTCTGTTAGTGTGGTTTCGTCTGTTAGTGTGAGCAGCTCTGTTAGTGTGGGCAGATCAGTTAGTGTGGGTTAGTCTATTAGTGTGGGCAAGTTTGTTAGTGTGGGCATGTCTGTTAGTGTGGGCTGGTCTGTTAGTGTTGGTTCGTCTTTTAGTGTGAGCAGGTCTGTTAGTGTGGGCAGGTCAGTTAGAGTGGCAGGTCTTATCGTGTGGGCAGATCTGTTAGTGTGGGCAGATCAGTTAGTGTGGGTTAGTATGTTAGTGTGGGCAGGTCTGTTAGTGTGGGCAGGTCAGTTAGAGTGGCAGGTCTGTTAGTGTGGGCAGATCTGTTCGTGTGGGTTGGTCTGTTAGTGTGGGCAGATCAGTTCGTGCGAGTGGTCTGTTACTGTGGGCAGGTCTGTTATTGTGGGCAGGTCTGTTATAGTGGGCAGGTCTGTTAGTGTGTGCAGGTCTGTTAATGTGGGTTGGTCTATTAGTGTGGGCAGAGCTGTTAGTGTCGATTGGTCTGTTAGTGTAGGCAGGTCTGTTAGTGTGGGTTGGTCTGTAAGTGTTTGTTGGTCTGTTAGTGTGGGTTTGTCTGTTAGTGTCAGGTGGGCAGGTCAGTCAGTGTGGGCTGGTCTGTTAATGTGGGCAGGTCAGTTAGTGTGGGAAGGTCAGTTAGTGTGGGCTGGTCTGTTACTGTGGGCTGGTCTGTTAGTGTGGGCAGGTCAGTTAGTGTGGGCTGGTCTGTTACTGTGGGCAGGTCTGTTAATGTGGGCAGGTCAGTTAGTGTGGGCAGGTCAGTTAGTCTGGGCTGGTCTGTTCGTGTGGGCTAGTCAGTTGGTGTGGGTTCGTCTGTTATTGTGGGTTGGTCTGTTCGTGTGGGCAGGTCAGTTAGTGTGGGTTGGTCTGTTAGTGTGGGCAGGTCAGTTAGTGTGGGCAGGTCAGTTAGTGTGGGTTGGTCTGTTAGTGTGGGTTGGTCTGTTAGTGTGGGCAGGTCAGTTAGTGTGGGCAGGTCAGTTCGTGTGGGCTGGTCTGTTAGTGTGTGCACGTCTGTTAGTGTGGGCAGGTCAGTTAGTGTGGGCTGGTCTGTGAATGTGGGTTGGTCTGTTAGTGTCGGCAGGTCTGTTAATGGGGGCAGGTCAGTTAGTGTGTGCAGGTCAGTTAGTGTGGGCAGGTCAGTTAGTGTGTGCTGGTCTGTTAGTGTGGGCAGGTCTGTTCGTGTGGGCAGATCAGTTTGTATGTGCAGGTCAGTTAGTGTGGGCAGGTCTGTTAGTGTGGGTTCGTTTGTGAGTGTGGGGTGGTTTGTTAGTGTGGGCAAATCTGTTTGTGTGGGCTGGTCTGCTCGTGTGGGCAGGTCAGTTAGTTTGGGCACGTCAGTTAGTGTGGGTTGGTCTCTTCGTGTGGGCAGGTCTGTTACTGTGTGTTGGTCTGTTCGTGTGGGCAGGTCTATTAGTGTGGGTTGGTCTGTTCGTGTGGGTTGGTCTGTTAGTGTGGGTTCGTCTGTTAGTGTGTGTTGGTCTGTTTGTGTGAGCAGGTCTGTTAGTGTGGGTTGGTCTGTTAGTGTGGGCAGGTCTGTTAGTGTGGGTTGGTGTGTTAGTGTGGGTTGGTCTGTTCGTGTGGGTTGGTCTGTTAGTGTGGGCAGGTCAGTTAGTGTGGGCAAGTCTGTTTGTGTGGGCTGGTCTGTTCGTGTGGGCAGGTCAGTTAGTGTGGGTTGGTCTGTTAGTGTGGGTTCATCTGTTTGTGTGGGCAGGTCAGTTAGTGTGGGCAGGTCAGTTAGTGTGGGTTGGTCTGTTAGTGTGGGGTGGCCTGTTTGTGTGGGCTGGTCTGTTAGTGTGGGCAAGTCTGTTAGTGTGGGCTGGTCTGTTCGTGTGGGCAGGTCAGTTAGTGTGGGTTGGTCTGTTAGTGTGGGTTCATCTGTTTGTGTGGGCAGGTCAGTTAGTGTGGGCAGGTCAGTTAGTGTGGGTTGGTCTGTTAGTGTGGGTTGGCCTGTTAGTGTGGGCTGGTCTGTTAGTGTGGGCAAGTCTGTTAGTGTGGGCTGGTCTGTCAGTGTGGGTTGGTCTGTCAATGTGGGTTGGTCTGTCAGTGTGGGCTGGTCTGTTTGTGTGGGCATGTCTGTTAGTGTGGGCAGGTCAGTTAGAGTGGCAGGTCTTTTCGTGTGGGCAGATCTGTTAGTTTGGGCAGATCAGTTAGTGTGGGTTAGTATGTTAGTGTGGGCAGGTCTGTTAGTGTGGGCAGGTCAGTTAGAGTGGCAGGTCTGTTAGTGTGGGCAGATCTGTTAGTGTGGGTTGGTCTGTTAGTGTGGGCAGATCAGTTCGTGCGAGTGGTCTGTTACTGTGGGCAGGTCTGTTATTGTGGGCAGGTCTGTTATAGTGGGCAGGTCTGTTAGTGTGTGCAGGTCTGTTAATGTGGGTTGGTCTATTAGTGTGGGCAGAGCTGTTAGTGTCGATTGCTCTGTTAGTGTAGGCAGGTCTGTTAGTGTGGGTTGGTCTGTAAGTGTTTGTTGGTCTGTTAGTGTGGGTTTGTCTGTTAGTGTCAGGTGGGCAGAGCTGTTAGTGTGGGCAGAGCTGTTAGTGTGGGTAGGTCTGTTAGTGTGGGTTAGTCTGTTCGTGTGGGCAGGTCAGTCAGTGTGGGCTGGTCTGTTAGTGTGGGCAGGTCTGTTAATGTGGGCAGGTCAGTTCGTGTGGGCAGGTCAGTTAGTGTGGGCTGGTCTGTTCGTGTGGGCTGGTCTGTTCGTGTGGTTTGATCTGTAGTGTTGGCTGGTCAGTTAGTGTGGGCAGGTCAGTAAGTGTTTGTTCTTCTGATATTGTGGGTTGGTCTGTTAGTGTGGGCAGGTCTGTTCGTGTGGGCAGGTCAGTTTGTGTGGGCAGGTCAGTTAGTGTGGGCAGGTCTGTTAATGTGGGTTCGTTTGTTAGTGTGTGGTGGTCTGTTAGTGTGGGCAAGTCTGTTTGTGTGGGCTGGTCTGTTAGTGTGGGCAGGTCAGTTAGTGTTGGTTGTTCTGTTAGTGTGGGCAGGTCTGTTAGTGTGGGTTCGTCTGTTAGTGTGGGCAGGTCTGTTATTGTGGGTTGGTCTGTTAGTGTGGGTTGGTCTGTTCGTGTCGGCAGGTCAGTTAGTGTGGGCTGGTCAGTTAATGTGGATTGGTCTGTTAGTGTAGGTTGGTCTGTTAATGTGGGCAGGTCAGTTAGTGTGGGCAGGTCAGTTAGTGTGGTCTGGTCTGTTAGTGTGGGTTGGTTTGTTAGTGTGGGCAGGTCTGTTAGTGTGTGTTCGTCTGTTAGTGTGGTTTGGTCTGTTTGTGTGAGCAGGTCTGTTAGTGTGGGCATGTCTGTTAGTGTGGTTTCGTCTGTTAGTGTGAGCAGCTCTGTTAGTGTGGGCAGATCAGTTAGTGTGGGTTAGTCTATTAGTGTGGGCAAGTCTGTTAGTGTGGGCAGGTCAGTTAGAGTGGGAGGTCTCTTAGTGTGGGCTGGTCTCTTAGTGTGGGCGTGTCTGTTATTGTGGGTGGGTCTGTTATTGTGGGCTGGATTAGTTAGTGTGGGCTGGTCTGTTGGTGTGGCAGGTCAGTTCGAGTGGCAGGTCTGTTAGTGTGGGTTGGTCTGTTTGTGTGGGCAGGTCAGTTAGTGTGGGTTGGTCTGTTAGTGTGGGTTGGTCAGTTAGTGTGGGCAGGTCAGTTAGTGTGGGCTGGTCTGTTAGTGTGGGCTGGTCTGTTAGTGTGGGCAGGTCAGTTAGTGTGGGCTGGTCTGTTAATGTGGGCAGGTCTGTTAATGTGGGCAGGTCAGTTAGTGTGGGCAGGTCAGTTAGTCTGGGCTGGTCTGTTCGTGTGGGCTAGTCAGTTGGTGTGGGTTCGTCTGTTATTGTGGGTTGGTCTGTTCGTGTGGGCAGGTCAGTTAGTGTGGGTTGGTCTGTTAGTGTGGGCAGGTCAGTTAGTGTGGGTTGGTCTGTTTGTGTGGGCAGGTCAGTTAGTGTGGGCAGGTCAGTTAGTGTGGGCTGGTCTGTTAGTGTGTGCACGTCTGTTAGTGTGGGCAGGTCAGTTAGTGTGGGCTCGTCTGTGAATGTGGGTTGGTCTGTTAGTGTCGGCAGGTCTGTTAATGGGGGCAGGTCAGTAAGTGTGTGCAGGTCAGTTAGTGTGGCCAGGTCAGTTAGTGTGTGCTGGTCTGTTAGTGTGGGCAGGTCTGTTCGTGTGGGCAGATCAGTTTGTATGTGCAGGTCAGTTAGTGTGGGCAGGTCTGTTAGTGTGGGTTCGTTTGTGAGTGTGGGGTGGTTTGTTAGTGTGGGCAAATCTGTTTGTGTGGGCTGGTCTGCTCGTGTGGGCAGGTCAGTTAGTTTGGGCACGTCAGTTAGTGTGAGTTGGTCTCTTCGTGTGCGCAGGTCTGTGACTGTGAGTTGGTCTGTTCGTGTGGGCAGGTCTATTAGTGTGGGTTGGTCTGTTCGTGTGGGTTGGTCTGTTAGTGTGGGTTCGTCTGTTAGTGTGTGTTGGTCTGTTTGTGTGAGCAGGTCTGTTAGTGTGGGTTCGTCTGTTAGTGTGGGTTGGTCTGTTAGTGTGGGCAGGTCTGTTAGTGTGGGTTGGTCTGTTAGTGTGGGTTGGTCTGTTCCTGTGGGTTGGTCTGTTAGTGTGGGCAGGTCAGTTAGTGTGGGCAAGTCTGTTTGTGTGGGCTGGTCTGTTCGTGTGGGCAGGTCAGTTAGTGTGGGTTGGTCTGTTAGTGTGGGTTGGCCTGTTAGTGTGGGCTGGTCTGTTCGTGTGGGCAGGTCAGTTAGTGTGGGTTGGTCTGTTAGTGTGGGTTCATCTGTTTGTGTGGGCAGGTCAGTTCGTGTGGGCAGGTCAGTTAGTGTGGGTTGGTCTGTTAGTGTGGGTTGGCCTGTTAGTGTGGGCTGGTCTGTTAGTGTGGGCAAGTCTGTTAGTGTGGGCTGGTCTGTTAGTGTGGGCAGGTCTGTCAGTGTGGGTTGGTCTGTCAGTGTGGGCTGGTCTGTTTGTGTGGGCATGTCTGTTAGTGTGGGCTGGTCTGTTAGTGTGGGTTCGTCTGTTAGTGTGAGCAGGTCTGTTAGTGTGGGCAGGTCAGTTAGAGTGGCAGGTCTGTTAGTGTGGGCAGATCTTTTAGTGTGGGCAGATCAGTTCGTGTGGGTTAGTCTGTTAGTGTGGGCAGGTCTGTTAGTGTGGGCAGGTCAGTTAGAGTGGCAGGTCTGTTCGTGTGGGCAGATCTATTAATATGGGTTCGTCTGTTTGTGTGGGTTCGTCTGTTAGTGTCGGGTGGGCAGAGCTGTTAGTGTGGGCAGAGCTGTTAGTGTGGGTTAGTCTGTTAGAGTGGGCAGGTCAGTTAGTGTGGGCTGGTCTGTTAGTGTGGGCAGGTCTGTTAATGTGGGCAGGTCAGTTAGTGTGGGCAGGTCAGTTAGTGTGGGCTGGTCTGTTTGTGTGGGCTGGTCTGTTCGTGTGGGTTGATCTGTAGTGTTGGCTGGTCAGTTAGTGTGGGCAGGTCAGTTAGTGTGGGTTCTTCTGTTATTGTGGGCTGGTCTGTTAGTGTGGGCAGGTCAGTTAGTGTGGGTTGGTCTGTTCGTGTGGGCAGGTCAGTTAGTGTGGGTTGGTCTGTTAGTGTGGGTTGGTCAGTTAGTGTGGGCAGGTCAGTTAGTGTGGGCTGGTCTGTTAATGTGGGTTGGTCTGTTAGTGTGGGCAGGTCTGTTAATGTGGGCTGGTCTGTTAGTGTGGGTTGGTCTGTTAGTGTGGGTTGGCCAGTTAGTGTGGGCAGGTCAGTTAGTGTGGGCTGCTCTGTTAGTGTGGGCTGGTCTGTTAATGTGGGTTGGTCTGTTGGTGTGGGCAAGTCTGTTAATGTGGGCTGGTCTGTTAGTGTGGGTTGGTCTGTTAGTGTGGGTTGGCCAGTTAGTGTGGGCAGGTCAGTTAGTGTGGGCTGGTCTGTTAGTGTGGGCAGGTCTGTTAGTGTGGTCAGGTCAGTTAGTGTGGGTTGGTCTGTTCGTGTGGGTTGGTCTGTTAGTGTGGGCATTTCTGTTAGTGTGGGTTGGTATGTTGGTGTGGGCTGGTCTGTTAGTGTGGGCAGGTCTGTTAGAATGGGCAGGTCAGTTCGTGTGGGTTGGTCTGTTCATGTGGGCAGGTCAGTTAGTGTGGGTTGGTCTGTTCGTGTGGGTTCTTCTGTTAGTGTGGCTTGGTCTGTTAGTGTGGGCATGTTTGTTAGTGTGGGTTCGTCTGTTAGTGTGTGTTGGTCTGTTAGTGTGGGTTGGTCTGTTAGTGTGGGCTGGTCTGTTAGTGTGGGCAGGTCAGTTAGTGTGGGCAGGTCTGTTAGTGTGGGCTGGTCTGTTAGTGTGGGCAGGTCTGTTAATGTGGGCTGGTCTGTTAGTGTGGGCGAGACTGTTATTGTGGGCAGGTCTGTTAGTGTGGGCTGGTCTGTTGGTGTGGGCATGTCAGTTAGAGTTGCTGGTCTGTTAGTGTGGGCAGATCTGTTAGTGTGGGTTGGCCTGTTAGTGTGGGCAGATCAGTTCGTGCGAGTTGGTCTGTTAGTGTGGGCAGGTCTGTTAGTGTGGGCATGTCTGTTCGTGTGGGCTGGTCTGTTAGTGTAGGTTCGTCTGTTAGTGTGAGCAGGTCTGTTAGTGTGGGTTCGTCTGTTAGTATGAGCAGGTCTGTTAGTGTGGGCAGGTCAGTTAGTGTGGGCAGATCTGTTAGTGTGGGCAGATCTGTTAGTGTGGGTTGGTCTGTTCGTGTGGGTTGGTCTGTTAATGTGGGCAGGTCTGTTCGTGTGGGTTGGTCTGTTAGTGTGGGTTGGTCTGTTAGTGTGGGCTGGTCTGTTAGTGTGGGCAGGTCAGTTAGAGTGGCAGGGCTGTTAGTGTGGGCTGGTCTGTTCGTGTGGGCGGGTCTGTTATTGTGGGCGGGTCTGTTATTGTGGGCTGGATTAGTTAATGTGAGCTGGTCTGTTGCTGTGGCAGGTCAGTTAGAGTGGCAGGTCTGTTTGTGTGGGTTGGTCTCTTTGTGTGGGCAGGTCAGTTGGTGTGGGTTGGTCTGTTCGTGTGGGTTGGTCAGTTAGTGTGGGCAGGTCAGTTAGTGTGGGCTGGTCTGTTAGTGTGTGCAGGTCTGTTAATGTGGGCAGTTCAGTTAGTGTTGGCTGGTCTGTTAATGTGGGCTGGTCTGTTCGTGTGGGCTGGTCTGTTCGTGTGGGTTGATCTGTTGTGTGGGCTGGTCAGTTAGTGTGGGCAGGTCAGTTAGTGTGGGCAGGTCAGTTATTGTGGGTTTGTCTGTTATTGTGGGTTGGTCTGTTCGTGTGAGCAGGTCTGTTAGTGTGGGTTGGTCAGTTAGTGTGGGCAGGTCAGTTAGTGTGGGTTCTTCTGTTATTGTGGACTGGTCTGTTAGTGTGGGCAGGTCAGTTAGTGAGGGTTGGTCTGTTAGTGTTGCAGGTCAGTTAGTGTGGGTTGATCTGTTCGTGTGAGCAGGTCTGTTAGTGTGGGTTGGTCAGTTAGTGTGGGCAGGTCAGTTAGTGTGGGTTGGTCTGTTAGTGTGGGCAGGTCAGTTAGTGTGCGTTGGTCTGTTAGTGTGGGTTGGTCAGTTAGTGTGGGCAGGTCTGTTAGTGTGGGCTGGTCTGTTAGTGTGTGCACGTCTGTTAGTGTGGGCAGGTCAGTTAGTGTGGGCTCGTCTGTGAATGTGGGTTGGTCTGTTAGTGTCGGCAGGTCTGTTAATGGGGGCAGGTCAGTAAGTGTGTGCAGGTCAGTTAGTGTGGCCAGGTCAGTTAGTGTGTGCTGGTCTGTTAGTGTGGGCAGGTCTGTTCGTGTGGGCAGATCAGTTTGTATGTGCAGGTCAGTTAGTGTGGGCAGGTCTGTTAGTGTGGGTTCGTTTGTGAGTGTGGGGTGGTTTGTTAGTGTGGGCAAATCTGTTTGTGTGGGCTGGTCTGCTCGTGTGGGCAGGTCAGTTAGTTTGGGCACGTCAGTTAGTGTGGGTTGGTCTCTTCGTGTGCGCAGGTCTGTGACTGTGAGTTGGTCTGTTCGTGTGGGCAGGTCTATTAGTGTGGGTTGGTCTGTTCGTGTGGGTTGGTCTGTTAGTGTGGGTTCGTCTGTTAGTGTGTGTTGGTCTGTTTGTGTGAGCAGGTCTGTTAGTGTGGGTTCGTCTGTTAGTGTGGGTTGGTCTGTTAGTGTGGGCAGGTCTGTTAGTGTGGGTTGGTCTGTTAGTGTGGGTTGGTCTGTTCCTGTGGGTTGGTCTGTTAGTGTGGGCAGGTCAGTTAGTGTGGGCAAGTCTGTTTGTGTGGGCTGGTCTGTTCGTGTGGGCAGGTCAGTTAGTGTGGGTTGGTCTGTTAGTGTGGGTTGGCCTGTTAGTGTGGGCTGGTCTGTTCGTGTGGGCAGGTCAGTTAGTGTGGGTTGGTCTGTTAGTGTGGGTTCATCTGTTTGTGTGGGCAGGTCAGTTAGTGTGGGCAGGTCAGTTAGTGTGGGTTGGTCTGTTAGTGTGGGTTGGCCTGTTAGTGTGGGCTGGTCTGTTAGTGTGGGCAAGTCTGTTAGTGTGGGCTGGTCTGTTAGTGTGGGCAGGTCTGTCAGTGTGGGTTGGTCTGTCAGTGTGGGCTGGTCTGTTTGTGTGGGCATGTCTGTTAGTGTGGGCTGGTCTGTTAGTGTGGGTTCGTCTGTTAGTGTGAGCAGGTCTGTTAGTGTGGGCAGGTCAGTTAGAGTGGCAGGTCTGTTAGTGTGGGCAGATCTTTTAGTGTGGGCAGATCAGTTCGTGTGGGTTAGTCTGTTAGTGTGGGCAGGTCTGTTAGTGTGGGCAGGTCAGTTAGAGTGGCAGGTCTGTTCGTGTGGGCAGATCTATTAATATGGGTTCGTCTGTTTGTGTGGGTTCGTCTGTTAGTGTCGGGTGGGCAGAGCTGTTAGTGTGGGCAGAGCTGTTAGTGTGGGTTAGTCTGTTAGAGTGGGCAGGTCAGTTAGTGTGGGCTGGTCTGTTAGTGTGGGCAGGTCTGTTAATGTGGGCAGGTCAGTTAGTGTGGGCAGGTCAGTTAGTGTGGGCTGGTCTGTTTGTGTGGGCTGGTCTGTTCGTGTGGGTTGATCTGTAGTGTTGGCTGGTCAGTTAGTGTGGGCAGGTCAGTTAGTGTGGGTTCTTCTGTTATTGTGGGCTGGTCTGTTAGTGTGGGCAGGTCAGTTAGTGTGGGTTGGTCTGTTCGTGTGGGCAGGTCAGTTAGTGTGGGTTGGTCTGTTAGTGTGGGTTGGTCAGTTAGTGTGGGCAGGTCAGTTAGTGTGGGCTGGTCTGTTAATGTGGGTTGGTCTGTTAGTGTGGGCAGGTCTGTTAATGTGGGCTGGTCTGTTAGTGTGGGTTGGTCTGTTAGTGTGGGTTGGCCAGTTAGTGTGGGCAGGTCAGTTAGTGTGGGCTGCTCTGTTAGTGTGGGCTGGTCTGTTAATGTGGGTTGGTCTGTTGGTGTGGGCAAGTCTGTTAATGTGGGCTGGTCTGTTAGTGTGGGTTGGTCTGTTAGTGTGGGTTGGCCAGTTAGTGTGGGCAGGTCAGTTAGTGTGGGCTGGTCTGTTAGTGTGGGCAGGTCTGTTAGTGTGGTCAGGTCAGTTAGTGTGGGTTGGTCTGTTCGTGTGGGTTGGTCTGTTAGTGTGGGCATTTCTGTTAGTGTGGGTTGGTATGTTGGTGTGGGCTGGTCTGTTAGTGTGGGCAGGTCTGTTAGAATGGGCAGGTCAGTTCGTGTGGGTTGGTCTGTTCATGTGGGCAGGTCAGTTAGTGTGGGTTGGTCTGTTCGTGTGGATTCTTCTGTTAGTGTGGCTTGGTCTGTTAGTGTGGGCATGTTTGTTAGTGTGGGTTCGTCTGTTAGTGTGTGTTGGTCTGTTAGTGTGGGTTGGTCTGTTAGTGTGGGCTGGTCTGTTAGTGTGGGCAGGTCAGTTAGTGTGGGCAGGTCTGTTAGTGTGGGCTGGTCTGTTAGTGTGGGCAGGTCTGTTAATGTGGGCTGGTCTGTTAGTGTGGGCGAGACTGTTATTGTGGGCAGGTCTGTTAGTGTGGGCTGGTCTGTTGGTGTGGGCATGTCAGTTAGAGTTGCTGGTCTGTTAGTGTGGGCAGATCTGTTAGTGTGGGTTGGCCTGTTAGTGTGGGCAGATCAGTTCGTGCGAGTTGGTCTGTTAGTGTGGGCAGGTCTGTTAGTGTGGGCATGTCTGTTCGTGTGGGCTGGTCTGTTAGTGTAGGTTCGTCTGTTAGTGTGAGCAGGTCTGTTAGTGTGGGTTCGTCTGTTAGTGTGAGCAGGTCTGTTAGTGTGGGCAGGTCAGTTAGTGTGGGCAGATCTGTTAGTGTGGGCAGATCTGTTAGTGTGGGTTGGTCTGTTCGTGTGGGTTGGTCTGTTAATGTGGGCAGGTCTGTTCGTGTGGGTTGGTCTGTTAGTGTGGGTTGGTCTGTTAGTGTGGGCTGGTCTGTTAGTGTGGGCAGGTCAGTTAGAGTGGCAGGGCTGTTAGTGTGGGCTGGTCTGTTCGTGTGGGCGGGTCTGTTATTGTGGGCGGGTCTGTTATTGTGGGCTGGATTAGTTAATGTGAGCTGGTCTGTTGCTGTGGCAGGTCAGTTAGAGTGGCAGGTCTGTTTGTGTGGGTTGGTCTCTTTGTGTGGGCAGGTCAGTTGGTGTGGGTTGGTCTGTTCGTGTGGGTTGGTCAGTTAGTGTGGGCAGGTCAGTTAGTGTGGGCTGGTCTGTTAGTGTGTGCAGGTCTGTTAATGTGGGCAGTTCAGTTAGTGTTGGCTGGTCTGTTAATGTGGGCTGGTCTGTTCGTGTGGGCTGGTCTGTTCGTGTGGGTTGATCTGTTGTGCGGGCTGGTCAGTTAGTGTGGGCAGGTCAGTTAGTGTGGGCAGGTCAGTTATTGTGGGTTTGTCTGTTATTGTGGGTTGGTCTGTTCGTGTGAGCAGGTCTGTTAGTGTGGGTTGGTCAGTTAGTGTGGGCAGGTCAGTTAGTGTGGGTTCTTCTGTTATTGTGGACTGGTCTGTTAGTGTGGGCAGGTCAGTTAGTGAGGGTTGGTCTGTTAGTGTTGCAGGTCAGTTAGTGTGGGTTGGTCTGTTCGTGTGAGCAGGTCTGTTAGTGTGGGTTGGTCAGTTAGTGTGCGTTGGTCTGTTAGTGTGGGTTGGTCAGTTAGTGTGGGCAGGTCTGTTCATGTGGGCTGGTCTGTTAGTGTGGGTTGGTCTGTTCGTGTGGGTTGGCCAGTTAGTGTGGGCAGGTCAGTTAGTGTGGGCTGGTCTGGTAGTGTGGGCAGGTCTGTTAGTGTGGTCAGGTCAGTTAGTGTGGGCTGGTCTGTTAATGTGGGTTGGTCTGTTAGTGTGGGCAGGTCTGTTAATGTGGGCTGGTCTGTTAGTGTGGGTTGGTCTGTTAGTGTGGGTTGGCCAGTTAGTGTGGGCAGGTCAGTTAGTGTGGGCTGGTCTGTTAGTGTGGGCAGGTCTGTTAGTGTGGTCAGGTCAGTTAGTGTGGGTTGGTCTGTTCGTGTGGGTTGGTCTGTTCGTGTGGGTTCGTCTGTTAGTGTGGCTTGGTCTATTAGTGTGGGCATGTCTGTTAGTGTGGGTTGGTCTGTTAGTGTGGGCTGATCTGTTAGTGTGTGCATGTCTGTTAGTGTGGGCTGGTCTGTTAGTGTGGGCATGTCTGTTAGTGTGGGATGGTGTGTTAGTGTGGGTTAGTCTGTTAGTGTGGGCAGGTCAGTTAGTATGGGCAGGTCTGTTGCTGTGGGCAGATCTGTTTGTGTGGCTTGGTCTGTTAGTGTGGGCAGGTCTGTTATTGTGGGCAGGTCTGTTAGTGTGGGCGAGACTGTTATTGTGGGCAGGTCTGTTAGTGTGGGCTGGTCTGTTGGTGTGGGCAGGTCAGTTAGAGTGGCTGGTCTGTTAGTGTGGGCAGATCTGTTAGTGTGGGTTGGTCTTTTAGTGTGGGCAGATCAGTTCGTGTGAGTTGGTCTGTTAGTGTGGGCAGGTCTGTTATTGTGGGCATGTCTGTTAGTGTGGGCTGGTCTGTTAGTGTAGATTCGTCTGCTAGTGTAAGCAGGTCTGTTCGAGTGGCAGGGCTGTTAGTGTGGGCTGGTCTGTTCGTGTGGGCGGGTCTGTTATTGTGGGCGGGTCTGTTATTGTGGGCTGGATTAGTTAGTGTGGGCTGGTCTGTTGCTGTGGCAGGTCAGTTAGAGTGGCAAGTCTGTTTGTGTGGGTTGGTCTGTTTGTGTGGGCAGGTCAGTTAGTGTGGGTTGGTCTGTTAGTGTGGGTTGGTCAGTTAGTGTGGGCAGGTCAGTTAGTGTGGGCTGGTCTCTTAGTGTGGGCTGGTCTGTTAGTGTGGGCAGGTCAGTTAGTGTTGGCTGGTCTGTTAATGTGGGCAGGTCAGTTAGTGTGGGCTGGTCTCTTAGTGTGGGCTGGTCTGTTAGTGTGGGCAGGTCAGTTAGTGTTGGCTGGTCTGTTAATGTGGGCAGGTCAGTTAGTGTGGGCTGGTCTGTTCGTGTGGGCTGGTCTGTTCGTGTGGGTTGATCTGTAGTATGGGCTGGTCAGTTAGTGTGGGCAGGTCAGTTATTGTGGGTTCGTCTGTTATTGTGGGTTGGTGTGTTCGTGTGTGCAGGTCTGTTAGTGTGGGTTGGTCTGTTAGTGTGGGCAGGTCAGTTAGTGTGCGTTGGTCTGTTAGTGTGAGTTGGTCAGTTAGTGTGGGCAGGTCAGTTAGTGTGGGTTGGTCTGTTAGTGTGGGCAGGCCAGTTAGTGTGCGTTGGTCTGTTAGTGTGGGTTGGTCAGTTAGTGTGGGTTGGCCAGTTAGTGTGGGCTGGTCTGTTAGTGTGGGCAGGTCTGTTAGTGTGGTCAGGTCAGTTAGTGTGGGTTGGTCTGTTCGTGTGTGTTGGTCTGTTAGTGTGGGCATTTCTGTTAGTGTGGGTTGGTCTGTTGGTGTGTGTTGGTCTGTTAGTGTGGGTTGGTCTGTTAGTGTGGGCTGGTCTGTTAGTGTGGGCAGGTCTGTTAGAATGGGCAGGTCAGTTCGTGTGGGTTGGTCTATTAGTGTGGGCAGGTCAGTTAGTGTGGGTTGGTCTGTTCGTGTGGGTTCGTCTGTTAGTGTGGCTTGGTCTGTTAGTGTGGGCATGTCTGTTAGTGTGGGTTCGTCTGTTAGTGTGTGTTGGTCTGTTAGTGTGGGTTGGTCTGTTAGTGTGGGCTGGTCTGTTAGTGTGTGCATGTCTGTTAGTGTGGGCTGGTCTGTTAGTGTGGGCATGTCTGTTAGTGTGGGCAGGTCTGTTAGTGTGGGCTGGTCTGTTAGTGTGGGCAGGTCAGTTAGTATGGGCAGGTCTGTTACTGTGGGCAGATCTGTTAGTGTGGGCAGGTCTGTTAGTGTGGGTTGGTCTGTTCGTGTGGGTTGGTCTGTTAGTGTGGGTTGGTCTGTTAGTGTGGGCATGTCTGTTAGTGTGGGTTCGTCTGTTAGTGTGAGCAGCTCTGTTAGCGTGGGCAGGTCAGTTAGAGTGGCAGGACTGTTAGTGTGGGCGGGTCTGTTATTGTGGGCGGGTCTGTTATTGTGGGCTGGATTAGTTAGTGTGGGCTGGTCTGTTGCTGTGGCAGGTCAGTTAGAGTGGCAGGTCTGTTTGTGTGGGTTGGTCTGTTTGTGTGGGCAGGTCAGTTAGTGTGGGTTGGTCTGTTAGTGTGGGTTGGTCAGTTAGTGTGGGCAGGTCAGTTAGTGTGGGCTGGTCTGTTAGTGTGTGCAGGTCTGTTAGTGTGGGCAGGTCAGTTAGTGTTGGCTGGTCTGTTACTGTGGGCTGGTCTGTTTGTGTGGGCTGGCCTGTTCGTGTGGGTTGGCCTGTTCGTGTGGGTTGATCTGTTAGTGTGGTCAGGTCTGTTCGTGTGGGTTGGTCTGTTAGTGTGGGCATTTCTGTTAGTGTGGGCTGGTCTGTTCGTGTGGGTTGATCTGTAGTGTGGGCTGGTCAGTTAGTGTGGGCAGGTCAGTTAGTGTGGGCAGGTCAGTTATTGTGGGTTCGTCTGTTATTGTGGGTTGGTGTATTCGTGTGAGCAGGTCTGTTAGTGTGGGTTGGTCTGTTAGTGTGGGCTGGTCTATTAGTGTGGGCATGTCTGTTAGTGTGGGTTCGTCTGTTAGTGTGAGCAGCTCTGTTAGCGTGGGCAGGTCAGTTAGAGTGGCAGGGCTGTTAGTGTGGGCTGGTCTGTTCGTGTGGGCGGGTCTGTTAGTGTGGGTTGGTCTGTTATTGTAGGTTAGTCTGTTCGTGTGGGTTAGTCTGTTAGTGTGGGTTAGTCTGTTCCTGTGGGTTGGTCTGTTCGTGTGGGTTAATCTGTTAGTGTGGGTTGGCCCGTTAGTGTGGGTTAGTCTGTTAGTGTGGGTTGGTCTGTTAGTGTGGGCAGGTCTGTTAGTATGGACAGGTCTGTTCGAGTGGGTTGGTCTGTTATTGTGGGTTAGTTTGTTAGTGTGGGTTGGTCTGTTAGTGTGGGCAGGTCAGTTAGTGTGGGTTGGTCTGTTAGTGTGGGCAGGTCTGTCAACTGAGCTGATCTCAACGATTGGGGTGGATTTTGACTTTCGGGTGGCCGACTGGCGGTGAATAATTAGATGCACTCGATCACCAAATATCAGATGTCCCTCACCAGACCAACAAGTGAGGAAAGATTTATAAAAAATCGACTCCAATCCCCAATGAGATAAAGAATATGTGACACAATGAGGCCGACTTGGTAAGTTCGCCGTTAATGTGGTGGTAAGTTTCTAAAAATACATCAGGCCATTAATCCCGACCAGTGGGCCTGATCACCCATATGTTGGCTGCCGACACCACTGGCCACTGGAGTTCAGTCCTGGGGAGGAGGTCGGGGGTGAGATGAAGCCAAGAGGATGTGCCCAGGCCAGTAGTGGCCCGGAAGAGCATTCCTGTTCCTCCAGGTCACACAAAAAATCATTTCAAATATGCCTTCTTAGAGCCTCTTCGACTCAATCACCTGTGGAACTGATATAAGGCGTATGCTCTAGCCAGTTCAATCCTAAAATGGCAACCGGAGTTCTATGTAAGTCATAGAATCATAGAATGTTTACAGCACAGAAGAAGGCCATTCGACCTGCCAATCCTGTTCCGGAGCTCGACGTGCCGAAGTCAGAGAAACTTGATTCGCATTGTGAAAGGGATCTAACATCTGAAGCAGGCAGGCGGTTTTGGCGCCCAGCGGTTGGCCCCTGGTAAAGCCACAGAGTGCTGATTGTTAGCGTTGATGGGTGCTATGGTGACAGGCCCCATTTTTAGGCCCTTACCACCCTATTAACACTGACCTTACCAAGTTAGCCTGATTGTGCCTCATATTCTTCATGTCTTTGGAGCTTGGATTGGATTTTTCATAAGCCCTCATTTGTTGGTCTGGTTAGGGACATCTGATATTTGGTGGTCTAGTAGCATCTAATTGTTAGTGATCTACTGTGCAAATTGCTATTGGACAACTGGCAGTCTACTGATGAAGAACCTCAAGTGAGTGTGCAGTGGTTATTGGAGGCTTACAACCTTGGCCGCAGAATTGCAATGTTTTCTTGACATTGGCTTCATAAATATTTGAATTTAATTAGCTCAGAGCTGTCTTGCCTCAGAAAAAAGATAAATGTTGAACTCTCCCCTTTTTTCAATCAGTTGGCTCAGTGGGCTTATAGACCAGCATGACGTGCTTATTGCGCTTTCTGATTTGGGTTCAACTCTGGGGCAGGGGTTTTTGCAATTGCATACACAGAAGGCCTCTTGTCCCCAAAAAAACATCTGATTCAATTATGTGTTTAAGGAAGAGCAGTAAAGATCTTTGGGATGAGTAAATCCTCAAACACCAGGTTGTCAGTGAGAGACTCCAAAGAAAAATCATTGGGTTTTGCCTCTCATAAGATGTGAGGTTAACCAAATGACTTGGGATGAAGTATGGATAGTTTGATTGTTTTCTTGTGACAAGCAATGAGAAAACAGATTGCACGCTGGTAAGTAACTACGATATTTTCTTTCTCCAGTTCCAGCAATATGTTTAATTTCTTTCTGGCAGAACCTCTGGCCTGGAGTTTCCGTTCGATTGCGCTGGTTTTTTCAGCGCAATTCTAACAAAATGGGCGGAAACAGTGCAAAAGATGACAGAATTTTAAGCGCAAATTACATTCAACACCAATCGAGTTTCTGCAACCTTTTATGCTGGTTTAAAAACATCGTGCTGGAAGCCGATCCTGCCCACCATACTGGCCACGCCCCTTGATCGAATTAATCACCATGGCAATTTTCCACTAATGTTGCAGGCCTTCAAGGAGGCTATTAAAATTTAGCATTATTGGCCACAAGGACACTAATAGGCACTAAATATATTTAAAGGTATTAAATATATATTTTTTTATTTCATCATCATCATAGGCAGTCTCTCGGAGTCGAGGATGACTGGCTTCCACTCTAAAAGTGAGGTCTCAAGTGGCTGAAGAGTCCAATGCAGGACCTACAGTCTCTGTAACAGGTGGGGTAGATAATGGTTAAAGGAAAGGGGAGCCTGGGTTGACGCACGCTCCTTCCGCTGTCTGCCCTTGGTTCCTGCATGCTCTCGGCGATGAGACTTGAGGTGCTCAGCGCCCTCTCAGATGCTCTTCCTCCACTTTGGGCTGTCTAGGGCCAGGAATTCCCAGGTGTCGGTGGGGATGTTGCACTTTATCAAGGAGGCTTTCAGAGTGCCTTTGAAGCGTTTCCTCTGTCCACCTGGGGCTCGTTTGCCGTGACGAAGCTCTGAGTAGAGCGCTTGCTTTGGGAGTCTTGTGTTAGGTATGCGGACAATGTGCCTCATCCAACGGAGCTGATCGAGCGTGGTCAGTGCTTCAATGCTGGGGATGTGGGCCTGAGCGAGAACACTGATATCGGTGCGTCTGTCCTCCCAATGAATTTGCAGGATCTTGCGGAGGCAGTGCTGGTGGTACTTCTCTAACATTTTGAGATGGATCTCTGGATATAGTCCACGTCTCTGAGCCATTTAGGAGAGTGGGTATCACTACTGCCCTGTAGACCACAAGCTTGGTGGCAGATTTGAGGTCCTGGTCTTCAAACACTCTTTTCCTCAGGTGACCGAAGGCTGCACTGGCACACTGGAGGCGATGTTAGACCTTGTCATCGATGTCTGCCCTTGCTGATAGTAGACTCCCGAAGTATGGAAAATGGTCCACGTTATTCAAGGCCACGCCGTGGATTTTGATGACTGGGGAGCAGTGCTGTGTGGTGTGGTCAGGTTGGTGGAGGACCTTTGTCTTATGGATGTTGAGTGTAAGGCTCATGCTTTCATATGCCTCGGTGAAGGTCTTGACGATGGCTTGGATTTCGGCCTCCGAGTGTGCGCAGACGCAAACGTCGTCTGTGTACTGTGGTTCAATGACAGAGGATGGGATAGAAACATAGAAACATAGAAAATAGGTGTAGGAGTAGGCCATTCGGCCCTTCGAGCCTGCACCGCCATTCAATGAGTTCATGGCTGAACATGCAACTTCAGTACCCGCTTCCTGCTTTCTCGCCATACCCCTTGATCCCCCTAGCAGTAAGGACTACATCTAACTTCTTTTTGAATATATTTAGTGAATTGGCCTCAACAACTTTCTGTGGTAGAGAATTCCACAGGTTCACCACTCTCTGGGTGAAGAAGTTTCTCCTCATCTCGGTCCTAAATGGCTTACCCCTTATCCTTAGACCGTGACCCCTGGTTCTGGACTTCCCCAACATTGGGAACAATGTTCCTGCATCGAACCTGTCTAAACCCATCAGAATTTTAAACGTTTCTATGAGATCCCCTCTCATTCTTCTGAACTCCAGTGAATACAGGCCCAGTTGATCCAGTCTTTCTTGATAGGTCAGTCCCGCCATCCCGGGAATCTGTCTGGTGAACCTTCGCTGCACTCCCTCAATAGCAAGAATGTCCTTCCTCAAGTTAGGAGACCAAAACTGTACACAATACTCGAGGTGTCGCCTCACCAAGGCCCTGTACAATTGTAGTAATACCTCCCTGCCTCTGTACTCAAATCCCTCGCTACGAAGGCCAACATGCCATTTGCTTTCTTAACCGCCTGCTGTACCTGCATGCCAACCTTCAATGACTGATGTACCATGACACCCAGGTCTCGTTGCACCTCCCCTTTTCCTAATCTGTCACCATTCAGATAATAGTCTGTCTCTCTGTTTTTACAACCAAAGTGGATAACCTCACACTTATCCACTTTATACTTCATCTGCCATGCATTTGTCCACTCTCCTAACCTATCCACGTCACTCTGCAGCCTCATAGCATCCTCCTCGCAGCTCACACTGCCACCCACTTAGTGTCATCCACAAATTTGGAGATACAACATTTAATCCCCTTGTCTAAATCATTAATGTACAGTGCAAACAGCTGGGACCCCAGCACAGAACCTTGCGGTACCCCACGAGTCACTGCCTGCCATTCTGAAAAGTACTCATTTACTCCTACTCTTTGCTTCCTGTCTACCAACCAGTTCTCAATCCACGTCAGCACACTACTCCCAATCCCATGTGCTTTAACTTTGCACATTAATCTCTTGTGTGGGACCTTGTCGAAAGCCTTCTGAAAGTCCAAATACACCACATCAAGTGGTTCTCCCTTGTCCACTCTACTGGAAACATCCTCAAAAAATTCCAGAAGATTTGTCAAGCATGATTTCCCTTTCACAAATCCATGCTGACTTGGACCTATCATGTCACCTCTTTCTGAATGCGCTGCTATGACATCCTTAATAAGTGACTCCATCATTTTACCCACTACCGATGTCAGGCTGACCGGTCTATAATTCCCTGTTTTCTCTCTCCCTCCTTTTTTAAAAAGTGGGGTTACATTGGCTACCCGCCAGTCCATTGGAACTGATCCAGAGTCTATGGAATGTTGGAAAATGACTATCAATGCATCCGCTATTTCCAAGGCCACCTCCTTAAGTACTCTGGGATGCAGACCATCAGGCCCTGGGGATTTATCGGCCTTCAATCCCATCAATTACCCCAACACAATTTCCCGACTAATAAGGATTTCCCTCAGTTCCTCCTTCTTACGAGACCCTCTGACCCCTTTTATATCCGGAAGGTTGTTTGTGTCCTCCTTTGTGAATACCGAATCAAAGTACTTGTTCAATTGGTCTGCCATTTCTTTGTTCCCCGTTATGACTTCCCCTGATTCTGACTGCAGGGGACCTACGTTTGTCTTTACTAACCTTTTTCTCTTTACATATCTATAGAAACTTTTGCAGTCCATTTTAATGTTCCCTGCAAGCTTCCTCTCGTACTCTATTTTCCCTGCCCTAATCAAACGCTTTGTCCTCCTCTGCTGAGTTCTAAATTTCTCCCAGTCCCCAGGTTCGCTGCTATTTCTGGGCAATTTGTATGCCACTTCCTTGGCTTTAATATTATCCCCGATTTCCCTTGATAGCCACGGTTGAGCCACCTTCCCTTTTTTATTTTTACGCCAGTTAGGAATGTACAATTGTTGTAGTTCATCCATGCGGTCTCTAAATGTCTGCCATTGCCCATCCACTGTCAACCCCTTAAGTATCATGCGCCAATCTATCCGAGCCAATTCACGCCTCATACCTTCAAAGTTACCCTTCTTTAAGTTCTGGACCATGGTCTCTGAATTAACTGTTTCATTCTCCATCCGAATGTAGAATTCCACCATATTATGGTCACTCTTCCCCAAGGGGCCTCGCACAACAAGATTGTTAATTAATACTTTCTCATTACACAACACTCAGTCTAAGATGGCCTCCCCCCTAGTTGGATCCTCGACATATTGGTCTAGAAAACCATCCCTTATGCACTCCAGGAAATCCTCCTCCACCGTATTGTTTCCAGTTTGGTTAGCCCAATCTATATGCATATTAAAGTCACCCATTATATCTGCTGCACCTTTATTGCATGCACCCCTAATTTCCTGTTTGATGCCCTCCCCAACATCACTACTACTGTTTGGAGGTCTGTACACAACTCCCACTAACGTTTTTTGCCCTTTGGTGTTCTGCAGCTCTACCCATACCGATTCCACATCATCCAAGCTAATGTCCTTCCTTACTATTGCATTAATTTCCTCTTTAACCAGCAACGCCATCCTGCCTCCTTTTCCTTTTTGTCTATCTTTCCTAAATGTTGAATACCCTTGGATGTTGAGTTCGCAGCCTTGGTCACCCTGGAGCCATGTCTCCGTGATGCCAACCACATCGTATCCGTTATCTACTATCTGCACAGTTAATTCGTCCACCTTATTCCGAATACTCCTCGCATTGAGGCACAGAGCTTTCAGGCTTGCCTTTGTATTACACTTTGACCCTTTAGAATTTTGCTGTAAAGTGGCCCTTTTTGTTTTTTGTCTTGGGTTTCTCTACCCTCCACTTTTACTCATCTCCTCTCTGTCTTTTGCTTCTGTCTCCATTTTGTTTCTCTCTGTCTCCCTGCATTGGTTCCCATCCCCCTGCCATATTAGTTTAACTCCTCCCCAACAGCACTAGCAAACACTCCCCTAGGACATTGGTTCCGGTCCTGCCACGGTGCAGACCGTCCGGTTTTTATTGGTCCCACCTCCCCCAGAACCGGTTCCAATGCCCCAGGAATTTGAATCCCTCCCTGCTGCACCACTGCTCAAGCCACGTATTCATCTGAGCTTTCCTGCGATTCCTACTCTGACTAGCACGTGGCACTGGTAGCAATCCCAAGATTACTACTTTTGACGTCCTACTTTTTAATTTTGCTCCTAGCTCCTTAAATTCGTCTCGTAGGACTTCATCCTGTTTTTTACCTATGTCGTTGGTACCAATGTGCACCACGACAACTGGCTGTTCACCCTCCCTTTTCAGAATGTCCTGCACCCGCTCCGAGACATCCTTGATCCTTGCACCAGGGAGGCAACATACCATCCTGGAGTCTCGGTTGCGGCCGCAGAAACGCCTATCTATTCCCCTTACAATTGAATCCCCTATCGCTATCACTCTCCCACTCTTTTTGCTGCCCTCCTGTGCAGCAGAGCCAGCCACGGTGCCTTGAACTTGGCTGCTGCTTGGATGACTTTGGATCTAGCCTGGAGGTGACGAAGATTGAATAGATTCCCATTAGTTCTATAGATTAGTTCCACTCCAGCGGGGAGCTTGTTGAGGGTGAGTTGAAGCATTGCAACGAGGAAGATCAAGACTAGCATTGGTACAATGACGCAGCCTTGCTTGACCCCAGTCCGGATGTGGATTGGGTCTGTGGTGGAGTTGGCTTCACCATCAAGAATGAACTGGTAGGCAGTCTCAGATACTCCCCTTGTGAGATAATTGAACGTCTCGTGACTCTTCGGCTCACTCTAGCCCGAAACCAGTGCGCTACGGTCATCAGTGCGTATGCCCCAACACTGAATGCTACAGATGAGTCCAAGGAGGAATTCTACTCCAGCCTTGAACAATCCCTGTCCCAAGCCCCAACGGACAACAATCTGATCCTCCTTGGTGATTACAACGTCAGATTCGGAGAGAACACAGACCTCTGGAGGTGTGATCGGCAGAGAGGGAGTAGGGAAAACTAACTCCAGCAGTACCCTGCTCCTGACAAAATGCCTAAAACATGGCCTTATCATCACCAACACTTTGTTCCATGAGAGAGACAAGTACAAAGCATCATGGCAACACCCTTGCTCCAAGCACTGGCATCTACTCAACTACGTCATCGTCCGCGCAAATTTTTAATTTACTAAGAAACTAACTAATTTTCCCCGAGCCCGTCTTCTGGCGTATTGCCAGAGTTGCACCGCTTAATTAGGTAAATAAATGCGCCAGAAAAAAATCTCCGAAGTTTCCCCGATGTTTGGCCTCTAATCTGCAGCCGCGCAGCGTAGCCAGTTGCCTCGGGGGGTGGAGCCTGCAGTCTGCGCTGCAAAAAGGAGCCAGGCCTTCTGCGCAAGCGCCGGGGAAAAAGCTGCCGTTCTTGACGTCGCTGAAATGGCCACGCATGCGCAGTAGAGCTCCGATGGAGGTGCCTTCCTGGTCAGCTGCAGTGAGTACCCTCCCCCACTGAGCCTCTCTGGTGCCTTCCCGCCACTCTGTGGCCTCCGATTTCTTGCTGGCCAGCTTGCTCCCTTCACTCCAAGCCTCTCCGGTGCCTTCCCGCCGCTCTGTGACCCCCGATTTCGTGCCAGTGCAAGTCCGCTCCGGTTCCCGCCCCTAGCCCAGGACAAATGGCCTCCGATGTACTGACCTGCGATTTCTTTAATTCTCCACAAGGGTTTTCTCGAGAGGCCACATACGCTGGCCTAAGTAGAAATGGAGCAACTATTAGCTGGCCAAAGTTGCCTAAATGGTCAGAATTGGCATCGGTGGCTGGTAATGTCCCCTTTTGAGGAAAAAAAAACTTACCAAAAAAAAATGTAACCAACTGAGTTTTGCTGGTGCAAATTGATTTGGGAAACTGGGGATTTTAAGTTCGGCCAGAAAAAGCAGCCTACTCCAAAAAAAAACGGCACAAATACTGGGGAAAATTGATCCCTTTTACTAGAAACTGTAAATGGTTATAGTTTTTTTTTAAAGACATGTTCAGTTATTTAAAATCAAGTTACTCACAGGTGGTGCACTAGACACTCCGATTAAAATGCTTATTTTTTGGTGATAAACCCATTTTCAGCTGTATTGAAAGAATTGTACCAGATTACCACTCTTAATGACATCTCAGAATATTTTTAATGCAAAAATTAAAAGAAAATTACATTCTATCACACTGGTTCATGGCAATATGCACATGAGTTTTATCTAAAACTTGTAAAAAAAAACTTCTCAATACTCGTGCAATTTTTCGCACAATTAGAGTCCGAATCACTGAATGCGCCCAAAGTGGAAACTCGTGGCCTCTAGGTTTTAACACGATGAATTGCAACTTCTGCTCCACAAGTGAATAATTTGTCACCTTCTGCATGTTGACCCACTTGTCTATCTTATAAAAAGACACATTTTTCCAACATTCACAAGAGTTAACCGCATTATACATTAAACTGAGTGAAAATTATTCATTGGGATCCTGTCCTTCATGTTTTTTTGCCCAGTGCAACTGATTCTTGTCTCCATGTTTTTGTTTAAATGACTAAGGCCTTGAAATTCCTGGGGCTGCAGGATGCCTTAATTGCATTTACAGCCGTAGGGGACCTGGAATATGGGCCAGATCCTAGCTAATGTGTCTGTAAGCACTCTAGTAATGACTCCACGAGGCAAGGTATTGTACTTAAACTGTTGTGACCTTAGTCCATTTATTGCAGCTCCTGAGTGAAGGTGCAGCATGGTGAGCTCCCTTTTATACTTGGTTACCTGTAGTGTACAGGTAACCCCTAGGCCTCCACCAGTTGCACCCTCTGGTGGTACAGGCATAGTGTACAGTGTGAAGATATATCCAGTAGTCTTATGTAACTGTGCATTGAGTGTACAGGGTATTATACTTATGTTATACATACACAACATCACTCCCCCCTAAGTCTTGTGCCACTGGCCTTTGCACTGTGTGCTCTGGCCCTAGACTTGAGTGCCCAAAACCCTTGCACCTTGTCTATGCTTTGGCTTGGTTCTCTCTCTGTAGACCCCCAAGTCCTTATTGCCACAACATTGGGAAATGGTCTGCAGTGAACAGTTGCAGGTGGCAGTGGGGGTTGAGTGGGTTCTGGGTGTGATCCATGACTACATACAACCATTCCCTCTCCCCCCATACATAGACCATGTGTGTGGCTCAACACCTGCATGTGCATACATGTACAGTAGGAAAGAACCAAAAAAAAAGAACATAGGATTAATTACATCACTGTTTGGATTTTGCAGTAGTGGAACAAGTAAATTTTTCAGGTAAGGTACATACGTGGTATTACAGCCTTGCCCCTGGGGTGTAGGTGCAGGTGGGGGAGGACGCTAGTTCCAGAGTAACTGGACTGTGTCCAGGTTGTCTGATGGCGGCGCTGCACCTCTGCCAGCTGGGTGGGCTCGGATCGCTCCCCTGGCTGAGTCTCAGGGTCTTTGCCATTGTCTAGTGGTGGGTAGAGCCACAGGAATGCGTGCCCTCCCTGTCCTTTGAGGGCTGCGGTGTCTCCCTGCTGCCCTTCAGCAGTAGTGGAAGTCTGGTCATCCCAGGTCCCGTTGGGAGGGCTGGAGGGTGCTAGCCTCTTGCTCCCGGTACTGGTAGCCAGAGAGGCAGAGCCGATCTGGGGCAGGGTGCCAGTAGTGGTGCCTTTGCTTTCCGCTGATCACTGGCCCTGCAGTTGGCATGCTCCCTCTGTGTGTGGCCACACTCCCTGGGGCATCACATTGGTCACGGAGGCGCAGGCTACATGATCGGGTAGCCCGCTGGACCTGGGTGCTTCCGACGGGAGATTGCCCTTGGTTTTGTCGAACCATGTAGAACATGTAGAACCCGGCATCGCACATCATTTCTTCATGTACTGTCATAATATATTAGCTCCGACCGCAATCACCTGACTCGACACTGTTAGTTGCCTTTACATACTTGCATTTGTCAATTACATCTTTTACATGTGTGTTACCGGCATCACTGTACAAAGAGTGGAATTGTCCCTTTAATTCTGATGGGTTGCCGGTCTCCTTTAATAGGGTCTTGTAATCTTTACCCCATTCCAGTTCGCTGCTCGGCATCACGTGTTGCTCTATCAACGCTGCCCCTCGTGGTCTGGCCGCCGCCATCTTTATTTCAGACGCTTCACCTCGTGGTGCGGGCGCCATCTTCTTTCTCTCCATAAGGTAGGCTGTGGTGATCCTTCTCTCCCCAGGTTCTGGCACGGAAACAGGGAAGTTACCTTCTGCGCCAATTTTCTTCCTCCGGAGTCCTGCCACTGGAGCCTGGAAGTGAGGTCGGGCTGTTTGGGCTGGATTATCTTGCAGTTGGGTTGAGCGGTCTGTGTCGTCTCCACGCAGTCGAGTTGGACGTTTGGATTTTCAGGTGTTGTGCTAGATCCAAATTTGGGGCCGCATAGGACATCAATTGGTGGGGCCTGAAGGTTTTGCAGCTCCAACAGATTTGGATTTGTTTCATCCATCTTCTTCCTAGCAGCATTGGACTATTACCAGCAATGATCCACAAAGGTAACTTGTGTATCGTGCCGCCGTGGGATACCTGGACATCCACGCAGTCAACGACTGGGATGGTATCGTTTGTGTAGGTGAGCAGCTTCATTTGGACTGGGATCATTTTAGGTCGTTTGATTGGACTGTCCCAGAGTTTCTCAAAGGCCGCCTGATTCATCAGCAATTGGCTCGCCTCTGTGTCCAACTCCATCGTGACTGGAACACCGTTGATTTCAACTTCCATTTTCAATGAAGAACTCTTGGTGGAGCAGGTAAACACTCCTTACACCTCTTTGTGGGGCTGAGCTGCCTCATGGACTCTCTCTTCCTCTTCATCAGTGCTGGAGCCCGGATGATCAGCCAACTCTTCAGCGACTCGGTGAGTAAAATTTCTCTTGCACCTTCGCTGGAGGTGGCCCTTCATGTTACAGCCTTTGCAAGTATAGTCTTTGTAGTGGCACTGGTGGGCCCTGTGATTCCCTCCACAGCAGCAGCATGGTGCTGGCCGGTTGGCTCCATGCGGCGGACTCAGGTTTGCGGGGCTCGGGGTCGCAGTCTTGCCTCTAAAAGGCACTAGTCGGTTCACAGAACTTGCCGAGTTAGAGTCCGCTTGGAATCACAGGCCGAGGGAATGAACGCCTGGCTGACATTAATTGCTTTCTGCAGGGTGACCGTGGTGTCCGCAGAGAGCAGCCTGTGGAGAAGGCCCGCATGGCCGATTCCAATAACGAAGATGTCCCGCAGCGCTTCGGTGAGGTGGTCGCCAAAGTCACACGGTGCAGCCAATCATCTGAGGTCTGCAGCATATTTTGCGATTTCTTGGCCTTCGGGCCACCGGTGTGTGTAGAATCGGTGTCTGGCTGTGAGGATGTTCTCTTTAGGTTTGAGCTGTTCCTGTATCATCGCTATGAGCTCCGCATACATTTTGTTTATTGTCTTCTCTGGGGCTAGCAAGTCCCTGACAAGGCCATAGACGGTGGGTCCACAACTGCTGAGCAGGATAGCTCTGCGCTTATCAGCCAGCGAGGTCGGTGTGCCTCCTGCCAGGTCGTTCGCAATGAAAAAGTGCTCGAGCCTTTCCACAAAGGCATCCCAATCTTCCCCATCAGCGAATTGTTGAAAGTTGCCAAGGTTAGCCATTTTCACATGGAAATTCGTAACCTCGTCGCCAGTTAATGTGTCTGTAAGCACTCTAGTAATGACTCCATGAGGTAAGGTATTGTACTTGAACTGTTGTGACCTTAGTCCATTTATTGCAGCTCCTGAATGAGAGTACAGTATGGTGAGCTCCCTTTTATATTTGGTTACCTGTAGTGTACAGGTGACCTCTTAGGCCTCCACCAGTTGCACCCTCTGGTGGTACAGGCATAGTGTATACAGTGTGAAAATACATCCAGTAGGCTTATGTAACTGTACATTGAGTGTACAGGGTATATACTTATGTTATACATATACAACACCAGCTCTGTTGGGATTTGACCCCATTTGGACTGGACCGTAAATTCGGCCACAGAGGTCATGGGTGGATCTCCCGCCCATACCCTCCTCGATCACAGTGGTGTGTTGGCGGTGATGTTCCCTCGCAGGTCGGGGCCTCCACGCTGCCCATGGCCGCCGCTCGCTGCTCCTTTAATGTGGGCCACCCCACGTTAAAAAAATGCACACACAGGCATCTTCCACCCTTCAGGATTTAGTTCAGGTCCTTCATTGAAACACCTGTGAACTCGTCCTTTTTTTGACGTGGAAGCAAGTCATCCTTGTTTCGAGGGACCGCCTATGATGATGCTGGTGTTGGCGGATTTCCTGAGCTTCCTTGGGAAATTCCTCCTTTTAGACCCTTGAATGCTATCAGCAGAACTAACGCCCGTTAAGAGCGGGCATAATTCCCTTTGAAGCCGTTAGTAACCAAAATAACTTTTTCGAAATGATGTACTGGGATTACGTGACAAAACACACAACTGCAAAATACATTAAAAAGGATGTTGATTTACACTTGATACAAATGTGCTGGTGTGCATTGTGTCATTCCACCTTCAGAACCTGTAAGACATACTTCTGGTCGTTTGTATATTGGATAAATAAATAAAATACATGTTGGGAACCACTTATTTTCTACAAACTATTGAACTCCAATATGTATCCTGTACTTATACAAGGGATCACTATAATAACATCAGCAATTCAAAACTTTTCATGGGATACTTTTAATTGTCACAAGTTGCAACTATATGATCACCAATTAAACATGGTCGCAGTCAAAATATTCCTTTGTGGTTACTCTCGGTGTTCCGAGTCATTCAGCTTTAATGGTCCAGCTACTGACATATTAATCACCCTAATCACCAGTACAAATCTACTCTGAAGAATGAAATTTCTGCTAATGGTGAGGGCAGTTTTAATGTACAATTTGATTGAAGAGTGCTGTGTTGGCTCCCACATCTATGTTAGAGCTGAGTGCTACTTCATTGACAAGGCATCTACATGGATGAGTCTCAGTGGAGATGGAGAGGGAGCCAGCTGTTGAATACTACAGTTATTGTGCTGAATCTGGCATTAATTTGGCACAAAGAATTGCAGTATAACACAAGTATATATGTAGTCGGATTGCTTACTTATAGTGGAATTTCACAGCTACTTATACCTGTCTCGACAGGAATAGTTACTGATATTGTACCAGGACCAATAATCATGTGATCTGAAACCTTTCAATCACAGTTTCCTGGCCCACTGTACTAATCATGCAGTTGGGAAAGGCACTTACAATTTAAGCCTTGCATTTAAAGTCTAGTTTACAGACTAAAGAAGGAAGAAACATGAGAAAAGTAAGATATAATAAGAAATTTGATGGTGTTACAATATTTTAAGAAACAGGTGGAAATATCGTGCAGAATCATTTTTATTTTCTCTTGCATGCTAATTGGAAATACAAAGCAAAGTGAAAAACCAAGTTCCAAATGGAAGCTGCAGCACTGTGATGACATACAACTCTAAACCCAGGACTTGAGCCTCGCACTGCCTCAAATTTCAATTACAATGATTTTTTAAAAAACAGCAGAAGATTGAAGACTTATGGCAGTGAGTCAAACCATCTTGAAGTATTTCCAAACAACATGGAATTTTATCACGCAGAGCCTTCATTATACTTCAAATGATTTCCAGAGGTGAGGTGAGAGTGACTGCGCTTGACATCAAGGCAGCATTTGACAGAGTGTGGCACCAAAGAGCCCTAGTAAAACTAAAGTCAATGGGAATCAGGGGGCAAACTCTCCACTGGCTGGAATCGTACATGGCACACAGGAAGATAGTTGTGATCATTGTAGGCTAATCATCACTGAGTTCCTCAGTGAAGAATCCTCAGGCTAATTAACTTCAGCTACTTCATCAATGACTTTTCCTCCATTATAATGACATAAGCTGTATTTTGATGACTGCACAGTATTGAGTTCATGGCACCGTGGCTGGCTCTGTTGCACAGGAGGGCAGCAAAAAGAGTGGGAGAGCGATAGTGATAGGGGATTCAATGGTGAGGGGAATAGATAGGCGTTCCTGCGGCCGCAACCGAGACTCCAGGATGGTATGTTGCCTCCCTGGTGCAAGGGTCAAGGATGTCTCGGAGCGGGTGCAGGACATTCTAAAAAGGGAGGGAGAACAGCCAGTTGTCGTGGTGCACATTGGTACCAACGACATAGGTAAAAAAAGGGATGAGGTCCGACGAAACGAATTTAAGGAGCTAGGAGCTAAATTAAAAAGTAGGACCTCAAAAGTAGTAATCTCGGGATTGCTACCAGTGCCACGTGCTAGTCAGAGTAGGAATCGCAGGATAGCGCAGATGAATAAGAGGCTTAAGTAGTGGTGCAGCAGGGAGGGATTCAAATTCCTGGGGCATTGGAACCGATTCTGGGGGAGGTGGGACCAGTACAAACCGGACGGTCTGCACCTGGGCAGCACCGGAACCAATGTCTTAGGGGGAGTGTTTGCTAGTGCTGTTGGGGAGGAGTTAAACTAATATGGCAGGGGGATGGGAACCAATGCAGGGAGACAGAAGGAAACAAAAAGGAGGCAAAAGCAAAAGACAGAAAGGAGATGAGGAAAAGTGGAAGGCAGAGAAACCCAAGGCAAAGAACAAAAAGGGCCACGGTACAGCAAAATTCTAAAAGGACAAAGGGTGTTAAAAAAACAAGCCTGAAGGCTATGTGTCTTAATGCAAGGAGTATCCGCAATAAGGTGGATGAATTAACTGTGCAAATAGATGTTAACAAATATGATGTGATTGGGATTACGGAGACGTGGCTCCAGGATATCAGGGCTGGGAACTCAACATCCAGGGGTATTCAACATTCAGGAAGGATAGAATAAAAGGAAAAGGAGGTGGGATAGCATTGCTGGTTAAAGAGGAGATTAATGCAATAGTTAGGAAGGACATTAGCTTGGATGATGTGGAATCGGTATGGGTAGAGCTGCAGAACACCAAAGGGCAAAAAACGTTAGTGGGAGTTGTGTACAGACCTCCAAACAGTAGTAGTGATGTTGGGGAGGGCATCAAACAGGAAATTAGGGGTGCATGCAATAAAGGTGCAGCAGTTATAATGGGTGACTTTAATATGCACATAGATTGGGCGAGCCAAACTGGAAGCAATACGGTGGAGGAGGATTTCCTGGAGTGCATAAGGGATGGTTTTCTAGACCAATATGTCGAGGAACCAACTAGGGGGGAGGCCATCTTAGACTGGGTGTTGTGTAATGAGAGAGGATTAATTAGCAATCTCATTGTGCGAGGCCCCTTGGGGAAGAGTGACCATAATATGGTGGAATTCTGCATTAGGATGGAGAATGAAACAGTTAATTCAAAGACCATGGTCCAGAACTTAAAGAAGGCTAACTTTGAAGGTATGAGGCGTGAATTGGCTAGGATAGATTGGCGAATGATACTTAAGAGGTTGACTGTGGTTGGGCAATGGCAGACATTTAGAGACTGCATGGATGAACTACAACAATTGTACATTCCTGTCTGGCGTAAAAATAAAAAAGGGAAGGTGGCTCAACCGTGGCTATCAAGGGAAATCAGGGATAGTATTAAAGCCAAGGAAGTGGCATACAAATTGGCCAGAAATAGCAGTGAACCCGGGTTCTGGGAGAAATTTAGAACTCAGCAGAGGAGGACAAAGGGTTTGATTAGGGCAGGGAAAATGGAGTACGAGAAGAAGCTTGCAGGGAACATTAAGGCGGATTGCAAAAGTTTCGATAGATATGTAAAGAGAAAAAGGTTAGTAAAGACAAACGTAGGTCCCCTGCAGTCAGAATCAGGGGAAGTCATAACGGGGAACAAAGAAATGACAGACCAATTGAACAAGTACTTTGGTTCGGTATTTACTAAGGAGGACACAAACAACCTTCCGGATATAAAAGGGGTCAGAGGGTCTCGTAAGGAGGAGGAACTGAGGGAAATCCTTATTAGTCGGGAAATGGTGTTGGGGAAATTAATGGGATTGAAGGCCGATAAATCCCCAGGGCCTGATGGACTGCATCCCAGAGTACTTAAGGAGGTGGCCTTGGAAATAGCGGATGCATTGACAGTCATTTTCCAACATTCCATTGACTCTGGATCAGTTCCTATCGAGTGGAGGGTAGCCAATGTAACCCCACTTTTTAAAAAAGGAGGGAGAGAGAAAACAGGGAATTATAGACCGGTCAGCCTGACCTCAGTAGTGGGTAAAATGATGGAATCAATTATTAAGGATGTCATAGCAGCGCATTTGGAAAAAGGTGACATGATAGGTCCAAGTCAGCATGGATTTGTGAAAGGGAAATCATGCTTGACAAATCTTCTGGAATTTTTTGAGGATGTTTCCAGTAAAGTGGACAAGGGAGAACCAGTTGATGTGGTATATTTGGACTTTCAGAAGGCTTTCGACAAGGTCCCACACAAGAGATTAATGTGCAAAGTTAAGGCACATGGGATTGGGAGTAGTGTGCTGACGTGGATTGAGAACTGGTTGGCAGACAGGAAGCAAAGAGTAGGAGTAAATGGGTACTTTTCAGAATGGTAGGCAGTGACTAGTGGGCTACCGCAAGGTTCTGTGCTGGGGCCCCAGCTGTTTACACTGTACATTAATGATTTAGACGAGGGGATTAAATGTAGTATCTCCAAATTTGCGGATGACACTAAGTTGGGAGGCAGTGTGAGCTGCGAGGAGGATGCTATGAGGCTGCAGAGTGACTTGGAATGGTTAGGTGAGTGGGCAAATGCATGGCAGATGAAGTATAATGTGGATAAATGTGAGGTTATCCACTTTGGTGGTAAAAACAGAGAGACAGACTATTATCTGAAGGTGATAGATTAGGAAAAGGGGAGGTGCAACAAGACCTGGGTGTCATGGTACATCAGTCATTGAAGGTTGGCATACAGGTACAGCAGGCGGTTAAGAAAGCAAATGGCATGTTGGCCTTCATAGCGAGGGGATTTGAGTACAGGGGCAGGGAGGTGTTGCTACAGTTGTACAGGGCCTTGGTGAGGCCACATCTGGAGTATTGTGTACAGTTTTGGTCTCCTAACTTGAGGAAGGACATTCTTGCTATTGAGGGAGTGCAGCAAAGATTCACCAGACTGATTCCCGGGATGGTGGGACTGACCTATCAAGAAAGACTGGATGAACTGGGCTTGTATTCACTGGAGTTCAGAAGAATGAGAGAGGACCTCATCGAAACGTTTAAAATTCTGACGGGTTTAGACAGGTTAGATGCAGGAAGAATGTTCCCAATGTTGGGGAAGTCCAGAACCAGGGGTCATAGTCTAAGGATAAGGGGTAAGCCATTTAGGACCGAGATGAGGAGAAACTTCTTCACCCAGAGAGTGGTGAACCTGTGGAATTCTCTACCACAGAAAGTAGTTGAGGCCAATTCACTAAATATATTCAAAAGGGAGTTAGATGAAGTCCTTACTACTAGGGGGATCAAGGGGTATGGCGAGAAAGCAGGAAACGGGTACTGAAGTTGCATGTTCAGCCATGAACTCATTGAATGGTGGTGCAGGCTAGAAGGGCTGAATGGCCTACTCCTGCACCTATTTTCTATGTTTCTATGTTTCTATATTTTCAGCTCCATTCACAATTCCTCCGATAATGAAGCAGTCCATGCTTGCCTGCAGCAAGACCTGGATAATATCCAGGCTTGGGCTGATGAGTGGCAAGTAATACTCGTACCACACATATGTCAGGCAATGAAAATCTCGAACAAAAAAGAGCCTAATCACATCCCTTTGATATTCAATGGCATTTCCATCACTGAATTCCCCCACCATCAACACCTTGGGGGGTCACCATTGACCAGAAATTCAACTGGCCAGCCAAATAAGAAGATCAGAGGCTGGGTATTCTTAGTCATCTGGAAGGAGGAGAGCATGCTGGGAGATCTCAGAGATGCAGTTATCGTGACCATCTTTAAAAAAGGGGACAAATCCGTCTGCGGCAACTGCAGAGGACTCTCCCTGTTGTCAGCCACTGGGAAAGTCATCGCTAGAATCATCCTCAACCATCTTCTCCCTGTGGCTGAGGAGCTTCTCCCAGAGTCACAGTGTGGATTCTGTCCACTATAGGGTACAACAAACATGATCTTTATGGCGCAACAACTGCAAGTGAAATGCAGGGAACAGCACCAACCCTTGTACTTGGCATTCTTTGACCGTACAAAGGCCTTTAATATTTTTAACCGTGAGGGACTATGGAGCGTCCTCCTCCATTTTGGCTGCCCCCAAAAGTCTGTCGCCATCCTCTGCCTGCTCCATGACGACATGCAAGCCGTGATCCTGACCAACGGATCCACCACAGACCCAATCCACGTCCGGACCGGGGTCAAACAGGGCTGCGTCATCGCTCCAACCCTCTTCTCAATCTTCCTCACTGCCCATGCTCCACCTCACAATCAACAAGCTCCCCGCTGGAGTGGAACTAAACTACAGAACCAGTGGGAACCTGTTCAACCTTCGTCGCCTCCAGGCTAGATCCAAGACCATCCCAACCTCTGTTGTTGAACTACAGTACGCAGATGACGCTTGCATCTGCGCACATTCAGAGGCTGAACTCCAAGCCATCATCAACATCTTCACCGAGGCGTACGAAAGCATGGGCCTTATACTAAACATCCGTAAGACAAAGTCCTCCACCAACCTGACCCTGCCACACAGCACTGCCCCCCAGTTATCAAGATCGACGGTGCAGCCTTGGACAATGTAGACCACTTTCCATACCTCGGGAGCCTATTATCAGCAAGGGCAGACATCGACGACGAGGTTCAACATCGCCTCCAGTGCGCCAGTGCAGCCTTCAGTCGCCTGAGGAAGAGAGTGGTCGAAGATCAGGCCCTCAAATCTGTCACCAAGCTCATGGTTTACAGGACTGTAGTGGTACCCGCCCTCCTGTATGGCTCAGAGATGTGGGCCATATAGAGTAGACACCTCAAATCGCTGGAGAAATATCACCAACGATATCTCCGCAAGATCCTGCAAATCCCCTGTGAGGATTGGTGCACCAACGTCAGTGTTCTCGACCAGGCCAACATCCTCAGCATCGAAGCACTGACCACACTCGACCAGCTCCGTGGGACATTGTTCGCATGCCCGACACAAGACTCCCAAAGCAAGCGCTCTATTCAGAACTCCTGCATGGCAAGCGAGCCCCAGATGGGCAGAGGAAATCTTTCAAGGACCCCCTCAAAGCCTCCTTGATAAAGTGCAACATCCCCACTGACACCTGGGAGTCCATCCTGGGAGTCCCTCCTAATTGGAGGAAGAGCATCCGGGAGGGCGTTGTGCACCTTGAGTCTTGTCGCCGAGAGCATGCAGAAAACAAGCACAAACAGCAGAAGGAGCTGCGGCAAACCAGACTCCCCACTCACACTTTCCTCCAACGACTGTCTGTCCCACCTGTGACAGAGACTGTAATTCCCGTATTGGACTGTTCAGTCACTTGAGAACTCGTGAAAGAAAGTCTTCCTCGATTTCAAGGGACTGCCTATGATGATGATGATTCTTAGTAAGTGTCTCACCTCCTGACTCCCTAAAGCCCCCCTCCCACCTGCAAGGCACAAGTCAGGATTGTGATGAAATACTCTCCACTTGTCTGGATGGGTGCAGCTGCAACAACACTCAAGATTTTCGACACTATCCAGGACAAAGTCCACTTGATCAGCACCTAATCCACTGGCTTAAACATCCACTCCATCCACCATTGATGACTGCATTGTGTACCATATACATGATGCATTGCAGCAACTTGCCAAATCTTCTTCAGCAGCACCTCCCAAACCCATGACCTCCACCACTTTGAATAACTCCCCAAGTCGGACAACATCCTGACTTGGATGTATATTGCCATTCTTTCATTGTCACTGGGTCAACATCATGGAACTCCATCCCTAACAGCACTATGGGAGTAGCTTCACTACACGGACTGCAGCGGTTCAAGATGAAGGCTCACCACCACCTTTCAATGGCAGCTAGAGCTGGTTAATAAACGTCAGCCTTGCGACACCCACATCCAGACGATGAATTAAAAAAAATATATACAATTTTTAAAATAAATATGCAGCATTCAAAAGCCAAAGAGTGCAGACAGATGACCTATTCTTGGATCTCTGCCATCTATGACTAGGCAGAAGGAGGTGTACGAGAGTGGCCATGAGTGACATCCTTTCATTATTTCTCCCTCTGTGTGGGGATTGGGGAATTGTCTGACCTCAGTTCACAGCCTCCCATGAGAGACCAGTCAAGATCAGGAAATCATGGGTGTGAACCAAGATTCTAACAGTCAGTAGTTCATTCCAAATCACAGGAGTACTTATCTGATTATATTTTTATGCAGAGATGCAAAGCAGTCCTCAAATTGTAATCAATTACAACCAGATTCCTCGCTCTATGTGTGGTATATGCATTCATGTATATCAGCTGACGTCTACCCATGTTCGACTAAAAGATCAACTCTCCATTTAATTTATTTTTTGAAACATTTGTTTCTTTTATTCATAAGAAATTAACACTGACATATATTTTGTGAAATTGCCCTACAATTTATTACATGGGGTGAATTCCCACTCATCCATTGTAATTTTGGTGTAAGAGCTGCGGAAGAGTTTCTGCAGCTCCTCCTCCAATGTTACAGCGGACACGGGGCAAAACACGTGGAATTTCACACCCATGGTACTTAAACAAGAACGCAGTGGCAGATTAGAATTCGTAGCACAGTCAAGTACATGCTGGGAGCCAAAAGCATTTGGATATCAGTGTAATGTGTACTCATGGACCCATACATCAGTGAGAGTTGGTGCCTTCAGCACAGAAGTAAGCAAGACTGAAAAAAAAGTTTGTTAAAATTCCAACTATTTTTCATAAACACAGGGGTATTACAAAATATCCTTTAGGCACAGCAGATAAATTTATGTATAGGACTCCAGTTACAGTCTGATGGGACAAGAGTTCTAAAATAATAAATACAATACTTGCTTTGGAGGCAGTTCAGAGAAGGTTCACAAGGTTGATTCCGGAAATGAGGAGGTTGACTTATGAGGAAAGGTTGAGTAGGTTGGGCCTCTACTCATTGGAATTCAGAAGAATGAGAGGTGATCTTATCGAAACATATAAGATTATGAGGGGGCTTGACAAGGTGGATGCAGAGAGGATGTTTCCACTGATGGGGGAGACGAGAACTAGAGGGCATGATCTTAGAATAAGGGTCCACCCATTGAGATGAGGAGAAATTTCTTCTCTCAGAGGGTTGTAAGTCTGTGGAATTCACTGCCTCAGAGAGCTGTGGAAGCTGGGGCATTGAATAATTTTAAGACAGAAATAGACAGTTTCTTAAACGATAAGGGGATAAGGGGTTATGGGGAGTGGGCAGGGAAGTGGAGCTGAGTCCATGATCAGATCAGCCATGATCTTATTAAATAGCGGTGCAGGCTCGAGGGGCCGTAAGGCCTACTTCTTATTTCTTATGTTCTTATGTAAAGAAAGTTAGAATAGTCCAGGGACTTTCCAGTGGTGTGCGACAATTTTCTCCAGTGCTTCAATATAAAATGCTGGTATTGCCATTCAAGTAGACCAGAATCAGCTTAGATCCTCATTTCAAACATTAATACAATGTGCACTTTGTACGGCAGTGAGAAATTACTGTTGGCGACGTGTGTCTCTCTGTTGTTTCAATCGGGACTTAATCCAGGTTAACATTGCCATTAAAATAGTGGAGAGGAATTTGATACAAGCACATTAAATGTTCTTTTGAATATGCCAACAATAATTTCTAACCGACACAACAAACAGTATTTTAGTTCAACATGGTCATTTCTACAACAACTTTGTGTCAACTGCAAATAACAATGCCCGTCCTTTCTGTCTTACAGACTGATCCAACATAAGGCGTGTACAGGGCTGCCAATACACTGTATAGCTGAAATCTTGTTGATTAATAATAATACAATTAGAAGTCCCAGAGTGGTCTATATGGTACGTAGGAACAGAGTAACAACCTTATCTTCAAATGACCAGTGCAGAATTTAATTTATGCTTCTAATAGGTAGCAAGATGTTTGCTTACAATTACTAATCACAGTGTTCTGAGAGTTTGAACGACCTCAATCTCAAAGTTTAAAATAAAAATTAAAATTCTAGCAAGCAGAGCTGCTTTTGTCTCTCTCTTCATCAGAAGTTTGAAGGAGAAAATAAAGAGCTTGTGAGCTTTTGCCTGAGGGTTAATGAATTCTTAAGACGTGTTCCTCACACCCAGCTGGGCCAAGCTTCTTTTCTTGTTAAACAGATGAAAAAAAACAAATGATTGTGATGTTAGTGCTAGGGTTTTCTCCACTGGAAATAAGCACAACTCAATCAACCAATGTGTAACACAGATTAACTAGCTGGGGTCATGGCTTCTAATTGACATAATTCCATCGAGAGCATTCTTGATTTGCAACTTTAAAGAAACCCATAGACAGGGGATTAACCAAGGAAGAATAATTATCCCTACAAGCATAAGGTGTTTTTTTCTTACTGTGTTAAAATTATTTATTTAACTGTGGTGAAAAGAAATGTAGGTGTGTTCCAGCACTGAGAGACTTCTTTGTGAACCACTGCAGGGAACCTGAAATCACTGAAGCACAGAAAAGAGCCCTCTGATGAGCACTGTGATTGGCATCAATACCGTGCGCACTCAGTTATCGGAGGTTTCGCTGCTGGATTTTATCCACTGAGTGATTATTTGGAAATAGCTGCGACAGCAGGCGTTTATCCATATTGGAAACACACTATAGGTTGCTCTCTTGCAGATTATGGGGCATCCATCTGAGAGGCCCAACACTGACTGTTTCACTGCATCCAAATGTTTTAGGCATGACTATCCTAGTCAGGCCACAATAAGCTGCCACCACAACCATTCCTCCCATTTGGGGAATAGTTCACCACAGTATAAGGTTGAAGAGTAGGACAAGGGCACCATATATGATGAATAAAGAGAAGCATAGGTTTAGGGATTAGGGGACTTAGCACAATGTAAATAGCACAAGTTCATTTTATTTATGCTTTTTCGGGCCACTGTTTGTTGGTTTCAGTTTTGGCAATATTATAAATGCTGGTAGAAGGCAGAAAGAGGGCATCACAGGTTGAGTGATGGAAATATGTCATATTCATGGAGGCTACAAATTGTTTGCTTTTATAGTGCAACCACAGCTGGATAGTAGCATGAGGTTCCTATTACCCGTCATGCTGAGTCCCTGTTTCTTTTCCCACCCATCAAGAATACACATAATATATCTATCCACGAAAGGGCAGGCATGTGGTAACATCATGCAAATGTTGAAAATGTATCATATGGCACTGGCATGCTTAAAAGGAGGTGAAGACAGGTTGAGGCTGTAGATGGCTAACTGTGCTATCCATATAATATGTATTAGCAGCAGGTGTCCTTACAGCTGATGACACAGGTCACAGGATCCTGTGAAGATCATTTCCCACATTCTTTGCCAGACAGGTGGAGCACTGCCTTCAAACAACTATTTTAAAATTGAACAGTAAATCAAGTGCCCCCTGATTAAAGGGGGGAACTAAAACCGACAAAATAAACCAATTAAACTTTGGACGTTAATGGATCAAATTAAAATTTGGTTGCCGGGAGTGATGATGCATTCCAACCCCTTCAGTGCCCGCCTCTCACGGAAGGCCACGAGCGTACACCCGGTGATCCTCAAACCTTATTGGAAGCATTGTGGCAGGTGCAACCAATTCGGCTTTGCTGGTTTATGATCACCGTGTAAGAATCGAATCTGCAAGGATCTGGACATTGCGTTTTAATCCCCAAGGATTCGTTGGATATATTTTTCTCACCGCAGATAAAGCTGGAAGCTGTTTGTGGGAGGGGCCCAGGTACTTCTCCATGTTGGACTTAGAATGATGGGCAGGGGGTCTGGGAAGACAGTGTCCAAGATAAGGCAATTCATTGCAAGTAATGAGCAGATGGAGAGTCCATTGTTAAGCAATGTGAACTCGTCAAAGGTAGATCAGGTGAACTGATCAGTGATCGAGCCATTACCTGGATGAGATACCAGAAAAATAGAAAGCAATTAAGCCCAGACCGGTTGGAAGCGAAAACCCATCACTGGACTCAAAACAGGAAGCCCCGAAAACAAGAAAACTTTATTGGGCAAAAAGAAGACACACCCACAGGAAGCCTCAAAACAACAACAAACTTTATTCAGCCTGAAAGGGGGGACAGTATGGGGGTATAAAAGAGGCCGGGTGTCCACAGCTCGCTCTCTTGCTCTCCCTTGCTTCGCCTCTACAAGGACCAAGCTCTCCATATGGGACGGAGAGAAGAAACCAGAAGAGACACGTTTTCATCAGGAGAAGCAGCGAGTAAGCCAATGAATCGGTGAGCATCATCTCTGCACACACATCTTTTAAGATCACAGCCACGGTGTGAGGGGGTATCGTGGGTTCTTCCCAAGCAATATCTTAGCGGTTTTCAGGGGAGGTTTTAGACATGGGTACTTCACGAAAGGGGCCTGTTTAGATGGGCCAGATTGTGTATTGTACTGCATTTGTTTGTTTTACACACCAGGGTGTGTGTGGTTTTACTGGGTGCAGGTGTGTGTTTTAACTTTAAAAAAAGCATTGCCGGTTGAAATCAAGGTACTCATCCCTGATTCATTCATCTGTTCAGTACAGTAATCACTCCCAACGTTAGAACTATTGTAAAGTGGGGTTGCTTCGAAAACACCGAAGGGAAACCACTAACAATCGACACATGACACATGCCGCCTTTCATGTTGCACTGGAATTGAGGAGTTATGGAAAAAAAAGTTGATCAAACATTCCCATGAACCAGTGCCATTGGATCTACTGCCATAACTTATGTTTACGGCCACCACATGCACTATTCATTTGACAAAATGGAGAAGTGTGAGGTAATGCATTTGGGGAGGACTAACAAGGCAAGGGAATACACAATAAATGGTAGGACACTGAGAAATGTAGAGGAACAGAGGAACCTTGGAGTGCATGTCCACAGATCCCTGAAGGTAGCAGAACAGGTAGATAAGGTGGTTAAGAAGGCATATGGGATACTTTCCTTTATTAGCTGAGGCATAGAATATAAGAGCAGGGAGGTTATGCTAGAACTGTATAAAACACTATACAAGGCCACAACTTGAGTACTGCATGCAGTTCTGGTCACCACATTACAGGAAAGATGTGATCGCACCAGAGAGGGTACAGAGGCAAATTGTGAGGATGTGGCCGGGACTAAAGAATTGTAGCTATGAGGAAAGATTGGATAGGTTGGGATCATTTTCTTTGGACCAGAAGCGGCTGAGGGGAGACTTAATTGAGGTATATAAAATTATGAAGGGCCCAGATAGAGTGGATAGGATGTACCTATTTCCCTTAGCAGAGAGGTCAATAACCAGGCCCCATAGATTTAAAGTAATTGGTTGAAGAATTAAAGGGGAGTTGAGGAGAAATCTTTTCACCCAGAGGGCGTTGGGGGTCTGGAACGCACTGCCTGAAAGGGTGGTAGAGGCAGAAACCCTCAGCACAATTATGAAGTACTGGGATATGCACTTGAAGGAAACGGTGGATGGGGAGTCTGGTTTGTCGCACGCTCCTTCCGCTGTCTGCGCTTGATTTCTGCATGCTCTCGGCGATGTGACTCAAGGTGCTCAGCGCCTTCTCAGATGCTCTTCTTCCACTTTGGGCAGTCTTGGACCAGGGATTCCCAGGTGCTAGTGGGGATGTTGCACTTTATCAAGGAGGTTTTGAGGGTATCCTTGAAATATTTCCTCTGCCCACCTGGGGCTCGCTTGCCGTGTAGGAGTACTGAGTAGAGTGCATGCGGGCATGCGGATAATGTGGCCCTCCCAACGGAGCTGGTCGAGTGTGGTCAGTGCTTCAATGCTGGGGATGTTGGTCTGAGCGAGAACACTGACGTTGGTGCATCTATCCTCCCAGGGGATTTGCAGGATCTTGCGGAGGCAGCATTGGTGGTACTTCTCCAGCACTTTGAGATGTCTGCTGTATATGGTCCATGTCTCTGAGCCATATAGGAGCGCGAGTATCACTACTGCAATGTAGAACATAAGCTTGGTGCCAGATTTGAGGTCCTGGTCTTCAAACTATTCCTCAGGCGACCGAAGGCTGCGCTGGCACACTGGAGGCAGTGTTGGACCTCCTTATCGATGTCTGCCCTTGCTTATAGTAGGCTCCTGAGGTATGGAAAGTGGTCCACGTTGTCCAAGGCCACACCATGGATTTTGATGACTGGGTGGCAGTGCTGTGTGACGGGGTCAGGTTGGTGGAGGACCTTTGTCTTACGGATGTTTAGCGTAAGGCCCATGCTTTCGTATGCCTCGGTGAAGGTGTTAACGATGGCTTGGAGTTCAGCCTCTGAGTGTGCGCAGACGCAAATATCATCCGTGTATTATAGTTCGATGACAGAAGATGGGACAACCTTGGATCTAGCCTGGGGGAGGCGAAGGTTGAACAGGTGCATCTTGTAGATGGTACACACTGCAGCCACGGTGCGCTGGTGGTGGATGGAGTGAATGTTTCAAGTGGTGGATGGGGTGCCAATCAAGTGGGCTGCTTTGTCCTGGATGGTGTTGAGCTTCTTGAGTGTTGTTGGAGCTGCACTCATCCAGACAAGTGGAGAATATTTCATCACACTCCTGACTTGTGCCTTGTAGATGGTGGAAAGGCTTTGGGGAGTCAGGAGGTGAGTCACGCTCCGCAGAGTACCCAGCCTCTGACCCGCTCTTGTAGCCATGGCATTTATGTGGTTGGTCCAGGTCAATGGTGACCCCCAGCATGTTAATGGTGGGGGATTCGACAATGGTAGTGCCACTGAATGTCAAGGAGAGGTGGTTAGACTCTCTCTTGATGGAGAGAGTCATTTCCTGGCATTTGTCTGGTGCAAATGTTAATTGCCACTTATCAGCCAAACCTGAATATTGTCCGGGTCTTATTGCATGCAGGCACGGATTGCTTCATTACATGAGGAATTAAGAATTGAACTGAACACACAGTGCAATCTCTAGCAAACATTCCCACTTCTGACCTTATGATGGAGGGAAGGTTATCGATAAAGCAGCTGAAGATGGTTGGCACTAAGGTACTGCAATGAGGAACAACTGCAGCGACGTCCTGGGGCTGTGATGATTGGCCTCCAACAACTGCAGCCATCATCCTTTGTGTTAGGTATGACTCCAACCTGTGGAGAGTTTTCCCCCTGATTCCTATTGACTTCAATTTTACTAGGACTCCTTGATGACAAACTTGATCAAATGCTGCCTTGATTTCAACGGCAGTCACTCTCACCTCACCTCTGGAATTCAAGGCTATATTGAAGTCTGGAGCCAAGTGGTCCTGGCAGAACCCAACTGAGCATCAGTGAGCACGTTATTGGTGAGCAAGTCCTGCTTGATAGCACTGTCGACGACACCTTCCATCACTTTGCTGATGATTGTGAGAAGGCTGATGGGACAGTAATTGGCTGGATTGGATTTGTCTTGCTTTTTGTGGTCAGGACATACCTGGGCAATTTGTCACTTTGTCGGGTAGATTCCTGTTTAGCTATACTGGAACAGTTTGGCTCGAGTGCAGCTATTTCTGGAGCACAAGTCTTCAACACGACAGCTGGGATGTTGTCAGGGCCCATAGCGTTTGCTGTATCCAGTGCGCTCAGCCGTTTCGTGATATCACGTGGAGTGAATTAAATTGGCTGAAGACTGGCTTCTATGATGGTGGGGATCTCAAGAGGAGGCCGACATGGATCATCCACTCGGCATTTCTGGCTGAAGAAAGTTGCAAATGCTTCAGCTTTGTCTTTTGCCCTCACATGCTGGGTTCCGCCATAATTGAAGATGGGGACATTCATGGAGCCTCCTCCTCCCATTAGTTGTTTAATTGTCCATCACCATTCATGACTGGATATTGCAGGACTGCAGAGCTTTGATCTGATCCATTGATTGTGGGATCGCTTAGCTCTGTCTGTAGCATGCTGCTTCCGCTGTTTAGCATGCATGTAGCTGTGTGTTGTAGCTTCCCCAAATTGGCACCTCATTTTTAGTTATGGCTGGTGTTGCTCCTGACATGCTCTTCTACACTTCTCATTGAACCAGGGTTGGTCCCATGGCTTGATGGTAATGGTAGAGTGAGGGATATGCAGGGCCATGATATTACTAATTGTGGTATAATATAATTCTTTTGCAGCTGATGGCCCCCAGCACCTCATGGGCACCCAGATTTGTGCTGCTAGATCTGTTCTGAATCGATAGCATTTAGAATGGTAGTAGTGCCACACAACACAATGGAGGAATGTGAAGACGGGACTTCATCTCCACAAGGACAGCCTCCAATACTGTTAGGTACAGATGCATCTGCGACAGGTAGCTTGATGAGGACGAGGTCAAGTAGGTTTTTCCCTCGCATTGGTTCTTTCACCACCCACTGCAAGCCCAATCTGGCAGCTATATCTTTCAGGACTCAACCAGCTCGGTCAGTGGTGATGCTACCTATTATATATGCATACTATAGATATACTCTCTGTGCAGTCACTGTATAGTTGCATAAGATGGAGACTTGTTTACCGGAGATACCATCAACAAGGTTCACACTGTATACACTATGCTGGCACCACCAGAGGGCGCAACTGGTGGAGGCCCAGGGGTCACCTGTACACCACAGGTACCCAGGTATAAAAGGGAATCCACCATGCGGTATCCTCACTCTGGAGTTATATTAAATGGACTAAGGTCACTACAGTTCAAGTGCAATACTTTGTCTTGTGGAGTCATTATCAGAGCATCTAAAGGCATACCAATTGGCGACGAGATTATGGATTTTCACGCAAAAATGGCGAACTTTGGTATGTTGCAGCAGTGCGCCGATGGGGATGATTGGGACGCCTTTGTGGAGAGGCTCAACCATTTCTTCACAGCAAACGACCTGGCAGGCGATGATTTGGCCACGCTGGCTGATAAGTGCAGAGCTATCCTGCTCACCAGTTGTGGGCTCACTGTCTATGGCCTCTTCAGGGACTTGCTGGTACCAGCGAAGACAACGACCAAGACGTACAAGGAGCTTGTAACGCTGATCTAAAAACAACTCAAGCCCAAAGAGAGCATCCTCACAGCCAGACACCGGTTTTACACCCACCAACGGCCTGAAGGCCAGGAAATTGCGTAATATTCTGCAGACCTCAGGAGGTTGGCGGCACCGTGTGATTTCGGCGACCACCTCACCGAAGTGCTGCGAGATAACTTTGTCATCGGAATCAGCCAGGAGGGCCTTCATAGGCTACTATCTGCGGATACCACAGTCACACTGCAGAAGGTCATCTCCATGAGCCAGGCATTCATGACCTCGACCTGCGGCTCGAGACGGATGACTCATCCTCAGGACTCAAACCCGGCAAGTACTGTACACAGAGTGGCGCCTTTTAGAGGCTGGACTGTAGAACGCAAATCTCCTCAGGGGAGAGAGAACAGGCCCCCCGAGTCCCTTAACTCAGAGTCTGCCGAGGGGGGCTAATCGGTTAGCACCATACTGGCGTTGCGGAGGAAATCACAGGGCTCACCAGTGCCGTTTTAAGGACTATGTGTGCAATAGGTGCAGCACAAAGGGCCACCTCCAGTGAATGTGTAAAAGAAATAGGACTCACCATGTTGATGAAGAGTCTGCAGATGGCCATGAATCCAGCGCGGATTATGAAGTGATAGTCAGAGAGGCAGCTCAGTCCCACGATGAGGTGTATGGTATGTTTACCTGCACCACAGAATGCTGCCCGTTGAGAATGGAAGTCGAGATAAATGACGCTCCAGTCTTCATGGAGGTAGACACGGGGGTGACCCAATCAGTAATGAATCAAGAAGCTTTTGGGAGGCTATGGGACAATCAAACTGAACGACCCAAGTTGGTCCCGGTTCAAGGAAAGCTACTCACCTACACCAATGAACTCATCCCAGTCGTTGGTAATGCAAATGTTAAGGTACTCCATGATGGCGCAGTGCACAAGTTACCATTGTGTATTTTTGCAGGTGATGGACCAATGCTACTCGGAAGAAGGTGGATGGAGAAGATCCATTGGAGCTGAGAAGATTTCACCTCTCCAGCGATCGACATCCCCCACGCTCAAAGGCAAAGCAAGCCCCCACCTGAGGTTGGATCAGGCACCAGAGAGCAGACCAGCACAGCACCTGAGGCACAGACTGCTCAGCACGACTGCGTGGAGATGATCCGGCTGAGACGACCCGAACGCACCTTCCAGGCTCCAGTGGCAGGACTCCGGAGGAAGAAAATCGGATCCAAAAGCGACTTCCCAGCTTCAGAGGCAGAACCCGGGGAGAAGAGGATCACAGCAGCCGACATCATGGATGGAAGAAAAATGCCGCCTAAACCACGAGGTGAAGTGCTGAAGGAAAAGATGGCGGCGGCCAGACCACGAGGTGCAGCGCTGATGGAGCAACACGTGGCACCAAACGGAGAAGAAGATTGGGGTAAAGATAGCAAGGCTCTCTTAAAGGAGGCCAGCAACCCCCCACATTTAAAGGGACAGTCCCACATTCTCACACAATGTAATAGCAACTGTGAGCTAAATGTAAAGCTTGTAATTGATGATCAGCGTGTTATATATGTAATAAGCAAAGAAAAGTCAGGCGATTGTGATCGAAGCTAAAGTTTATCTACAATAAGCAATGAAACATTGCGCGATGCAGGATTTCAACTGTATTCTGATTATGTAGCGGGCAAACACCCAATCGGAAGCACACAGGTCCAGTGGGCTAACTGATGCTGTAGCCTGCGCCCCTGGGACCAGGGTGATGTACCATGGAGTGTGGCCACAAGCAGCTAAAATAGACAAGCTGCAGAGCAAGCGATCTCAGGAGGGCAATGGCACCGGTATCGATACCCTGCCCCGATCGGTTCCACCTCTCAGGCACCCGTTGGCACCAACCACTACGAGCCTGAAAATGCAAACAGCGCTAAGGCGCAGCCCCCAGACTCCATCGCCACCAAGGCTACACCTGAGAAGGAAGGGTCATCCGCAACAGTTCTCCCAATTGCGACTGGGACCAGCCAAGATCCCAAACCAAATAACACCCAGGCAAGCGAGTTAGCAGTTCCCTGTGCACTGCTAGACAATTGCTCCTCTGGGAACAGCAGCGACCCGGGGTGCAAGGAGAAGACAGGGAGGTCACAGGCATCTGTGAACCTGCCCGATGTTAGGAGCAACGGCAAAGGCCCCGAGAGCAGGCAACTCGAGCCAACCGGGTTCCCACTACCAGCACCGGGCACCACGCCGCCACCAGGCTACCTGGACACCATCCAGCAGCTCTGGAACTAGCTTGTCCTCATGCGTCGGTGCTGACCCCAGCACTGATCCCAAAGATGTACCGTCAATGTATCTCACCCGTCAAATGTACTTGCCTCACAACTGTACCACAAATGCAATGATGTAAATGCAAATTTCCTTTTCTGGACTTGATGAGCCACCGGCATGATCTACATATGGAGGGGAAATGGATGCATGGAGACACACATGGATCACACCCAGAACCCAGTGAAGTCCCACTGCATCATCGAACCATCCCAACTGGTAACCATTACCCAACGCTGTGGCAATAAGGACTTGGGGTTTAACAGGGAGAGAGCCAAACCAAAGCACAACCAAGGTGCAAGGGCTATTGGCACTTAAGTCTGGGGAGAGCCAAGCCAGAGCACATATTGTAAAGGTATTGGCACAAAAGACTTGGAAGAGAGTGATGTTATATATGCATAACTATAGATATACTCTCTGTGTAGTCACTGTATAGTTGCCTAAGATGGAGACTTGTTTACCAGAGGCACCATCAACAAGGTTCACACTGTATACACTATGCTGGCACCACCAGAGGGCACAACTGGTGGAGGCCCAGGGGTCACCTGTACACCACAAGAACCCAGATATAAAAGGGAGTCCACCATATGGTATCCTCATCTGGAGTTATAAAGACATAACACTACCGAGCCACTCTTGGTGATAGACTTTGAAGTCCCACACCCAGAGTACATTCTGTGCCCTTGCTATTCTCAGTGCTTCTTCCAAGTGGTGTTCAAAATGGAAGAGTGCTGATTCATCAGCTGAGGGAGGGCAATAGGTGGTAATCAGCAGGAGGTTTGCTTGCCTATGTTTGGCCTGATGCTCTGAGACTTCATGGGGTCCGGAGTCAATGTTGTGGACTCCCAGGGACACACCCTCCCGACTGTATACCACTGTGTCACCACCTCTGGTGTGCCGGTGGGACGGGACATACCCAGGGATGGTGATGGAGGAGTCTGGGACATTGGCTGAAAGGTATCTTTCTGTGAGTATGACTATGTCAGGCTGTTGCTTGACCAGTCTGTGGTACAGCTCTCCCAATTTTGGCACAAGTCCCCAGATGTTAGTGAGGAGGGCTTTGCAGGGTTAACTGGCTGGGTGTGCCGCTGTTGTGTCCGAAGCCAGTGCCGAGTTCGATGCCGAGTAGTCCATCCGGTTTCATTCTTATTATACTTTGTCATAGCTGTTTGGAAAAACATAGTGGCTTGCTACGCCATTTAAGAGTGAAGTTCAGAGTCAACCACATTGCTGTGGGTCTGGAATCACACATATGGTCGATCAGGTAAGGATGGCAGATTTCTTTCCCTATGAGACATTAGTGAACAAGATGGGCTTCTACGACAATCCGATAGTTAAATGGTCACCATTACTGATAATAGCTTTTTATTACTTCTCGAATTTTCCACTACCCATATTTGGGGTGGTGGGTGCAGGGGGGTGGGGGTAGGCGGGGGACGGGGGGCAGGTGGAAACAACCAAATAATATGCTAATAATGAGAATACAAAATGTTAAGTATTTACTGTCATTCACGTCTTAGCAATTCTGGTATCAGGGGCTCCATGCACCCAACACTGCCAGGACAAGAGTGGTGGAGGGGGCCAAATTCAAAGAACTGCCTCACCGAGTGTGATTGATCACAGAACAATTGATTGCACTAAGGAAAGTGAGAGATTCTTATACTTGTCCAAACAGCCATGTTGTATTGCTGCAGTGCTGCACTCAGTTTCCACTACAACAGTCCCTCGAGCCTACTCTGCCATTCAATAAAATCATGGCTGATCTTCAACCTCAAGATATGTTAGCATAATTTTACAAACAATAAGAATGATAGAATGGTTACAGCACAGAAGGAGGCCATTCAGCCCATCGAGCCTATGCCGGATCTCAGCTAGTCCCACTTCCTGCCCTTTTTTTTTTCCTTCAGGTACTTATCCAATTCTCTTTTGAGAGCCACAATTGAATTTGCCTCCACCATTCTCTCAGGCAGTGCATTCCAGATCCTAAACACTCTGCGTAAAAACGTTTTTCCTCATGACGCCTTTGGTTCTTCTGCCAATCACCTTAAATCTGTGTTCTCTGGTTCTCAATCCTTCCGCCAATGGGAATAGTTTTTCTCTATCTACTCTGTCTAGACCCTTCATGATTTTAAATACCTTTATTAAATCTCCTCTCAACCTTCTCTGTGCTAAGGAGAACAACCCCAGCTTCTCCAGTCTATCCTCGCAACTGAAGTCCCTCATCCCTGGAAACAGTCTTGTAAATCTTTTCTGCACTCTCTCTAAGGCCTTCACATCCTTCCTAAAGCGTGGTGCCCAGAATTGGACACAATACTCCAGTTGAGATCGGACCAGTGTTTTATACAGGTTCATCATAACTTCCTAGCTTTTATACTCGATGCTTCTATTTATGAAGCAAAGGATCCCATAAGCTTTTTTAAGGACATTCACTGAGCATGAGTTGGGCAAAAACCCAATCTCTACTGCGCGGATGACCTTCTCCCGGGGATATATAGGAGCTGTACAGAGAAATCTTGACAGATCGGAAAAGCCAGTTCTCGGTGCTGTGCATTGCGCCCTGAAAAACGTTTTTTATGAGGCCTTGCCGGGTGCGTGCACACTTTGTTTTGGCCCATTAAAATAATGAAGAAAGAGAGGAAGAACTTGCATTTACATAGCGCCTTTCATGACCTCAGGACGTCCCAAAGCACTTTGCAGACAATGAAGTACTTTTGAAATGCAGTCACTGTTGTAATGTAGGACACCTGGTACTAGTCCCACAGAACTCCTGAATACAACAAGTTGAAAGTAGTCGCACTGCACATGATGGCTGCTATATAAAACAGGAGCAGTAATAGCTGTTTTTCCATTCAGTAACTGAGAATGAATTTGCAGAGATAGTCACTGAGCTAAATCTTCACATTAGCAGGATTAGCAGGTAAAGTAAGGATGAGATGGGCCTGGGAATTGGATCTGCCAGCCAGGACCGTGGGTCTGTTTGAAGAGATTGAAATGGATGGAACAAATTACATGGAGGAGAGTGAACTGTGTGATAAGAAATTAAAACAAGTTTATATAAATGTTACCAAATGTTTTGTGCAGTTAAAATGTCTACTGCTTCATTCATTCTGGATTATCTTAGGCAGAATCTTCCCACATCAGAAAGACAAGAATATCTTCAGAATGAGACAGACTTTTCTTGAAATTGCTTTCTGATTCCATACATATTCTCTGCAGCTTTCCTTTGCTGTTACGTTCGTTTGCTGACGGAATCTCTTGTAAATCTTTCACTGAGCCTCACTGACATGAGCTACAGCTACTTTTTTTTACGTTAAACATGTCCTCATTAATGTGTTCAGCTTGTGACCTTCTACCAGATGATACTTTACCTTTTGCTTTCTGCAGCTATGTTGATGTGTTAAAATAATTCACCACAGATCGAGGAACAAAGGTTATCTTCATCTGGGGTGCGTACACACAGCAAATTATTTTGACTGTACATTGACCCTGCTGAACCTGAAGTTGTTGCTGTGAAGTGACAAATTTGCTGTAGAGAAATCCATCCACTTGTTGGGTGTTTTAAAAGCTGGTTTGCCAGATTATGCTGTGTCATGGCACAAGCTGATTCAATCGCTATTTAATTGTCAAAATCTTGCCAACACCCTTTGACAGATTCTGGGAACTCATTGATCAGCTGGTTGTTAATATTAATGGGGTGATTCCAGGATCCAGTGATCGCAGCAGGGGATTGGCATCCATAAGGAGTGTATCCCTGGAAATGGCAGGCCATGCACAGCCTGTGATTTCCAACTGTTAATTTTAATACAACAACTTGCATTGATGTGGAGCCTTTAATGCGAAAACATCCCAAGGTGCTTCACAAAAGGAAATAAGATACATAGAAACATAGAAACATATAAAATAGGTGCAGGAATAGATCATTCGACCCTTCGAGCCTGCACCACCATTCAATACGATCATGGCCGATCATGCAACTTCAGTACCCCATTCCTGCTTTCTCTCCATACCCCTTGATCCCTTTAGCCGTAAGGGCCACATCCAACTCCCTTTTGAATATATCTAACGAACTGGCCTCAACAACTTGCTGTGGTAGAGAATTCCACAGGTTCACAATTCACTGAGTAAAGAAGTTTCTCCTCATCTGGGTCCTAAATGGCTTACCCCTTATCCTTAGACTGTGACCCCTGGTTCTGGACTTCCCTAACATCTGGAACATTTTTCCTGCATCTAACCTGTCCAATCCCGTCAGAATTTTATACGTTTCTATGAGATCCCCTCTCATTCTTCTAAATTCCAGGGAATATAAGCTTAGTCGATCCTGTATTTCTTCATATGTCAGTCCTGCCATCCCGGAAATCAGTCTGGTGAACCTTCGCTGCGAACCTCAATAGCAAGAATGTCCTTCCTCAGATTAGGAGACCAAAACTGGACACAATATTCAAGGTCTGGCCTCACCAAGGCCCTGTACAACTGCAGTAAGACCTTCCTGCTCCTATATTCAAATCCTCTCACTATGAAGGCCAACATACCATTTGCCTTCTTCACCGCCTGGTGTACCTGCATGCCAACTTTCAATGACTGATGTACCGTGAAACACAGGTCTCGTTGCACCTCCCCTTTTCCTAATCAGCCGTCATTCAGATAATATTCTGCCTTCCTGTTTTTGCCACCAAAGTGGATAACCTCACATTTATCCATATTATACTGCATCTGCCATGCATTTGCCCACTCACTTAACCTGTCCAAATCACCCTGCAGCCTCTTAGCATCCTCCTCACAGCTCACACTGCTAGCCAGCTTAGTGTCATCTGCAAACTTGGAGATATTACACTCAATTTCTTCGTCTAAATCATTAATGTATATTGTAAATAGTGGGGTCCAAGCACTGAACCTTGCGGTACCCCACTAGTCACTGCCTGCCATTCTGAAAAGGACCCATTTATTCCTACTCTTTGCTTCCTGTCTGCCAACCAGTTCTCTATCCACGTCAATACATTATCCCCAATACCATGTGCTTTAATTTTGCACACTAATCTCTTGTGTGGGACCTTGTCAAAAGCCTTTTGAAAGTCAAAATACACCACATCCACTGGTTCCCCCTTGTCCACTCTACTAGTTACATCCTCAAAACATTCCAGAAGATTTGTCAAGCATGATTTCCCTTTCATAAATCCATGCTGACTTGGACTGATCCTGTCACTGCTTTCCAAATGTGCTGCTATTACATTATTAAATTGATTCCAACATTTTCCCCACTACCGATGTCAGGCTAACCGGTCTATAATTCCCTGTTTTCGCTCTCCCTCCTTTTTTAAAAAGTGGGGTTACATTAGCTACCCTCCAATCCATAGGAACTGATCCAGAGTCTATAGAATATTGGAAAATGACCACCAATGCATCCACTATTTCTAGGGCCACTTCCTTAAGTACTCTGGATGCAGACTATCAGGCCCTGGAGATTTATCGGCCTTCAATCCCATCAATTTCCCTAACACAATTTCCTGACTAATAAGGATTTCCTTCAGTTAGTCCTTCTCGTTAGTCCCTCGATCCACTAGTATTTCCGGAAGGTTATTTGTGTCTTCCTTAGTGAAGACAGAACCAAAGTATTTGTTCAATTGGTTTGCCATTTCTTTGTTCCCCAGTATAAATTCACCTGATTCTGACTGCAAGGGACCTACATTTCTCTTCACTAATCTTTTTCTCTTCACATATCTATCGAAGCTTTTGCATTCACAGATGTGGCACCATGGGAGGAGAAACCAGAAGGAGTCACTGAACCCTTCTCAAAAAGATGGGCTTGTGAAGATTTTCAAAGGAGAAGGGAGAAATGGAGAGGTGCAGTGGTTTATAGAGGAAATTACAGAGAGTGGCGCTAAGGTAGTTGAAGACACCTCCGCCAATGATTAGGGGGGAGGAGGGGGGCGGAGGAGGGCGGGGGAGGTGGTGTTAAAACTGAATAAGTTTGCAGGGTGTGAGGTAAGGAAATGGAGGGATTTGAAGACATGGACAAGGAGTTTACATATTCTGGAGGGCAGAGAGCTCGTGCAGATCAGCAAGGATGGGTATTGATAGCACTTAGTGTGGAACAGGATACGAGCTGGCTGCATTTATGACAAAGTAGAGTTTGTGGAGGATGGAAGGCCAACAAGTAGAGCATTCGAGGAATTAAGTCTAATGTTTCAGTAGCAGAAAGGCTGAGGTAGAGGCAGAGGCAAATAATGCTGCACAGAATAAAGTCAGGCAGTTTTAGTGATGAATAGGATGATATGTCTGGAAACCCATCACTGTCCTTAGGAATCTCCAAACTAAGCTCATGAAGAATCCACACAAAGTCCTTTAGGAATGCCTGACTTCTCTGACTCCAAGAGCTTATGTGCAGGTTGGAAACAGTCAAAACTTAATGATGCCCAAGTGTGCTCAGGGCTAGTTAAGTCTGTTCAGTCTAACAGCACAGTGCACTGGTAGGCCTTCTGTTGCTAGTCCATCTAGAATTACTTAACCTATTAGGGCATTGACTTCCATGGTTATATGGACACAAATAAAGAGAATCTAATCATCTAATCTTCCCTCCAATCCCAGATTGGCTGGCTGGCAAATCAATGATAGTGCTCTGGAGTACTGTAGGTCTATCTGCCTCAGGTATTGGATCACCGAATGTGCCACAGAGAACCGACTTGGTTACAAACTTCCATTGCCACATGTGTTATTTACTGACTCGATCTAATTGAGCTAATAAAGACCTTATTGGCCATGTAAATAAGGACATGGTGGGAAGAGAAAGCCTTGTTCCAATGTGGTATCATGGGATGCCGGAATCAGAAGCTTTCTTGTTGTTCACATTTAGAGCCGTATTTCTTTCTCTTGGGTTATATTTTTACTATGATTTTATTCACCCTCTCCAGCTAAGTAAACATTTCCTCCACTTTATTTTTTTCTGTAGGTTTTTACAAAAGCTTTTTTTTCACATATTCAACATATCCTTTTCTCTGGAATTCAAATGTGGTGCAATTTTTCTCAGTGGCTCATGCAAAATGAGTTGTTTAATAATAAAACATCTTTCCATAAGTCAGTCCCTGTATCCAGTAATCAATACCGACATGTTATGGAGATTGAGATTATAATGTTAACTCAAGGAACTCTGAGCACTTGCATCTGAGGCTGTTAAGTGACACTGATAATAAAGTGAATATGTTCTTGTGAATGTCAACAGTTAGAAATGATCAATATAAAGGATGTTACCTGAAAAAAAATGCACAAGGATCAATCAAAAGGAATTATGGCTTTATAGTCAAAAGTGGCAATAAAAGAGATACAATGCATGGTATTGTAGCCGAAGAGAAAGAAAATAAATAATGTGTATTTCTGTAGCGTCTTTCATGATCTCAGGATGTCTCAAAGTCCTTTACAGTCAATTAAGTACTTTTGAAGCATGGGAAATGCAGCAGCCAGTTTGCACATAGCAAGGTCCCACAAACACCAATGAAATAAATGACTAGGTAATCTGTTCTTTTAGGCGTTGGTTGAGGGATAAATGTTGGCCAGAACACCAGGAGAACTCACCTTGAATAGTGCCATGGGATCTTTTTCATTCATCTGAGAAAGTAGACAGGGCCTCGGTTTAACAACTCATTTGTATAACAGTACCTCCGACAGTCCAGCACGCCCACAGTACAGCACTGAAATCCTAGCCGAGATTATGTGCTCAGTCTCTGAAGTGAGACTTGAGCCAACAACTTTCTGATTCAGAGGCAAGACTGCTACCACTGAATCAAGGTCGACACTACAGAAAATGAACATGGAAGCCAGGCCTCATGCTATGTAGGAAATACTGTTCCAGCAGTGGCAGGTACTATCATCTAAACCTTGGGAGATTCCGCAGAATGTTCACAAGCTAATTGATTTAGAAGGAAACTGTGTTGCAAGTTATCATTCTGATGAAACAATTTGCACACAAAGTGAAGATTTCATTGAATTTAGTTATTTCCAGCATTGGCAGAGTGTCATTGCTTGGTGCATAGTTCCATTAGTACTAGTATGAAGAGAAGTAAAGGATAACCTTTAATTTGTAACAAATGTGCCTTAAACACGGGTGACACAGCTAGCCCAGTTGTCGCTATTGCTTGGCAGCTGCGATATAATGCACCCCAAACCAAATTTGGAAAAAAATCTAAACAAATCATTCAACCCTCTCAAAGGGCCCAAGTTTCGGGCCGCGCCTAAAACGGCGCAGCCTGGACCTGGACGCCCGTTTTTCGCGCCACAAAGTGCGCCTAAGAAAAACTTACCTATTCTCCAGCTCCCTGCAGGCCCTCTGGAGCCGGGCGCGGCGCAGCGCGAGCTGTAGGGGGCGGAGCTAGGTCCCTGCGCTGAAAACAGTGCCGGGACCTCTGCACATGCCTCTACAGTGGGCGCGCATGTACAGTAGCTCCAGGCGCCCAAAACTGTGGGAGGGGCCCGAAGCACGCAGCCCCTAGCCCTGGCCGAATGGCCTCACTGGAGCTGCGTGGATAAGGCTCCTCCCACCGGACCCGACTCGACCTCTGCTGCCCCCCCCCGGAAACCCGATCTCCGCTCCCCCCCACCGACCCAACCTGACCCGACCTCCGCGTACCCCCCTCCGCGACTCTCTCTCTTCACCCCCCCCCACGACTCTCTCTCTTCACCGCCCCCCCATCCCGCGACTCTCCCACCACCACCCCCGACCTCCACGACTCCCCCTCCGGAGCTCCGCGACTCCCCCCCTGGACCTCCACGACTCTTCCCCCCCCACCCCCAGACCTCCGCGAACCCCCCCCGAGACCCGACGCCACCGACCTGTAAATCCAGCCCGAAGTCTTGGGCCCGGCCGTCCGGCCTCCTTCTCTCCCTTCCTTCCCTCCCTCCCTCACTCCCTTCTCTCCCCCCCTCCCCCTTTCTCCTCCTCTCCCCCTTCTCCTCCGCTTCTTCTCCCCCCTTCTCCTCCTCCCATCCCCCCACCCCCATCCTCCTCCCCACTCCCCCTTCTCCTCCCCACCCCACCTCCTCCTCCCCCCACGCCCCCTCCTCCTCCCCCCACCCCTTCTCCCCCCCCCCACCCCCTTTGCCCCCTTCCACCCCCCTTCTCACACTCCCACACCCCTTCTCCCCCTCCCCTCGCTGTCAGAAACACAGACACTGACAGGCAGAGAGTGAGACACACACACACAGACACAGAGAGAGAGACACTGACAGAGACACACTGTGGGGGGGGGCATCCCAGCATGCTGTTGGAGGACTCCCGGTGCTGCAGTCGGTAAGTAGAAAATGTTTTATTTATTGATTTTTAATTTTTTTTTAATTTTTTAATTAATTTTTATTGATTGATTTATTGGTTGATTTATTGATGTATTTATCATTTATTATTGATGATGGCTCTTTATTTGTAAAACTGAAGTGTTTAATGTTTGTAAACTTCCCTTTAAACCCTAACCCCCCCCCCCCCATTCCCTACGCCTAATTTGTAACCTACGCCTGATTTTCTAAAGTGTAGACAAGGTTTTTTCGAACGTACAAAAATCTTCACTGACTCCATTCTAAGTTAGTTTGGAGTAAGTTTTCACTGCCTAAACTTTGAAAACAGGCGTAAGTGGCCGGACACGCCCCCTTTTGAAAAAAATATTCTGTACCAAAGTGAAACTGTTCTAACTGACTAGAACTGGAGCAAATTAATGCCGAGAATTCGAATTTCTAAGTAACTCCATTCTAAACCAGTTGCTCAAAAACTCAGGAGCCACTCAGGCCGAAACTTGGAGAGGAGCCCCTAAATTCCATAGCTACATCCATGAGTTGTCATAGTATCCATACTAAACTGTCTGCTGATAAAGCCTGCCTGCTCTGCCAGTGCTTATTTCAGTATTCTTGTTAAGATTTTAGATGGATCATATAAACTGTGTTGATGGGCTGATAAATTCCACACTCCAGAGGATGTCTGTCCCAGATTTCTGTAATGCTATAATCAATTCTAATCTTAGCTTCACTGGTAATTCCCTTTTCAATGTTGCCTTACTAAACACTCTTAATAGTATGGGGCTTATCTTTCTGAATCTTCATATAGAATAGTCCCATGTAACCATCTTTGCCAGGTGATTTTTGAAGAGGGATTGAGGTAATCATCTGCTCCACTTTTTTCAGTGTGATGGAAACATCTGGTTTTCCTTCTGGAATAAAACTGAGGAGGTGAGCATCTTGTCAAAGAATGTGTCCGACTTCACACAACTTTGTTGAGTTTCGCTGGTCCCTTGTTCTGTTGATTTGTCAGGCCAGAGTTACTCTTTGCCATCTCATCTCTGTTTCATGCTGCTTTAATCACGTCCATCGCCTCTGATACTCTCATTTGATATTTCAATAGCATCAAGCATTTTTTGTAACTTCCTATTCAAAAATGTTTTTAAACGTTTCTGTCTGTTTTTCTCCGAATGAGGTAAATTAAATAATGCAGCTATTCATTTGAAATTAGTTTTGATTTTAGTATGCTCTCCAATTCATACATTTTTAGAAGCATTTCATTCACACTTGATTTAATTTGTTTCTTTGTTCATATTTTGGAGATACAATGCGACATTGGACATACATTTCTGACCAGGAACACATCAATTCTGCAATAGGAATTTTATATCAAGGAATAAAAATACAAATATTATCTGTTACAGTCTACTGTTCTCGACATAATGGTCAGACCCATCTCTCTCACCTAGTCATGAAAACGATGGGAATTTCTATAGGTGTCAGCCATGACTCAGTGGTACCAATCTTGCCTCTGAGTCCATAGGCTGTGTGTTGATGACCCACTCCAGAGGCTGAAGCACACAATCTAGGTTGACACTTCAGTGCAGTACTGAGGGATTGCTGCACAGTTGGAGTGGCAGTCTTTCAGAAGAGACATTGGACCAAGAAATTCATATACTTACCTCCACCTGTTTGCACCAGCGATTCTCGAAAAAATGGCGGCCATCGCTCTTGTGCCAGCTGGAGGCGGTCCCCCCGGCGGTCACCATATTGGTGGGCCCTTTTGCCCGGTTACCGGCAGTTCCCTGTAAAAACAAAATGGCAGCATGGTGATGTCAGTCGGTGTGCAACGCCAACTTAACATCACCGACACGAACTTCGACCGTAGCGCTCAATTGAGCGTTGGATCCTAAGCACACCAGTTTAACCTAGCATGCAAACAGGCTGACAGATGCGGACAGGGGTGATATCTGCAGCTATTAATAGCACACACATATCACTCAGGTAAGTTTGAATGGAAGGGTTTGGCCTTGGTTTTTTTGAATTTATTGCAACGATGGCTTGCTGCAAAATATGTGAAAAGCTTTTTAAGTGTTTTGGGAGTGCTGCTGGATTCTTGCAAGGGCTTGAATGGTAAATGAATGCATTTGAGATGACAAAACATGTTGTAAATAATCAGCAGGTCACGCTACATCCATTGAGTTCATTTTTCAGGTTGACATGTTGCCTGACCAACTGATTATTTGCAGCATCTTATTTCACATTTACAGCATACACTTGCATAGGGAAGAGGAAGACGCCTAGGAGGAAAATGTAGAAGAGGAAGAGCAGAAGGGGAGGAAGCTGAAGAAACATAGAAACATAGAAACATAGAAAATAGGTGCAGGAGTAGGCCATTTGGCTCTTTGAGCCTGCACCACCATTCAATAAGATCATGGCTGAGCATTCACCTCAGTACCCCTTTCCTGCTTTCTCGCCACACCCCTTGATCCCTTTAGCCATAAGGGCCATATCTAACTCCCTCTTGAATATATCCAATGAACAGGCATCAACAACTCTCTGCAGTAGGGAATTCCACAGGCTAACAACTCTCTGAGTGAAGAAATTTCTCCTCATCTCAGTCCTAAATGGCTTACCCCTTATCCTTAGACTGTGTCCCCTGGTTCTGGACTTCCCCAACATCGGGAACATTATTCCTGCATCTAACCTGTCCAAACCCATCAGAATTTTATATGTTTCTATGAGATCCCCTCTCATCCTTCTAAATTCCAGTGAATTCAGGCCCAGTCGATCCAGTCTCTCCTTTTATGTCAGTCCTGCCATCCTGGGAATCAGTCTGGTGAACCTTTGCTCCCTCAATAGCAAGAACGTTCTTCCTCAGATTAGGAGATCAAAACTGAACACAATATTCCAAGTGAAACCTCACCAAGGCCCTATACAACTGCAGTAAGACTTCCCTGCTCCTATACTCAAATCTCCTAGCTATGATGGCCAACTTACCATTTGCCTTCTTCACCACCTGCTCTACCTGCATGCCAACTTTCAATGACTGATGTACCATGACACCCAGGTCTCGTTGCACCTCCCCTTTTCCTAATCTGCCACCATTCAGATATTATTCTGCCTTCGTATTTCTGCCCCCAAAGTGGATAACGTCACATACATCCACATTATACTGCATCTGCCATGCATTTGCCCATTCACCTAACCTGTCCAAGTCACCCTGCAGCCTCTTAGCATACTCCTCACAGCTCACACCACCACCCAGCTTAGTATCTTCTGCAAACTTGGAGATACTACTCTCAATTCCTTCATCTAAATCATTGATGTATATTGTAAATAGCTGTGGTCCCAGCACTGAGCCCTGCGGCATCCCACTAATCACTGCCTGCCATTTTGAAAAGGACCCATTTTTCCCAACTCTCTGCTTCCTGTCTGCCAACTCACTCTCTATCCACATCAATATATTACCCCCAATACCATGTGCTTTAATTTTGCACACCAATCTCTTATGTGGGATCTTGTCAAAAGCCTTTTGAAAGTCCAAATACACCACATCCACTGGTTCTCCCTTGTCTACTCTATTAGTTACATCCTCAAAAAATTCTGGAAGATTTGTCAAGCATGGTTTCCCTTTCACAAATCCATGCTGACTTGGACCGATCATGTCACTGCTTTCCAAATGCGCTGCTATTTCATCATTAATAATTGATTCCAACATTTTCCCCACTACTATAATTACCCGTTTTCCCTCCTTTCTTAAAAAGTGGTGTTACATTAGCTACCCTCCAGTCCATAGGAACTGATCCAGAGTCGATAGACTGTTGGAAAATGATCACCAATGCATCCACTTTTTCTAGGGCTATTTCATTAAATATACTGGGTTGCAGACTATCAGGCCCCAGGGATTTATCGGCCTTGTATCCCATCAATTTCCCTAACACAATTTCCCGCTAATAAGGATATCCTTCAGTTCCTCCTTCTCACTAGCCTCTCGGTCCCCTAGTACTTCCGGAAGGTTATTTGTGTCTTCCTTCGTGAAGACAGAACCAAAGTATTTGTTCAACTGGTGTGCTATTTCTTTGTTCCTCATTATAAATTCACCTGAATCTGATTGCAAAGGACCTACGTTTGTCTTCACTAATCTTTTTCTCTTTGCATATCTAAAGAAGCTTTTGCAGTCAGTTTTTATGTTCCCGGCAAACTTCCTCTCATACTCTATTTTCCTCCTCCTAATTAAACCCTTTGTCCACATCTGCTGAATTCTAAATTTTTCCCAGTCCTCAGGTTTGCTGCTTTATCTGCCCAATTTATAGGCCTCTTCCTTGGATTTAACACTATCCTTAATTTCCCTTGTTAGCCACGGTTTGAGCCACCTTCCCCATTTTATTTTTACTCCAGACAGAGATGTACAATTGCTGAAGTTCATCCATGTGATCTTTAAATGTTTGCCATTGCCCATCCACCGTCAACCCTTTAAGTATAATTTGCCAGTCTATTCTAGCCAATTCACGTCTCATACCATCGAAGTTATCTTTCCTTAAGTTCAGGGTCCTAGTCTCTGAATTAACCGCGTCAACCTCCATCTTAATAAAGAATTCTACCATATTATGGTCACTCTTCCCAAAGGGGCCTCGCACAACAAGATTTCTAATTAGTCCTTTCTCATTACATATCACCCAGTCTAGGATGGCCAGCCCTCTAGTTGGTTCCTCGACATATTGGTCCAGAAAACCATCTCTAATACACTCCAGGAAATCCTCCTCCATGGTATTGCTACCAGTTTGGTTAGCCCAATCTATATGTAGATTAAAGTCGCCCATGATAACTGCTGTACCTTTATTGCACACATCCCTAATTTCTTGTTTGATGCCGTCCCCAGCCTCACTACTACTGTTTGGTGGTCTGTACACAACTCCCACTAGCGTTTTCTGCCCTTTGGTATTCCGCAGCTCCACCCATACAGATTCCACATCATCCAAGCTAATGTCTTTCCATACTATTGTGTTAATTTCCTCTTTAACCAGCAATGCTACCCCACCTCCTTTTCCTTTCTGTCTGTACTTCCTGAATGTTGAATACCCCTGGATGTTGAGTTCCCAGCCTTGGTCAGCCTGGAACCATGTCTCCGTGATGCCAATTATATCATATTCATTAATTGCTGCCTGTGCAGTTAATTTTTCCACCTTATTACAAATACTCCTCGCATTGAGGCACGGAGCCTTCAAGCTTGTCTTTTTAACATACTTTGCCCCTTTAGAATTTTGCTGTAATGTGGTCCTTTTTGATTTTTTCCTTAGGTTTCTCTGCCCTCCACTTTTACTTTTCTCCTTTCTATCTTTTGCTTCTGCCCCTATTTTATTTCCCTCTGTCTCCCTGCATAGGTTCCCATCCCCCTGCCATATTAGTTTAACCCCTCCCCAACAGCACTAGCAAACACTCCCCCTAGGACATTGGTTCCGGTCCTGCCCAGGTGCAGTCCATCTGGTTTGTACTGGTCCCATCTCCCCCAGAACCGGATCCAAGGTCCCAGGAATTTGAATCCCTCCCTTCTGCACCACTCAAGCCATGTATTCATCTGAGCTATCCTGCAATTCCTACTCTGACTAGCACATGGCACTGGTAGCAATCCTGTGATTTCTACCTTTGAGGTCCTACTTTTTAATTTAACTCCTAGCTCCCTTAATTCAGCTTGTAGGACCTCATCCTATTTTTTTTAATCTATATCGTTGGTACCTGTATACATCACAACAAATGGCTGTTCACCCTCCCACTTCAAAATGTCCTGCACCTGCTCCGAGACATCCTTGACGCTTGCACCAGGGAGGCAACATACCATCCTGGAGTCTCGATTGCGGCCACAGAAATGTCTATCTATTCCCCTTACAAAATATAATCCCCTATCACCCTAGCTCTCCCACTCTTTTTCCACCCCTCCTGTGCAGCAGAGCCACCCATGGTGCCATGAACTTGGCTGCTGCTGCTCTCCCCTGATGAGTCATCCCCTCAACAGTCCCCAAAGTGGTATATCTGTTTTGCAGGGGGATGACCGCAGGGGAAACCTGCTCTACCTTCCTTCCACTGCTTTTCTTGTTGGTCACCCATCCCCTATCTGGCTGTGTACCCTTTCCCTGCGGTGTGACCAACTCACTAAATGTGCCATTCACATCATCCTCAGCATCGCGGATGCTCCAGAGTAAATCCACCCGCAGATGCAGTGTCGCAATGCGGACTGTCAGGTGCTGTATGCGGATGCACTTCCGGCACGTGTAGTCATCAGGGACACTGGAAGCGTGAGTTCCCACATAGCACAGGAGGAGCATGACACGTGCCTGAGCTCTCCTGCCATGACTTAACCCTTAGATTAACTTAATTTGGCAACAACAATGCTAAAGAGGAGGAATCAGACAGAAGGATGCTTCCCAGACTGCCCCTTTGTGGCCGGGATATCTGGGATAGAATCATATGCCTCCGGTCCTACTGGATGAGCAGGCTACCTCTTCTTGTTGACCCACTGGCTGGGCAGGCTACATTTCTTGGGTGTGTGGAATGAAGAAGACACAAAGATGTGGGACAGGAAACCTAGAGGTGCATGCCACAAGGGGCATAATGTACGAGGATACCCACAACTTGTATCCTTTCAGCCCTGCCGCTGGCCAAGTGCTCAGCCATGCCCCTGCCAAGAATGGCCTGCACCGTCTCTTCCAAGGCGGCGAGGTGTTGCTAGGAATGGTAGCTGTGCCTCGCCATTGGTACAGATTGTTGGTAGCTGAGTGATTGGGTGTCCAGCAATGAGCAGTGTGTGAGGCCAGTGGTTCAGCTGGTAGGTGACTGCTTTTGAAGATTCATTCACTGACCAGTGGTCTGACGTCATAAAGCTTCTTTGGGCACTGGAGCTAGGTGGTGGGGATGTCACTGCTGGCAGTGATGACCTTGGTAATTAACTCCCACATTGTTCTTTCTGGAGAGCCTCCTGGCCCCTGTGGGTAGAGGGCCAGTCTTGAAGTGTTAACCTCCTGCACTAAGTGCTGCGTGCGAGACCCTGGGTTCCTGAGCCATTTGTATTAGTGCTAAGGCAGTTTTGCCATTTGTTCAGTTTAGGAAGGTAATTCAGCTTTAAGAGCTGAATAATAACATTTGGAACTTCTTTTAAATATTGAATATTTGTAAAAAAAGACAGAAAGGGCTGAACAATGTATTGAATCAGTGCATTTTATTTTGTCTTGTGACAATTTGCATGGCCCTTTTAAATTTCAGAGATCTTCACTGCCCACAATGCATTGTGAGCTTCACATACCCGCACACAGACGCTCTGGGAAGCAGCAACGCTGCACCAGGACTACAAATTGGTCCCGGATCGCTCGTACAACACCACCAGGATGTTGTTATGCCTAAGATTAGTGCTGCACCACCTACCTCCATGCCTCCCACACCAACTTAGCACGGCAGCCATTTCAGGCGGCTGTTAACGGGAGTTGGCAGTGACACTGTCTACTTTGCTGGCAATCACCAATTTTTCTCCCATTAAACCAAGGCCCGTCTTCCCTTTCAGGTGGATGTAAAAGATCCCATGGCATGATTTTGAAGCAGAACAGGTGAGTTCTTCCCCGTGTTCTGGCCAATATTTATCTCTCAACCAACATCACTAAAACAGATTGTCAGGTCATTATCACATTGCTGTTTGTGAGACTTTGCTGTGTGAAATTGGTTGCTGCATTTCCTACATTACAACCGTGTCTACACTTCAAATAAAAAGTGCTTAATTGGCTGTAAATCATTTTGGGATGTCCTGAGGTCATGAAAAGCATTATATGAATACAAGTTTTTCTTTCTGTGGATGGGATCCTTCACATGATCCAGATATCAATTCAGTTCCAACTTATCTCTACAATAAGCAGCATTGAGCATAACAGTGACAGGGTCAGGGAAGTGATCACGGGGGTTTGGAGACAGATTGGGGGCAGAGATGGGGGTTCAAGATCGTGAGGTGATCTGATCGTGGGGAGGGTCTGACAGGGGGTATCCAATCGCAGGGTGGGCCGATTGCGATGGTGCTGTGGTCCCGGGGTGGGGGTGGAGTTCCTATCACTTGTGATGGGGGGGGGGGGTCCAATCGCAGCGAGGGAATCATGTTAGCTTGGGGACTGGGAGAAGCACTCCTGCTCCTCCTGGCCCACAGACATTGCTGGAAAGGCATTTACCAATTCCCCACAGCAGTCCTCACCTCCTTTTAGCTGACAGGTTTGCCGGGTCTCGGGAAACCCGGCCGGCCAGAGTTAAACCTAAAATGGGTAAAAAAAATCTGAGACACACAGCCTCATTAAAATATTTAAATGAGCAACATGCCTCCTGGGAGTGGGTTGGTAGCCCAGCCCCATTAAAACCGGAAATGGACAAGATCGAGGCGGGTTGGTGCAGGTTTGAGATTTTTAAAATTTTTACATCCTACCTGACGCAAACACATCCATTTTTGAGATTAAAGTTCCCCTCTGGCTGTTCAATAATTGTGAATCAATGGAGCATTTTTTGAAAAGTAAAGTTGAGGATGTTGCTCCTAGATAAGACATAATTAGAGCTTGGGCAAAAGAAACACTTGCGATTCACAGTTACTAGTTCTGATTAAAATCCTCAACCGCAATGTGTTATTTCTTAGAAAGAGGGCTATGAATGGGACATAGCTCTCTGAAGGAGGTGGGAGGCGAATTTCTGTCTTAGGCCATATACTTTTCCCAGAGTCATTTCTTTCCCTCAATCAACACTTTGATTGCTATAATGCTCCCATGCTATTCTCCCGTGCAACTCTTTAATCGGGACTCCTTTCTATGTTGCATTCACAACTCTTCCACATTTAGAATGTAAATATAGCTCATCCAACCTCTTGTACGTTCCTCAGCCTCGACCTAAATTAGTTTTGGCTCCTTTATAAACCTAATTTTGGACTTTAGTAGGATAATTGTACATATTATTTGGTCATTTGTCTTTTGGACATGCCAGTCGACGATATTCAGAGGATACACTATTATTCATCCTGGGCTTTTTTGTATTACTACGTCCTGCCCATGAGAAATAATTTCTAATGATAAATTCCTCCGAGATAATAAACAGCTTTTGTATTCAAACTAGTTGCTGTCCCATTGCATTTCTCACACACAAAAAAAGTCTGTGTATTTCTCTTCCTGTAATTGTCTGTGTGTGTCTCCATTCTCTAATTCTTTCTGTTTCACTTTTTCTGTATCTTTTTGTTTGCCCCCGATTCTTTATCTAATTCTTCTCTCTGCCTCTTTCTGCAGCAAAATAGTTGTGTAATCCCTTCTAAATCAATTTATATGAGCTTGCTGTAATCCAGTTAGAGTTGCTATGGCAATGGTTGTTAACATCGCAGTTGCAAATTTCTTTTTTAGCAGATATATATACATATCCATAAATACTTATTTGCCTGATCTCATTCCGAGAAATGTTACCCAAGATTCGCACTGGCCAGTTTATTCTGCAAACTAAGAAATTACATTAATTGGTGTTTACCACCAGTAAATCTTAGCACGCACTTATTCTACAAAATTACAACCTATGGTTAGAAGTAGGTCCAAGCCTGGGCCTCGGGCGTGAATCAGATGCAAGCTGAAACCTGAGAATCAAATCAAAGACATGAAGCAGAGATGGCTCTTGACCCAGGGAGTGGATCACAAATACTGAGTCTGGGAAGTGGGAAGACCTAATACTGAGGTCAGGTCTTTAAAACAGGGAGGTTGGAAGCAGTCAAAACATGCTGGAAGTTGCAAGAGAATAGGAGAATGAGACTGGGAGCCTAGGAATGGGCCTAATTTGGCCTAGGAGTAGAAAGGCTGGCTCCAGTGCTGGTCCAGGGGCAGACAGGCTGTGTGTAGGTTTGATTGGCATCTTTGCTGGTGGTTGCTATATCTGATATTGTGACATATCTACCAGGAATTTCCTTGTCGGTTCTGCCGATTGGCCACTGTAACGTTGGTGGAAGATCAGTCTTACCTCCATTTACGTATCTATCTAAGGTTTTTGCTGCTCTACGGGTTGTTCAAAAGTAACATAGGAATACTCAAAACACACACAATACTCAAGATCATAGAATTATAGAAAAATTTAATCTTACAGCACAGGATGTGGCTAATTAGCCCGTTATGCCTGTGTTGACTCTTTGTAAGAGCTGTCCAATTTAGTCCCACACCCCAGTTTTTCCCCATAACCCTGCAAATGTGTTCCTTTCAATACATGTCCAATTGCCTTTAAAAGTTCCAATGCAATTTGATTCCACCACCCTTTCAGGTAGTGCTTTCCAGATCTTAACAACCTTCCTGTAAAGAAATCACCCCTCATTTCCCCACTAGTTTTTTTTGGCAATTATTTAAATCTATGCCACTTGCCAGATGATTCAATTGATTTAATAATGTAGATGGAGGGGTTCCCTCTACAATCACACTCTTGTCTTTAACATTTCTACACCTAAAATAACTGACTTTCTGATTGTGCTTTCCATTTGTCATTTTATATCAATATATAAACTATTTCAAGTAATTACAACAAGTAATCACAATTATATTCTACGGTTATATCATAATGGATGGAGGCATAGAATACTGAGAGGAGTCATTCCTAAAATCTAGAATAAAATCATACAGCTTTTAGCGCCTAGACATTGCTTAGAAAGAGCAATCTTTCTACACTGAGAAAAGTTAACAAATGTAATATTTAGTGGTTCAATTAGATTTATAGATAACTTACACATTTTAGATCTGCCTTAGACATTTTGTTGCATACTGTGGTGCCATCGTTCCTGCAAATAAACGGTCTGAGCATCTTCCCTTTAGGAGTGTGCCCATACTGCCCAATATCAAATTATACAGCAGCATGACTCAGATATGTAAAAATATAGCCCCTTGTGATCTGAACTGGATATCATGGGGTAGAAAGTTTCTGGTTTTCAGGTTCAACTCAAGAAATGTATGCCCGAATCTGGAGAACCAAGGCCCGCTCAAAATTGAGCTGCGCCTCACCTAAATGAGGGCAAGAGGCCAGTGCCTGTCGCGTGTCCATGGGAAGCTCAGACAACTATCTTTGGGCCACTTGCCTTGTTGGCAGCAGCCTTCAGATAAATAGAGGGGCGGGGGGGAATGGGGGAAGCGTTGATGGTCCGACAGTGGGGGGTGGTGGGGGGGGCGGGTCCGGGGAGGTGGGGTTGATCGCTTGGCTGTCAACAGCTATCAGCAATGCCGTGGAACCAGGAGGACACACCTGCTCTTTCTTGCTCCACACAAATTATTTATTTTTTTATCTTGCCTTTATCGTGGCGGCCATTTGCTAGGCTTCATCCATGCCCGAAGAACCTGAGTAGAGCAGCTCACACCACTCAGCTTAGCCCAATTTCCCTGATGGGTCCCAAAACATGCTAGGTCCCCTATTAGTATATGCAAGGTGTCTAATACGTGTTTTAGGTGGCCGCCCCGGATGTTTGAAAACTTTCCGAGGTCCATATGAGAACGGACAGTTTTGAGGTGTTCTTGGGTGGCAGTGCCCTATGAATTGGGTCACTTTTGTCCCCATTTCCCATCCAAAAAACTGGTACAACAATGACCAATGTCTACCCCCGTATTTTTCACACATACCCTCACATGTGTATCTCCAATCTTTTTGAAGGCTGACTGAAACCCATAAAATCGTCTTTAATTCGATGATTTCAGCTGCTAAATTATAATTGAATGCAATGGATTAAGAAGGTGAACAACAAGTTAGAGCCTTGCTGGCGACCACTACCTAGTGACGCTTCCAAAAGTGTGCATGTGCATGTGTGAATGTTGAATGAGGACAGGATTGACCACAGCTGTGATACTCTCTACATTCAAATAGCCGACTAACAATCACCGTATAGACTCACATTTAAACAGTAGCCACTTTAACAAGGTGACAGAATGTACCACCTTCTATGAAATGTACTCCAGCATGTATTAGCACCTTTTCGAATGGAAAGAAAGTAGCAAAGGGAAAAAAATGGGAGAAGGGAAAAGAACTATGTGAAAGAACACAACAAGGTAACTGTTGCCAAAGTATGAATATCAGCTGGGGATTTATAGGGAATACAAGAGACTCTTGGTCTTCCTTCAAATCCCCTTGAACAATTTGTCCTCATCCATTTTGCTCTGCTGCTTGAAGTTCTAGTATGTCTCAATACAGTTTCAGTTCTTTTTGTTGCATCTTGTCCAACAGTCTTCCATCCTGCCTTCAGCATTATACATGATTTACTGCTGAGCTGTTTGATATTCTTAGAATGTGACCAAGCCATCTTCATCCATGCTATTTTATAACTTATCTCACAAGCGGTTGGTTCGTTTTTCCTATTTTTTTCTCATCTGTAATGCAGTTTTACTCTTTTATATTTGTCATTGATTTCAGGCATTTATTTTCAGAACATTTCTGTTTTTGTCCAACAGCTTTGTTGCATTGACAGCATTTTTTGGAGTGTAGGTTTTCCATCTCATTCCCTTTGTTGTGATCTTGCTGGGGTTTGCATCTCCTGTGACCAAGAGGGCAGGTGGGAGGGCAATCTGCTCCAAGGCCTGTGTCAGTGCTAATTTCCTTTGACTGCGAAGAGGTCCATAGCAGTTGTCCAGCATTGTCTCCAACTGTCTCTTTCTGCTATTGAGAAGCAGCTGATCTCTTCTTAATTCCTCCCTATAGTAATCTGACTGAGATTAATTTTACTATATTATTCCTAGTATACAGTGACTTTATTTCTAGTACATTCTATTCTATATGTTTTCATAAAATAGTCATTTTAAGTTATTTTACTTGCTCTTTCACTGTTAGTTTGAAAGTGGCACCTGCAATAAAAATGTTGACCTGCAATTGGCTGAAAACTGACTCCAAAGGTGTTTTCAGCCAATTGAAGACTAGAAATCTGCAGGTTAACAAAGATTGTCAATGTTTAATGAAATGTTCTAGCATTAAACTCACATCGCTTCTCTTTCACATCACCAGTGCCCCAATCACATCCAAATAAGATTACAAAGCAGAAAGAGTTAAAGAATATTCTTGTCATTTTCTAGCTTGTCATCTTGTTGATTTGATGTCACGCTAGAAAACATGTTTTTATTTCCACTGATCTTTTTCCTCACAAGTGGTATAAAGGAAATTACGGATGATGAGGAGCAATTAATAAGCTTTCAAATTAATCAAGAGCTTCAGATGATATCAAAAGCCATAACAGCAAAGCCTGAGTGATTTATGGGCATCATCAGGAGTTCTCAATTAAATTATATCTATATACTTATTTTCTATCATCTATAAAAATATTACAAGGAATACATGGTAGCAGTAAAATGAAAAGAATGCTAATGACAGTTAAACGCAAAACTATAATGACATTGACTGAAAATTGAACGGTTATTGTGACATTATTGTTGAAGAATAATGGCATCAAATGATTGATTGTGAAGTACAATAAGGGAATTATTTGCAGTTCTAAGTGCAGATTTAAAAGTTAATTAAGAGTACATTCTATGGGCTCAATTTTCCCCAATGCTGTTTTTTGGCGTATTGCCAGAGTTACGCCCGATTTTTCTGGTCCCAACTACTCAAAAAAAAAGTAGCAAGTTTCCCCATTCTATTTTTTGAAATTGCTGCCGTGCAGCCTGTCCTGTAGTTTTGGGGGGTGGAGCCTAATGTCTGCACCGAAAAACTGATGCCCTCCCCTTCTGTGCATGCGCGGGAAAAAAAGGACGTTTTTGATGTGCATGCCCAGTACAGCTCCGGGTCTGCATTTAGCCATTTTTAAAGAGCCAGTTGTGTGTGAGAACTTTAATTCTCATTGGAAAAATCAGAATTACAATACAAGATGCAATGCGGTGCAAGAATTTCTTACAGGATGAAGTGGAGGCACTAGTTACTGTAATAAAGGCCAGATGGCACGAGCTGGACACCAGCAGAGGTGACATAAAAGTTTCACCAAAAGAAAGTAAGAAACACTGGAACCAAGTTTCAGAAGATTACTGTGCAATGGTGACCACCACAAGGTCTGGAGGCCAGTGCAAAAAGAAGTGGCAGGACCTTGGTCAAGTAGTTAGTGTAAGTAATATTTTCATTTATTCAATGGAATTGCAATTGTAAATGTGACCAGCTGTATATGTCCCACCCAGCAGAAAGTCACCCTCCCTAAAAAGTTATGTTTTCATCTTTGCAGAGGAGGGTGGCACACAGCAAACGAAAAAGAACTCGAACAGGAGGAGGCCCAACAAATCTGCAGCCACTGAAACCCTTGGAAGACAGGGTCGCTGCTTTGATGGGTCATGTCTGGAGAAAAGCAACCACCACTGCACAAGCTGGTCCCACACTCGAGGGAGAGGGTAAGTCCTGCAAATTCCACAGTCTGGCTTTGCTAAATGTTAAGTACTGCGTGGGCTAGCCATGCTTCGGTTCCTGGGGATGTCTCCGTCATCTTCACCTCGGTTGATGCAATGTGCTATAATTCAGCGGGTTCCTTCAAATCAGCCTGCTGCCTGCGCTGTGTGAGGCTACTTGTGCCACCCACCCTGCCCCCTCCTCTGCTGCTAACCATTTGTCTGTTCTGTTATATTTTGCGGAACTTGAGGCCAACCCTGACGATGCAGAGGACGATTCAGACGCGGACGAGCCTGAAGAGGAGAACATCTTCCAATCCCACCTTCCAGACCAAGAACATGGGGGTGATAGGGAGCGGGAGGGAGAGGATGAAGCTCAGACTATTATACTCACTTTGGAGGAGGTGCAGCAGCCCATTGAGGTGCCAGCCCCTTTTCTGAGTGGTATGAGTGTTACTGGGACATCCCATGGTTTCCCACAGTCCAAGACTGGGGATTCCAGTGGGCACACCCAGGGCCCCACCATCCGAGGCTGTGGGTCCCAGTGAGATGCAGTGAGGCACATCCAGGGCCCTATCGTCCGAAGCTGCGGGTCCCAATGGGATGCAGCGAGCCACACCCAGGGTGTGGAGGGGAAGGAGAGCTCTACAGCGCTGTTCTGAGGTGCAAGACCTAACTGGTGGTTCAGATGATGACAATGAGTGCGGAGAGCATTGATCTTATGCAATCACTCCTGGACACCATCAATAGGATGGGTGATGAGGATCAGGACTGTCGGGAGAAGTAACAACACTCTCATGAGAAATGGAAAAATGGGAATGACTCAGGCAGCAGATACAATGTCGATGCACATGAGGGAGGGAATGTTGCAGGTAGCTGATGCGCTGTCAGTGAACATGAGTGAGGGAATGTTGCAGGTAGTTGAGACACTGTTGGGGCACATGAGGGAGGGAATGTTGCAGGTAGCTGATGCGCTGTCAGTGAACATGAGTGAGGGAATGTTGCAGGTAGTTGAGACACTGTTGGGGCACATGAGGGAGGGAATGTTGCAGGTAGCTGATGCGCTGTCAGTGAACATGAGTGAGGGAATGTTGCAGGTAGTTGAGACACTGTTGGGGCACATGAGGGAGGGGATGTTGCAGGTAGTTGACACCCTGTTGTGGTACATGAGGGAGGGAATGTTGCAAGGAGTTGACACACTTTTGCTCAACATGAGGGAGAGCATGTCACAGGTAGCTGAGATATTGTCGGCAAACATGAGGGAGGGATTGTTGCAGGTAGTAGAGACACTGTCAGGGCACAAGAGGGAGGGAATGTTGGAGTTAGCTGCTGCAATAAAGGAACACGCCCAGACCCCGCACCCATTGACAGAATGAATTGTCACTCCCACTCCAATCCCCAGACCAGCATCTGAAGAGGTCTAATCTGGGCCTTCCACATTATCGGCTGCCTCCCCCATCAAGAAGTGCGCATTACCTGAAATGTTCGAAAGAATAAGCTTGGTACCAACACGAGAAACGCTGCGCCACCGCCTGCGGGCAGGGGTGGAGTCACCAAAACCAAGTGCAGCGGGCGGTCTTAGAATAAGGTGGAGGAGAGATGGGTGCAGCCTTTCTTTGCTGCTGCTGCTGCTGTTGTTGTTATTATTTTTGTTGTTACTGTTGTAACTTCTCAAATTAAGTTTTTTGTAAGTTATGTAAATTTACAAATTTAAAAGTTTGCAAGTGATGTTAAAGTTTTTAATTGATTTTAAAGTTTGTAAGTGATCTTAATTGAAAACTTTAAAGTTTGAAACAAGAATATTTTTATTAAAGTTAAGTTAATTACAAAAAAATGTTTGTTAAACTTTTGAATAAAATAATTTTAAAATTATAACTGAATCATTTCCATTATTTGTTCCATTATTAACACAACCTTTTGAAGTAAAGAAGAATAATTTCCATTATTTGTTCCAGTAACACAACACAACATTACGGAATAGGTCCAAACAGTAAATAAGGTCTATTTGGATTAGTTGCTGCTGAGCCTTCAGGCAGCAAAGTGTTCATGGATGAGCTGCTGGTGCAAGGCTCGAGTAATCGTTAAATGGGCCCGACAGCCCGCCCTCCTCCGCCGTCGTGCTTCGGGTTCACGTAATTGCATGGCTTCCTCGTCCTCCTCCTCCTCTTCATCATCTGCATCTTGCTCCTCATCATTAGCCACTCTCACCTCAGGTGGGTCCTCTACTACCAGCTGCTCCTACCTCATGATGGCTAAGTTATGCAGCATGCAGCACACAACCGTGAACTGACCGATTATTGCAAGTAGCCTCCGGAATGATCCAGGCACCGGAAACACTGTTTCAAGATGCCACTGGTCTTCTCTATTATACAGCGCACCGCAATGTGCGACATGTTGTATTCCCGGTCAGCTTCCGTCCGGGTTACGTGTAGGGGTGTCATGAACCAGGTGGCGAGGCCATACCCTTTGTCTCCCAGCAGCCAGTTCTGCCCTTCTGGCTGCTGCTGAAACATGGCAGATATAGCGCTCTCACATAGGATGAACGCATCATGGGTGCTCCCAGGGTATCTCGCATCAACTGACATGATGCGATGCATGTCGTCACATACAAGCTGCACATTAACGGAGCGGAAGCCTTTTCTATTCCTGTACATCTCGGAATCCTCCAAAGGCGCTCGCAAGGCGATGCGGGTACAATCAATGCAGCCCTGTACCTTTGGGAAGCCAGCAATCCTGGAGAAGCCCACAGCCCTTTCATGCATTGCCTGGGCGGTCATGGGGAACTTTATGTAGTCATCCCTCCGGGCATATAGTGCAGCAGTCACCTGCCGAATGTAGATATGTGTTTCATGTTGAGAAATGGCGCACACATCCCCAGTTGTGGCCTGGAATGATCCAGATGAATGGAATGAAAGTGCAGCTGTAACCTTCACTTCAACTGACAAAGCAGTCCTCCTGATGCTTCTAGGTTGCAAGTCTGCTTTGACTAACTCACAGATCTCAGTTACAACTTCTTTGCGGAAACGCTGCCTTCTCACGCAGTCTGCATCACTCAGGTGCAGATACGAACGCCTGTCTCGATATACCCGACGTGGGTAAGGCCTCCTGCCCATCACCCTACGTGCTCTGAGGTTCCTCAAGTGATGACGTCAAATCAATTATCTCCTCCGCAGCACCATCATGCAGAAAGCTTGCACGAGGTAGGGCCTTGTCAGTATTGCCCCTATGATTAAATTGTACCTTTGCAAGAAGCTCAAAATGGCAGGCAGGACAAGCTTCTTTGTTATCTCTCTCCCCAAGGTCGATGCCCTAGTATGGAACACACCCAGGCCTGAGCATGTTCAATGGGCTTGCTTAGATCGGGAAACAACGCCCCTCCCCGCCCCCCCCTCCACCACCCCCCTTGCCGCGGGCATGTTGCTTGCTGCATAGTGGCATAGTGTAAGGCCTCTCATGCTTTCAGTTTGGTTTCCACCCCTCTCCCAGCCCACTAGGGCTTCATTTGATGCTGCTTGCTGAATAGTGTTAGGCTTCTCATGCCTTCAGTTTGGTTTCCACTACCGCACCACCCCCCCACCCCCCTACCCAGCCTGCCCCCCTGGGCTTCTTTTGATGCATAGTGGCCTAGTGTAAGGGTTCTTATCCCTTCAGTTCGGCTTCCACACCCTCCCCACTCCCCGGGCTTCTTTTCAAGCCGAGCCCCGAGCTCCTGTGTCCGGGTGAGGGACCGATTCTGCCGGCCGACACTCCGACCCTCGAGCTCAGTTTGGAGGTGTTCGGTGGTGGCATGGCACTTATAAAAAAATCCAAACTTAAAGAATTGCATGAAACTTCCATTTTCTGCGTTTTCAGTTGGAAAAATTTTAACTTGATGCATATTTATGTGTTCTGGATTCCCTCCAAAATTTTGCCTTAAAACAATGACATTTTCTGCACTGATTTTTTGATGTGTGCTGGTTTTTCTTAAGTACCCAGAAGGTTTTTTGGGAGTGGTCGCATACGCCGTCCAAGGAAAAATGTAAGTTGGCCAAACTTGCTTAAATGTGAAAAACTGGCGCAGACATCAAGTTAAAATGACTCAAAATAAAAGAACCTAAAAAAATCATAACTAACTGCACAATCTTTGGGGAAACTTGGATTTTTAAATTTAGGCCAAAAAAAGCGGCTTGCGCCAAAAAAATGCCACAAATCACTGGGGAAAATTGACCCCTATAACTCAGTTTATCAGCTTATTTGTTATTAGCATTGAATGTATCAGAATTATGGCTCGCTGGGACTGAATAATAAGATGCTAATTTACTCTACAGGAAAGAAAGACTTAGGGCCCGAATTTGATGAAGGCCCCCGTTCACCCAAGTGCTGGCCAAAGGATCGGCGATGGCCACCGAACTTCCTGATGGCACTTTGGGCGGGGTTTTCATCATCCATGTCCCTCGAAGGTCAACAGGCGGCAAATCTGCGACGTACACCGCCAATCTGGGCGGCAGCCGGCGGGAGCTCTCATTCTTGGCAGCAAAAGCGCTTGCCACCCAAGTGCCGCCGAGGATGAAGTCAGGTCCATGGAGGGTCGAAGAACTAAAAATTAAAATCATTAGAAAAAAAAAAAAAATCCATCGGAAGACCTTCAGGGGACACCATTGGGGTAAGTCGCTGTGAAAATTATTTTATTTAAAGTTTACTAACCTTTTTTTCAGGATCTTCATAGCCACTGTCGGGGACAGACCAGCCTCCTCGCAGCAGTCCACCCCTGTTCTGGCACCGACTCCCGCCCGCATGAATCTGGTATCTCGGCGAGCGGGAGTACACTTACGCCACTCGGCCGTCTGCTGACACCAACGAGCGGTTCCTGGCAGCTCTCCGCTCCCACCCGCTCCAGCCCACATTGAAAGTGGTACTGGGCAGATCTTCACCAGAAATGTCGGCGGCATGGGGGACGGCAGTCAGTGGCAGTGGGCAATCAATTTTGGGCCCTTACATGTTTATAGTGTCTTTCACATCCTCAGACGTGATCACTTAATCCAGGCTAAGACTTCAGTGCAGCCCTGAGGGAATGTTGTAATGTTGGAGGTGTTGCCCTTCAGTTGAAATGTTAATCTGAAACCCCATCGCACGGTTTTGAAGAAGAGGAGGGAGTTCTAACGATCCCCCAAAGCACCTCATAGCCACGAATTACTTTTGAAGTGTATTCACTGTTGTTTTGTGGAGGAACACAGGAGCTAGTTTTTGCAAGGCAGGGTCCCTCAAGCAGCCATGATCAGTTAACCTATTCTTACAGGTGTTGGCTAGAACACCGGGGGAACTCCATGCTCTACTTCTAAATAGTGTCATGGTACCTCGGTTTAACATCTCATCTGAAGGACCACACCTCCAACAATGCAGCATTCCCTCAGTGCTGCACTGAATTCTCAGCCAGGATTAACTAGTGAAGCTCTGGAGTGGAGCTTAAACAAACAATCGACAAAGTGATACTGCAATCACTGAGCCAAGTTGACAGGTAATGCAAAATGTTTCTGCCCCTCCCTAATGAAAGCTGCTGGCCACGCACCATTCCCTCAACTAGTGGCCATTATTCAGGGGAGGATGGGCCATCAGAGTTGTGCCTAATCTTATCGTTATCTAATTTCCCCACATTACTGCACTTCCATCAGTTGTCTCTGGATAGCGATAAGGAGCAGGAACATTCTGGCACTGAGACTAACTCTTGTATGACCATCACGTGTATTCCAAGGTGAGTTACAGCATTGAAATAAGTCAAATGTATCCGTTCAAAGAAAATCTATGCTGTTGGAGGTATCTTTACTTCAGTTTTGTTGATTTGTGAAAGCTGTAAATGTTATGGTAAACACTGAGATCCAGTCCGCATTATTAATATGGCAACGTTCACCATGCAGAATTAACAAATTTGATTTAAAAAATGGTTATTTACAAGAAAATATCTGAGTCAAATTTGGTGGTAATTTAACCGCGCCCCCCTCCACCCCCGAGACGTTAAAAATAATAAAATGGGAAGCTCGGTTTTAATGCAGGCGGGACAGGGGTGGGTAACCAAGAACATAAGAACATAAGAAAATAAGAAATAGGAGCAGAAATAGGCCATTTGGCCCTTCGAGCTTGCTCTGCCATTCAATAAGATCTGATCATGGACTCAGCTCCACTTCCCCGCCAGCTCCCCATAACCCTTTACTCCCTTATCGCTCAAAAATCTGTCTATCTCCGCCATAAATATATTCAATGACCCAGCCTCCACAGCTCTCTGGGGCAGAGAATTCCATATTTTACAACCCACTAAGAGAAGAAATTTCTCCTCATCTCAGTTTTTAATGGGCAGCCCCTTATTCTAAGACTATGTCCCCTAGTTTTAGTTTCCCCTATCAGTGGAGATACCCTCTCTGCATCCACCTTGTCGAGCCCCCTCATTATCTTATAAGTTTCAATAAGATCACCTCTCATTATTCTGAACTCCAATATATATAGGCCCAACCTACTCAATCTATCCTCATAAGCCAACTCCCTCATCTCCGGAATCAACCTAGTGAATCTTCTCTGTACAGCCTCCAATGCAACTATATCCTTCCTTAAATAGGGAGACCAAAACTGTATGCAGTACTCCAGGTGTGGCCTTACCAATACCCTGTCCAGTTGTAGCAGGACTTCTCTGCTTTTATACTCTATCCCCCTTGCAATAAAGGCGAACATTCCATTTGTCTTCCTGATTACTTGCTGTACCTGCATACTAACTTTTTGTGTTTCATGCACAAGGACCCCCAGGTCTCTCTGTATTGCAGCACTTTGCAATGTTTCTCCATTTAAATTAATAATTTGCTTTTCTATTGTTTCTGCCAAAGTGGATAACCTCACATTTTCCCACATTATACTCCATCTGCCAAATTTTTGCCCACACACTTAGCCTGGCTATATCTCTTTGCAGATTTTTTGTGTCTTCCTCACAATTTGCTTTTCCACCCATCTTTGTATCATCAGCAAACTTGGCTACATTACATTCGGTCCCTTCATCCAAGTCATTAATATAGATTGTAAATAGTTGAGGACCAGCACCAATCCCTGCGGCACTCCACTAGTCACTGTTTGCCAACCAGACAATGATGCATTTATCCCAATTCTCTGTTTTCTGTTAGTTAGCCAATCCTCTAGCCATGCTAATATATTACCCCCAACCCCGTGAACTTTTATCTTGTGCAGTAACCTCTTATGTGGCACTTATCGAATGCCTTCTGGAAATCTAAATCCACCACATCCACTGGTTCCTCCTTATCCACCCTGCTCATTACATCCTCAAAGAACTCCAGCAAATTTGTAAAATATGATTTCCCTTTCATAAAACCATGCTGACTCTGCTTGATTGAATTATGCTTTTCCAAATATCCCCGACTGCTTCCTTAATAATGGACTCCAGCATTTTCCCAAAATGATAGGCTAACTGGTCTATCGTTTCCTACTTTTTGTCTGCCTCCTTTTTTAAATAGGGGCGTTACATTTGTGGTTTTCCAATCCGTTGGGATCGCCCCAGAATCCAGGGAATTTTAGTAGATTACAACCAATGCATCCACTACCTCTGCAGCCACTTCTCTTAAGACCCTAGGATGTAAGGCATCAGGTCCAGGGGACTTGTCCGCCTTTAGTCCCATTATTTTACCTAGTACTGCTTCATTAGTGATAGTGATTGTATTTAGTTCCTTCATACCTATAACTCCTTAATTATCCACTATTGGGATCTTTTTAGTGTCTTCTACCTTGAAGACCGATACAAAATATTTGTTCAACGTCTCTGCCATTTCCCTGTTCTCTATTATTAATTCCCCAGTCTCATCTTCCAGGGGACCAACATTTACTTTAGCCACTCTTTTCCTTTTTATGTACCTATAGAAACTCTTACTATCTGTTTTTATATTTCGTGCTAGTTGACTTTCATAATCTATCTTCGCTCTCTTAATCATTTTTTTATTCGTTCTCTGATGGCTTTTAAAAAATTCCCAATCCTCTGGCCTCCCACTAGTCTTGGCCACATTGTATGTCTTTGTTTTCAATTTGATACCCTCCCTTAGTTCCTTAGTTAGCCACGGATGGTTATCCCTTCTCTTATGGTCTTTCCTTCTCATTGGGATATATTTTTGTTGCGAGTTATGAAATATCTCCTTAAATGTCTGCCACTGCTCATCAACCGTCCCATTCTTTAGTCTATTTTCCCAGTCCATTTTAGCCAACTCTGCCCTCATACCTTTGTAGTCTCCTTTATTTAAGCTTAGGACCCTGGTTTGAGATCCAACTTTCTCACCCTCCAACTGGATTTGAAATTCAACCATATTATGGTCACTCATTCAGAGAGGATCTTTTACTATGAGATAATTTATTAATCCTGCCTCATTACACAGTACTAGATCTAAGATAGCCTGCTCCCTGTTTGGTTCCATAGTGTACTGTTCAAGGAAACTATCCTGGATACACTCTATGAACTTTTCCTCAAGGCAATCCGAGCCAATTTGCTTTGTCCAATCAATATGAAGGTTAAAATCACCCATGATTATTGCTGTTCCTTTATTACAAGCCTCCATAATCTGCTCTCTGGAGGTGGGCCCCTCATTTAAATATTTTAATGAGGCTGCATGCCTCAAATTGTATCTGTGTTTCAGGCTGAATGCAGACTAGCCGGGTTTCCTGGGCTTCAGGAAATCCGACAGCTGAAGGGGAGGCGGGAACGGCTGGATCAAACAGCACTGCTTGTGGGCCAGGATGGTCGCAGTGCTTCCCCTGCCCCCCCAAACAAACCTGATGCCCCTCCTTCTCCCCCCAGTGCGATTGGACCCTGATCGATATCTGATCCGTGATCTCTCTGGAGTCTTCTCAATGTCTGACACACAATCTTGCTCTACCTCTCGCTCTCCCTCCTTCTTACCTCTGCTTGGCTCCCAGGCTCTGTCCAATCCTCTGGCTGTGGATGCAAAATGGAGTCCAAAAAATGGTAATCAGGTCCTGTCATTAAATTTGACAAGATCTCTGGAAACCCATGCTTCCTGGTTTACCAACCGTTAACCATCCCCGCACCCAGCTCCTCCCCACCTCCCCATAGATATCAGAGCTTTAATTGTCAATATAGTACTATATACTATGTACACTAAGGTGAAATAATGTGTTCAAGCACCAACATCCTGTGCTACCTTCTGATAATAGATGACTTGAATCTGTGATTTCCCTAGTTGGCAGGTATGTGATTGCCATTTTAGGCAGTCACAGGCCAAAAGACAGATGTTTTCCTGCAGAGAGACAGGGAAAATTGGATGGACACTAACCCTGGGTTCCATGCACACATTGTCCAGCAGATAGCTACAAACAGCTACTGGCAGAGTCCTGAAGGTATCCTTTCCACATGAAAGGGAAAGGAGGAAAATGAAGAATAACATAAAATATAATTCCACTACATGTATGGATAATATACCTTTCACTATATACCCAACTCAGGTATAGCCTGAATATTAAAGAAAGTTGAGGGATTGACACTGGGGTAAATTCTCATCTTCACTGCCTGGGTGTTATTCCGGTGGACTGAGTCTCACCTGCTCGTTGTAGAACCCATCTATTGAAGTCAATGGGATGAAAATCAAACAGGTTCTGTAGCAAGCAAGTGATCCACTTCACCAGATCACCACCCAGGCAATGAAGATACCCCTGTATTTCCATAATTCTGCTGCTGTGGGATTTGCAGGAAGCAAGCATAAGCCCTATCTGTAGACATGCTCTTAAATCGAATATTAGTTTAAAAACAATGTAAAACAGATTATTTGCATTTGACAATCAAAGTGAATGTGCTGTGGAATATTTTCATGCGGTGAAATACAGGACAGCTCTGGGATAAATGTAGGACAGTTTTAGAATAATTATCGTATACGTACTGGGATTTGTTTTTATAATTTATTCTTTATTTTCTTCCTTTTCCCTTGAATCTCCTCACATCACGCAACTTCTCTGGTCATGACTATGGCCTGGCAAGCTGGGAGCTATTTCTGGAAGTTTCCTTTCCTATAAGTGATTGAATATATCGCTCATTGTAGAAATAAAAAAGCACACTGTCACATAATAGAACACAATCATTTTCTTGACTTGAATTGAAGTAAGCAATACTTTAATAAAAATACTTTGTAAACTTTTATGGAAACAAATTATTATAAACTAGAAGAGTGAAGCCATCAGTTTATAAACATTATCTAAACTCAAAAATATGTATCTGTCTTCAGTATTTAAGATTTAATAATATATATCACATTTTAAATAAGCTTTTTATCCTTAGTGACTTATCATTTATTGATTATTTTCCCGGTCATGTGCGATGAATCCTGCACAGTTTAACGTGATATTATGGTCTGTTTTAAATGCAGCCTTGTTTTTTATATCTCAGGTCAGCGAGCTTTACGATATCAGAGCAGAATGCCTAGTGATCAGCTGACACAAAAAGAACTGATGGATTCTGTTTTTACTGTTTAATATTATGCCTGTATATATTTTAGCAAAATTATACAACAAATTTATTTTTCACATTTTGTTTAAAACAATCATTTTAAATATCAATTTAGATTGATTTCCATAGAATAGGAAACACACTTGTGTAGAAAACCAATTTATTTTGCCGTAGGATTCCAGCGGTCGTGACACGTGGACCCTAGAGTACAGCAGTGATATAATATTCATTGCATCAATCAACCATGTCATTTTCTAGCCACCAAACAACATCTGTAACTCAATGCATTCAGAATACTTTGATGTTCTAATGTATTGCTTTCCAAAAGATTTCAAAAAGAGTCTTGCATTAATATCATGCAAAAATATTATTTTTCTATTTTTAGAAACATTGATTAAAAGGGTAGAAAATAACAGATGGGTACAAAAGATTTGTGAGAGTAACATCATCTATTTTTATCCGTTACAGCTGTAATTCCTGATTTTACAGCTGATAAATTATGGCAAAATGGCAGAAGTATGAGGAAAAGGAAGTTTAAAAATAAGGCTGTTTTTCTTGATTAACCACGTGGAATTCTAATACCAGCCATGAGGAACTGATTACAATTAACTGCAATTATTATGCAATTTAATAAATGTAAGCTAAACATTATATTATGATATAATTTTGCTTTTGTAAATATATCAGGAGACAATGAAGTAGCGTAGCTATATTTTTTTTAAAGAGAAAAATTATTTTCTGGCCAAAAATAATAGATATGCAAAAAGGATATAATTGCTGCTGGAACTAGACTAAAGAATGTAGAAAGCAGAAGGTGGATTTTGGTGATAGGTCAAAGGTTATAAATTAAAATGACCTTCTAAGTAATGATAACTGAAAAAAGCCTTGAATCCTCACCCAGTATAAATCTCATGCCTGGAAGATGGCTGATGTATGGAAATGCTGCTGGATCCGATTGGAAAAAATATTTAATTTGCTGCAGACGTGACAATTAGTGTATCATAAGAGAATCTGAAAGGATCCTTTAAGAAAATTGTAAGTTCTATTAGATTTTCACTAAATCACAGAATAAAATTCAATTTCAGCCTCCAAGTAAGCATGATTGGGGGAGAAATTGGCTAACCCTTGAAAACGGGCATGGGGATCATGGTACGCGATCAACCTACATCTGTTCATTGTGTTGGAGGCAGCACGTTAAATTGGTGCTGCCTATTCTTTTAAATGATTGCTGTGTGCAGCCAGTGCTTCCCACGTTGTTCATTGGCTGCATGCATCAGCAGGGGTCCAATATTGTGAATGGCCTTAACGGCAACCTGCACCTTTTAAAGGGGAGGTGCATTGTGGCTGCAAGAAGTGATGGGAGTTTTTCAAAAGTGAATTTGAGCTGTGATGCTTTTAGAAATGGCTGTACATGCGAGAGAGCGATCACCAAGGTGTCATGTATGCAAACTTTTTGTATTCACTATGTAACTATGTACAATGTACCACCTGAGGGCGCTGCTGTTGGAGGCATCAGGGGTTTCCTGCCCTGGTGTGCAGGGGCATATAAAAGGCAGCCAGCCACGCTGCCCCTCACTTTGCGGTCATATTAAATGGACTGAAGTCACACAGCTCTTAGTCACAGTATAATGCCTCATGGAGTTATTCGATGGTAATTGCAGACATAATAACTGGCGATGAGAATACGGACTTCCACGCGATTATGGTTACCTTTGGCACAATAAAAGACTTCGCAGTGGGTGATGATTGGGATGCCTTCACGGAAAGGCTCGAGCAATATTTCGTGGCAAACGACCTGGCAGGGGAGACGAACACATTGGCGGAGAAGCGCAAGGCTATACTGCTGACCAGTTGTGGGCCCGAGGTCTACTGCCTCGTCAGGGACTTGCTGGCACCCGTGAAGGCCAAGGATAAGACATACGATGAGCTGATTGAACGAATTCATGATACCATACAGATGACTTCCTACGAGAATCGGAGCTCACTGGCAAGTACTGTAGGTAAAATATCGCCGATTGCAGGCAGAATTGTTGAACTAATAAGAACTGTACAGAGCAGAGTCTATATGCCTGCTGCTGCTAGGCCGCCAAGGGGTGTAAATGTGAAAACATTAACACAATGCTGGTGTTGCGGGGGTAATCATGGGGCCTGTCAATGTCGATTTAAAGACTATGCGTGCAAAAGCTGAAGAACAAGGAGCAACCTCCTGCGAATGTGCAAACGTACTGTGACTCACCACGTGGCAGTGGAGTCAGCAGAAACATAGAAACATAGAAAATAGGTGCAACAGTAGGCCAGTCGGCCCTTCGAGCCTGCACTGCCATTCAATAAGATCATGGCTGATCACTACCCCTTTCCTGCTTTCTTTCCATACCCCTTGATCCCCTTAGCCGTAAGGGCCATATCTAACTCCCTCTTGAATATATCCAAGAGTCCCGATCCAGCGTGGATCACAAAGGACAAACTATAGAGGCAACTCAGCCCAAGGGAGCAATGTGTGGGGTGCACACCCTCTCCACAAAAAGTCCTCCCATGGTGATAAAAGTCAAATTAAAAGTCCATGGAGCTGGACACGGGGCGAGTCAGTCAATTATGAGCCAGAAGGCATTTGAAAGGCTGTGAGACAACAACAAAGCACAAAGACCCAAGCTGAGCTTCAGATAAAGCTGCTCATTTACACCAAGGAACTGATACCAGTTATTGGCAGTGCAAAAGTAAAAGTATCCTATGATGGAGAGGCACACAAGCTGCAACTGTGGATTGTACCAGGCGATGGGCCAACTCTGCATGGCGGAAGCTGGATGGGGAAGATTCGGTGGAACTGGGAAGACGTCACAGTATTATCGCCAGTGGACAATGCTTCCTATGCTCAAGTGCTGAGCAAGTTCCCATCTTTATTTGAACCAGGCATCAGCAACTTCACAGGCGCCAACGTACAGATCCACTTGGTCCCTGAGGCACGGCCCGTTCATCACAAGGCTCGAGCGGTCTCCTACATGATGAGGGAGAAAGTGGAGATCAAATTGGACAGACTTCAACGCGAGGAAATCATATCGCCAGTCAAGTTCAACAAGTGGGCCGGCCCGAATGTTCCAGTACTAAAGAGCAATGGCGCGGTCAGAATCTACGGCAACTACAAAGTAACGATCAACCGAGTCTCGTTACAGAACCAGTACCCGCAACCCAAAGCCGATGACCTTTTCGGTGGTGGGCAATGGTAGCCGACTGAGAACATCAGCGCATTTCTCTGTGCCCGGTCAGTGACGGATTGCATAGTTGTATGCCAACAGCATGAGCGCCCATCTTTCGATGTGGGCAGAGGCATTGGTGTTAATCCCTTTGCTCTCTGAGAATAGCGACATGAGCGCCTTATGGTCAGTTTCTAGCTCAAACTTGAGACCAAACAAATACTGGTGCATTTTTTTCACTCCGTAAACGCACGCCAGAGCTTCTTTTTCAATCATGCTGTAAACCCTTTTGGCCTTGGACAGATTTCTGGATGCATAGGCGACTGTGTTTCGAACACAGATGAGACTGCACACAGGAAGATTAAGTAACAGTGACCTCAGTCTTTAACACACTCCAGAGTGAGGAACAGGCCTGAGGGGCCGGCTTATATACAGTGCTCCCGAAGGATGCTGGGATCCCTTGGGACTTCATGGGAATGAGCTCCCTGGTGGCGGAACATGGAGCGCATGCTTAACAGATACACAACATCACTCCCCCCGCAAAGTCAAAGTGAAAATGATTTACAAGGTGAGGTGGTCAGGAGCCTTTCTTTCCCTGGTGGACCACCTCGGTATAAATGTCTGTTCTGGTGTGTTGGCTGTGCACTTGCTGGGCTGGCGTGTTGTTGGCCCTGCAGGGCTGCTGGGTGAGCCTGGCCTTGCTGGGCTGTTGGGCATGATGGGTTCAATTTCTTGGTCCGGGGTGGTGTCGTTGATCCTTTGGGTGTGTGTTGTGGGCTCAAAAAAGGTGGTGTCTGCTGTGGGTTGTTCAGGGCAGTCTGTGAACCGCAGCCTCGTTTGGTCCAGGTGCTTTCTGCAAATTTGTCCATTGTCTAGTTTGACTACAAACACCCAACTCCCTTCTTTAGCTATCACCATGCCCGCGATCCACTTGGGACCATGTCCATAATTTAGCACATGCACAGGGTCATTCAGATCAATTTCCCGTGATACAGTGGTGCGACCATCATTTACATTTTGTTGCTGCTGCCTGCTCTCTACCTGAGCATGCAGGTTGGGGTGAACCAGTGAGAGTCTGGTTTTAAGTGTCCTTTTCATGAGTAGCTCAGCCGGGGGCACCCCTGTGAGCAAGTGGGGTCTCGTGCAGTAGCTGAGCAGTACTCGGGACAGGCAGGTTTGGAGTGAGCCTTCTGTGACTCGTTTAAGGCTCTGTTTGATTGTTTGTACTGCCTGCTCTGCCTGCCCAGTGGAGGCTGGTTTAAACAGGGCCGAGGTGACATGTTTGATCCCATTGCGGGTCATGAATTCTTTAAATTCGGCACTGGTGAAACATGGCCCGTTGTCACTGACCAGTATGTCAGGCAGGCCATGAGTGGCAAACATGGCCCTCAGGTTTTCAATGGTGGTGGTGGCGGTGCTTCCCGACATTATTTCACATTTAATCCATTTTGAAAAAGCATCCACCACCACCAGGAACATTATACCGAGAAACAGGCCCGCATAGTCGACATGGATCCTTGACCATGGTCTGGAGGGCCAGGACCACAAACTTAGTGGTGCCTCCCCGAGCGTATTGCTCAAATGAGCACACACGCTGCATTGTCGTACACAGGACTCTAAGTCAGAGTCGATACCGGGCCACCACATGTGGGATCTGGCTATCGCTTTCATCATTACTATACCCGGGTGTGTGCTGTGGAGATCCGAGATGAACGTCTCCCTGCCCTTTTTGTGTAGAACTACGCGGTTACCCCACAACAGGAAGTCTGCCTGAATGGACAGCTCATCCTTTCGCCGCTGGAATGGCTTGATTAGCTCTTTCATTTGAACGGGGATGCTGGCCCAGCTCCCATGCAGTACACAGTTTTTTTACTAGGGACAGCAGAGGATCTTGGCTGGTCCAAGTCCTAATCTGGCGGGCCGTGACAGGTGATTTATCATTTTCAAACGCTTCCATGACCATCGACAAGTCTGCGGGCTGCACCACCATCAACAAGTTTGCAGGCTGCGCCATTTCCACCCCCGTGGTGGCTGACTGAGAGCATCAGCACAGTTCTCGGTGCCTGGCCTGTGGCGGATGGTATAGTTATACGCTGATAGCGCGAGTGCCCACCTTTGTATGTGGGCTGAAGCATTAGTATTTATCCCCTTGTTTTCAGCGAACAGGGATATGAGGGGCTTGTGATCGGTTTCCAGCTCAAATTTGAGGCTAAACAGGTACTGATGCATTTTCTTTACCCCGAACACACACGCTAATGCCTCTTTTTCAATCATGCTGTAGGCCCTCTCGGCCTTAGAAAAGCTCCTGGAAGCATAGGTGACAGGTTGCTACTTCCCCGCAATGTTAGCTTGTTGTAATACACACCCGACTCCGTACGACGACGCATCACATGCTAGCACAAGTCTTTTACATGGGTTATACAATACAAGCAGCTTGTTGGAGCATAAAATGTTTCTGGCTTTCTCAAAAGCAAGTACTTAGTTTTTTCCCCATACCCAGTTCTCACCTTTACGCAATAACACATGTTGGGGCTCTAAAAGGGTGCTTAACCCTGGTAGGAAGTTACTAAAATAGTTGAGGAGTCCCAGGAACAACCGCAACTCCGTGACGTTCTGTGGCCTGGGTGCGTTCCTGATAGCCTCTGTCTTGCCGTCTCTGGGTCGAATGCCGTCCGCCGCGATCTTTCTCCCCAAAAACTCAACTTCTGTTGCCATGAAGACGCATTTCGACCTCTTCAGCTGCAGCCCTACGCGATCCAGTCACTGGAGGACCTCCTCCAGGTTTTGTCGGTGCTCGACAGTGTCCCGACCCGTGACCAATATGTCGTCCTGAAAAACCACCGTGCGTGGTACCGACTTGAGTAGACTCTCCATGTTTCTCTGGAAGCTTGCTGCAGCCGACCGAATTCCAAACGGGTATCTGTTGTAGATAAACAGTCCCTTGTGCGTGTTGATGCAGGTGAGGCCCTTCGAAGACTCCTCCAGCTCCTGCGTCATGTAGGCCGAAGTCAGGTCAAGTTTGGTGAACGTCTTGCCTCCTGCCAGCGTCGCAAATAGGTCGTCTGCCTTAGAAACATAGAAACATAGAAAATAGTTGCAGGAGTAGGCCATTCAGCCCTTCGAGCCTGCACCAGCCATGGCTGATCATTCCCTCAGTATCCCTTTCCTGCTTTCTCTCCATACCCCTTGATCCCCTTAGCCGTAAGGGCCATATCTAATTCCCTCTTGGATATATCCAATGATCTGGCATCAACAATTCTCTACGGTCAGGAATTCCACAGGTTAACAACTCTCTGAGTGAAGAAGTTTCTCCTCGGTCCTAAATGGCCTACCCCTTATGCTAAGACTATTTCCCCTGGTTCTGGACTTCCCCAACATCGGGAACATTCTTCCCGCATCTAACCTGTCCAGTCCCGTCAGAATCTTATACATTTCTATGAAATCCCCTCTCATCCTTCTAAACCCCAGTGAATAAAGGCTCAATTGATCCAGTCTCTCCTCATATGACAGTCCAGCCATCCCTGGAATCAGTCTGGTGAACCTTCGCTGCACTCCCTGAATAGCAAGAATGTCCTTCCTTGGATTAGGAGACCAAAACTGTACACAATATTACAGGTGGGGCCTCACCAAGGCCCTGTACAACTGCAGTAAGACCTCCCTGCTCCTCTACTCAAATCCCCTAGCTATGAAGGCCAACATACCAATAGCCTTCTTCACCGCCTGCTGTACCTGCATGCAAACTTTCAGTGACTGATGAACCATGACACCAGGGTCTCATTGCACCTCTCCTTTTTCTAATCTGCCGCCATCCAGATAATATTTTGCCTTCGTGTTTTTGCCCCCAAAATGGATAACCTCACATTTATCCACATTATACTGCATCTGCCATGCATTTGCCCACTCACCTAACCTGTCCAAGTCACCCTGCAGCCTCTTAGCGTCCTCCTCACAGCTCACACCGCCACCCAGTTTAGTGTCATTCACAAACTTGGAGATATTACACTCAATTCCTTCATCTAAATCGTTAATGTATATTGTAAAGAGCTGGGGTCCCAGCACTGAGCCCTGTGGCACTCCACTAGTCTATAAGTACCCGTTTTCTCTCTCCCTCTTTTTTTAAAAAGTGGGGTTACATTAGCTACCCTCCAGTCCATAGGAACTGATCCAGAGTCGATAGACTGTTGGAACATGATCACCAATGCATCCACTATTTCTAGGGCCACTTCCTTAAGTACTCTGGGATGCAGACTATCAGGCCCTGGGGATTTATTGACCTACAATCTGATCAATTTCCCTAACACAACTTCCCGCCTAATAAGGATATCCTTCAGTCCCTCCTTCTCACTCGACCTACTGTCCCCTAGTACAATCGGAAGGTTATTTGTGTCTTCCTTCGTGAAGACAGAACCAAAGTATTTGTTCAATTGGTCTGCCATTTCTTTGTGCCCCATTATAAATTCACCTGAATCCGACTGCAAAGGTCCTACATTTGTCTTCACTAATTTTTTTCTCTTCACATATTTATAGAAGCTTTTGCAGTCAGTTTTTATGTTCCCTGCAAGCTTCCTCTCGTACTCTATTTTCCCCCTCTTAATTAAACCCTTCCTCTTCTTCTGTTGAATTCTAAATTTCTCCCAGTCCTCAGATTTGTTGCTTTTTCTCGCCAAATTATATGCCTCTTCCTTGGCTTTAACACTATCCTTAATTTCCCTTGTTCGCCATGGTTGAGCCACCTTCCCCATTTTATTTTTACTCCAGACAGGGATGTACAATTGCTGAAGTTCATCCATGTGATCTTTAAATGTTTGCCATTGCTTATCCACCTTCAACCCTTTAAGTATCCTTTGCCAATCTATTCTAGCCAATTCACGCCTAATACCGTCGAAGTTACCTTTCCTTAAGTTCAGGACCCTCGTTTCCGAATTAACTGTGTCACTCTCCATCTTAGTAAAGAATTCTACCATATTATGGTGACTCTTCCCCAAGGGGCCTCGCCCAACAAGATTGCTAATTCGTCCCTTCTCATTACACATCACCCAGCCTAGGATGGCCAGCTCTCTAGTTGGTTCCTTGACATATTGGTTTAGAAAACCATCCCGAATACATTCCAGGAAATCCTCCTCCACCGCATTGCTACCAGTTTGGTTAACCCAATCAATATGAAGATTAAAGTCGCCCATAATAGCTGCTGTACCTTTGTTGCACACATCCCTTATTTCTTGTTTGATGCTGTCCGCAACCTCACTACTACTGTTAGGTAGCGGGTATTGGTCCTGCAGCGAGAAACGATTAATAGTTACTTCATAATTGCCGCAAATCCTGACCGTGCCATCACTTTTGAGTACTGGCCCACTCGCTGAATTCCACTGGGGAGATGATGCCCTTGCATTGCAGCCTGTCCAGCTCGATTTCCACTTTCTCCCTCATCATGTGAGGTACCGCTTACGCCTTGTGGTAAATGGGTCATGCCTCTGGGACTAAGTTGATCCGCACCTTCATCCCGGAAAAGTCTCCAGTGCCTGGCTCAAAAAGGAAACAACATTTTTTAAGAACCTGGGTGCATGAGGCCTCATCGACATGTGATAGCGCTCGGATGTCATCCCAGTTCCAGTGGATTTGGCCCAGCCATCTCCTTCCAAGCAGTGTGGGGCCATCTCCTGGGACAATCCAGAGTGGCAGTTCATGCACCATGCCTTCGTAGGGGACCTTGACAATGGCGCTGCCCAGGACAGTGATAAGCTCTTTGGTGTACGTTCTCAGTTTCATGTGGATGGGGCTCAGGGCTGGTCTGAGTGCCTTGTTGCACCACGGTTTCTCAAACATCTTTTTACTCATGATGGATTGGCAAGCGCCAGTGTCCAGTTCCATGGCTACGGGTAAGCCATTCAATTTTACATTTAACATTATAGGTGGACATTTTGTCGACAATATGTGCACCCCGTGTACTTCAGCATCTGCCTCCTCTCTCTGAGGCTCGAAATTGCTTTGATCCACCATGGACCGATCTTCCTCTCCCGCGTGGTGGTTAGCAGGTTTTGCAGAGCTTGCAGCTTGTCTACAAGCTCGTTGGAGGTGCCCCATTGTTCCACAGCTCTTGCAAACATACCCTTTGAAGTGGCATGAATAGGCTGAATGGAAGCCTCCACAATGCCAACAAGGTGTGAATTGCCTTGCATTCAGCCTTTGTTGCGGACTCTGAGTCATCTAGGTCACCTGAGGCCTGCTGGCAGTTGCAGACTCGTGGTTTCTGCCCTGTACATTTCTGCTCGCAAACACAGTTCCAGTTAATTTATGAACATTGCTTGCACTTGTGTGCTGAGAGATTTGTTTGGTGTTATCACTGGTGGACATAAACGCCTGTGCTATCGCAATGGCCTTACTGAGGGTCGGTGTCTCTACAGTCAAAAGTTTTCATAGGCTGGTCTCATGGCCAGTGCCCAGTACAAAAAAGTCTCTGAGCATTTACTCCATTTAGCCATCAAACTCACATTGTCCTGCAAGTCACCTTAGCTTGGCGACATAGCTCGCCATATCCTGATCTTCAGATTGCTGGCACATGTAGAACCGATACCTCACCATCAGCACGCTCTCCCTCGGGTGAAGATGGTCCCGAACCAGTGTACACAACTCCTCATATGACTTATCTGTGGGTTTCACTGGAGCCAGAAGATTCTTCATGAGGCTGTAGGTCGGTGCCCCGCAGACCATGAGGAGGACCACTCTCCTTTTTGCAGCGCGTCCTTCACCGTCCATCTCGTTGGCTACAAAGTACTGGTCTAGCCATTTGACATAGGCTTCCCAGTCCTCACCCTCCGAGAACTTCTCCAGGATGCCCACAGTTTGCTGCATCTTTGCGTTGGATTTGTATACTTGTCGCCAGGTATTGTGTTCCAAACACAGATGAGACTGCACACAGAGAGGTTAAAGTAACAGTGACCTATTTCTTTATTAAGACACTCCAGAGTGAGGAACAGGCTTTTGGGGCTGGCTTATCTATAGTGCTTCCAAGGGATGCTGGGATCCCTTAGGACTTCAGGGGATGCACTCCCTGATGGTGGAACATGACGTGCATGCTTTACAGATACACAACATAGGCGACTGATTGCAAAATCCCTGATTTGTTAGCCTGTTCTAACACATACCCGACCCCGTATGGCGACGCATCGCAAGCTGGCACTAATCGTTTACATGAGTCATACAGAACAAGCAGTTTGTTTGAACATTACAGATTTTTGGCTTTCTCAAAGGCAGCCTCTTGTGAATTCCCCCATACCCAGTCATCTCTCTTGCGCAGTAGCACATGTAGGGGTTCTAGCAAGGTGCTTAACCCGGGTAGGAAATGACCAAAAATTTGAGAAGTCCCAGGAACGACCGCAGCTCCGTCACGTTCTGTGATCTCGGAGCGTTCTTGATAGCCTCCGTCTTGGCATCGGTGGGTCTGATGCCGTCTACTGCGATTCTTCTTCCCAAGAACTCGACCTCTGGTGCCAGGAAAACACACTTCGAGCATTTCATTCTGAGTCCCACGCGATCTAGCCGACATAGAACGTCTTCTAGATGCTTCAAGATGGTGTCCCGACCTGTGACCAGCTTGTTGTTCTGAAAAGCCACGGTGCATGCAACTGACTTTAGCAGGCTCTCCATGTTGCGTTGGAAAATTTCCGCGGCTGAACGAATCCCGAACGGGCATCTGTTATAGATGAACAGACCTTTGTGCATGTTGATGCAGCTGAGGCCTTTCGAAGATTCCTCCAGCTCCTGTAGGCCAAGGTCAGGTCGAACTTGGTGAACGTCTTTCCTCCAGCCAGGGTCACAAATAGGTCGTCTGCCTTGGGTAGTGGGTACTGGTCCTGCAGCTAAAAATGGTTAATCGTTACTTTATAGTCCCCACAAATACTGACCGTGCCGTCACCTTTGAGTACCGGGACAATCGGACTGGCCCACTCGTTGAGTTCCACCGGCGCGATGATGCCTCGCTGCAGCCTGTCCAGCTCAATTTCGACTTTCTCACGCATCATATATGGTACCGCCCGTGCCTTGTGGTGAATGGCTCATCGACCGGGAACCAAGTAGATCTGCACTTTCGTCCCAGAGAACCTTCCAATGCCTGGCTCGAACAACGATGGAAATCTGCTCAGAACCTGGGCACATGAGGCATCGTCGACGGACGAAAGTACTCGGATGTCGTCCCAGTTCCAGCGGATTTTTCCCAGCCAGCTTCTACCGAACAATGTGGGGCCATCCCCTGGCATGATCCATAGTGGGAGTTTGTGCACTGTTCCATCATAGGAGATTTTGACATCTGCACTGCCAATTACAGGGATCAGCTCTTTGGTGTAAGTTCTTAGCTTGGTGTGAATGGGGCTGAGCTTGGGCCTGTGTGCCTTGTTGCACCACAGCCTGTCGAAGGCCTTTTTGCTCATTATGGACTGACTCGCACCCGTGTCCAGTCCCATGGATACTGGAATTCTGTTCAGTTGAACTTTTAACGTAATCGGTGGACATTTTGTGGTGAATGTGTGTACCCCGTACACTTCTGCCTCCTCGGTTCGAGTCTCTAGTTCAACCTGATCCAACATGGATTGATCTTCCTCTGCAACATGGTGGTTTGCAGGGTTTACAGCTCGCCTGCACATTCGCTGGAGGTGTCCCATTGTTCTGCAGCCATTGCGTGCATAGTGCTTGAAACGGCATTGATGAGGCCGCTAATCACCTCCACAACGCCAACAAGGTGTTAACTGCCTCGCATTAACGATTGATGGCAGACTCTGGGTCATCTGAGGTCTTGCAGCAGCCAGCATGTACGCTCTGCCATGTATATTCCTGCTTGAAAATGATGTTACTTTGTGCACAGTACTAGCTGAAACCTCTATGCTGCGAAATTTGTTTGGTGTTATTGCTGGTGGACATAAATGCCTGGGCTATCGTTATGGCTTTGCTCAGATTCGGTGTTTCAACAGTCAATAGTTTGCGAAGGATTACCTCATGGCCAATGTCAAGCACAAAACAGTCTCTTCGAATTTGTTCAAGGAATCCATCAAACTTGCAATGTCTTGCAAGGCACCTTAGTTCGGGGACATAGCTCGCCTCTTCCTGGTCTCCGACCGTTGATACGTGTAGAACCAATACCTCGCCATCAAGATGCTTTCCTTAGGATTTAGGTGCTCCCTGACCAGCGTACACAATTCTTCATAGGATTTGGTTGTTGGTTTTACCGGAGCTAGAAGATTCTTCATGAAGCCATAGGTTGTTGCCCCACAGACGGTAAGGAGGATCGCCCTTCGTTTGGCAACATTCTTATCCTCTTCCAGCTTGTTGGCCACGAAGTATTGGTCAAGTCTCTCCACGAAGGCCTCCCAATCGTCCCCTTCTGAGAATTTCTCCAGGATACCAACTTTTCTTTGCATTTTTCGCATGGTTGTTCGTTACCTCGTCGACAATTATTATTCTCATAATAAAAGATGAAACTGAGTACTGTATGCAATGAATAAGTGTGACCTTAGCTCCTTTAATTAGACTCCAGCGTGCAGGTACAGCATGAGAGGCCTGCTTATATACAGTGCTCCCAAGGGATGCTGCGAACCCTTGGACTCCAACAGGTAGGCCCTCTGGTGGTGGTGTGATGCAGTTGCCCAGGGTTACATACATAACAACCTGGAAGAGGTTTTAGGTCGATTAAACAGAGTTGGACTCTAGTTGAAACGATCCAAATGTGTCTTCCTGGCACAAGAGGTAGAATTCCTGGGGAGGAATATTGCGGAACTGGCATCAGACCCATGGACTCGAAGACAGAGGCCATCAAGAATGCACCCACACATCAAAATGTAACGGAGCTGCGCTCGTTCCTGGGACTCCTCAACTATTTCGGTAACTTTCTTCCACGGTTGAGCACCTTGATGGAACCGTTGCACAAGCTGTTACACAAGGGAGACGACTGGGCTTGGGGTAAAAATCAAGAGGGTGCCTTTGAGAAGGCCAGAAACCTGCTGTTTTCGAATAAGTTGCTGGTATTATATGACCCATGTAAACGTCTAATTTTAGCATGTGATGCATCGTCGTATGGTGTCGGGTGTGTTGTGCAGCAAGCCAATGCAGTGGGCAAGCTTCAATTGGTTGCATATGCGTCCAGAAGCCTATCAAAGGCTGAAAGAGGCTACAGCATGGTCAAAAAGGAGGCTTTAGTCTGTGTTTACGGTGTAAAAAAGATGCACTAATATTTATTTGGTCTCAGGTTCGAGTTAGAGATGGACCACAAGCCCCTAATCTCACTGTTTTCGGAAAGCAAAGGCATAAACACCAATGCTTCGTCTCGAATCCAAAGATGGGCACTAACACTGTCTGCCTACGACTATGTGATCCGCCACAAGCCAGGCACTAAAAACTGCGCCGATGCTCTCAGCCGACTAACGTTGCCCACCACCGGGGTAGAAACGGCGCAGCCCGCTGACCTACTACTGGCCATGGATACCTTTGATAGCGAAGGGTCCCTGTAATGGGCCGTCAAATTAAGACCTGGACCAGCCAGGATCCTCTGCTATCCCTTGTAAAAAGTTGCGTCCTCAATGGGAGCTGGTCAGCGGTCCCGAGAGACATGCAAGACGAGATCAAGCTGTTTCACCGTCGTAAAGACGAAATGTCGATCCATTCAGATTGCCTCTTATGGGGCAACCACATTATCTTGCCAAAGAAAGGCAGGGAAACCTTCATACGTGATCTACACAGCACCCACCCAGGCATAGCCATGATGAAGGCTATCGCCAGGTCCCACGTCCAGTGGCCCGGCATTGACTCGGACCTGGAGTTGTGCGTGCACCAGTGTAACACATGCTCACAACTGAGCAATGCTTCCAGGGAGGCTCCACTTAGTCTATGGTCCTGGCCCTCAAAACCATGGTCCAGGATCCATGTGGATTATGCAGGCCCCTTTCTGGGAAAGATGTTCCTGGTTGTTGTGGACACCTACTCCAAATGGATTGATTGTGCACTAAAGGCATCCAGCACGTCCGCAGCCATCATTGAAAGCCTCAGGGCCATGTTTGCCACCCATGGCTTGCCCGACATTATTGTCAGCAACAATGGTCCGTGCTTCACCAGCTCGGAATTCAATGAATTCATGACCCATAATGGCATCAAGCATGTCAGATCTGCCCCATTCAAGCCCGCATTCAATGGCCAAGTGGAGCGTGCAGTCCAAACCATAAAGCAGAGCTTGAAATGAGTTACGGAAGGCTCATTACAAACCCGCCTGTCCCGGGTACTGTTCAGCTACAGGATACGACCCCACTCACTTATCGGGATTCCCCCTGCAGAATTACTAATGAAACAAGCACTTAAAACCAGACTCTCCTTAGTACACCCTGACCTCATTGATCAGGTGGAAACCAGGCGTTATCAGTAAAACACTTTCCATGATCGCACGGCTGTATCACGCGACATCACTGTTAACGACCCTGTGTTTGTGCTGAATTACGGTCAGGGCCCCAAATGGGTCACCGGCATTGTATTAGCCAAGGAAGGGAATAAAGTGTTTGTCGTCAAACTGCTTAATGGTCAAATGTGCAGAAAACAATTGGACCAAACTAAATTACGATTCACAGATAACCAGGAACCACCAGAAGAGGACCTCATCTTCAGCGACCCACCGACACACGCCCAATCGACAACAGACCTCGCTGCCAACCATGAGAATGATCCCACCATCCCCAACAGTCCAGCCCAACCAGTCGCGCTGCAAGACAGCAGTGGCCCAACCAACTCACCTAGGCCAGAAGTGACACTCAGATGGTCAACCAGGGAGCGCAGGGCTCCGGTTCGCCTTAATCTGTAATCAACTCGCATCAAAGATTTTGGAGGGGAATGATGTCATGTATGCAAACACTTTGTATTCAATATGTAACTATGTATAATGTACCACCTGAGGGCGCTGCTGTTGGAGGTCCCAAGGGTTTCCTGCCCTGGTGTGCGCGATAGGCAGCATTGAAGGGAGGATCCTTGAATCCTGAGCATGCCTTGTTTTATGATTTGGACTGCACATTCCGCCTGGCCATTAGAGCCGGCTTGAATGGTGCTGTCCTGACATGGTTGATGCCATTGCCCGACATGAACTCCCGGAATTCGTAGCTTGTGAAAAAAGCGCCATTATCGCGGACAAGAATGTCCGGCAGGCCGTGGGTTGCAAAGACCGCACGTAGACTCTCCACAGTGGTGGATGTCGTGCACGAATTCAAAATGATGCACTCGATCCATTTTGAATACGCATCAACCACAATGAGCAACATTTTTCCCATGAACGGGCCCGTGTAGTCTACATGAGTACGTGACCATGGCCTGGTGGGCCAGGGCCACGGACTGAGCAGGGCCTCCCTGGACACACATCGTGCACCTGCGAACAAAGTGTTCCAGTCTGAATCAATTCCCGGCCACTAAACATGTTACTGGGCAACGGCCTTCATCAAAACGATGCCAGGATCTCACTGTGGAGTTCCCTGATGAATGCCTCCCTGCTCCTCTGGGGCATGACTACCCGGCTGCCCCATAATAGGCAGTCAGCTTGGATGGAGAGTTCATCCATCTGCCTGTGAAACGGTCTGACCTCCTCAGGGCATGCTCTGTGTGCGGGCACCCACTCCCCGGTCAGGACACATTTTTTAATCAGAGATAGGAGGGGATCTCTGTTTGTCCAGATTTTGATCTGGTGGGTTGTGATGGGGGAGCCTGCATTGTCAAAGGCATCAACGACCATTACCATCTCAGCGCTTTGTTCCGCTGCCCCCTCGGTGGTGATCAGTGGAAGCCTGCTGAGCGCGTCAGTGCAATTTTCGGTGCCCGGCCGGTGACGGATGGAGTAGTCATAAGCAGCCAGTGTGAGAGCCCATCGCTGTATGCAGGCTGACGAGTTGGCATTGACAGCCTTGCTGTCTGACAACAGGGATGTTAATGGCTTGTGGTCCATTTCCAATTCGAACCTCCTGCCAAAAAGTTACTGATGCATTTTTTTTACACCATAGACACACGCGAGTGCCTCCTTCTCAACCATCCCATATCCCCGTTCTGCTTAAGAGAGCGACCTGGAAGCATAAGCCACAAGTTGTAGTTGGCCCTCAGCATTACTCTGCTGCAACATGCACCCAACCCCATAGAACGATGCATCACATGTCAGAACCAATTTCTTAAAGGGGTCGTACAGGGTCAATAACTGATTTGAACAAAGTAGGTTCCGCGCCTGACAGTCCCCCCAAAACCAATCACAACCTTTACGCAGGAACACGTGAAGCGGCTCCAACAACGTGCTTAAAAGTTCCCGAAATTGTTCAAGAGTCCCACAAATGAATGCAACTCCGATGTGTTGCTGGGCCTGGGCGCTCGTCGAATCGCCTCAGTTTTGGATTCGGTGGGCCGAATCCCATCTGCAGCAACCCTCCTGCCCAGGAACTCAATCTCAGGAGCCAAAAACACACATTTAGACTTCTTGAGTCGCAGGCCTACCCGGTCCAGTCAGCGTAACACCTCCTCCAGGTTGTGGAGATGTTCCTCGGTGTCACGACCAGTGATGAGGATGTTGTCCTGAAATACAATTGTTCCAGGAATGGATTTAAGCAGGCTTTCCATGTTTCTTTGAAAAATCGTGGCCGCTGATCGAAGGCCAAATGGGCACCTGTTGTAAATGAACAGTCCCTTGTGTGTAGTGATGGTGGTCAGTAGTTTGGATTCGTCGGCCAGTTCTTGGGTCATGTAGGCTGAAATGAGATCCAACTTGGTAAACAGCTTGCCGCCTGCCAGCGTGGCGAAAAGTTCCTCCGCTCTCGAGAGCAGGTATTGGTCTTGTCGGGACACCCGATTGATAGTGGCCTTGTAGTCGCCACAGATCCTGACAGAACCATCCGTTTTTAGGACAGGAATGATGGGGCTCGCCCAGTCGTTGAATTCAACGGGCGAGATGATGCCCTCTTTCAGCAAATGGTCCAATTCGTTCTCAATTTTCTCCCGCATCACATACGGCACCGCTCTGGCTTTGTGGTGCACTGGTCTGGCATCCGGGGTGATGCGTATCACTACTTTGGTACCTTTGAATGGCCCGATGCCAGGTTGGAATAGTGACTCAAATTGTTGTAGGACTTGTGAGCATGAACTTCGCTCCACAGATGACATTGCGTGCACATCGCCCCCATTTCCAGTTCATCTCAGTTAACCAGCTCCTTCCCAGCAGTGCGGGACCATTGCCCGGGACAATCCAGAGCGGCAGCCAGTTCACTAATCCATTGTGTGTGATCGCCAACATTGCACTGCCTAGTACTGAAATGATTTCTTTGGTATACATCCGTAGTTGTGTCTCAATTCATTCTAGTTTGGGTCTACTGGCTTTGTGTGGCCATAGCTTTTCGAATTGTTGAACGCTCATGAGTGACTGGCTGCCCCCCGTGTCCAGCTCCATGCACACAGGGATGCCGTTTAATAAAACCTTCATCATCATTGGTGGCATTTTGGTATATGAGCTGTGAATATTTGCCACATGAACCCACTGAACATCAGCATCCATTGATTTGCCCCAAAAGTCATCCTGCATTATAAGCCCCTCTTCTGGTCCATCCATCTCATAAATTAGCCTGGTTACAGGCTTCCTGCACATTCGAGCTAAATGGCCACTGAGGTTGCAATTTCTGCAGACAAATTGTTGAAACCTGCAAGTCCTGGCAGTGACCTGAGATTCCCATTGTTGTGAACAAAGGAGCTATGAGCTGGCATTCCTCGTTGATTGTCCCTTTGACTGCCCTTGAGTACCCTGTTAGTGGGTGTCAATGGCCCCATCTCGGACCTAATTGTCCACTATGATGGCGTAAATGTCCGTTCAGCCTGCCATTGTCTCTGTTGAAAACCTGTTCTGGGGTCTATTGCTGCGTGAGGTGCGTCAAACAGCCCTTGCTTGCCTGCTGGGCTCCGAGTTGCATTTATGATATTGACTCCCTGATTCCCCGCTGCGTTGGAGGCAGAATTGCACGCGCATATTATTTTGGTTTCCTCCTCCTCCGCCATGAAAGTCTGAGCCATTAGCGCCGCCGCTTCCAAAGTCAAGTCCTTGGTCACAATTAACTTTCGGAAAATCACCACATGACCGATGCCCTCAATAAAGAAATCCCTTAACATCTCTCCCCTGCAGGCGTCTGAGGCTAGAAATTGCTTTGATCCACCATGGACCGATCTTCCTCTGCCACGTGATGGTTAGCAGGTTTTGCAGAGCTTGCAGCTCATTTGCAAGCTCGTTGGAGGTGCCCCATTGTTCCACAGCTCTTGCAAACATACCCTTTGAAGTGGCATGAATAGACTGAATGGAAGCCTCCACAATGCCAACAAGGTGTGAATTGCCTTGCATTCAGCCTTTGTTGCGGACTCTGAGTCATCTAGGTCACCTGAGGCCTGCTGGCAGTTGCAGACTCGTGGTTTCTGCCCTGTACATTTCTGCTCGCAAACACAGTTCCAGGTAATTTATGAACATTGCTAGCACTTGTGTGCTGAGAGATTTGTTTGGTGTTATCACTGGTGGACATAAATGCCTGTGCTATCGCAATGGTCTCGACAGTCAAAAGTTTTTGTCGGATGGCCTCGTGGCCAATGCCCAGTACAAAAAAGTCTCTGAGCATTTGCTCCAGGTAGCCATCAAACTCACATTGTCCTGCAAGTCGCCTTAGCTCGGCGACGTAGCTCGCCACTTCCTGACCTTCAGATCGCTGGCATATGTAGAACCGAGACCTCGCCGTCAGCACACTCTCCCTCAGGTTAAGATGCTCCCGAACCAGTGAACAGAGCTCCTCATACAACTTATCTGTGGGTTTCACCGGAGCCAGAGGATTATTCATGAGGCTGTAGGTCGGTGCCCCGCAGACCGTGAGGAGGACCGCTCTCCTTTTTGCAGCGCTTCCTTCTCCATCCAGCTCGTTGGCTACAAAGTACTGGTCTAACCATTCGACATAGCCTTCCCAGTCCTCACCCTCCGAGAACTTCTCCAGGATGCCCACATTTTGCTGCATCTTTGCGTTGGATTCGTAGTCTCGTTGCTAGTTATTGTGTACCTAACACAGATGAGGCTGCACACAGGCAGGTTAAAGTAACAGTGACCTCAGTCTTTAATAAGACAGTCCAGAGTGAGAAACAGGCCTTAGGGGCCGGCTTATACACAGTGCTCCCAAGGGATGCTAGGATCCCTTGGGACTTCAGGGAATGAGCTTCCTGCTGGCGGAACATGGGAGTGCATGCTTTACAGATACACAACAGTTTTACCTCACCCTCACACACTTAGTACTGTTGCAAGCCTCGAACCCACAACTCCCAGCTTGCACACACTGGCAGCTATTCAACCATGAGAACCACATCACCCAAACATATTTCAGGACACTCACTGACACATTTCCCTCTTTCTTGCAGGAGAAGATGGTGCAAAACAGGAGGCAGCAGGAGAGCACAGGATGAGGACGAGCACGCCTGCATATTTTAACCCCCATAGAGACAATGCTGGCCTTCATGGGAAGGGGCACCACTGAGGCTGTGGCCACTGGTGGCACTGGAGCAATTGATGATCAGGTAGTCTGCATGCCTAATCCTATCCAACTTCTCACTCATCCCACAATCTCTTCTGACTGACAAGCTGCAGATGGTGTAAGCACACATTTCTTACTTTCTTCTCTCACCACACACCAACCCAAACCCTGTGCAATGTGGGAACTCAGGGACGCTTCCCTAACGACTACATGTGTGGGAAGTGTATCCTACTGTAGCTCCTGACAGACCGCATTACGGCACTGGAGCTGCGGGTGGATTCACTCTGGAGCACGTTTAGTGAGCTGGTCATACCGTAGGTAAAGATTACACAGACAGATAGGGGATGGTTGACCAGCAGGAAGAGCAGTGGAAGCAAGGTAGTGCAGGGGTCCCCTGCGGTCATCCCCCTGCAAAACAGATACATCGCTTTGGGTACTATTGGGGGAGATGAAGCTTCAGGGGAGGACAGCAGCAGCCAAGTTCATGGCACCGTGGGTGGCCCTACTGCACAGGGGAGCAGGAAAAAGAGTGGAAGAGCTATAATGGTAGGGGATTCTATTGTAAGGGGAATAGATGGACGTTTCTGCGGCCGCAATCGAGACTCCAGGATGGTATGTAGCCTCCATAGTGTAAGGGTCAAGGATGTCTCGGAGCGGCTGCAGGAAATTTTGGAGCGGTGGGATGAACAGCCAGTTGCCGTGGTGCATATGGGTACCAACGATATAGGTAAAAAATGGGATGAGGTCCTACAAGCTGAATTTAGGAAGCTAGCAGTTAAATTAAAAAGTAGGAACTCAAAGGTAGTAATCTCAGGATTGCTACCAGTGCCACGTGCTAGTCAGAGTAGCAATTGCAGGATAGCTAAGATGAATTTGTGGCTTGAGGAGTGGTGCAGAAGGGAGGGATTCAAATTCCTGGGACATTGAAACCGATTCTGGGGGAGGTGGGACCAGTACAAACCAGACGTTCTGCACCTGGGCAGGACTGGAATCAATGTTCTAGGGGGAGTGTTTGCTAGTGCTGTTGGGGAGGGGTTAAACTAATATGGCAGGAGGATGGGAACCTATGCAGGGAGACAGAGGGAAGTAGAATGGGGGCAGAAGCAAAAGATAGAAAGAAGAAAAGTAAAAGTGTAGGGCAGAGAAACCCAAGGCAAAAATCAAAAAGGGCCACATTACAGCAAAATCCTAAAGGGGCAAAGGGTGTTAAAAAAAGAACCTGAAGGCTCTGTGCCTCAATGCGAGGAATATTCATAATAAGGTGGACAAATTAAGTGCGCAGTCAGCAATAAACGAATATGATATAATTGGCATCATGGAGACATAGCTCCAGGGTAACCAAGGCTGGGAACTCAACATCCAGGGGTATTCAACATTCAGGAAGGATAGACAGAAAGGAAAAGGAGGTGGGGTGGCATTGCTGGTTAAAGAGGAAATTAACGCAATAGTAAGGAAGGACATTAGCTTGGATGAAGTGGAATCTGTATAGGTGGAGCTGCGGAATACCAAAGGGCAGAAAACGCTAGTGGGAGTTGTGTACAGACCACCAAACAGTAGTAGTGAGGTTGCGGACAGCATCAAACAAGATGTTAGGGATGCGTGCAATTAAATTACAGCAGTTATCATGGGCGACTTTAATCTACATATAGATTGGGCTAACCAAACTGGTAGCAATACGCTGGAGGAGGATTTCCTGGAGTGTATTAGGGATGGTTTCCCAGACCAATATGTCGAGGAACCAACTGGAGCACTGGCCATCCTGGATTGGGTGATGTGTAATGAGAAAGGACTAACTAGCAATCATGTTGTGTGAGGTGCCTTGGGGAAGAGTGACCATAATATGGTAGAATTCTTTATTAAGATGGAGAGTGACACAGTTAATTCAGAGACTAGGATCCTGAACTTGAGGAAAGGTAACTTCGATGGTATGAGACATGAATTGGCTAGAATAGACTGGCGAATGATACTTAAAGGATTGACGGTGTATAGGCAATGGCAAGCATTGGCCAGAAAAAGCAGCTATCCTGAGGACTGGGAGAAATTTAGAATCCAGCAGAGGACGACAAAGTGTTTAATTAGGAGGGGGAAAATAGAGTATGAGAGGAAGCTTGCTGGGAACATAAAAACTGACTGCAAAAGCTTCTATAGATATGTGAAGAGAAAAAGATTAGTGAAGACAAACGTAGATCCCTTGCAGTCAGATTCAGGTGAATTTATAATGGGGAACAAAGAAATGGCAGACCAGTTGAACAAATACTTTGGTTCTGTCTTCACAAAGGAAGACACAAATAACCTCCTGAAAATAATAGGGGACCGAAGGTCTAGTGAGAAGGAGGAACTGAAGGAAATCCGTATAAGGCGGGAAATTGTGTTGGGGAAATTGATGGGATTGAAGGCCGATAAATCCCCGGACCTGATAGTCTGCATCCCAGAGTACTTAAGGAAGTGGCCCGAGAAATAGTGGATGCATTGGTGATCATTTTCCAACTGTCTATCGACTCTGGATCAGTTCCTATGGATTGGAGGGTAGCTAATGTAACACCACTTTTTAAAAAAGGAGGGAGAGAGAAAGCGGGTAATTATAGATCGGTTAGCCTGACATCAGTAGTGGGGAAAATGTTGGAATCAATTATTAAAGATGAAATAGCAGCGCATTTGTAAAGCAGTGTCAGGATCGGTCCAAGTCAGCATGGATTTATGAAACGGAAATCATGCTTGACAAATCTTCTTGAATTTTTTGAATATGTAACTTGCAGAGTGGACCATGGAGAACCAGTGGATGTGGTGTATTTGGACTTTCAAAAGGCTTTTGAAAGGTCCCACACAAGAGCTTAGTGTTCAAAATTAAAGCACGGTATTGGGGGTAATGTACTGATGTGGATAGAGAACTGGTTGGCAGATAGGAAGCAGAGAGTCGAGATTAACGGGTCCTTTTCAGAATGGCAGGCAGTGACTGCAGGGCTCAGTGCTGGGACCCCAGCTATTTACAATATGCGTCAATGATTTAAATGAAGGAATTGCGTGTAATATGAAACTAAGCTGGGTGGCGGTGTGAGCTGTGAGGAGGATGCTAAGAGGCTGCAGAGTGACTTGGACAGGTTAGGTGAGTAGCCAAATGCATGGCAGATACAGTATAATGTGGATAAATGTGAGGTTATCCATTTTGGGGGCAAAAACACGAAGGCAGAATATTATCTGAATGGTGGCAGATTAGGAAAAGGGGAGGTGCAATGAGACCTGTGTGTCATGGTACATCAGTCATTGAAAGTTGGCAAGCAGGTAGAGCAGGTGGTGAAGAAGGCAAATGGTATGTTGGCCTTCATAGCTAGGGGATTTGAGTACAGGAGCAGGGAGGTCTTACTGCAGTTGTACAGGGCTTTGGTTAGGCCTCACCTGGAATATTGTGTTAGTTTTGGTCTCCTAATCTGAGGAAGGATGTTCTTGCTATTGAAGGAGTGCAGCGAAGGTTCACCAGACTGATTCCCGGGATGGCAGGACTGACATATGAAGAAAAATTGGATCGTCTGGGCCTGTATTCGCTGGACTTTTGAAGGATAAGAGGGGATCTCATAGAAAAACATAAAATTCTGACGGGACTGGCAAGGTTAGATGCAGGAAGAATGTTCTCGATGTTGGGAATGTCCAGAACCAGGGTACACAATCTAAGGATAAGTGGTAAGCCATTTACGACTGAGATGAGGAGAAACTTCTTCACTCAAAGAGTTGTTAACCTGTGGAATTCTCTACCGCAGAGAGTTGTTGATGCCAGTTCATTGGATATATTCAAGAGGGAGTTAGATATGGCCCTTACGACTAAAGGGATCAAGGGGTATGGAGAGAAAGTAGGAAAGGGGTACTGAGGTGAATGATCAGCCATGATCTTATTGAATGGTGGTGCAGGATTGAAGGGCCGAATTGGCTACTCCTGCACCTATTTTCTATGTTTCTATGTTTCCGATATCCAACAGCAGGAACTTACCCTGTCAGAGGAGGAAAAGGAAGAAGACAGTATTGATGAAGAGACAACTTCACTCGATCTTACACTCGCAACCACCAGCTCAGCTTCAGAGGTTAGGATAGAGGAGGGATTTCTTTTTTTTTACGTTCCTGTGATGTAGACTTTGCTGGCAAGTCCAGCAATTATTCTGTATCCCTAATTGCGCATGCCACCTTCTTGAGCCACTGCAGTCCTTGTGGTGAAGGATTCCCACAGTGCTGATAGAGAGGGAGTTCCAGGATTTTGACCAAGCGACGATGAAGAAATGGCGATATACTTCCAAGTCTGGATGGTTTGTGACTTGCAGGGGAACTTGCAGGTGATGGTGCTCCCATGTGCCAGCTGCCCTTGTCCTTCTAGTTGGTAGAGGTCGCGGGTTTGTGAGAAGCCTTGGTGAGTTGCTGCAGTGCATCTTGTAGATGGTACACACTGCAGCCATGGTACGTCGGTGATGGAGGGAATGAATGTTTAAGGTGGTGGATGGGGTGCCAATCAAGTGGGTTGCTTTGTCCTGGATGGTGTCAAACTTCTTGAGTGTTGTTGGAACTGTACTCATGCAGTCAAGTAAAGAGTATTCCATCACATTCCTGACTTGTGCCTTGTGGATGGTGGAAAGGCTTTGGGAAGTCAGGAGGTGAGACACTTGCTGCAGGATACCCAGCCTCTGACCTACTATTGTTGTCACATTATTTATGTGGCTGGTCCAGTTAAGTTTCTGGTTAATGGTGACCCTCAGGATGTTTATGGTGGGGATTCGATGATGGTAATGCCATTGAATGTCAAGCGGCAGTGGTTAGTCTCCCGCTTGTTGGAGATAGTCATTGCCTGGCACTTGTGTGGCGCGAATGTTACTTGCCACTTATCAGCCCAAGCCTGAATGTCGTCTAGGTCTTGCTGCATGTGGGCATGGACTGCTCCATTATCTGAGGAGTTGCAAATGTTACTGAGCACTGTGCAATCATCAGCGAACATCCCCACTTCTGACCTTATGATGGAGGGAAGGTCAATGATGAAGCAGCTGAAGATGGTTGGGCCTAGGACACTGCCCTGAGGAACTCCTGCAGTGATGCCCTGGGGCTGTGATGATTGATCTCCCAGCACCACAGCCATCTTCCTTTGTGCTAAGTATGACTCCAGCTCGTGGAGAGTTTTCCCCTGATTCCCAATGACTTCAGTTTTACTAGGGCTCCTTTTTGCCACATTTGGTCAAATGCTGCCTTGATGTCAAGGGCAGTCACTCTCACCTCACATCTGAAATTCAGCTCTTTTGTCCAGGTTTGGACCAAGGCTATATTGAGGTCTGGAGCCAAGTTATCCTGGCGCAACCCAACCTGAGCATCGGTGAGCAGGTTATTGGTCAGTAAGTGTCGCTTGATAGCACTGTTGACAACACCTTCCATCACTTTGCTGATGGTCGAGAGTAGACTGATGGGGCGGTAATTGGCTGCATTGGATTTGTCCTGCATTTTGTGGATAGGACATACCTGGGCAGTTTTCCACATTGTCAGATAGATGCCTGTGTTGTAGATGTACTGGAACAGCTTGGCTAGAGGCACAGCTAGTTTTGGAGCACAAGTCTTCAGCACAACAGCCGGGATGTTGTCGGGGCCCATCACCTTTGCTGCACCCAGTGTGCTCAGCCTTTTCTTGATATCACGTGGAGTGAATCGAATTGGCTGAAGACTGGCTTCTGTGATGGTGGAAACCTCAGAAGAAGGCCGATATGGATCATCCACTCAGCACTTCTGGCTGAGGATGGTTGTAAACTGTTCAGCTTTGTCTTTTGAATTCACGTACTGGGCTCCGCCATCTTTGAGAATGGGGATATTCATGGAGCCTCCTCCTCCCATTCGTTGTTTAATGGCCCACCACCTTCCACAACTGGATGTGGCAGGATTATAGAGCTTTAATCTGATCTGTTGGTTGTGGACTCACCAAGCCCTGTCTATAGCATGCTGCTTCTGATTTCTCGCATGCATGTAGTCCTGTGTTGCAGCTTCCCCAGGTTGGCACCTCATTTTTATGTATGCGTGGTGCTGTTACCAGCATGCTCTTCTACACTTCTCATTGAACCAGGTTTGGTCCCCTGGCTTGGTGGTAATGGTAGAGTGAGGGATATGCTGGGCCAGGAGGTTACAGATTGTGGTGGAATACAATCCTGCTGCTGCTGATGGCCCACAGCGCCTCATGGATGCCCAGTTTTGAGCTGCTAGATCTGTTCTGAATCTATCGCCTTCAGCACGGTTGTAATGCCACACAACACAATGGATGTTGTCCTCAGTGTGAAGACGGGACTTTGTCTCCACAACGACTGTGCAGTGGTCGCTGCTACCAATGCTGTCATGGACAGATGCGTCTGCGACAGGTAGATTGGTGAGGATGAGCTCAAGTAGGTTTTTCCTTCGTGTTGGTTCTCTCATCACCTGCTGCAGGCCCAGTCTGGCAGTTAAGTCCTTCACGATTCAGCCAGCTCGGTCAGTAGTGGTGCTACGAGCCAAACTTGATGATGAACATTGAAGTCCCCCATCCAGAGTACACTGGGGTCTGGAGTTAATGTTGAGGACTCCCAGGGCCACTCCCACCTGACTGTATACCACTGTGCCGCCACCCCTGGTGGGTCTGTCCTGCCGGTGGGATAGGACATACCCAGGGATGGTGATGTAGGAGTCTGGGACATTAGCTGAAAGGTATGATTCTGTGAGTATGACTGTGTTGCTTGACTAGTCTGTGGGACAGCTCTCCCAATTTTGGCAAAATCCCCAGATGTTGGTGAGAAGGACTTTGCAGGGTCGACTGGGCTGGGTGTGCCATCATCGTGTCCATAGCCGATGCCGAGGTCGATGCCGGGTGGTCCGCTCAGTTTTATTCTTATTATTGTTTTTTGTAGCGGTTGTGTACAACTGGGTGGCTTGCTAGGTCATTTCAGAGGGCAGTTAAGAGTCAATCACATTGCTGTGGGTCTGGAGTCACGTCAGGACTGCAGATTTCCTTCCCTAAAGGACAGTGATGAACTGTGATGAAACACTGGGCACAACTGCGTAGGTGCCATGGCAGGGGGATAGGCTAGCGCAGGGGCCAGCTCGCCGGAGGATGAGGTTGCGCAGGAGTTCTACTGCAGAGGAGTCAGATGAGGACTTTGATGGGCCAGGCTACAGAAGAAGGCTGATGGGTGTACGCAACCAAATGCTTGGTGTGATGGAAAGCCTGCCAGAAAACCTACGCTCAGTGTCAAGGAGCATGGAGGTGTCCAGCACCAACTTGGTAAAGGAATTTGCACAGACCTTGAAGTCAATCCTTTCCAACATGGAGTGGGCGGTTACCTCCATCAGTACACCTGTGGAACCCACAATGATGCAGCGTCTGATGGCCAATGTCACAGTTTCCATTGCAGAACAAACAGCTTCCATTATAGGTCGGAGTGCTGCAGTGATAACTCAGACTGCTGCCTTGCAAGCTCAGACTACTGCCACCATGTTCAAAGAGGCTTCCAAGAAATCACAACAGTCCATAATCTGTTCTCCAACAGAGCAGTAGGATTGCTGAGCCGCGCCCTGGGAGAGTGGCAGTCGGATCCATGGAGCATGACCCTTTTATCTTCTCTCAGTAAAGCAGCATTCCTGCTCCCACCCCTGACACTCTGCCTGCGGCCTTGCTGTTGTCTGTCAGCCTGCAGCCCAGGTCAAGTTGGTGCTTTCTGAAGCCTGGTCTTCCAGCCTCAGAGCTGGTCAAGGTCTCACTCCAAGGCCATTTGCAGTCTTATCAATTGAGGATCATAGAAACATAGAAACATTGAAAATAGCAGGAGTAGGCCATTCGGCCCTTCGAGCTTGCACCACCATTTAATTTGATCATGGCTGATCCTCTATCTCAACACTATATTCCTGCTTTCTCCCCATACCACTTGATGCATTTTGTGTCTAGAAATCTATCTCCTTCTTAAATATATTCAGTGACTTGGCCTCCACAGCCTTCTGTGGTAGAGAATTCCACAGATTCACCACCCTCTGAGTGAAGTCATTTCTCTCATCTCAGTCCTAAATTTCCTACCCCGTTTCCTGAGACTGTGACCTCTTGTTCTAGACTTCCCAGCCAGGGGAAACATCTTCCCTGCATCCAGTCTATCCAACCCCATCAGAATTTTATACATTTCCATGAGATCCCCTCTGATTCTTCTAAACTCGAGTGAATACAGGCCTAGTCGACCCAATCTTCCACGGTCCATGCTGCAGCCATTGGGGAAGCATCCCGTAGGGGCATTAGGATAAGCAAAGGCACATGGAAGATAGGCACAAGAGAATGCACATTGGTGATTAGTTTATTTCTGTATGCATTATGCCATGATTGAATTTATACAATTGGATTAGAATGTGCATTTTCTGGTGGTTGTTATTTTTGCACTGTCGGAAAGAAAGACTTGCATTTATATAATTCCTTTCACAACCTCAGGATATCTCAAAGCACTTTACTTTGAAGTATAGTCATTGTAGTAATGTAGGAAACATGGCTAACAATCTGCACACAGCAAGCTCCCACAAACAGAATTTTGATAATGACCAGATAATCTGTTTTAGTAATATTGATTGAGGGATAACTATTGGCCAGGACACCAGCGATAACTCTCCTGCTCTTTTTAGAAATAATGCCATGGGATCATTTACATCCTCGTGAGAGAGTAGACGGAGCCCCGGTTTAAAAATTTCATCTGACATTGCTGAGTTAAGATTCAGGTCAATGATCTCTCAGCGGAACTGGAAGATGTATTTTGAACTGCTTCTGAAGGGCTATCAGAGGATCTATTTTTCAGTCTTACTTTACTGTATTCTGACCAAAAGGCTCAACTAACTCTTTCAGGAGTCAATGAATTAGAAAGTAAAATCTTGATTAAACTAAGATGCTACTTTTAGATTGTGGAGGCTGGACCTTCGGGTCTTCTGCGCTCTGTTTTTTGCCCCGGAGCGGCGGCAATGCCCGCGGTGAGGTGTTGTGGCCTCCAGCGCCCCGCAGCGATCCTCGGGTCCAGTTTTGTGGCAGCGCAGAGCAGCATCGCCCAGAAGAGCTGCACGGGTGTGCACTGCCCCGGTTGGGACACCAACACGAGTTTGAACTCCTGCCCGACATCCACCTCAAAGCGCGCCTCGCACTGACTGCCTGGGAAATCAGGGCGGTCCAACCATTCGGTCGGTGGAGAAGTAAGTAATGGGCTCCTACGGTAAGTGTGATTGTTTATTGTTTTAATTTTTTTTGCTGGTGGCGTGGGCAATGTTTTGGGAATGTTTTTGAGGGGTTTTCTTTAGGTTTCCCCCCCCCGCACCCCCGTCCACAGGCATCTCTCGGAGCACTCCCGGCCCAGCTCTTTAGCTCGGGAGTTTCCCACCCTAACACCAAGAGAGGTGTACAATGCCTCCCTTAGCACTGCATCCCCTGATGCAGGACCCAGCTGCCCAAATATATCTACTGAGACACAAAGTATTCCCGGCTGCTAATTTTCTCGCTCCGCCACCATTTTCACCCCAAAACATAAAAGCCAAAAATCCAGCCCATAGCATCTTATATGCCACCAACAATTCTGTTTATTTTCTGTTTATCTTTATTTCTCACCGTGTGGTTTCAAATCAAGATAACAAGAAGCATGACATGAAGGAAAATAAAAAGAGCGTTTTATCTCCATATTTCTTTCAGGTGACAATTGATTGTTGGGATGATGGCCAATTTTGACGAACAACTCTATTCCATGGATCATTACTGCCCATTTTTAACTAAAAACAGAAACCTTGTCGGAACAATGTGGTCTCCAGGGTAGGTTAACAGCTTCTGAACCATTAATGACAATAACAAAGCTTGTTTTAAGTTTTGCCACACACATTTGTGGATAAATGGTTATGGATCTATAAGCCAAGCAGAGATCCAGTTATCTTGTGTTTGTAACCAAGGTCAATAGATTGTGCTTATGGTGACACAAACATTACTTCAATATGGTAATTCTTTACAAATGGCCATTGGAGATTGCTTTCAAGATTATTGCTGATAAGATCACTTTCTTCTTGAGAATGCTTTCCAGATATTTGAAATACAATTTTAATCCTGTTAGGATCCAATCTTTCTCTTTAGCAAAATTGATTTGGTTTAATCAAGGCTTGTTTTATAATTTATCATCTTTCACAAAAATAACAATTAAATGATTATAAGATGGTTGGATGAAAGTCTACTTGATAAGCTGAAAAATTTATCTATGAATCTGTGCATTCTGCCTCATAAATATAAAATCTACCTATATAACCATATTTAAACACATAGTCTCTTACATTCCCTCGAGCCAGCTCTGCCAATGCAAGTGCGACGTAGCAGAACTCAGTCCAAGACCTTGGACTAAGTTTTCATCTTTACCGCACAAACATTAATCTGGTGGCGGCGACCATCTGCCCACTGTGGAACTAGTCAGTGTTTCATTCCGTTGACATTAACTGAACAAAAATCGGTCGCTCTGTGCAATGGCCGGGTGATCAGCTCCAAGTGACGAAGATGAAAATTTATTCCCGATGCTAAATTCCGGGGTTGGAGTCATTTGCATACCAGGCGGGCGCTTCAGTGGCGCCCGCCCCATATGCCTGCGAGAAGGCAGAGTAGGCGACTGACGTCCTGTGTGAGGTGTCCTCAGGCCCTTCTGGGCCGAAGAAAAAATGGGAAAAAAGCAAGTCTTTAATCAGGGATTCTAGTAAAGATTTGGGGCCTTTACCAGACATGTAATGAAACTGGAGCCTGGCCTTAGCGGACGTAAGTTTTGATAGGCCAATCTGGAAGTGTACTGGGTATAGTTTTCCACGGAAGCCTAGGAACTTCTGCAGGCACATCCCCATGGCCTGGAGGCCGAGGTGGGCAGAAAATCTGTCCACACCCCACCAACTAAAATTTAAAAGGCAACAGCAAATAGGGAGAATCCTGGCGGAACCAGTTTCCACCCAAAACCTTTTGCCCCCACCCCCACCCCTGGCATCTGCCAGAAATATGAAGTCAGGAAATTAACCTTAAATGATGTAGTTTATGCTGGTATGACTTTAGACTAACAAGTTAATAAGCAGCAATCAGATTTTTAACTTCCACATTGCAGTGTAGGTATTTTGTATGCTTTCATTTATTCCAATTCATAATATGAATTTTCTGAACATGAAATCACAACAACATGCATTTGTAAACTGCCTTTAAAGTAGTAAAACATCCCATTCAGGAAGATCACAAGATATTTACAGATGAGGAAGGTGATGCAGCCCAATGTAATATATCCATTCAGAAGTATCTTGCATTGCCCCTGTTGCTGCATTTAATTGATTTTTAAAAAATCATCCCAGTGTTTTACCTTGATGACTCTGCTCAGAAGTCCTTTCCAAGTGTTAAATTGCTGTGTGAAAAAGGACCCCCTAATATTGGGCTTAATTTCCCCCGGTCATTTGCGCCCTTTTTTTGGTGCGCGCCGTTTTTTTCTGGCATATATATTTTTTCAAACTTTCCCCCTGCGATCTGCACCAGCGTAACTGACTTAGTTACGATTTTTCTAGGCCAGATTTTTTTACGTTCCCTCATGTCTGCGCCGGTTTTTTCAATTGTTCGCAGTTTGGACAACATTTTTTTCTCTTAGGTTGGCGTATCTGGTCACTCCCGAAAAACCTTCTGTTGAGTTAAGAAACCAGCGCACATTCACAAATCTGCACTGAAAGACACCATCGTTTTTAAATCAAAGATTTTGGAGGGAGTCAAGAACACTGTCAAAATCAATAATAAAGTTCAGCTTTTTTTAACTGTCAACATAGAAGTGTAAATTTGTTGGATTTCACACGTTTTCTCATTTTTTTACTCACTCACACGCCACCAGCAAACATCTTGAAGAAGGCCTGGAGGTTTGTAGGTTTGGCTGGTAGAATAGGCCTCGTGCCCGGACACAGCGGCTCAGGGTTCGGCTACAAAACAAGCTGTGGGAGGGAGGGCGAGAAGAGAGAGAGAGCGAGGTGCTGATCGGAAGACTTGGAGCCCGGAGAGGGGGAGGGAGAGAGAGAAGTCACAAACAATTAGTAAAGGCTGGGGCAGGGGGGCAGGGGTGGGGGGAAAGGAGAAGTCACAAGACCTTTGAGTGTGGTCCATCCATACAGACCTGGAGAGATACAACTACGAACCTGATGCTGCCTGCTTTCCTGCCATTTTGAGCTTCTTTCAAAGGTTAAATTTAAGTCAGCGACAACTATTCCACATGGACATGTTTACTGTTTGGAGCTGTTCCGTAATGTTGTGTTGTGTTAATGGAACATGGTTCAGTTTTAATGTAAAATATATTTTATTCAAAAGTTTACAATAACTTAACATTAATAAAATTATTTTTGTATCAAACTTTACTTTAAGATCACTCCTTAAGATCACTTATAAACTTTAAGATCATTTATAAACTTGTAAGTTTACATAACTTATCAAAAACTTTTAATTTGAGAACAGTTACAACAGTAACAATAATAATTACAACAACAACAACAACATCATCATCATCATCATCATTATCATCATAGGCAGTTGCTCGGAATCGAGGAAGACTTGCTTCCATTCCTGAAGTGAGTTCTTTGGTGGCTGCACAGTCCCTGTCACAGGTGGGACAAATAGTCGTTGAGGAAAGGGGAGGGTGGGACAGGTTTGCCACATGCTCTTTCCGCTGCCTGCGCTTGATTTCTGCACGCTCTCAGAGTTGAGACTCGAGGTGCTCAGCACCCTCTCGGATGCACTTCCTCCACTTAGGGCGGTCTTGGGCCAGGGACTCGCAGGTGTCAGTGGGGATGTCACACTTTATCAGGGAGGCTTTGAGGGTGTCCTTGTAGCGTTTCCACTGCCCACCTTTGGCTCGTTTGCCGTGAAGGAGCTCCGAGTAGAGTGCTTGCTTTGGGAGTCTCGTGTGTGGCATGCAAACTATGTGGCCTGTCAAGCGGAGCTGAGTGTGGTCAGTGCTTCAATGCTGGGGAAGTTAGCCTGGACGAGGACACTGATGTTGGTGCGCCTGTTCTCCCAGAATGGGGAAACACTCATCAAGGACACCGAGGCAGTCAGGGCCCGCTGGAAGGAACATTTCGAAGATCTCCTCAATCAAGACTCTGCCTTTGACTCGAGTGTTCTCGATTCCATCCCGCAGCATGCTACCCGCCACAACAACAACAACAACAACAGCAGCAAAGAAAGGCTGCACCATCTCTCATCCCCCTTATTCTCAGACCGCCCACTGCACTCGGTCTTGGACTCTCCACTACCTCTGCCTGCAGGCGGTGACGCAGTGTTTCTGGGCTTGGTACCAAGCCTATTCTTTCTAACATCTCGGGTACTGCGCACCTCTTGAGGGTGGGAGGCATCAGCATCAGGCAGCAAGTTGGAGGGCCCGGCTTTGGGCTCTTCAGAGGCTGGTGTGGGGATTGTAGTGGGAGTGGCAGTTGATTCTGTCAATGGACACGGGGTCTGGGCGTGTTCCCTTATTGCAGCAGCTAACTCACACATGCCGTCCCTCATGCGCCCTGACAGTGTCTCAACGACCTGCAACATTCCCTCTCTCATGGCCAGTGACGTAGTTTACACTACCTCTGACATTCCCTCCCTCATGGCCACTATTCCCTCACTGATGGTCCCGGATATCATTCCCATTTCTCGTGAGAGTGTTGTTACTTCTCCTGACAGTCCTGCTATCTCATCACTCACCCCACTGATGGTGTCCAAGAGTGGATCGCATAAGATCAATGCTCTCCGCACTCAATTACATCATCTGAATCACATCTGTTACATCCTGCATCTCAGGAGAGCGTGGTCGAGCTCTCCTTCCCCTCTTCCCCATGGGTGTGGCTCGCACCACACCACTGGAACCCGCAGCCTCGGAAGGTGTGAAACCATGGAATGTCCCACCAGCACTCAAACCACTTGTCACAGAAGGGGCTGACACCTCCATGAGCGGCACCTCCTCTAAAGTCAGTACAACAGTGCAAGCTTCATCCAGCTCCATCCCCTCCCCCTCACCCCCATGGATGGATTGGAAGATGTTCAAATCTTCTGGCTCGTCTGCGTCTGAATCTTCTTCTGCATCGTCAGGGTTGGCCTCATGTTCTGCAAAATATAACAGAATAGTCAAATGGTTAGCAGCAGTGAAGGGGGCAGGATGGGTGGCATGAGTAGGCTCACACATCGCAGGCCAGGCAACAGGTTGATTTGAAGGGCCATGATGAATTTGCAGGACTTACCCTCTCCCTTAAGTGTGGGCCCAGCTTGTGCTGTACTGATTGCTTTGATGGTTCCTGCCTGGAAAAAAGCAATGACCCTCGCTTCCAAGGGTGTCAGTGGGTGCAGATTTGCCGGGCCTCCTCCTGTTCGAGTTCTTTCCCTTTTGTTGTGTGCCACTAGAACATGAACTCCTCATCACCAACACTCTGTTCCGCCAGTGGGACAAATACAAGGCATCGTGGCAACACCCTTGCTCCAAACACTGGCACCTGCGCAACTATGTCATCGTCCAAGTCAGGGATCGCAAGGATGTGCACATCACCCGCGCCATGACAGGAGCTGATGTCTGCTGGACGGATCACCGCCTAATCCGATCCATCATCGACATTAACATAGCCCCAAAGCAGAGGGGACAGCAGAAGCAGTGCCGCAAAAAAGTCACTGTCGGGACACTTAAAGACCCAGCTAAGAGAGTCCTACACAACCAATGCCTCACAGCTAATCTGGCGTGCCTTGATGACCCTGAGATGCTGAATGCCCATAGCGCTTGGTCTGCCCTCCAGTCCTCTATAACCAGTGCCTGTGAAGAGACAATTGGTCACTCAAGCAGAAAACACCAGGACTGGTTTGATGAAAATGATCAGGAGATCCAAGAACTAATAGATCGCAAGCGCAGAGCATTTCTGAGCCTCAAGCAACAACCCAACTCAGGAGCAGCAAAGCAACATTACAGATGGCTCAAGGCCGAGGTCCAACAAAAAACCCGGGACCTAAAGAACAGGTGGTGGATGGAAAAAGCACAGGAGATACAACAACTGGCCGACAGCCACGATATGCGAGTATTCTTCGCTGCAGTCAAGGCCACCTATGGTCCAAACTTCCAAGGCCCCACCCCACTCCTGGCCAAAAACGGGGAAACACTCATCAAGGACACCGAGGCTGTCAGGGCCCGCTGGAAGGAGCACTTTGAAGATCTCCTCAATCGAGACTCTGCCTTTGACTCGAGTGTTCTCAACTCCATCCCGCAGCATGCGACCCGCCACTACCTCAGTGAAACCCCAATGTTGCACAAGGTAGGCAAAGCCATAGGACAGCTTAAAAACAACAAGGCTACAGGTGTGGATGGAATCCCTGTTGAGGCATTGAAGTATGGTGGAGAGGCGCTGTTGACACTGATACATTACCTCATCTCTCTCATCTGGAGGGAGGAGAGCATGTCGGGCAATCTCAGAGATGCAGTGATCGTGACAATCTTTAAAAAAGGGGGACAAGTCCGACTGCGGCAACTGCAAGGGAATCTCCCTGCTATCAGCCACTGGGAAAGTTGTCGCTAGAGTTCTCCTCAACTGTCTTCTCCCTGTGGTCGAGGAGATCCTCCCGGAATCACAATGCGGATTTCGTCCCCTACGGGGCACAACGGACATGATCTTTGCAGCGTGACAACTGCAGGAAAAATACAGGGAGCAGCGCCAGCCCTTATACATGGCCTTCTTCGATCTTACAAAGGCCTTTGACACTGTCAACCGTGTGGGTCTATGGAACGTCCTCCTTCATTTCGGATGCCACCAAAAGTTTGTCAACATCCTTCGCCTGCTCCACAACGACATGCAGGCTGTGATTCTTACCAACGGATCCATTACAGACCCAATCCACGTCCGCACCGGGGTCAAACAGGGCTGAGTCAGCGCTCCAACCATCTTCTCAATCTTCCTCGCTGCCATGCTCCACTTCATACTCAACAAGCTCCCCGCTGGAGTGGAACTAAACTACAGAACCAGTGGGAAGCTGGTTAACCTACGCGGCCTCCAGGCCAATTCCAAGATCACCCCTGTTATGTATTTAACCCCTTGTAACCTGCATCACACCTGTCCACCAGATGGCCTACCTGTTGGAGTCCCAAGGGATCCCAGCATCCCTTGGGAGCACAGTATATAAGCAGGCCATCCACGAGGTTCCTGCACTCTGGAACTATAATAAAGGAGCTAAGGTCATACTTGCTCATTACACACAGTACTCAGTCTGACCATTTATTATGAGTATAAGAATTGGCGACGAGGTAAAAAACAACCGCACGAAAATGCAAAGACCAGTCAGCATCCTGGAGAAGTTCTCAGAGGGGAACGATTGGGAGGCCTTCGTGGAGAGATTCAACCAATACTTTGAAGCCAACGAGCTGGAAGGGGACGAGAACACAACCAAAAGAAGGGCGATCCTCCTAACTGTGGGGCAACAACATATGGCCTCATGAAGAATCTCCTGGCTGCGGCTAAACCAACAGAGAAATCCTACGAAGAACTGTGTACACAGGTCCGGGAGCACCTAAATCCTAAGGAAAGTGTTTTGATGGCGAGATATCGGTTCTACACGTGTCAACGATCGGAGGGCCAGGAAGTGGTGAGCTACGTCGCCGAACTAAGGCGCCTTGCAGGATATTGTGAGTTTGAGGGATTCCTCGAACAAATGCTCAGAGACTTTTTTGTACTGGGCATCGGACATGAGACAATCCTTCGCAAACTGTTGACTGTAGAAACTCGGAATCTGAGTAAAGCCATAATGATAGCTCAGGCATTTATATCCACTCACGACAACACCAAGCAGATTTCGCAGAACAAAGAAGTTTTGGCCAGTACTGTGCATAAAGTAACGTCGGTTTTGAGCAGAAATGCACAGGGCAGAACGCACACACCGGCTGCTGTGGCCTGACCTCAATTGACTCAGAGTCTGCCATCATCTGTTAATGCGAGGCAGTTAACACCCTGTTGGCGCTGCAGGGGCCCCATCAATGCCGCTTTAAGCACTATGCATGCAATGGCTGCAGAATAATGGGACACCTCCAACGAATGTGCAGGTGAGCTGCAAACCCTGCAAACCACCACGTTACAGAGGAAGATTAGTCCACAGTGGATCAAATGGAATTGGAAACTCATAAGGAGGAGGCAGAGGTGTACGGGGTGCACAAGTTCTCGATGAAATTCCCACCAATAATGTTGAAAATTGAACTGAACGGTATTCCAGTGTCTATGGGGCTGAACACTGGGACAAGTCAGACCATAATGAGTAAAACGGTCTTGGACAGGTTGTGGGGGAAGAAGGCACACAGCCCCAAGCTCTGCCCCATTCACACCAAACTAAGGACTTATACAAAGGAACTAATCCCTGTAATTGGCAGTGCTGAAGTCAAAGTCTCCTATGATGGAGCAGTACACGAACTCCCACCGTGGATTGTGCCAGGGGACGGCCCCATGTTGTTTGACAGAAGCTGGCTGGGGAAAATCCGCTAGAATTGGGATGACATCCGAGCGCTCTTGTCAGTCGATGACACCGCAGGTACCCAGGTTCTAAGCAAATTCCCTTCATTATTTGAGCCAGGCATTGGAAGCTTCTCGGGCAAAAGTGCAGACCCATTTGGTTCCTGGTACACGACCCATCCACCAAAGGCTCGGGCGGTACCGTACATGATGCGTGAAAAAGTGGAAATTGAGCTGGACAGGCTGCAAAGTGAAGGCATTATCGCGCCAGTGGAATTCAACGACTGGGCCAGTCCGATTGTTCCGGTACTCGAGGAGGACGGTAGGGTTAGAATTTGTGGGGACTATAAAGTAACGATGAATCGTTTTTCGCTGCAGGATCAGTACCCGCTACCCAAGGCAGACGACTTATTCGCGAACCTGGCTGGAGGGAAGACATTCACCAAGCTGGACCTGACCTTGGCCTACATGACATAGGAGCTGGAGGAGTTTTCGAAAGGCCCCACCTGCATCAACACGCACAAAGTTCTGTTTATTTATAACCGGTGTCTGTTCGGGATTCGGTCGGCTGCAGCGATTTTCCAACGGAACACGAAAAGCCTGCTAAAGTTGGTTCCTTGCACAGTAGTCTTCCAGGATGACATATTGGTTACAGGTCGGGACACCATGGAGCACTTGAAGAATCTGGAGGAGGTTCTTAGTCGGTTGGGTCGCGTGGGGCTCAGGTTGAAATGCTTGAAGTGTGTTTTCCTGGCACAGGATGTCGAATTCTTAGGAAGGAGAATTGCAGCAGATGGCATCAGACTCACCAATGCCAAGACGGAGGCCATCAAGAACGCGCCGCGACCACCGAATGTGATGGAGCTGCGGTCATTCCTGGAACTTCTTAACTACTTCGGTAATTTCCTACCTGGGTTAAGCACCCTGCTAGAACCTCTGCATGCACTACTGCACAAGGGAGATGACTGGGTATGGGGGAATTCACAAGAGGCTGCCTTTAAGAAAGCCAGAAATTTACTGTGTTCTAACAAACTGCTTATTCTGTATAACCCATGTAAACTTGTGATGCGTCGTCATACGGGGTCGTCATCGGGTGTGTGTTACAACGAACTAATGAATCGGGAATTTTGCAGCCAGTTATGTATGCATCCAGGAGTTTGTCCAAGGCCGAAAGGGCCGACAGCATGGTTGAAAAAGAGGCTCTGGCGAGCCTTTACAGGGTAAAAAAAAATGCGTCAGTACTTGTTTGGCCTCACGTTCGAGCTTGAAACTGACCACAAGCCGCTCATATTGCTATTCTCGGAGAGCAAAGGGATCAATACCAATGCCTCTGCCTGCATCCAAAGATGGGCGCTCACGCTGTCGGCATACAACTATGTAATTTGCCACAGACCGGGCACAGAGAATTGCGCAGATGCTCTCAGTCTGCTACCATTGCCCATCACTGGGGTGGAAATGGCAAAGCCAGCAGACTTGCTCATGGTCATGGAAGCATTTGAGAATGAGAAATCCCCCGTTATGGCCCGCTAGATCAGGGCCTGGACCAGCCAGGATCCTTTACTGTCCCTGGTAGAACACTGTGTCCTCCATGGGAGCTGGTCCAGTGTCCCAGTGGAGATGCAGGAAGCGATTAAGCCATTCCACAGATGCAAAGTTGAGCTGTCCTTGCAGGCGGACTGTCTTTTGTGGGGCAATCGCGTAGTCTTGTCCAAGAAAGGCAGAGACACATTAATTTGCGAACTGCACAACACCCACCCTGGTATCGTAATGATGAAAGCCATAGCCAGATCCCATGTGTGGTGGCCGGGCATTGACTCAGATTTAGAGTCATGTGTGCGTCAGTGCAACACTTGCTCTCAGTTGAGCAATGCACCCAGAGAGACACTGCTAAGTTTGTGGACCTGGCTATCCAAACCGGGGTCGAGGATCCATGTAGACTATGTGGGCCCATTCCTACGCAAAATGTTTTTGGTTGTCGTGGATGCTTATTCAAAGTGGATTGAATGTACAATAATGTCTGTAAGCACGTCCACGGCCACCATTGAAAGCCTACGAGGTATGTTTGCCATGCACGGCCTGTCTGATGTCCTAGTCAGTGACAATGGGCCGTGTTTCACCAGTGCTGAATTCAAGGAATTCATGACCCGCAATGGCATCAAGCACATCACATCTGCCCCGTTCAAGCCTGCATCCAACGGCCAGGCAGAACGGGCAGTTCAGACCATCAAGCAAAGCTTGAAACGCGTGTCAGATGGCTCCCTGCAGACCCAACTGTCCCGAGTGCTGCTCAGCTACCGCACCAGACCCCACTCATTCACCGGGGTTCCCCCAGCCGAGCTGCTCATGAAAACAGCGCTCAAAACAAGGCTCTCACTTGTCCACCCTGATCTCCATGATCACGTGGAGGGCAGGTGGCACCAACAAAGTGTGTACCATGACTGCGCAAGTTTGTCACGCGATATTGAGGTCAATGGCCCTGTGTTTGTACTCAATTACGGACATGGTCCCAAATTGCTCGCTGGCACGGTCACAGCCAAAGAGGGGAGTAGGTTATTTCAGGTCAAACTGACCAATGGACAAACACACTGAAAACACTTGGACCAAATTAAAGTGCGGTTCACCAACAGCTACGTACAACCTGAAGAGGACGACACAAGTGGCAACTGACATCACAGTTGACCACGAAACAGAACTCATCAGTCCCAGCAGCCCGGCAAGGCCGGCTGCCCAACAGCCCAATGAAGAACTGACCAACCCACCCACACCAGCATTTGTACTGAGACGATCGACAAGGGAGCGCAAAGCCCCAGATCCTCTCACCTTGTAAATAAGTGTATTGTTGACTTTACGAGGGAGTGAGGTCATGTATTTAACCCTTTGTACCCTGCATCACACCTGTCCACCAGAGGGCCTACCTGTTGGCGTCCCAAGGGATCCCAGCATCCCTTGGGAGCACAGTATATGAGCAGGCCACCTACGAGGTACCTGCACTCTGGAACTACAATCAATGAGCTAAGGTCACACTTGCTCACTACACACAATACTCAGTCTGACCATTTATTATGAGTATAACAACCCCCAACCTCTGGCGTTGAGCTACAGTACGCGGACGATGCCTGCATCTGCGCACATTCTGAGGCTGAACTCCAGGATATAGTCAATGTATTCACTGAGGCATATGAAAGCACGGGCCTTACGCTTAACATCCGTAAGATAAAGGTCTTCCACCAGCCTGGCCTCACCGCATTGCACTGTCCCCCAGTCATCAAGATTCACGGTGCGGCCCTCGACAGCGTGGACCATTTCCCATATCTCGGGACCCTCTTATCAACAAGAGCAGACATTGATGCGGATATTCAACACCACCTCCAGTGCACCAGTGCAGCCTTCAGCCACCTGAGGAAAAGAGTGTTCAAAGACCAGGCCCTCAAATCTACCATCAAGTTCATGGTCTACAGGGCTGTAGTAATACCCATCCACCTGTATGGATCAGAGGCATGAACGATGTAGAGAAAACACCTCAAGTCGCTGGAGGTATATCACCAACGATGTCTCCGCAAGATCCTGCAAATCTCCTGGGAGGACAGGCGCACTAACATCAGTGTCCTTATCCAGGCTAGCATCCCCAGTATTGAAGCACTGACCACACAGGCCACATAGTTCGCATGCCAGACATGAGACTCCCTAAGCAAATGCTCTATGTGGAGCTCCTTCACAGCAAACGAGTCAAAGGTGGGCAACGGAAACATGACAAGGACACCCTCAAAGTGCGACATCACCACTGATACCTGAGAGTCCCTGGCCGAAGACCGCTCGAGGTGGAGAAAGTGCATCCGGGAGGGCATCGAGCTCTTCGAATCTCAACGCCGAGAGCGTGAATAGGTCAAGCGCAGGCAGCGGAAGGAGCGTGCGGTAAACCAGTCCCACACAACCCTTCCCTCGGCGAATATCTGTCCCACCTGTGACAGAGTCTGTGGCTCTCATATTGGATTATTCAGCCACCAGAGAACTCACTTCAGGAATGGAAGCAAGTCTTCCTCGATTCCGAGGGACTGCCTATGATGATGATGATGTGCCACTTTCCTCTGCAAAGATAAAAATGCAACTTTTTAAAGAGGGTGTCTTTCTGCTGGGTGGGACCTATACAGCTGGTCACATTTACAATTGCATTGAATAAATGAAAATATTACTTGCACTAACTATTTGACCAAGGTCCTCCATTTCTTTTTACACTGGCCTCCAGATCTCATGGTGTTCACCATCGCGCAGTTATCTTCTGCAACTTGTTTCCAGTGTTTCTTCATATCTTTGGGTGTAACTTTTATGTGACCTCTGCAGGTGTCCAGCTCCTGCCATCTGCTCTCAATCACAGTAACTAGTGCCTCCACTTCTTCTTGTAAGAAATTCTTGATCCTTGCACCGCGTTGCAACTTGTATAGCTGCAGCGGCGATTTTTCCGATGCTCTCATGCAGCACTTGTAACACACACAACTGGCTCTTTAAAAATGGTCGATTGCTAAATCCGAGTTGTACTAAGCATTTGCGTCCATTGGAACAACGTCAAAAACGTAACTTTATTTTCCTCGCGCATGCGCAGAAGGTGCTGCATTGTTTTTTGGCACAGACAGCAGGTTCCAGCCCCCAAGGCGATTGGATACGTTGCGTGGTGCAAAATTCGAATTATATATCGGGGAAACTTTGGCAAAATATTTCTGGTGCATTTCTGGCCGAGAAAAATGGGCGTAACTCTGGCAATACGCCAGAAAATGGGCTTAGGGAAAATTGAGCCCAGTAATCCTAAAGTAATCTTTAACTAGTTTGAACCGATGTCCCCTTGTGCTAAACCCATAGCTCAACTTCAAGTAGGATATCAGATTATTCTTTTCCATTTCATTAACTATCATATATATATAATTTTTCAGACACCTCCTTTTCTGGCTGCAAAGCTTCAGTCTCTCCAGTTTTACCTCATAACTCAGACACCTGACACAAAAACATAGAAACATAGTTGCAGGAGTAGGCCATTTGGCTCTTCGAGCCTGCACCACCATTCGATAAGATCATGGCTGATCATTCCCTCAGTATCCCTTTCCTGCTTTCTCTCCATACCCCTTGATTTCCTTAGCCGTAAGGGCCATATCTAACTCCCTCTTGAATATATCCAATGAACTGGCATCAACAACTCTCTGCGGCAGGGAATTCCACAGGTTAACAACTCTCTGAGTGAAGAGGTTTCTCCTCATCTCAGTCCTAAATGGCCTACCACTTATCCTAAGACTGTGTCCCCTGGTTCTGGACTTCCGCAACATCGGGAACAATCTAACCGCATCTAACCTGTCCCGTCCCATCATAATTTTGTATGTTTCTATGAGATCCCCTCTCATTCTTCTAAACTCCAATGTATAAAGGCCCAGTTGATCCAGTCTCTCCTCGTATGTCAGTCCAGCCATCCCAGGAATCAATCTGGTGAACTTTGGCTGCACTCTCTCAATAGCAAGATCGTCCTTCCTCAGATTAGGAGACCAAAACTGAATACAATCTTCCAAGTGAGACCTCACCAAGGCCCTGTACAACTGCAGTAAGATCTCCCTGCTCCTATACTCAAATCCCCTAGCTATGAAGGCCAACATACCATTTGCCTTCTTTCCTGCCTGCTATACTTGTATGCCAACTTTCAATGACTGATGAACCATGGCACCCGGGTGTCGTTGCACCTCCCCTTTTCCTAATCTGCCACCATTCAGATAATATTCTGTCTTTGCGTTTTTGTACCCAAAGTGGATAATCTCACATTTATCCACATTATACTGCATCTTCCATGCATTTGCCCACTTACCTAACCTGTCTAAGTCACCCTGCAGCCTCTTAGCATCCGCCTCACAGCTCACACCGCCACCCAGTTTAGTGTCATCTGCAAACTTGGAGATATTACACTTAATTCCTTCATCCAAATCATTGATGTATATTGTAAAGAGCTGGGGTCCCAGCACTGAGCCCTGCAGCACTCCACTAGTCACTGCCTGCCATTCTGAAAAGGATCCGTTTATCCCGACTCTCTGCTTCCTGTCTGCCAACCAGTTCTCTATCCACGTCAGTATATTAACCCCAATACCATGTGCTTTGATTTTGCACACCAATCTCTTGTGTGGGACCTTGTCAAAAGCCTTTTGAAAGTCTAAATACACTACATCCACTGGTTTTCCCTTGTCCACTCTATTAGTTACGTCCTCAAAAAATTTCATAAGATTTGTCAAGCATGATTTCCTTTTCATAAATCCATGCTGACTTGGACCGATCCTGTCACTGCTTTCCAAATGCGCTGCTATTCCATCCTTAATAATTGATTCCAACATTTTCCCCACCACTGATGTCAGGCTAACCGGTCTATAAAAACCCACTTTCTCTCTCCCTCCCTTTTTAAAAAGTGGTGTGACATTAGCTACCCTCCAGTCCATAGGAACTGATCACGAGTCGAATGACTGTTGGAAAATGATCACAATGCATCCACTATTTCTTGGGCCACTTCCTTAAGTACTCTGGGATGCAGACTATCAGGCCCTGGGGATTTATCAGCCTTCAATCCAATCAATTTCCCTAACACAATTTCCCGCCTAATAAGGATATCCTTCAGTTCATCCTTCTCACTAGACCCTCGGTCCCTAGTACTTCTGGAAGGTTGTTTGTGTCTTCCTTCGTGAAGACCGAACCAAAGTATTTGTTCAATTGGCCTGCCATTTCTTTGTTCCCCATTATAAATTCACCTGAATCCGACTGCAAGGGACCTACATTTGTCCTCACTCAACTTTTTCTCTTCACATCTGTAGAAGCTTTTACAGTCAGTTTTTATGTTCCCGGCAAGCTTCTTCTCGTACTCTATTTTCCACCTCTTAATTAAACCCTTTGTCCTCCTCTGCTGAATTCTAAATTTCTCCCAGTCCTCAGGTCTGCTGCTTTTTCTGGCCAATTTATATGCCTCTTCCTTGGATTTAACACCATCCTTAATTTCCCTTGTTAGCCACGGTTGAGCCACTTTCCCCGTTTTATTTTTACTCCAGACAGGGATGTACAATTGCTGGAGTTCATCCATGTGATCTTTAAATGTTTGCCATTGCCTATCCACTGTCAACCCTGTAAATATCATTTGCCAGTCTATTCTAGGCAATTCACGCCTCAAACCATCGAAGTTACCTTTCCTTAAGTTCAGGACCCTGGTTTCTGAATTAACACCGTCACTCTCCATCCTAATAAGGAATTCTGCCATATTATGGTCACTCTTCCTCAAGGGGTCCCACACAACAAGATTGCTAATTATTCCTTTCTCATTAACATCACCCAGTCTAGCATGGCCAGCTCCCTGGTTATAAACCTCGACATATTGGCATAGAAAGCCATCTCTAATACACTCCAGGAAATCCTCCTCCACCGCATTGCTACCAATTTGGTTAGCCCAATCAATATGACAATTAAAGTCACCCATGATAACTGCTGTACCTTTATTGCATGCATCCCTAATTTCTTGTTTGATGCTATCCCCAACGTTACTACTACTGTATGGTGGTCTGCACACAACTCCTACTAGCGTTTTCTGCCCCTTGGTATTCTGCAGCTCCACCCATACAGATTCCACATCATCCAACTAATATCCTTTCTTACTATTACATTAATTTCCTCCTTAACCAGCAATGACACCCCACCTCCTTTTCCTTTCTGTCTATCCTTCCTAAATGTTGAATACCCCTGGATGTTGAGTTCCCAGCCTTGGACACCCTGGAATTATGTCTCCGTGATGCCAATTACATCATACCCGTTAACTGCTATCTGCACAGTTAATTCGTCCATCTTATTCCGAATACTCCTTGCATTGAAGCACAGAGCCTTCAGGCTTGTCTTTCTAACTCACTTTGCCCTTTAGAATTTTGCTGCAATGTGGCCCTTTTTGCTTTTTGCCTTAGGTTTCTCTGCCCTCCACTTTTACTTTTCTTCTTTCTATCTTTTGCTTCTGCCCACATTCTACTTCCCTCTATCTTCCTGCATAGGTTCCCATCCCCCTGCCATATTAGTTTAACTCCTCCCCAACAGCACTAGCAAACACTCCCCCTAGGACATTGGTTCCAGTCCTGCCCAGGTGCAGTCCATCTGATTTATACTGGTCCCACCTCTCCCAGAACCGGTTCCAATGTCCCAGGAATTTGAATCTCTCCCTGCTGCACCACTCCTTAAGCCTTGTATTCATCTGAGTTATCCTGCGATTCCTACTCTGACTAGCACGTGGCACTGGTAGCAATCCTGAGATTACTATTTTTGAGGTCCTACTTTTTAATTTAGCTCCTAGCTCCATAAATTCATCTTGTAGGACCTCATCCCTTTTTTTTACCGATATCGTTGGTACCTTTATGCACCACGACAACTGGCTGTTCGCCCTCCCTTTTCAGAATGACCTGCCCCCGTTCCGAGACATTCTTGACCCTTGCACCAGGGAGGCAACATACAACAAAAAAGCAGACTTGTCCATCTTCTCAGCAATGCGTCCAGCACATGAATGTTTCACAAGAACTAGAACTGGAGACAGTACTGAAGGTGTGTTTTATATAGTTTTATTTTTACTTTATCTGTATTGTATTCAGCTGTTTGGCTGTGCAGTTCAACATCCTATTGTCTTTGTTGATTACAGTCTTGCATTGGAACGATATGTTGAGCGTGAGTCTATTAAGACTCCCAGGTCTATTTCAACATCATCCTTAGCTACTTCAATATCATTCATGGGATATGCATGTTGCCCATTTGTCCTTCCTAGATGCAATAGTTTGCACTTGTCTGCATTAAGTTCCATTGTTTGTCCCACTCACAAATTTTGTTTAGCTTATCTGCAATTTTTGGCTGCCTCCTTTGATTCGACTGCCTCTCTCATTTAGGTAGCAATCTGCAGATTTGACCAGATTTACAATTCAAGTTATTGATGTAAATTAAAAATGGTAGTGGGCCCAAAAATAAACCCTGGGGCACATCATTCAGCCCCACTCTCCCTCTCACCCACAAGTTACACCTATAACCAGTACCTATTGCTTTCTACCCTTCAGCTTATTTTTTTATTCATAGCCAAGATTTGCCCTGAATCCCCACAGTTTGAGTTTAATTGGTAATCTTTCATGTGGATCTTTATATCAAATGGTTGTTGGTAGTCAGAGTGCACAATGCTGAAGGGTTCCTCATAGTCATCTTAGATTGTCCCTTCCTCACAGAAATCAAGAAGATTGGTCAGGCAGATCTTTCCCATCTAAAGCCGTGTTGACTATTGTTTATTAGATTGTGTTTTTACAGATAATCTTCAACCTTACTTTACAAGAAATTAAAGTAAGACTAACAGATTTGTAGTTGTGTCTGTTTTGTCAACTTTTTTAATATGAACATCACGTTAGTATGTTTCCAATCGACTGGTAACTCCCCAGTGTCCATTGACACTCTCATAATGATTCACAGTCTCACTAATCTTCTCACTAGTCTTTCAATACCTGGAGATAAATATTATGTATCTCTGGGAATTGATTTGTGTTCAATTTTTTAGCTTGGCTCGGACTTCATTCACATTTATATCACAGTCCTGACTGAACTTTGTCTTGCTGCTCTTTAAGTGGGCTGGCAGGTTGTTCATGTCTTCCCTGATGTTCCCACATTTATTGTTCCTGAATGCCACCTCAGACGTCAGTTCCAGAATCTCATTTCTAATGTTGCAAATGCTAATGTATAAGAATATTAATGTAGATTTGCCTTCCTTCATATCTCTCAACATCCACTTTTTCTTGAGCTCCTGCACACATACATCTTGCATCTTATGTCCATATCCACATGTTGGCTACTTTCTATCCTATAATTCATCCCATTTGTCATCTGGTTATTCCCCACTCCACCACCCATACAAAATTATCCAGTTTAAAGTTTTCAATTGCTGCCTCAATGCTTCTATTGAATTAAGGTGCAGCTCCTCTCTCCTGTTCGAGTCATTTTTATTCTGATAATGTTCCCAGTTGTTATGAAGATAGCATTGTTTCTTGGATACCAATTTGAAAGTCACTCATTTATATCCTTAATTTTATTGCCGAATTCTCCTTTCCCAAACACTGAAGTATACCAGAAAACATGACTTTGCATCCTCTATCTTTAAGTTTTGAGGCAATCCGTGTGTATGTGCCTTTTTAGTGTAAGCACACAAGGGAGTGAACTGTAATGGAGTGAGAGTAATACTTCTACAAGGGAATTTGGCTAGATTGGGGAGGGAAAGGAGAGGAAGAACCGAGTAATTATTGAAATTTAAGCAGATAAAGAATATAAACTTAAAACTTAAAACTTAACTGTAACTTAACAAACAGTAAGAATAAAAGAACAGGAAGGGACAGTGATGTGAGTTTTGAGCAGCAGAACTGGTCTCTGGGAAGTGTCTCCAATTGAAATTACTTGAGCTCAGGATCTCAAAACTTGAGGGGAGTTGGAAACAATCTGGCACATCAGGAAGGAGAGAGGCATTTCGAGTCACTGGCCTCGAATTTAACTGCCCCGCCAGCTGGAAACTCTCCGGTCCCGCAGGCTTCTCGCCATGTCTCAATCTTAACCTGCTACTTTGAGCACCTGCAGGAAGGAAGCAGGGTCCTACTTTAAAGATGCAAATCGGGTTTGATGAGATTAGGAAATAAATTTTAAAAAGCAGGATCTCAAAGATAGTAATCTCCGGATTACTCCTGGTGCCATGTGCTAGTAAATACAGAAATAGGATAGAGCAGATGAATGCGTGGCTGGAGAGATGGTGCAGGAGGGAGGGCTTAAGATTGCTGAGGCATTGGGATCGTTTCTGGGGGAGATGGGACCTGTACAAGCCGGACCGGTTGCACCTCAACAGAGCCTCCGCATCCCCGACCTTGCTGGGTTCGTTGCCCACTACCACGTCCCAGCATATCCTTCCTGCCCCACACCCCCTGTAAAGATCAAGGTAATTGTCCGGAATTTTCTAAGGAGAGGCAGGTTGGGGGGGGGGGGGGGGGTTTCGAGGCGGGCGGGAAACCCCGATTGCCATCTCCCCCTCCTGATTCTTGATCTCCACCTCTCCCACCCCCCCCCCGATCCCCAACATCTCTCCTGCGATCCCTCCCCTGGACCAACCCCTCGCAACTGAGGCCTACCTGCCTGCAGCCAGCCAGTCTCTCTGACTGGTAAAAATGGCAGGGGGGCCGGAGGATCAGGGCTGGCCACCAGAGGATCATGGCTGGTCTCATTATCATCATTGGGGTGGGGTGGGGGGGCCTGGGAATGCGATCGGAGGGCTCATGGTGGGGGTTTCCGATCGTGGCGGGTGGGTTAGGCAGGGACCCTGGATCCAGGAGATAGGTATAAAGCCACTTACCTCCTGAATGCAGCAGTCTCCACCTCTGTTTAACTGCCGAGTTTCTCGGATTGTGTGAAACCCGATCCCCGGCAGTTAAATTCAAAATCGAGAGGGAAAATAGAGGTTTCCAGCTACATTTCCATTATTAGATTGAGGTAACGCCCCCTGGAAGTTGGCAGGATGGAGGTGGGATCAGGTTAGGAAACCCATTTTTGACAATTTAACTGCCCCACCTGTTTTTTTTTAATGGGTAAATTCCGGCAATTATGTCACATCGTAGTCACCCTGCTGAAGGAGAAGTGGCTAGCAGTGGTAGTGGAGGGAGTGGGACTATGCAAATATATTCTATAGACATGCACTGGATGTAATTTAAATAAATGGATGTCAGTGAGCTGAAGAATATGTGGGAAATCGTCTTGAAAGGTTAAAGTTGTTAACTTCAGCATGTTTATGATGCACTTTGTTAAGTAATTACATGAAGGATCATTAAGCATTTAGTTCCTTGATGGTTTGTCAAATGAGTCACATTAAATAGCTTTTCTTTTTCAGTTGATTATCACACAAACTTTAAAAAAGCACTCCATACATGCACATTGCGTACAATACACATAACATTGAAAACATCGTTAGCATTTTGAGTAAAAAACAAAAGCAATTATAACAAAGTATTAATAATTAATATTGTTTCGCTAACTTATAAAAATCTATAGGACCTGGAGATACATCATCAGTGCCTTTCATAGAGCTGTGTCCCTTGTAGACAAAGTGGGATATTTTCAAGGGGCTTATCGACCTTTAGGAAAAAAATCTATACACAATTAATCCGATAATTATTTTATTACCTAGCTCAAATACTTATATATAATTTCTAGAAAGGAATATATTTTGGCTTTATATGTAGTGAGAATGTCAATCCTTTTGAGTACTTTTGCAACATAATAAGATCTAGCCAGTTCACATTTTTCAGTTTAGTCGGGAGCAGTACTATAAAGAAAGGTCATTTTTTCAGCGCTGTATGTTTGGTCATTCCTCTCAATGCTGTTTGTGTAATATTATGTACAAAATGCCAGCAGTGTTTGCCTATATATTAATTATTGCAGCACTTTAAAGTAACTTATTCTATGTGAAGCACCATGAGACATTTCTGAGACGTGATAAGATGCTATATAAAAGCAAATGTTCCTTGCTGATGTGACACGCAAGTTTAGATTCTGAATAGCATATTGGATTTGGATTTGAATTACCTTGTAAAATTCAGTGTTCTGTGCCTTACCATTGTGGTGCTTATATAAAGAAGAACAAACTAAATGCACTTTTCACTTTATATGGTTGGTGTCCTTCCACATTATGGGCCTAAGTTTCCACACGATAAAAAACGGGCGCCCCTTCGAGCTGGGCGCCCGTTTTTCGTGCCTAAAACGGCGCCGGAAAAAAAACTTGCGATTCTGGAGAGCCCTGCAGCTCCTTGTCTGCCTGGCGCGGTGCCCAGGGGGGCGGAGCCTACACTCGCGCCGATTTTGTAAGTGGGAGGAGGCGGGTACTATTTAAATTAGTTTTTTTCCTGCCGGCAACGCTGCGCGTGCGTGTTGGAGCGTTTGCGCACGCGCAGTGTGAAGGAAACATTGGCACTCGGCCATTTTTGTCGTTCTTTGTAGCTGTTTAGTTTTTGAACATTTTTTAAGAAAAGCACATTGCCATCAGCACATCAGCACTTGCAGCCTTCTCACTGTCTCCTTCCTCACCCCCCCCCCCCGTGTTCGGTCAGCGGTCGGTTCCCTCCCTCCCTCCTGCCGTCTGGAACGGCTTCCTCCCCCCTTCCCCCACGTTCGGTCGGTCGGTCCCCTCCCTCCCTCCCTCCCGCTGTCTGGAACGGCTTCCTCCCCCCTCCCCCCCGCGTTCGGGAACGGCTGCCTCGTTTTGTGAGGCTTGCTGCAGCATTCTCCCTGGCTGAAGCACTTTCACACAGGTAGAAAGATGGTTTATTTAATCTTTTCTTTGCTTATAAATTTTTATTCAGGTTGGATTTATTTGTATAATATTTGTATAAGTATAAATAAGGATTTATTGTAGAATTTAATGACTTCCCTTCGCCCCCCCCCCCACCCATCCTCCCCCTGCCCCTCGTTCCCTACGCCTAATTTGTAACCTGCACCTGATTTTTTAATGTGTAGAACAGGTTTTTTCAGTTCTACAAAAATCTTCACTTGCTCCATTCTAAGTTAGTTTGGAGTACGTTTTCACTGTGGAAACTTTCAAATCAGGCGTCAGTGGCCGGACACGCCCCCTTTTGAAGAAAAAATTCTGTTCCAAAGTGGAACTGTTCTACCTGACTAGAACTGCAGAAAAAAAAATGTGGAGAATTGCGATTTCTAAGATAGTCCGTTCTCCACCAGTTGCTCCTAAAAATCAGGCGCAAATTATGTGGAAACTTGGGCCCATAATGCCTGCTGTTGTAGTTGCATTCACAGTAACAAGGGGGTACGTTTAAACTAACCTGCCTGGCAGAAATCTGAAAAGATTGGATCGGACACCCATTCTACACCCTGCCCAATTTTACTTTCCATTAACTTCAATGGCATGAAAAGAATAAAATAATGTAGAACATTTGCAGCAAGCACAGTACATTATACAACATTGGCAGAAATACTCATAAATTGCTGTTCCAAACACAAGAAATACCCTAGTAGCATTTTTCAATGTGTGGAATAAACTTCCAGACAGGGTAGCAGAGGCAAGAATTCTGGAATTATTTCAGAAACAATTGGATGTTCTGATGAAAGGTCATCGACCTGAAACGTTAACTCTGTTTCTCTCTCCACAAATGCTGCCTGACCTGCTGAGTGGTTGCGCTATTTTCTGTTCTTATTTCAGATATCCAGCATCTGCAGCATTTTACTTTAGTTTTGGATGTGACAATGTGTGAATGGGAGGAGGTGGCTGTTAGGATCTCTCTGGATGGATGAACCATGATGGGGCGAATGGCCCTCCCCATCCGTAATTATCATGTGACTTTATGCATCCATGCTGTCAGGTGGTCGGCTGGGAGGACTCAACAGCATTTTCTATTGGTAAAATGAAGCTTGAACAGGGGTTCCCAATATCAGGCTTCAGACTTTTAATTATTTTAATTCCACAATCACCAAAGCCAGAATTCCCAAAAAGCTGAGCACTCATCACCAAAACAGAAGGACAGATAAGTAATATAAGCAGGAAAAGACATCAACTGTGCACTTGCTGAGCAGAGTAAAATTCTGCCGCCATATCAACTTGAATAACAAGGATGAATTGTGCTTTTATTGAGTCCATAGTTGATTCAGATCACCCAGTGTTTGCAGAGTATAATCTATGGAAAAATAACAATTACAAAAGAAATTTTCTGAATCAGCACATAAGTCAGACTGAAAGAGGAAATGTTGGGGGGAAAATTGCAGTCGGAGGCTTCCTTCGTACGAACGCCTCCGACCCGAAAAAAATCTACGAACGTACATAAGAACTTAAGAACATAAGAAATAGGAGCAGGAGTAGGTCACACTGCCCCTCGAGCCTGCTTCGCCATTCAATAAGATCATGGCTGATCTGATCATGGACTCAGCTCCACTTCCCTGCCCGCTCCCCATAACCCCTTAGCTCCTTATTTTAAGAAACTGTCTATTTCTGTCTTAAATTTATTCAATGTCCCAGCTTCCACAGAGCTCTGAGGCAACGAATTCCACAGATTTACAACCCTCTGAGAGAAGAAATTTCTCCTCATCTCAGTTCTAAATGAGCGGCCCTTTATTCTAAGATCATGCCCTCTAATTCTAGTCTCCCCCATCAGTGAAAACATCCTCTCTGCATCCACCTTGTCAAGCCCCTTTATAATCTTATACGTTTCGATAAGATCACCTCTCATTCTTCTGAATTCCAATGAGTAGAGGCCCAACCTATACAACCTTTCCTCATAAGTCAACCCCCTCATCCCCGGAATCAATCTAGTGAACCTTCTCTGAAATGCATCCAAACCTTTCTTAAATATGGAAACCAAAACTGCACGCAGTATTCCAGGTGTGGCCTCGCCAATACCCTGTACAGCTGTAAAAAGACTTCCCTGCTTTTATACTCCATCCCCTTTGCAATAAAGGGCAAGATTCCATTGGCCTTCCTGATCACTTGCTGCACCTGCATACTATCCTTCTGTTTTTCATGCACAAGTACCCCTAGGTCCCGCTGTACTGCAATCTTGCTCCATTTAAATAATAACTTGCTCTTTAATTTTTTTCTGCCGAAGTGCATGACCTCACACTTTCTAACATTATACTCCATCTGCCAAATTTTTGCCCACTCACTTAGCCTGTCTGTGTCCTTTTGCAGACTTTTTGTGACCTCCTCACACATTTCCTCCCATCTTTGTATCGTCTGCAAACTTGGCTACATAACACTCAGTACCTTCTGCCAAGTCGTTAATATAAATTGTAAATAGTTGGGGTCCCAGCACCGATCCCTGCGGCATCCCACTCACTACTGATTGCCAACCTGGTGGTCCCGGGGAAACGTAGGATTCCGCTCGGAGGCCTAGATTCGCTGCACAGCACATGGGAAGATGTCTTTCAGGTACGTACGTACAAGCTGGAGTCACGGGCCTGGACCACCAATCACTGTGCAGTCTTCTCATTGATAAAAATGGGAACTCCATTTGTACGAGATCCCATTATAATCAATGAGAATAACCCCTAAAACACCAAAACACAGCATAATAAATAAATAAAACACCTCACATATTTAAAATTAATTGAAATTAAATGTAATTAAATGTTTTAGAAAAAATATATATTTTTGGAATTTTTTTTAATGTGTTTTAATACGGTTAAACATAAACTTACCTTAGTTGAGTGTAATATCTCCACAAGTTTGCAGATGACACTAAGCTGGGTGGAGGTGTGAGCTGTGAAGAGGATGCTAAGAGGCTGCTAGGGTGAATTGGACAGGTTAGGTGAGTGGGCAAATGCATGGCAGATGCAGTATAATGTGGATAAATGTGAGGTTATCCACTTTGGAGACAAAAACACGAAGGCAGAATATTATCTGAATAGCGGTAGATTAGGAAAAGAGGAGGTGCAACGAGACCTGGATGTCATGGTACATCAGTCATTGAAAGTTGGCATGCATGTACAGCAGGCGGTGAAGAAGGCAAATGGTATGTTGGCCTTCATAGCTAGGGAATTTGAGTATAAGAGCAGGGAGGTCTTACTGCAGTTGTACAGGGCCTTGGTGAGGCCTCACCGGGAATATTGTGTTCAGTTTTGGTCTCCTAATCTGAGGAAGGACATTCTTGCTATTGAGCGAGTGCAGCGAAGGTTCACCAGACTGATTCCCGGGATGGCAGGACTGACATATGAGGCGACTAGGCCTGTATTCACTGGCGTTTAGAAGGATGAGAGGGGATCTCATAGAAACATATAAAATTCTGACGGGACTGGACAGGTTAGATGCAGGAAGAACGTTCCCGATGCTGGGAAAGTCCAGAACCAGAGGACACAGTCTAAGGATAAGGGGTAAGCCATTTAGGACTGAGATGAGAAGAAACTTCTTCACTCAGAGAGTTGTTAACCTGTGGAATTCCCTACCGCAGAGAGTTGTTGATGCTAGTTCATTGGATATATTCAAGAGGGAGTTAGATATGGCCCTTACAGCTAAAGGGATCAAGGGGTATGGAGAGAAAGCAGGAAAGGGGTAGTGAGGTGAATGATCAGCCATGATCTTATTGAATGGTGGTGCAGGCTCGAAGGGCCGAATGGCCTACTCCTGCACCTATTTTCTATGTTTCTATATTAATGGACAGGATTTTTAATATAAAATGAGTGTTTAAATTTATTTTTTATATGTTTTAAAAGTGTTACGCTGGTAAAAGTAAACTGTGCGCCTGCTTTTATTGGAATCTTCGGCCCATTATATTTTTATTCTCTCTGGATTCTCCAATGAGAAAGTACTTGTTTGTATCGTACTTATCCTAAATGCATCAAATGCCTGAATTTGGAATTCATTCTCTTAATCCAAATGCCATATTTGGAACTGTGAAAGATTCCATGGAAAAATGTGCGAGCTTGCTCATGAAAAACCTGTTTCTATGCCAAAAGATACTTATGACTGAAATAACACAAGTTTAAGTTCCAAGGTCAAGAGAAAATATAATCTGAAATTGTGAAATTGTCACAGCAGTGGTGTTTGACACAAGTTTTGTCTGTTAACGGGCGCCACTCAACAATCCCATTGACAATGAAGGATGATCTTAACAACTTTATGTCAATCAAATGAGAGAAAGCAAACTGGATAATATTACATTTTTGGCTTGTCTACAGAAACTTAGCAAATACTGCTGAAGTAAACGGCTGAGCTTGGTGATGATGTTGCAGCAACTTCACCACAAATGCAACAACGAGTTGTTTTATTTGTATTGTTCATCATAAGGAATAAGAAAACACTTGGAATGAGGAAAATAATAAAATTAATGCTTAATAATAAACCTTTTTGAATGCCAGCTTCCTTCTGCATATTTAATTTGGGAAATGACAATCAGCATTGCCGATTAGCAGCAATAAATAGCCAGGAGATAAAGGGTGAACTATTCTCTGAATAAATGAAATACTTTCCAGATTACTGTTGTATCTCAAAATTGTAAAGATGCAACAAAAAATGATCTGGATAGCAAAATCAATTCCATTGACCATTTAATCAAATCAAATACTAAAGTGTCTTTCTACCAGCTTAACTTTCAAAAGTACTACAAAGAATGAGTATGTGATGAGATGAATTGTGTCGCTGAAACAACTAACCATTAGATCAGATATGAAGTTACTCGTGTATAGACTAAACAATTATTTATACCTTTATATGCATATAGCATTAGTCATTGTGAGAACAGGGCATATTGCCTGAAACAGTTTTTGTTTGAAAATGCAGCCTCTAACTTTGTTTTGATGATGTAAAGAACTAGCGAGGTAATACATAGTAGCAGAAATGTGGGCCTCAATATTAACCACCCCCCCTCAACCCCACCATGACAAGCGGGAGACGATTTTGAGGGGGGGTGGAGCGCAGGGGTTAAAAATGAAAAACTGTGACCCCAAACCGCCACCTACATGCACGTTGCTGTTTATACAGCAGTGGGTTTTGTGTTGTGTGAGTGTCTCGCTTTCGAGAGGCGGGACATTTCATTAACATATTTAAATCAGGCTCCTACAATTGGGATTGCTATTGGGAGCCTAATTTAAATTTAACAGTGAAAGGTGATAAGCTCATAATAAAGGATTAAACTGAATACTGTGTACAATGAGTAAGTGTGACCTTAGCTCCTTTAATAAGACTCCAGAGTGCAGGTACCGCGTGGGTGGCCTGCTTATATACAGTGCTCCCAAGGGATGCTGGCATCCCTTCGAACTCCAACAGGTAGGACCTCTGATGGTGGTGTGATACAGGTTACCAAGGGTTAAATACGTAACATCACTCATTCGTAAAGTCAATAGTTCACTTATCTACAAGGTGAGATGACCTGGGGCTTTTCGCTCCCTTGTCGATCGTCTCGGTACAAATGCGGGTGTGGGTGGGTTGGGTAGTTCTTCACTGAGTTGTTGGGCAGCCGGCCTTGCCGGGCTGCTGGGGATGGTGAGTTCAGCTTCGTGATCAACCATGATGTCGGTTGCCATTTGTGTGTGTGTTGAAGGGTCAAAGTTGGTGATGTCCTCTTCGGGTTGCTCATAGCTGTTAATGAAACCGCAATTTGATTTGGTCCAAATGCTTTCTGCACGTTAGTCCATTGGCCAATTTGACCTGAAACACCCTACTCCCTTCTTTGGCTATGACTGTTCCAGCGAGCCATTTGGGACCATGTCCATAATTGAGTACAAACACAGGATCATTGACCTAAATATCACGTGACAAATTTGCGCGATCTTTGTACATACTTTGTTGATGCCGCCTGCCCTCTACATGATCATGGAGATCAGGGTGGACAAGAGAGAGCCTTGTTCTGAGCACCCTTTTCATGAGCAGCTCGGTTGGGGGAACCCCAGTGAGCGAGTGAGGTCTGGTGTGGTAGCTGAGCAGAACTCGGGACAATCGGGTCTGCAGGGAGCCTTCCGACATGCGTTTCAAGCTTTGCTTGATAGTCTGAACTGTCCGTTCTGCCTGACCATTGGATGCGGGCTTGAACGGGGCAGATGTGACGTGCTTGATCCCATTGCGGGTCATGAATTTCTTGAATTCAGCACTGGTGAAACACGGCCCATTGTCGCTGACTAGGACATCAGGCAGGTCGTGTGTGGCAAACATGGCTCGTAGGCTTTCGATGATGACGGTGGACATGCTTACAGACAATATTACACATTCAATCCGTTTTGAATAAGCATCCACGACAACCGAGAACATTTTGCCTAGAAATGGGCCCGCATAGTCAACGTGGATCCTCGATCACGGTTTGGAGGGCCATGACCTCAAACTTCTCTGGGTGCAAGTTGAGAGCAAGTGTTGCACTGGCGCACGCATGACTCTAAATCTGATTCGAAGCCGGGCCACCACACATGGGACCTGGCTATGGCTTTCATGGTTACAATGCCTGGGTGGGTGCTGTGTAGGTCACGAATAAACGTTTCTCTGCCTTTCTTGGGCAAGACCACAAGATTACCCCACAAAAGACAGTCCGCTTGCAAGGACATTCCGTCTTTGTGCCTGTGGAACGGTTTCATCGCCTCCTTTTCCGCTGGGACGCTGGACCAGCTCCCATGGAGGACACAGTTTTTTTTACCAAGGACAGTAAAGGATCCTGGCTAGTCCAGGTCCTGATCTGGCAGGCCGTAACAGGTGACTTTTCATTTTCGAATGCATTCATCACCATGAGCAAGACTGCAGGTTGTGCCATTTCCACCCCGGTGGTGGGCAATGGTAGCCGACTGAGAGCATCAGCGCAGTTCTCTGTGCCCAGTCTGTGGTGGATTACATAGTTGTATGCTGGGCAGAGGCATTGGTGTTAATCCCTTTGCTCTCTGAGAATAGCGATAGGAGCGGCTTATGGTCAGTTTCAAGCTCAAACTTGAGGCCAAACAAATACTGGTGCATTTTTTCCACCCCGTAAACGCACGGCAGAACTTATTTTTCAATCATGCTTAGGTCCTTTTGGCCTTGGACAGACTCCTGGACGCATAGGTGGCCAATTGCAAAATCCCCGATTCGTTAGCCTGTTGTAACACACACCCAACCCCGTATGACGACGCATCGCAAGCTAGCACTAATCGTTTACATGGGTTATACTGAACAAGCAGTTTGTTTGAACATAACAGATTCTCAAAGACAGCCTCTTGTGAATTCCCCCATACCCAGTCGTCTCCTTTGCGCAGTAGCACATGTAGCAGTTCTAGCAGGGTGCTTAACCCGGGTAGGAAATTACTGAAATAGTTGAGGAGTCCCAGGAACGACCGCCGCTCCGTCACGTTCTGTGGTCTTGGCGCGTTCTTGATGACCTCTGTCTTGGCGTCGGTGGGTCTGATGCTGTCTGCTGCGATTCTTCTTCCCAAGAACTCGACCTCCGGCGCCAGGAAAACGCACTTCAAGGGTTTCAACCGGAGCCCTACGCAATCTAGCCGACTTTGAACCTCTTTCAGATTCTTCAAGTGTTCAATGGTGTCCCGACCTGTAACCAGTATATCGTCCTGGAAAACCACAGTGCGAGGAACCGACTTTAGCAGGTTCTCCATGTTCCATTGGAAAATTGCCGCTGCCGACCGAATCCCGAACGGGCATCAGTTATCGATGAACAGACCTTTGTGCGTGTTGATGCAGCTGAGGCCTTTCGAAGATTCCTCCAGCTCCTGCGTCATGTAGGCCGAGGTCAGGCCCAACTTGGTGAACGTCTTCCCTCCAACCAGGGTCGCAAATAGGTCGTCTGCCTTGGGTAGCGGGTACTGGTCCTGTTGTGAAAAACGGTTAATCGTTACTTTATAGTCCCCACAAATTCTGACCGTGTGGTCACCTTTAAGTACCGGGACAATCGGACTGCCCACTTGTTGAATTCCACCAGCGCGATGATGTCTTTTTGCTGCAGCCTGTCCAGCTCAATTTGCACTTTCTCTCGCATCATATACAGTACTGCCCGTGCCTTGTGGTGGATGGGTCTTGTACAGGGAATCAAATGGATCTGCACTTTCGCCCCTGAGAAACTTCCAATGCCTGGCCCGAACAACAATCGAAATCTGCTCAGAACCTGGGCACATGAGGCGTTGTCGACTGACAAAAGCACTCGGATGTCGTCCCAGTTCCAGGTTGCCAAGGGTTAAATACATAACAGAAGGGAGGCTGGAGTTGCTGGCTCAAGAAGTGAAGTGCTTATTACAGCACTCCCTGTGGACCAGGAGGAACAGGAGTGTTCCCACCAGCCCCTCAAGGAAGCCTTCGGCCTTCCCTTCAGCCGATCGTGGCCTCTCTTTCCCCCCGTCGCAATCGCAGATATCCCCACCCCCAAGCCCTGATAGCTGTCTCTGCATGCCCCGGTCTCTTGCTCCCTCCAACCCTCATGATTGCCGGGATCTTTCCCCAAGAGTCCCTTGCTGAGGCCTCCTGTGGCTGGTTTTCCCGCCCAACGTCTGGCCTGCCTGTTAATTTGACCAGCTGCCGGGTGGGAAATGGAAGGAGTAAAAAAATAATGAGGTCCCACCATTAAATTTGAAATGTCCCTGGCCTTGTCACGTTTTCCCCGCTCGTCTGTGCGCCCCTGCATTCTCCCTGCCTCCCCTTATATATCAGGGTCGTGATTCCACACAAGGCTGAACGTAGCAAAACTCCAGGTCTTGGCCCTAGTTAAAGCAAATGCAAAGAAAGTAAGTTGTTTTGAAACATGAAAACTGTTGCTTTTTAGCTGCATAAAGCTGAAAAAAAGTTTAGAACTAATCCTTTAACCATTAATGCAGAAGTTCAATAGAATTAAGAAAAAAAAGTAGGTTCCAATATTCATTGTGAGAACATCAGAAACCTGCAGCTATGGAGTAGCTAACCCAAACAATTAGAAATCAAAACAAAAAACACAGTTCTGTGAGTTTCATAAAGACGAACTGTAATTATATATGGAACTTTCAATAAGTAATCAACAGAGGTGAGTAAGTCTCCGAGGCAGGATTACAGCTCGAAGCAAGACAAGAAGCCACTCACCATAGGTCAGCTCAGCAAAGAGTGCCCAGATGCTTTTCATAAACAGACTGGCTAGAAGCAATAATGGTGATTTATCTTCCCCGGAAATATAAAGGGCAATTAAGGGCCTGTCAAGGGGGGTCTCAAAGAAGGATTGAGTTGACGATAATATTAATTTTCGGTTTTGCAATTTTTGGGGTGAAAACGGAAGCGGGGTGAGGAATTTACCGCCCGATTAATGTTTGCGCTGTGTGGAGTAATTTTTGTCATTTGGGCGCAGCGCAAAGGGAGACGTTGTACGACTTTCGCGGCACAAAAACAGGAACCTCACCAACTAAAGTGCGGGGCCGGGAACGCCCCGAGAGAGGCCTTGGGAGAGGGAAAAAAAAATCACAAAAATATTCAAAAAACATTGGCAACACCCTTAAAATGAAAATCAGAATACAAAAATAAAACAATAAAAGCTGTAACTTACCTTTCTTGCGGGGCGCGTTTTGGGTCGTATGGGTTGGGTGCAAGTCGAAACTTCTATCGACGTCGCAAGGAGTGGCATTACACACCCGGTACAGCTCTCCTTGGCAGTGCTTCTAAGCACCGCCGTAAAATCCGACCGGAGGATCGCGCCCGGACACAAAAGAGCTCACCGCCCAATTTTTCGCCGCGGAAGGTCATAACCTGGCGAAACCCGGGTCACAAATGACCCAAAAATCCAGCCTATTTATTAGCTGCATTAACCCAGGCAACATTTTACATAGCAAGATAGGCCATCCTAAATATAGGAAGATGAGAAGCTATATAGAAAGTAAAGATAGGAATAGAGCTTTAAAGAGAAATCATTATGCAATGCCTATCGAAGAATTGTCCAGATTTAAGAAAAAGTATTCAAGCGTTTTAGTTGTAAAAATGGATTTTGGCAGCTAGTCCTGACTGAAAAGGGTTCCCATCCGACCATGTTTAGTACTTCATTTAGCAGATAGAAATGGTCGTTATCTCCTTTTGTGTACCCAGCAAGTCAGAATTTCAGCATGGGTAGATAATGTAATTGAGAAAATAACAGGAATGAAGACCATTGCAGGTGACATAATGGAAGAAGCCTTTAGCAGCTACAATAAAAAGCTAAGAGTGCTCATGGAAAGAAGCTGTGAGTGGAACCTAAAACTCCGTAAAGATTAGGCTAACTATAGTCTTCAAGATGGTCCAATCATTGGACATCTCATTACAGATCAAGATCTAAAACTATCTTCAAATAAGGTCAAAGTAGTATTGGAGCCCATGAATGACACAGGTATGCAAAGATTCATTAAGATTGTTACTTATTTTTGCTAAGTCAGTAATGAATGTGAGCTACTGAGAAAACTAACACACAGGATGCAAAATGAGGTTACACTTTTACAATCAATGACTCACCAAGTCAAGCAGCTAGCAACAGCTCATCCAGTAATGAATTACTATAGTCTACAGGAAGAACTCACATGCAGCTGCCTCAGAAATTGCACTTGGAGCAGCCTAGCCAATATAAGCAAGTAAAGCACTTAGAGGTATTGAAGCTAAGTATACCCAGACTGAAAGAGCTATGAGCGCCAGTATTTGGACTAAAGATCCATCAATGTACTTTTGAAACAAGTCCAAGAGAAAGTCAGAATATAAGTCTGAGTCTGAGTCAGGCAGACAAACAGTCTGACATTATAAGAACATAAGAACGTAAGAAATAAAAACAGGAGTAGGCCACATGGCCCCTCGAGTCTGCTCCGCTATTCAATAAGATCATGGTTGATCTGATCATGGACTCAGCTCCACCTCCCTGCCCACTCCCCATAATCCCTTATCCCTTTATCGTTTAAGAAACTGCCTATTTCTGTCTTAAACCTATTCAATGTCCCAGCTTCCTCAGCTCTCTGAGGCAGCGAATTCCACAGATTTACAACCCTCTGAGAAAATAAATTTCTCCTCATCTCAGTTTTAAATGGGCGGCCCTTTATTCTAAGATCATGCCCTCTAGTTCTAGTCTCCCCCATCAGTGGAAGCATCCTCTCTGCATCCACCTTGTCAAGCCCTCCCATAATCTTATACGTTTCGATAAGATCGCCTCTCATTCTTCTGAATTCCAATGAGTAGAGGCCCAATCTACTCAACCTTTCCTCATAAGTCAACCCCCTCATCTCCGGAATCAACCTAGTGAACCTTCTCTAAACTGCCTCCAAAGCAAGTGTATCCTTTCATAAATATGGAAACCAAAACTGCGCACAGTATTCTAGATGTGGCTTCACCAATACCTTATTTAGCTGTAGCAAGACTTCTCTGCTTTTATACTCCATCCCCTTTGCAATAAAGGCCAAGATTCCATTGGAGAGTTCAAACATAGATCAAGGGCATCCCTTGGAGGAAAACTTTCCTCAAGATCAGCCTAGAATGAATCTAAGTTTGACACCATGTTTGGAAGGTTCTGTTCGAGAGCGAAGGTAACCCCTTTGAAACAGAAAACCAGTGGTTAAGTTTATTTGTAAATATGGCAAAATAAGTCCATATCTTTTGTTATATATAACCATGCAAGTTATGTATGATGATTGTTTGTTATAATGACTTCTTCATTAAGGAGGGATAAGTGTAATATAGCTTCCACCTGGTGGACTATTGCTCCACCTAATGGACGACTGTGGTAATGCAGCCTCTGCTATTTACAATATGAATAAAAGGAATGGAGCTATCTTGTAAAATCTGAGTGTGTTTGTGATGTCATAAAGAATATATCACACAGGAAGTAATGTTTTGTTGACAGCAAGTGCTCACAGACATAAGATTTTTTTTAAATTACAGGCAGGTAACATTTGTCAAAAACTGAAAATGTGACAGGAGAAGGAGCTGCTGATACCTCATATTGGGCCCGAATTTGCCCAGGAGTTGCTCTGTTTCTTTTGGAGCAACTTGATTTTTCTGGAGTATCTTAAAAATCCCCATTCTGCACATTTAATTTGCGCCAGTGTAAGTGAGTTAGTTAAGATTTTTTTTAGTTTAGTTTTTTTTTCAAAAGGGGGTGTTACCAGCCATCTATGCCGTTTTGGCCATTCAAGCCAGTTTGGACAGCTAATGGTTACTCCAAACTAACTTAGGTCAGCGTATGTGGCCACTTGTGGCTGCACAGAAAACCCTTGCGGAGAGTTAAGAAATCAGTGCAGGTAGCCAGAGATGAGGGGGGGGGGGGCGAGGGGAAGGGAAGGGAAGCGGAGAGGACCTTGCAAAGCACTAAACAACTTCACAACAAATTCAAGAAGCATAAAAGCCATCAATAATAAATAAAAAATAAAACTTAAGTCCTATCTTCCTAACTCGGCCCGGGAAGTCAGTGGCCCGACTCTGACTCCTCTCCGACTCTCTCTCCGACTCTGACTCTCTCTCAAGGACCCCAACTCTCTCGAGGACTCTCCAAGGACTGGGCTTCTCCGAGGGACTTCTCCAAGGGCAGGACTTCTCTGAGGACTGGACTTCTCTGAGGACGGGACTTCTCTTCTCCGAGGACTGACTTCTCTGAGGACTTCTCCGACGGACCTCCGGCTGGGGCAGGAGCTACTGCGCATGCACGAAATCTCCAGTGCGCATGCGTTGAGCTTCCGGCACTGTTTGTCATGCAGGGCCCTAGCTCCGCCCCCTAATGGACAGACCATGCCGTGCCAAGCCATGGGAGAGGCCGCAGGGCGGCCAGAATCCGAGGGGATCTTTTTGCCGCTGTTTTCACCCTAGGAAGTCGGCGCATCTCATGAGTGCGCTGAAAAAATGGGTGAGCAAAATTTGGGCCCAAAGTGTCTGATTACACACGGTCAAAGATTGCAATCAACTTGTTTGTTTATCATGGTGATTATCTGATCAGCTTGAGCCATTATTGGAACTATTGGGAAATTGATTAGAATGATACTGTCATAAGGACTACAAAGAAAACTCAAATGCCAATTTGCAAGTTATCTGTTTTTCAGATAATGAACCACAATTTATGTCTGAGGAATTCATAAAGTTCACCAGTGAATGGAATGTCAAGCATGTTATTCTTGGGAACAATAGAAAATTGGAACAAGCTGTCTAAACAGAAACATTTCCAATGGAAAAAGTGAAGGTAGCTAGGAAAGACATTTATTTAATAGCATTGGACATGAGAACTACGCAAGGAATGGATAGTAGTCTAGTGCAGAGGTGAACAGTGAACAGAAAAACTATGATCATGCTAACTATTGTAAGTTCCAAGAAAGTTAGCAGGTTTTTGTTGACAGGAGAGCCAAAGGTCTTTCACTTTTGGAAGAGGGAGATGTGAGATGTTGCTGATGAGTCATGAGAAAGAGCAGAAGAAAGCATGTCTTTTTGAGGAAGACACAAGGGAACAGCATAATTTGCTGCTTTAATCAATGTGATGAAATCCAGCTCAGATGCCTACATTTCAACAAGCATAACCACAACAGAATGAGACTAAAGAACTAATACAGAGAGGACAGGATATTGGTTCCAGATCTAATGACAAGTCAAGATCAAAGAAGTTATGACAAGAGCTGGAAGAATTGTTAAAAGTACAGCTGAAAGATTTAGTAACTTTTTGATTTATTGATAATTTGAAAAGTTTATTTGTTGATTTATTTTGTGCAAGATATTTCAGCAGACAATAATAATGGTAATGCCTGACCAATATTTCTCTCTCAGCCAACATTACCAAAAAAGATTAACCAGTTGTTCATCTCATTGCTCTTTGTGAGATCTTGCTGTGTATAAAATGGCTGCCATTTTTGTCTGCATAACAGTTACTACACTTCAAAGTGATTGATTGCATGCAATGTATTTTGAGACATTTGGGAGAAACATGTAAGATGCTATATAAATGTAACTCTTTTGTTATACTAAGCAAATAAATTTGACTCAGCCATGTTAAACTTCTGAAGGACAATGATTCATGTATACACACTTTTAGGAAATATATAAATATATAATACAGAAAGGTGACAAAATGAACCGCTGTGCTGAAGCAGCCAACATCTATTTTAATTACAGATTCCTAGGACAGCACATTTGATGTATTGACTGAACAGATACCTTCAGTTTTATATGTATATTGTGAGACCTACAGCACAGTGCCTGATTACAAGTTCTTGTAAATAAATGATTCTTTATTTGAAATACAGACGGCATCTTACTTCACCCTGATGATATAAAGGCCCAGAGAGATAAACCAGAGAACTCTCTCGGAAACGGCTTTTCAACAACAGCAGCAAGTTTGTGTTATTGTTTAGTGTAAATGAAAGATATCCTAGCTTCAATGTCATCACTGAGAATTCTTTGTTTCTCCAATTCTGGCCTTGTGTGCATCCCTGATTTATTTTGCCGCACCTTTGGTGCCAGGGAGAGCAGGGGAGCTGGTTAAAGTTGGGACGGGGGGGGGGAAACAAAAAAAATGTTCAGCCATGAACTCATTGAATGGCGGTGCAGGGCCGAATGGCCTACTCCTGCATCTATTTTCTATGTTTCTATGTTTTCTATGTTTCAGCTGCCTAGGCCCTAAGCTTTGGAATTCCCTCGCTAAAGCTCTCCATCTCTCCACCTCTCTCCTCCTTTATGACACTCCATAAAACCTACGTCTTTGACCAAGCTTTTGGTCACCTGTCCTAATATCTCCATATGTAGCTCAGTGCCAAATGTTGTTAGATTTGCACTCCTGTGAAGCAACTTCGAATGTTTTACTATGTTAAAGGCGCTATATAAAGGCACGTTGTTGTTGAACATTGCAGTTTCTTAGATCCAGCTGTTGTGAATAAATTCTTCATTTAGAGGTATTGTTAAAAATTTGAAGGTCAATGTTTTCTTAAAATGAAAATATTGTTATGAATTAATAGAACACTTTCAGAAATTACTGTGATCAGCTTAGCATAATAAGTAGCATAATGAAGGATTGCACAATCCTGGCATGTACTACATCAATAGTACATTTTAAAAATTAGATTGTGCAAATGTTGGCCAGAAGGTTTGCCATGGTGCCGACTGTTGAAGTACATTTAGCAATTTGAAAATGAGCCATTTGAAAAATTAGTTTGAAAACTGCTTTATACAAACCACTCTGGATGATTCAAAGACCTTTTCTCTTGATAGAAGAGAAGCAACAGATAAGTGCAGCAGTTAATTTGTGCATAGCAAGGTCCAACCAACAGCAGATGAAATTGATGACTACTTAACTTCCATTTCTGGTAATCTTAGTTGAAAGAGAATGTAATATTTCCTCAATACTGCACTGAAAAAGAGAGAAGGAAAAGAGGGAACCTATGGCAGGCATGCCATTATCTTACTGAATGGCGGAACAGGCTCGAAGGGCTATAGGGCCTACTCCTGCTCCTATTTCTGATGATCTTATGTTCTTATAAGGACAGGTAGGCCTGCATTTTCCTACCTGATTTCGGGTAGTACTGGGATAGGAGAAGAGGCAGCGGCCAGGGGCAGTAGGATGAAAAACTTGTTGCTACTTAAAGCAGCAATGGTATCGCTGGAGAAAACAGGCAACCTGAGTAGCAAGAATAGCAGCCAGAATAGAAAATACAAGTGAAAAACTTCACAGAGACAGACCTGCAAGTCCTCCTAACAGTGATACAGAGCAGTAGGAACTAAGATTGGAAAGCAAAAGCAAATACTGCAGATGCTGGAAATTTGAAAGAAAAACAGAAAACGGTGGAATTGCTCAGCAGGTCAGGCAGCATCTATGGAGAGAGAAATAGAGTTAACATTTCAGGTCGATGACCCTTCGTCAGAATTGGAAAAAGTTAGAGATGTAATAGTTTTTAAGCAAGTACAGAGGTAGGGAAAGGGGGAGGGGAGGAAAAAATTAAAGGGAAGTTCTGTGATGGGGTGGAAGGCAGGAGTAATTAAATGACAAAAGGGTCATGAAGCAGCCAAGAATGTGGCATGCATATTGTGGAGGTATGGGTTATGGTAGCACGTGAACCCAGGGCTGCTTTGCAGTGCAGAAAGAACCATAATGACCTCACTGGATGAGCCGAGATAAGAAAACCTGCTTCCTATGACCCTTTCTTGCACTCTTGTTGAATGGTTGGCACTCCTTCATTCATCACCCTTGGTTGGAGTCAGAGGTGAAAATGAGATTTGATAGTGGGGGTGCAAGATGAGTCCTTGCAGAGGCTAGCCCCTGTATCTTGAGCCTGCAGATACAGATTTCAGCCGTCCTTCTCTTAAAAAAAAGATGTTGGCTGAGCATCCTACCCACCTGGTGCCCCTGAAGACCATCTCAGAGGATTTGCTATAGAAGGTAAGTGTCATGTTTAAATCAAGTGCTATCCACAATGCCAATATCTGAGAAGTATTTGTCACAATACAGCCATATCTGGAGCAATGGTAGCACTACGATCATTTGCAGCCAATCCCTCTGCCCCACCCCTGAAGTAGTTAGTGCATCCAAAGTGGATGCTTTGACCACTGACTATCAAGCCTTGTGGGACAGTTTGAAGACAACAATGGAAAGCGGCTTCTGAGAACTTTGGAGTACCATCTCTGAGGGTCTGAAAGATCTAACTGATACCAGCAAATGTTCCTTCCCGCTGATCAGTGGGCACTCAGACCCGTGATCCTGCATAATGGCATGGCTAGAGTTCACCTGCTCACCTTCATGATGCACCTTCATCTCTCCTGATGACAGCTCATGTGATCTTTCCAGCAGCCCCCTCAGACTGCTGATCATATAAGTACCAGGATATATGACCAGACTTGCAATGGTGCTGAAGTCTACAAAGGAGTCTTTCTGGGACTCGGAATCCCTGAAATGAGGGTTACCCCTGTCCGACAAGATTCATGATACCAAAGAAAGACTTGAAAGACTTGCATTTATATAGCGCCTTTCATGACCACCAGACGTCTCAAAGTGCTTTAAGTCAACGAAGTACTTTTGAAGTGTAGTCACTGTTGTAATGTGGGAAATGTGGCAGCCAAATTTGTGCACAGCAAGCTCCCACAAACAGCAATGTAATAATAACCACATAATCTGTTTTTTTTGTTATGTTAATTGAGGGATAAATATTGGCCAGAACACTGGGGATAAGTCGAAATACGGCTCCTCCGGCAATGCAGCACTCCTTCAGCACTGCACTGGAGTGTCAGCCTAGATTTAAGTGCTCAAGTCCCTGGGACTTGAACCCACAACCTTCTGACTCAGAGGCAAGTGTGCTACCCACTGAGCCACAGCTGACAAAGCATAGCCAAACACCACTGGCATACCTCAGTGTCGGACCAGGATAGATTTAAGAACAGTACAGTGCCTCTCACACCTGAAGTTAGTCTGTTTCTTGTTTTTTTGTGTTTGAGAGGATGTTCGGTGGTCAGTTTGAATGAGACACTGTTACTTCTAAGCCTTCTTACTGACTGTTATCTCCTTAAGCAAACCTATTCTACCACATCATCAATAGAGCAGTGTGTAGATTCAAATTGAAGACCACCTCTCAATTACTTTTCTTCTCTTTTGTTGTAACCTTATTCCACATGTCTCTGTCGTTTCCTCTTCTTTCTGCTCCTGTTCTTCTGCCATTATAAAGACATCTATGGGGATGCCCATAGTAAGGGTTCCCTGACAAAATAATAGATGCAAAAATTTCTCTATCTGAAACTGCTGAAAGGATGCTTGCAGTATGCTTTCTTAGTTATAGTTTCTGGGTATCTATAGCAAAAGTACAAGCCAGCAGGCCTATAGAGACCAAGTCCAGCAATGTCATCGGAGCTACTCCTGCTCCGTAACTGTAATTTTGCTGGAGTTTTGGTTGAAATCCTGTTTTTTTACTAATTCATTCTCAGAATGTGGGCATCGCTGGCAAGGCCAGCTTTTATTGGCCATCCCGATATACGAACAAACAAAAAATGATGGACAGTTAATGACCATCTGGTCCATCAAGCCTGTCCCACAAATTGCGATACCTTATGTGTCACAACGTATACACTCCACCCCACCCGAAACCATGTGATCTCTCGGGAGAGGCAAAAAAACATTAAAAGCCCAGGCCAATTTGGGAAAATAAAATCTGGGGAATTCCTCTCCGACTCATCTAGGCGATCAAAACTAGTCCAGGAGATCACTCTGGCCATTAATTTCCCTGCAGTACCTACCTTCTGTAAGAGTTCATCTGCGTTGCAGCCAGAAACAAATCCAGCTTTTGTTTGAAGGAATTCACATGAGAGGGTAGTTTGTTCCAGAGGTCTACTACTCTCTGTTAAAAGATCCATCTCCTGACATCTAACCTAGATCTAGCCTTATACAACTTAAATTTGTGCCCCCTAGTCCTGCCTAACCTATTTAATTGAAATAAATGGTCAGCTGGAACATTGTCTATTCCCTTCATTATCTTATAAACCTCAACCATATCCTCAAGTCTACTATGGGCATCCCCATAGATGTCTTTATAAACCTCAAGTCTACGCTGCTCTAAGGTAAAGAGTCCCAACTCTTTTAATCTATCTTGATAACTAAGATGCTTTAGACTTGGAATTAGTCTAGTGGCTCTCTTCTGCACCCTTTCCAGAGCCTCAATATCACCCACCATGTGAGGAGACCAAAACTGGACACAGTATTCCAAGTGCGACCTGACTAAGGTCTTGTACAAGGACAAAACAGTATGCCTCGTATTATACTCAATTGTCCTATGGATACACCCCAACACCCTATTTGCTCTAGCTATCGCTGTACGGCATTGCTCGTGTACCTTTAATGATGTATGCACTCGATGCCCAAATCGCTTTCTATCTCCACCATCTTTAATGCCTTTCCCTGGAGGGTGTATGAATGTTGAGCATTTGCCCTGCCCACATGCATGACAGTGCACTTATCTAAGTTATACATCATTTTCCAGTCATGAGCCCAGTCTCCCAACACATTAAGATCTGCCTGAATCAGAAAAGCCTCTTCTGCAGTTCTAGCACTCGCACAGATCTTGGTATCATCTGCAAATTTGCAAATCGTGCCACCAACCCCTGAATCCAGATCATTAATAAAAATAGTAAAAAGCAGTGGTCTCAACACTGATCCCTGCAGGACACCACTGGTGACCAGTCTCTAAACAGGTCCAAATCCATTTATAACTACTCTTTGTCTGTGTCCTGCCAGCCAGTTCTATATCCAGCTCAATATATTTCCACTAATACCAGAGGCTCTGATCTGATAGAGGAGCCTCTTATGTTGTACCTTGTCAAAAGATTTTTGGAAATCTAAGTAGACAATGTTTACTGGGCTTCCCTCATCCACTAACTTTGTAACTTCTTCAAAAAATACAATTAGATTTGTGAGACATGACCTCTTTTTTATAAAGCTATGTTGAGTGTCCCCAATACGTCCCTCCCTATCCAAGTATTCAAATATTGCATCCCTTATGATTCTTTCAAGCATCTTACCTATTACCGATGTTAAACTGATGGGCCTATGGTTACCCGCATCTGCCTTGTCTCCTTTTTTAAAAATGGGGACTACATTAGCCTCCTTCCAATCTGTAGGAACCATTCCAGAGTGCAGTGAGCTATTAAAAATACAGGCCCGGGACTCGCACAGCACATGTCCCATCTCCCGGAGGACCCGCAGGTGGATACCATCCAGCCCGGCTGCTCTATCTATTTTTAAGTTCTTAATTCTTTCTAAAACAATATGCTTATCTATGTAAATGTTACTGATAAAGCTAGTATTATTAAATTTTAAAATTCGAGCATCATCTTCAAGGGTGAATACTGATGCAAAGCACTCATTTAATATTTTCGCCATACTCAGTGAATCATTTGTAACTGGTCCTTGAACACCCTTCAGTGGCCTAATACAGTCTTTGATAGTTCTCTGACTCTTTACATAACTAAGAAAGCTCTTCCCATTACTGCCACAGTTGTCTACAATTCTTTTTTCCATTAGCCTTTTTGCTGATCTAATAGCAGCCTTCGTTTTCATTAGTTGTTCTTTGTATTCAATCTTATTTATTTGAGTGTTAAATTTCTTTAATTTATAGAAACATTTCTGTTTACATCTTATTTGTCTTTGTACATACCCAGTCAGCCACCTTGGCTTTTTCTTACCACATTTCCTTCTTTTGATTTTGGGTGCATGTTTGTTTTTCACATTTTTAATCTTATTCTTAAAAACTTTCAATTTATATTCAACATCGGTCGCATCACCACTGAAGAGGATAGCCAATTTACCCATTTCAAATCATCTGCCATTTTAGAGAAGTTTGCTCTTCTGAAATCTGGTCCGAGTTGCAGGTTCTCAGTATCTTTAGTTCCACTAGCCAATTGGAACCGTGTAATGTTGTGAGCACTGTTGCCCTGTAAGAATTCGGCAAAAACATTGACAGCAAAAGCATAAACTTTTCGACATAAACTTTTGGACTTAAACTTTTTGACATTGCTCTAACTTGGCTGTTACTGCAGAAGGGCAGACAGCATGACGTGGGACATGTCATGTATGTAACCTTCTTGTAACTGTAACCTTCATAACAACACTGCATACATTATACACCCAAGAAATGCACAGGGGGTGAACTTGTGGGAGACACGCCTCACCTGGTCATCCAGGTATATAAAGGGAGGTCCCACGCAGGGTCATCACTTCTTGGTCCTGTGAATAAAGGTTCAGGTCACAGAGTGACCTTGTCTGCAGAATGTGCCTCGTGTGAATTTATAGCGGTGTGTAAGGACATTACAGGACAAGTCCAAACATGTACAACAGGAGTACACATCAGATGGGCAGGAATGATCAATGGCTGAAATGGCAAGAAGATGGTTGATGGGGGGGGGGCCTTTGTCCTGTAATGAGTGAGAGATCAAGATGATTGATCAAGACACAAAGGAAGCTTTTCGACCACCCAGACTTGTTGGAGCCTTGTCCCTAGGAACAGGACAGTTGACAAAGACACCGTCCGAAAAGGTTTTACATTTTGCTCTTTCAGTTGCACTGCCTGAGGCAAAGAACTCACGAGAAATTCAGAAGCATTTTTGCAGGTATAAGAGAGGCAGTTTTTGGCTGCCATCTCTCACTCTCCTCTTTTACGCTTGCTCGCTTCGTTCAACGCACAAGGACTGAGCACTCCATCTGGGACGGAGAGAAGAAACCACTATCCACGAGCAAAGAGAGCCTTGCTACTTCGACTGGGAAGCTGACCTTGTGACTGGACTTGAATACCACAGACCAAACCTGAAGATACGCTCATCGGCAGAAGCAGCGAGTAGCCAGAAGGGTAATTGGTGAGCATTTATCCCAGCCCACACATCATTAAGTGTGAAGGGGTGTCATGTGGGTCGCAACCAAGCCTTAGGGGTTTCGTGGGGAGTTTTTTGCACGGGTCGTAAGCGTATGCACAATTCTGTTGGACAGATTCAGTGGTGCACTTTTGAATCCGAGCAGGGGTGTTTTAGTCGTGGGTACTTCGCGTCAGGGGCCTGTTTAGACGGGCCAGGATTGTATGTTGTACTGTGTTTCTTTGTTTTACACCACCAGGGTGTATTTTACTGGGTGCAGGTGTATGCTTTAACTTGAATAAAAGCATTGTGACAGTTGAGACCAAAAGATCTGGCTATAACTGTGCATTTCTGTTCACTACTATAATTCCAGTGTGTCTAGAACTGTTATAAGGGCGGTGGGGGGGGTGGGGGGGGAGGGGCAGGGGGTGATTCAAAACCACCAAAGACAAAACCATTTACACCCAGATGTTCCCGCACATGGAGGCCTGATACGAGGTCAGGCTCATGACTAAACACCAGATCCAATATATGATTTTCACTAGTTACTTCATTAACATGTTGAGTCAGGAAACAGTCTTGTATATTTTCAATAAACTTTTCAGCTGCACTTCCGACCACAACAGCAGATAAACCATCATGCCACTGAATGCCAGGAAAATTCAAATCACCCATCAAATCATGTGCAGTAAGCTTAACTTTGAACTGATCTGCACTATCCCTGTGCTGAATTAGTTTAAATGCTTTCTGAAAGCATGCTCAGCACCCTCTACCAGACTTTTTGCTCCCACGAAGTTAAGATGGAGGCCGTCCCTCCTAAACAACTAACCTTGTCCGGCAAACGCCCCCCAGTTATCGATGAAGTGAAGCTTCTTCTTTTTGCAGAAGTCCCAAAGCCAGATGTTGAATCCCATGATTCAGCTATTCCTCTCCATCGATCGGTACATGACGAGTAATAGCTCGGAGACTGCTACTCTTGCACCTCTTTGCTAAAAGGATCAATGAGGCTTTTGAAGGACTCCTGCAAAACAAATGATCTTCTATCCATAATATCATTAGTTCCAATATGTAAACCTACTACAGTATCTTTACACTCACCTTTCATCAGTTTATCCACACGATCTTGGCCCCGGGAAAGTAGAAAACTGCCCTCCCTTACCTCTAAAAAGAGTGCTATCTGTGTGCCTGATGAGGATTGCACGTTGCCTCTTGCTATTACTTGGCTGTTCAACCGACGTCCTCTTGGTCTTTGCAGCCTTCCCTTTACCTTTTCCAAGATGCTGATATGAGCAATGAGGTTTGGGGTCACTGGTGCTGACCTCAATGCCTGTCATGTTATCCAAATCACAATGTGGCGCATACCTGTTTGAAGTAATAAGAGAATCCAAAGTGGTAAGAGATCTGGGGGCTAGACTTTCCACTTTTGTGCAGATCAGCCAAAAATGGGCATTATTTCCAATGTTGGCGGTAAATGTGGATTTTGAGATCGCTGGATTATCGCCCATTTTCAAAACCCCTAATTCCCATTTTATAAAATGGGCGTTACCACGAGCGATCTGAAATGGGCGTTAGTGTTAACATTTTTTGAACTTCTACCGTAAAGTGTCGGCGTCCATAGCAACTGAATGGCAACGGTCGCTTCCCACGTTTCAGGAGGTCAGGTGTCATCATTACATGTTAAGAAGAAGAGGAGAGAGAGAGAAAGTGAGCAGAAGAACTGAAAGCATGTGTGAAACATAGAAACATAGCAAATAGGTGCAGGAGTAGGCCATTGAGCCCTTCGAACCTGCGCCGCCATTCAATAAGATCATGGCTGATCATTCCCTCAGTATCCCATTCCTGCTTTCCCGCCATACCCCTTGATCCCCTTAGCCGTAAGGGCCATATCTAACTCCCTCTTGAATATATCCAATGCACTGGCAGCAACAACTCTCTGTGGCAGGGAATTCCATAGGTTAACAACTCTCTGAGTGAAGAAGTTTCTCCTCATCTCAGTCCTAAATGGCCTACCCCTTATCCTAAGACTATGTCCCCTTGTTCTGGACTTCCCCAACATCGGGAACATTCTTCCCACATCTAACCTGTCCAGTCCCGTCAGAATCTTATACGTTTCTATGAGATCCCCTCTCATCCTTCTAAACTCCAGTGAATAAAGGCCCAGTTTATCCAGTCTCTCCTCATATGTCAGTCCCGCCATCCCGGAAATCAGTCTGGTGAACCTTTGCTGCACTCCCTCAATAGCAAGAACATCCTTCCTCAGATTAGGAGACCAAAACTGAACACAATATTTCAGGTGAGGTCTCACTAAGGCGCTGTACAACTGCAGTAAGACCTCCCTGCTCCTATAGTCAAATCCCCTAGCTATGAAGGCCAACATACCATTTGCCTTCTTCACCACCTGCTGTATCTGCATGCCCACTTTCAGTGACTGATGAACCATGACACCCAGGTCTCGTTGCACCTCCACTTTTCCTAATCTGCCGCCATTCAGATAATATTCAGCGTTCGTGTTTTTGGCCCCAAAATGGATTACCTCACATTTATCCACATTATACTGCATCTGCCATGCATTTGGCCACTCATCTAATCTGTCCCAGTCACCCTGCAGCCTCTTAGCGTCCTCCTCACAGCTCACACCGCCACCCAGTTTAGTGTCATCTGCAAACTTGAGATATTACACTCAATTCCTTCATCTAAATCGTGAATGTATATTGTAAAGAGCTGGGGTCCCAGCACTGAGCCCTGCGGCACTCCACTAGTCACTGCCTGCCATTCTGAAAAGGCCCCATTTATCCCGACTCTCTGCTTCCTATCTGCCAACCAGTTCTCTATCCACATCAGTACATTACCCCCAATACCATGCGTTTGATTTTGCACACCAATCTCTTGTGCGGGACCTTGTCAAAAGCCTTTTGAAAGTCCAAATACACCACATCCACTGGTTCTCCCTTGTCCACTCTGCTAGTTACATCCTCAAAAAACTCCAAAAGTTTTGTCAAGCATGATTTCCCTTTCACAAATCTATGGTGACTTGGACCGATCCTGTCACTGCTTTCCAAATGCGCTGCTATTTCATCTTTAATGATTGATTCCAACATTTTCCCCACCACTGATGTCAGGCTAACCGATCTATAATTACCCGTTTTCTCTCTCCCTCCTTTTTTATAAAGTGGTGTTACATTAACTACCCTCCAGTCCATAGGAACTGATCCAGAGTCGATAGACTGTTGGAAAATGATCACCAATGCATCCACTATTTTGAGAAGTACTCTTCCTTAAGTACTCTGGGATGCAGACTATCAGGCCCCAGGGATTTATCAGCCTTCAATCCCATCAATTTGCCTAATGCAATTTCCCGCCTAATAAGGATATCCTTCAGTTCCTCCTTCTCACTAGACCCACTGTCCCCTAGAAATTTCGGAAGGTTATTTGTGTCTTCCTTCATGAAGACAGAACCAAAGTATTTATTCAATTGGTCTGCCATTTCTTTGTTCCCCATTATAACTTCACCTGAATCCGACTGCAAGGGACCTACATTTGTCTTCACTAATCTTTTTCTCTTCACATATTTATAGAAGCTTTTGCAGTCAGTTTTTATGTTCCCTGCAAGCTTCCTCTCGTACTCTATTTTCATCCTCTTAATTAAACCCTTAGTCTTCCTCTGTTGAATTTTAAATTTCTCCCAGTCCTCAGGTTTGTTCCTTTTTCTAGCCAAATTATATGCCTCTTCCTTGGATTTAACACTATCCTTAATTTTTCTTGTTAGCCACGGTTGAGCCACCTTCCCCGTTTTATTTTTTACTCCAGACAGGGATGTGCAATTGCTGAAGTTCATCCATGTGATCTTTAAATGTTTGCCATTGCTTATCCACCGTCACCCTTTAAGTATCCTTTGCTAGTCAATTCTAGCCAATTCGCGCCTCATACCGTCGAAGTTAACTTTCCTTAAATGTTTGCCATTGCTTATCCACCGTCACCCTTTAAGTATCCTTTGCTAGTCAATTCTAGCCAATTCGCGCCTCATACCGTCGAAGTTAACTTTCCTTAAGTTCAGGGCCCTAGTTTCCGAATTAACTGTGTCACTCTCCATCTTAATAAAGAATTCTGTGGTGTGGGCTTGTTTGAATGTTTTGGAAGGGAAGAGAGAGATTTTCCAGCATCAAAAAGAATTCAGAGCACAAATAACATTGTTTCCACCGAGTTTTGGGGGGAATTTTTTTTTTTACAATGGAAGGGATGGAAGAGGTGACACAGCACGCTGTGGAGACTGACACTGGAGAAAGCAGTGAGATAGGAGGGGAACAATTGGGAGGACGAAAATGTGCGAGCAGATTCTTGGAAGAGGCAAATGCCTCCCTCCAGCAGGAGGTCGAGTCATGCTGGGGTCAACTGACCCATGGTGGGCATGGGAAGCCCACCCCAAAGGTCTACCAGAGGACATTGGAACCGGTTTTGGGGGAGGTGGGACAGTACAAACCAGACGGTCTGCACCTGGGCAAGACTGGAACTGATGTCCTAGGAGGAGTGTTTGCTAGTGCTGTTGTGGAGGGTTTAAACTAATATGGCAGGGGGATGGGAATCTATGCAGAGAGACCGAGGGAAGTAAAATGGAGGCAGAAGCAAAAGGTAGAAAGGAGCTGAGGAAAAGTGGAGGGCAGGGAAATCAAAGGCAAAAATCAAAAAGGGCCACATTACAATATAATTCGAAAAGGACAAAGAGTGTTAAAAAACAAGCCTGAAGGCTCTGTGTCTCAATGCGAGGAGCATTCGTAATAAGGTGGATGAATTAACTGCGCAGATAGCTGTTAACGGATATGATGTAATTGGGATTATGGAGACATGGCCCCAAAGTGACCAAGGCTGGGAACTCAACATCCAGTGGTATTCAATATTCAGAAAGGATAGACAGATAGGAAGAGGAGATGGGGTGGCGTTGCTGGTTACAGAGGAGATTAACGCAATAGTAAGGAAGGACAATAGCTTGGATGATGTGGAATCTGAATGGTAGAGCAGTGGAACACCAAAGGGCAGAACATGCTAGTGGGAGTTGTATACAGACCACCAAACAGGAGTAATGAGGTTGTGGATGGCATCAAACAGGAAATTAGGGCTGCGTGCAATAAAGGTACAGCAGTTATCATGGGTGACTTTAATCTACATATAGATTGGGCGAACCACACTGGTAGCAATACAGTGGAGGAGGATTTCCTGGAGTGTATAAGGGATGGTTTTCTGGACCAATATGTCGAGGAACCAACTAGAGAGCTGGCCATCCTAGACTGGGTGTTGTGTAATGAGAGAAGATTAATTAGCAATCTTGTTATGCGAGGCCCATTGGGGAAGAGTGAACATAATATGGTAGAATTCTTCATTAAGATGGAGAGTGACACAGTTAATTCAGAGACTAGGGTCCTGAACTTAAGGAAAGATAACTTCAATGGTATGAGACGTGAATTGGCTAGAATAGACTGGCGAATGATACTTAAAGGGTTGATGGTGGATAGGCAATGACAGACATTTAAAAATCACATGGATGAACTTCAACAATTATACATCCCTGTCTGGAGTAAAAATAAAACGGGGAAGGTAGCTCAACCATGGCTAACAAGGGAAATTAGGGATAGTGTTAAATCCAAGGAAGAGGCATTCAAATTAGCCAGAAAAAGCAGCAAACCTGAGGACTGGGAGAAATTCAGAATTCAGCAGAGGAGGACAAAGGGTTTAATTAGGAGGGGAAAAATAGAGTACGAGAGGAAGCTTGCTGGGAACATAAAAACTGACTGCAAAAGCTTCTATAGATATGTGAAGAGAAAAAGATTAGTGAAGACAAATGTAGGTCCATTGCAGTCAGAATCAGGTGAATTTATAATGGGGAACAAAGAAATGGCAGACCAATTGAAAAAATACTTTGGTTCTGTCTTCACTAAGGAAGAAACAAATAATGTTCCGGAAATATGAGGGGATTGAGGGTCTAGCGAGAAGGAGGAACAGAAGGAAATCATTATTAGCCAGGAAATTGTGTTTGAGAAACTGATGGGATTGAAACATAGAAACATTGAAAATAGGTGCAGGAGTAGGCCATTCAGCCCTTCGAGCCTTTAGCACCATTCAATAAGATCATGGCTGATCATTCACCTCAGTAGCCCTTTCCTGTTTTCTCTCCATACCCCTTGATCCCCTTAGCCATAAGGGCCAAATCTAACTCCCTCTTGAATATATCCAACGAACTGGCATCAACAACTCTCTGCATTAGGGTATTCCACAAGTTAACAACTCTCTGAGTGAGGAAGTTTCTTCTCATCTCAGTCCTAAATGGCTTACCCCTTATTCTTAGACTGTGTCCTCTGGTTCTGGACTTCCCCAACATCAGGAACATTCTTTCTGCATCTAACCTGTCCAGTCCTGTCAGAATTTTATATGTTTTAACGAGATCCCCTCTCATCCTTCTAAACTCCAGTGAATACAGGCCCAGTCGATCCAGTCTCTCCTCATATGTCAGTCCTGCCACCCCGGGAATCAGTCTGGTGAACCTTCGCTGCACTCCCTCAATAGCAAGAACATCCTTCCTCAGATTAGGAGACCAAAACTGAACACAATATTCCAGGTGAGGCCTCACCAAGGCCTTGTACAACTGCAGTAAGACCTCCTTGCTCTTATACTCAAATCGCCTAGCTATGAAGGCCAACATACCATTTGCCTTCTTCACCGCCTGCATACCTACTTTCAATGACTGATATACCATGACACCTAGGTCTTGTTGAACCTCTCCTTTTCCTAATCTGCTGCCATTCAGATAATATTCTGCCTTCGTGTTTTTGCCCCCAAAATGGATAACGTCACATTTATCCACATTATACTGCATCTGCCATGCATTTGCCCACTCACCTAACCTGTCCCAGTCACCCTGCAGCCTCTTAGCGTCCTCCTCACAGCTCACACTGCCACCCAGCTTAGTGTCATCTGCAAACTTGGAGATAATACATTCAATTCCTTCATCTAAATCATTAATGTATAATATAAATAGTTGTGGTCCCAGCATTGAGCATCACGAGTGAGTGCCTGCCATTCTGAAAAGGACCCGTTTATCCCGACTCTCTGCTTCCTGTCTGCCAACCCGTTCTCTATCCACATCAGTACATTACCCCCAATACCATGTTCTTTAATTTTGTACAGAAATCTCTTGTGTGGGACCTTGTCAAATGCCTTTTGAAAGTTCAAATACACCACATCAACTGGTTCTCCCTTGTACACTCTACCAGTTACATCCTCAAAAAATTCTAGAAGTTTTGTCAAGCATGATTTCCCTTTTATAAATCCATGATGACTTCGACCGATCCTGTCACTGCTTTCCAACTGCATTGCTATTTTATCTTTAATAATTGATTTCAACATTTTCCCCACTACCGATGTCAGGCTAATTGGTCTATAATTACCCATTTTCTCTCTCCCTCTTTTTTATAAAGTGGTGTTACATTAGCTACCCTCCAGTCCATAGGAACTGATCCAGAGTCGATAGACTGTTGGAAATTGATCACCAATGCATCCACTATTTCTAGGGCCTTAAGTACTCTGGGATGCAGACTATCAGGCCCCGGGGATTCATGGGCCTTCAATCCCATTAATTTGCCTAACACAATTTCCCGCCTAATAAGAATTTCCTTCAGTTCCTCCTTCTCACTAGACCCTCGGTCCCCTAGTATTTCCGGAAAGTTATTTGTATCTTCCTTCGTGAAGACAGAACCAAAGTATTTGTTCAACTGGTCTGCTATTTCTGTGTTACCCATTATAAATTCATCTGAATCTGACTGCAAGGGACCTATGTTTGTCTTCACTAATCTTTTTCTCTTCCCATATCTATAGAAGCCTTTGCAGTCAGTTTTTATGTTCCCGGCAAGCTTCCTCTCATATTCTATTTTCCCTCTCGTAATTAAACCCTTTGTCCTCCTCTGTTGAATTCTAAGTTTTTCCCTGTCCTCAGGTTTGCTGCTTTTTCTGGCCAATTTATATGCCTCTTCCTTGGATTTAACACAATCCTTAATTTCCCTTGTTAGCCACGGTTGAGCCACCTTCCCCGTTTTATTTTTACTCCAGACAGGGATGTATAATTGTTGAAGTTCATCCATTTAAATGTTTGCCATTGCCTATCCACCGTCAACCCTTTAAGTATCATTCGCCTGTCTATACTAGCCAATTCATGTCTCATTCCATCGAAATTACCTTTCCTTAAGTTCAGGACCCTAGTCTCGGAATTAACTGTGTCACTCTCCACCATAATAAAGATTTCCACCATATTATGGTCATTCTTCCTCAAGGGGCCTCGGACAACAAGATTGCTAATTAGTCATTTCTCATTACATATCACCCAGTCTAGGATGGCCAGCCCTCTAGTTGGTTCCTCGACATATTGGTCCAGAAAACCATCCCTAATACACTCCAGGAAATCCTCCTCCACCGTATTGCTACCTGTTTGGTTAGCCCAATCTATATATAGATTAAAGTCGCCCATGATAACTGCTGTACCTTTATTGCACGCATCCCTAATTTCTTGTTTGATGCTGTCTCCAACCTCACTACAACTGTTTGGTGGTCTGTACACAACTCCCACTAGCGTTTTCTACCCTTTGATATTCCGCAGCTCCACCCATACAGATTCCACATCATCCAAGCTAAAATACTTCCTTACTATTACGTTAATTTCCTCTTTAACCAGCAACGCTACCCCATCTCCTTTTCCTTTCTGTCTATCCTTCCTGAATGTTGAATACCCCTGGCTGTTGAGTTCCCAGCCTTGGTCAACATGGAGCCATGTTTCCCTGATGCCAATTATATCATATTCATTAATTGCTGCCTGTGCAGTTAATTCATCCTTCGTCGGGAAATTTTGTTCAGGAAATTGATGGAATTGAAGGCAGATATATACCCAGGGCCTGATAGTCTGCATCCCAGAGTACTGAAGGAAGTGGCCCTAGAAATAGTGGATGCATCGGTGATCATTTTCCAACATTCTATAGACTCTGGATCAGTTCCTATGGATAATAGGGTAGCTAATGTAACACCACTTTTTAAAAAAAGAAGGAGAGAGAAAACAGGAAATTATAGACTGGTTAGCCTGATATCAGTAGTGGGAAAAATGTTGGAAACAATTATTAAAGATGTAATAGCAGCAAATTTGGAAAGCAGTGACAGGGTCGGTCCTAGTCAGCATGGATTTATGAGAGGGAAATCATGCTTTACAAATCTTCTAGAATTTTTTGAGGATGTAACTAGTGGAGTGGACAAGGGAGAACCAGTGGATGTGGTGTATTTGGACTTTCAAAAGGCTTTTGACAAGGTCCCACACAAGATATTAGCGTGCAAAATTAAAGCACATGGTATTGGGGGGGGTAATGTATTGATGTGGTTCAAGAACTAGTTGGCAGAGAGGAAGCAAAGAGTAGGAATAAACGTGTCCTTTTCAGAATGGCAGGCAGTGATGAGTCGGGTACCGCAAGGTTCAGTGCTGCGTCCCCAGCTATTTACAATATACATTATTGATTTAGACAAAGGAATTGAATGTAACATCTCCAAGTTTGCAGAAGACCCTAAGCTGGGTGGCAGTGTGAGCTGTGAGGAGGATGCTAAGAGGCTGCAGGGTGACTTGGACAGGTTAGGTGAGTCGGCAAATGTATGGCAGATGCAGTATGATGTGGATAAATGTGAGTTTATCCACTTTGGTGGCAAAACAGGAAGGCAGAATATTATCTGAATGGCGGAAGATTAGGAAAAGGGGAGGTGCAACAAGATCTGGGTATCATGGTACATCAGTCATTGAAAGTTGGCATGCATGTACAGCAGGCGGTGAAGAAGGCAAATGGCATGTTGGCTTTCATAGCGAGAGGATTTGAGTATAGGAGCAGGGTGGTCTTACTGCAGTTGTACAGGACCTTGGTGAGACCACACCTTGAATATTGTGTACAGTTTTGGTCTCCTAATCTGAGGAAGGACATTCTTGCTATTGAGGGAGTGCAGCGAAGGTTCACCAAACTGATTCCCGGGATGGCAGGACTGACATATGAAGAAAGACTGGATCGACTAGGCTTATATTCACTGGAATTTAGAAGAATGAGAGGGGATCTCATAGAAACGTGTAAAATTCTGATGGGATTGGACAGGTTAGATGCAGGAAGAATGTTCCCGTTGTTGGGGAAGCCCAGAACCAGGGGTCACAGTCTAAGGATAAGTGGTAAGCCATTTAGGTTCGAGAGGAGGAGAAACTTCTTCACTCAAAGAATTGTGAACCTGTGGAATTCTCCACCACAGAAAGTTGTTGAGGCCAGTTCGTTTGATATATTTAATAGGGAGTTAGACGTGGCCCTGATGGCTAAAGGGATCAAGGGGTATGAAGAGAAAGCAGGAATGGGGTACTGAAGTTGCATGTTCAGCCATGATCATATTGAATGGTGGTGAAGGTTCGAAAGGCCGAATGGCCTACTCCTGCACCTATTTTCTATGCTTCTATGTTTCTATGATATGGGCCGACGTAGCCGAGATGGTCTCATCGGCTACCAAGGAGGTGTGTAAGGGCAACCAATGCTGCAAGCGCTGGAATGACCTTGTCGGATCTGCCAGAGCACACCACCACGAATTGCTCAGGGTGGTATTGTAGCTCGCCTCCTGTGTGGTCCAGGCATCTAAAGTGCTGCTTAAGCACTCCAATGGTTTTCTCGACGATAGTGCGTGTGACTCTGTGGCTCTCGTTGTATCGCTTCTCGGCTTCTGTTTGGGTGTTACGCAGGGGTGTCATCAGCCAGGTGGCGAGGCCATATCCCTTGTCACCAAGCATTCAGCTTTGACCTTGTGGCTGACTGGTAAACATGTCAGATACGGCGCTCTCACACAGGATGTGTTGCATCATGGATGCTGCCCGGAAATTTTGCATTCACTGAGGCCACAATTACAGGGACTATGACTGATCGAATCCAAAGAACCATTTCTGCCAGATTCAGGATCAAACTCCCGCCTTGTTAGTAAAATGGCTTTTGGAACCGCAGAAAGCGTCTGTATCTGAATTTGATTTGCCTGTTATGTTAAAATGCATATTTTGCTGGTGGTCAACAACGAGTTGCACATTCAGGGAGTGGAATCCCTTTCGGTTCCGAAAAACCTTTGCATCCTGAAAAGTTGCCAGAATGGCGATGTGCGTGCATTCTATTGCTCCCTGCACCTTGGGGAAGTTGGCAATTCGATAAAATCCTAGAGCCCTCTCAGTCTGTGCATCCCTCGTCATAGGGAAGCTGATAAAGTCCATCCTGCTTGCGTAAAGGACTTCAGTGACCTGTCGAATGCAGCAATGTGTGGCATGCTGAGATATTGCTCAAATGTCATCAGCTGAGGCCGGAAAGGAACTTGACGCGTAGAACGAAAGTGCCGCGCTGGCCTTGACCTCAACGGACAGTGCGGTCCTGATGATGCTAGCAGGCTGCACATCTCCCCTGATGAACTGGCATATCTCACTGATAATCTCTTTGTGGAAGCGCAGTCTTCTAAGGCAAGTGTTATCAGACAAGTTCAGGTAAGACTGCCTCTCCCTATAAGTGCGTGGGCTTTAAGGTCTCGTCCTCCTCAGCAGTCTGGCACATCTTAGATTGGGAACATAATGCTGTTGAATATACCTTCTGCCATCTCTAGTCTGCAACTTGTGCATGATCATCAAGATAGGCTGAGGAATGACAGGCCCCATTCCAATAATTATCAGTATTATACCTATTGTTCACAAACAATAATTTTTTCCACTCAGACACCTAAACTAAATTCCAATCGTCCACAGTATGATAAGATGTTTGTTCAGATGTTCAAATCACTTAAAAAACTTCACAATACCTTAAAACTCCCCAAAAGTTGAAGCAGCCTTTTAAATGAAGCGACCTGTAATTTACAAAATGGCATCCATACCGCTGTGATTAGTTCATCTGAGAGCAACTTTTTCACAGCGGTTTTTTCAGTGATATGTGTGCGAGGTGCCGAAAGTAATGCTCGGCGATACTTTGGGCGTTAGTTTGGGCAATTCTGATCTTTACAACAAAAAAAAGTGGGTGGGCGATATTATTATTTCTTGGTGTTAAGTACATGCCGAAAGTTACGCTGGCCGATAAGCAATCGATACATGACCGTTAGTTTCCATTTTGTGCCTAAATGGGTGATGTCTGGGTGTTATGCCTCATCTCAGCGTTAAAATGGACGTTAAGTGGGCGGCATCGATGCAAAAAAAGTGGAAAGTCTAGCCCCTGGTGTTATCAATATTGGACAATAAAGAGTGACGTTTTGTCACAGTCAGGGAGTATCTAAAATCCATGAAGAACGTCAATTGCTCAATCTTCTTCTTTAGGGAAACGATCTCATGCTTTAGAAACAAAACCTGGACACAGTTACTGCAAGTGAAGGTCCCACAATCTCTCTGCAATGATACCTTAAAGGTATACATGGTGCACATCTCACATTGGAGTCGTCCGCCTTTCCTTTGGGACCCGGGGTTCACCATCCTTATTTTTCCAAGAAATCTACAAAGAAAGCAGAAAAAAAGAGAAGCAGCAGAAGAAACAGACAAAAAATAGTAAACCTAACTCCTACAGCTCTAACTCCCTCAGTCTCAACTCTCAGCAAAAGATGCCAACACTCTGCTCAAGCCACACTCTGCTGAAGTCATGCCCTTGAGAAGGTGGTTGTGAGCCTTCTTTTTGAATCACTGCATTCCATGTGGTGAAGGTTCTTCCACAATGCTATTAGGTAGGCAGTTTCAGGATTTTGACCCACCAACGATGAAGGAATGGCAATATATGTCCAAGTCAGGAAGGTGTGTGACATGGAGGGGAACCTGGAGGTGATGGTGTTCCCATGCGCCTGCTTCCCTTGTCTTTCTAGGTGGTGGAGATCATAGATTTGGGAGGAACTGTTGAAGAAGCCTTGGCGAATTGCTGCAGTGCATCTTGTAGATGGTACACATTGCAGGCTTTGGGCGCTGGTGATAGAGAATGTGGATATTTGTGGTGGTGGTTGGGCTGCTGATCAAGTGGGGAAAAAAAGAATGTATCGAGCTTTTTGAGTGATGTTGCAGCTGCACCCATCCAGGCAAGTAGAGAGTTTTCCATCACAATCCTGACTTGTGTCTTGCAGTTGGTGGAAAGGCTTTGGGGAGTCAGCAGGTGAGACACTCACCACAGAATACCTAGCTTCTGACCTTCTTTAGTCGCCATGGTATTTATTTTGCTGATCCAATTGAGTTTCTGGTCAATGGTGACCCCCAAGATGTTGATGGTGATAGGTTTGGTGATGGTGATGTAATTGAATATCAAAGGGAGGTTGTTAGACTCTCTGCTGTTGGGGATGGTCATTGTCTGGTGCTTGTGTGACACAAATGTTACTTGCACTTATCAGCTCAAGCCTAGATGGTGTCCTGGTCTTGCTGCATCCGGGCATGGACTTCTTCATTATCTGAGAAATTGTGAATGGAACTGAACACTTCTGACGTTATGATGGAGGGAAGGTCATTGATGAAGCAGTGGATGATAAGTGGGCCTAGGAAGCTGCTCTAAGGAACTCCTGCAATGATATCCTGGGGCTGAGATGATTAGCCTGCAACAACCACAAACATTTTCCTTTGTACTAGCTATGACACCAGCCAGAGGAGAGTTTTTGTCCTGATCCCCATTGATTTATTTTTTTGTCAGGCTCCTTTCGTGCCACATTTGGTCAAATGCTACTATGATGTCAAGGGCACTCACTCTCATCTCACCTCTGGAATTTTGTCTATGTTTGGACCAAGGCCACAATGAGGTCTGGCGCCGAGTGGTCCTGGCGGAATCTAAACTGTGCATCAGTGAGCAGGTTATTGGTGAGTAAATACTGCTTGATAGCACTGTCGACCATTCCTTCCATCACTTTGCTGCTAATTGAGAGTAGGCTGATAGAATAGTAATTTGCTGGTTTGTATTTGTCCTGTTTATTTGTGGATCGGACATACATGGGCAATTTTACATATTGCCAGATAGATGCCAGTGTTGTAGCTGTACTGGACCAGATTAGCTAGAGGCGCAGCTAGTTTTGGAGTATGGGGGGAAACATTTGTGTACACCAAAAGAATTGCCGGTGTCACCAGCAACTCGAATTAATGGCCACTGAAAATGGCTGCAGCGTTACCAGCCAAAAATTTGCGCTGGTGTTTGGCGATGTATAGCACAGTGCTAACTTACCATGCAACCTGGGATCTTGCATGTAGCACTACAACTTTATGCCGAGGTCAACACTGCAAGAGAGGTCATCTACCTACAGGGGCCAGAAAGAACAATGTCAGGCCACATCACCGAGGTCATCACTGCCAGCCAGCAGTGTCACCCCCACCACCTGGCTCCAGTGCCCAAAAAGCTTCATGACCTCAGACCACTGGTCAAGGTCAGTGAATGCATCTTCAAAGGCCATCGTCTAACAACTGCATCACTAGCCGCATACACTTCTCAATGCACGACTCCGCCGGCCCCCAGCAATCACTCACCTACCAACAATCTGTAACAATCACAAAGCATATCTCCCATTCCTAGCCTCACCTCACCATATTGGAGGAGATGGTGCAGGTCATTCTTGACAGGGGCAGGGCTGTAAGGATACAAGATGCTGCTATCCTCATACATTATCCTCCGTCTTGCATGCACCTCTTGCTTTCTTGCCCTCCCCTCACCACAACTCCATCCTTGTGCCTTCCTCATTTCAAGAGCCTGCTCAGCCAATGGGTGATCAAGAAGAGGGAGAGGAGAGGGAAGAAGAAGAAGGAGATTGATTTGACCATCCCAGCTTCCAGCTCCTTTTGGTCGACCAGCAAGGGCAACTGCAGTGTCCCCCACTAGAAGTCAGCAGCCTTCCACCAGCCATACTGCAACCACTGGGGTAGCTCTGCGTGACATCAGTAGGATAGGCAAAGGCACACACAAGATGGTCACTAAGGGAATGCATAAGGGTGATGAGTTGATTTCTTGATGTCATATTGGATGGATAGATGTATAAAGTTGGATTGAAAAGTTTGCTTTGTGATGACTTTTATTTCAGCATCATGACCAAGAGGATGCTGTGATGGTCAGTACAGAGGGAAGGTAAGGTGTAGGACAAATGTTGAAAGGGAAATTGGGTTTGTGATTACTGGGACCGTCGGCGGATAATTCCATCCCGAATATCCCAGCCACAAAGGGGTTGCCTGGGATGCATACTTCGTCTGTTTCCTCCTCCTCTGCTTCCTCCTCTTCTGTGTCTTCCTCTTCTCTCTGCGAGTGGATGCTGTAAATCTGAAATGACCACATAACATGCTGAAGATACTCAGCTGGCCAGGCCACATCTCGACCTGAGACATGGGGGCCGATTTTCAGCACCTCACCGCCCGCTGCCGCTGACTGCCGCCCACTCCCACGGACATTCCTCCTGAAGATCCGCCCAGTGCCACTTTCGGGGTGGCCTGGAGCGGGCAAGAGGGGAGAGCCGTTGGGAACAGCCTGCTGACGTCAGCAAACGGCCGAGTGGCACAACTAACCTACCGCCTGCCGAGCTCCCAGTTTCCTGTGGGTGGGAGTTGGTGGGATTCGGCGGCAGAACGGGGGAGGGCCGCTGGCTGGAGGCTGGTCTGTCCCCGACAGTGAGTATGAAGAACCTGAAAAAAAGTTAAGTGAATATTTTAATACTTTTTTTCAACTGCAACTTACCTGGATAGGGTCCCCTGAAGGTCTTCGGATACTTTTTTTTGTTTCTTGCTGTTGATTTTTTCTTTCAGGTCTTCGACCCTCCGTGGGCCCGACTCCATCCTCGGCAACACTTGGGTGGCAAGTGCCTCTGCCGTCGACAATGCGACCTCCCGCCCACTGCCACCCAGATTGGCGGCGTACATCTTCCATTTGCCGCCCGCTGACCTTCGAAGGACCTTCTTCCTGAATATCCCACCCAAAGTACCGTTCGGTACCTCGGCAGCCATCGGCAGCACTTTGGGCGGCACTTGGGTGGGTGGAGGCCTTGTTGAAAATTAGCCCCATGATCTCTGTTTCTCTCTCCACGGAAGTTGCCTGGCCTTTTGAGTATTTGCAGTATTTTCTGTTTTCTCAGAGAACTTCCTTTATCAACCGAGGCCTTGCAAGCATCCAGCAGCACTCCCTACAAACTTAAAAAACATTTAACAACTATTGCAGAAAAACCACTCTGTACTTCAACAAAATCAAACATCCAAAAGTTTAACTACAAACTTATCTGAAAGATCTGTGTGTCCCTTTAAGAGGTGATGACAGCGGCTCTGTCAGTTTGTTTAGACGCTGGATTTCCCTGGCGTGGTTGGGACCCAGCGCTAGGGTTGAAGTTGGCCGTGATGACATTAAGTCGGCGTTGCACATCGACTGACGTCACCAATCTGCCATTATTTTTGCAGGGCGCAAATACTTACCGGAAGAGCTATGGGAATGTCGAAAATGGAGGATACATCAGAACCTGCCTCCAGCTGGCAAAAGATACTAGGGCCCATAGTATTTGCTGTATTCAGTGCACTCAGCTGTTTTTTGATATCACATGGAATGAATCGAACTGGCTGGAGATTAGCATCTGTGATGGCGGGGACCTCAGGAGGAGGCTTTACACACATAGGTGATAGAGCAGGATCAGCTTTAAGGAAATTCCTTAAAAATAGGGCCTGGCAAATTTTAGTTGCAGTTAAATTAATGGGTGGAGAATGGTGAATGCTGCATTATGGTCAATGATCCTGCATGTCCGATTTTTCACTACTTGCTGTTCCCGTGTGATCCTTTGTGCACAACGCAATTAAGTGCATTTGCAGATTTTGATGAAGAAGGAAAGATGTAAAAAGAAAAAATTAAGCTAAAGTGTTACTGTTATACATGTGAACTTGGATATACCTTATGCAGCCACCAGAGGGCTCATCTCGGGGAGTCCCAAGGGATCCCACAATCCCTTGGGAGCTCAGGTACTTAAGAATGCCTCACAGGCTGGAGAGGCACTCTGGAGACCTGCAATAAAAGACTAAGGTCACACTTTACTTTGAGCTCACAGTAGCCAGTCAGACTCTTTATTCATACATAACAACTGGTGATGAGATACAGATGATGAACCCAACAATGCAGAGAACAGTGGGCATCCTGGAGAAATTTGCGGAGGGAGATGATTGGGAAACCTTCATGGAGCGACTCGACCAGTACTTCATGGCAACGAGCTGGAAGGAGAAGCGAACGCTGTAAAACGAAGGGCGATTCTCCTCACCGTCTGCGGGACACCAACGTATGGCCTCATGAAAAATCTGCTTGCTCCAGCGAAACCCACAGAGAAATCGTACGATGATTTGTGCACACTGCTCCGGGAGCATCGGAACCCGAAGGAAAGCGTTCTGATGGCGAGGTACCGGTTCTACACCTACAAAAGGTCTGAAGGCCAGGAGTTATGTTGCCGAGCTAAGACGCCTTGCAGGACATTGCGAATTTGAAGGACATTTAAAGCACATGCTCAGAGACTTTTTCGTAGTTGGCATTGGCCATTAAGTGATACTTCGCAAAATTTTGACGGTAGAGACCCCAACTTTGAGTAAGGCCACAGCGAAAGCCCAGGCGTTCATTGCCACCAGTGACAATACAAAGCAAATCTTTCAGCACACGAGTGCTGCTACAAGTACTGTGAACAAAGTGATGTTGTTTTCAAACCACAACATACACGGCAGGCCCCACATGCCTGCAGCTGCACGTCTGCAGATGTCTCAGAGTCCACCATCAAGGGTGATGAATGCAAGGCCAGTAACACCTTGTTGGCGCTGAGGGGTGATCATCATTTCCATTCATGCTGCTTCAACAGGTATGTTTGTAAGCGCTGTGGAACAATGGGACACCTCCAACGTATGTTGAGGCGAGCTGCAAACCCTGCTAAACCTGCAAACCACCATGTTGCAGAGGAGGACAGATCCATGGCAGATCACGACAAACCAGAGCCTCAGACCGAGGAGGCAGAGGTATATGGGGTGCACACATTTACCACAAAGTTTCCCCCAATAATGCTGAAGGTTGAACTAAATGGATTCCCGGTGTCAATGGAGCTGGACATGACGAGTCCATTATGAGCAAAAAGACTTTTGAAACGTTGTGGTGCAGCAAGGCTTCAAGGCCAGTTTTGACTCCCATTCGCATGAAACTGAGAACTTACACAAAGGAACTGATTCCCGTAATCGGCAGTGCTGCTGTAAAGGTCTCCTACGCTGGAGCAGTGCACAAGCCACCACTCTGGGTGGTACCGGCGATGGTCCCACGCTGCTCGGCAGCAGCTGGCTGGGAAAGATACGCTGGAACTGGGACGACATCCAAGCGCTCTCGTCCGCTGACGACACTTCGTGTGCCCGGGTCTTAAACAAGTTCCCTTCGCTATTCAAACCAGGCATCGGGAAGCTCCAAGGAGCAAAAGTGCAGATCTACCTGATTCCGGAGGTGCGACCAATCCATCACAAGACGAGAGCAGTACCGTACATGATGAGAGAAAGGGTAGAGATCGAGCTAGACCGGCTGCAAAAAGAGAGCATCATTTCACCGATCGAATTCAATGAGTGGGCTAATCCAATTGTTCCAGTCCTCAAGGGAGACGGCCCCATCAGAATCTGTGGTGATTGCAAAGTAACTATCAATCGTTTCTGCCTGCAGGATCAATACCTACTACTTAAGGCTGATGACCTTTTTGCTATGCTGGCAGGAGGAAAGACGTTCATGAAGCTGGACTTGACCTTGGCCTACATGACGCAGTAGCTGGAGGAATCATCAAAGGGCCTCACCTGCATCAACACACACAAAGACCTCGTCATTTATAACAGATGCCCGTTTGGAATTCGATCAGCTGTGGCGATATTCCAGAGAAACATGGAAAGCTTACTGAAGTCGGTCCTGCACACAGTGGTTTTCCAGGATGACATCTTGGTTACAGGTCAGGACACAGTCGAGCACCTACAGAACCTGAAGGACGTTCTTCGTCGACTCAACCGCGTGGGGCTCACGTTAAAATGCTCGACGTGCGTTTTCCTGGTGCCTGAAGTGGAGTTCCTGGGGAGGATGGCATCAGGCCCACCAGTTCGAAGACGGAGGCAATCGAGAACGCAACGAGGCCACAGAATGTGACGGAGCTGCGGTCGTTTCTAGGACTCCTGAACTACTTTGGTAACTTCTTACCAGGTCTCAGCACACTGTTAGAACCACTGCACGCCTTACTGCGTAAGGGAGATGAATGGATATGGGGCAAAAGCCAAGAAAATGCCTTTGTAAAAGCTAGAAAATTGTTATGCTCGAACAAATTGCTTGTGTTGTATGATCCATGTAAGCGTTTGGTACTAGCATGTGATGGTCGTTGTATGGCGTCGGATGTGTATTGCAACAAGTTAATGATTCTTGGAAATTGCAACCAGTTGCTTATGCATCCAGAAATCTGTCTGAGGCTGAGAGAGCCTGCAGCATGATTGAAAAAGAAGCGTTAGCGTGTGTCTATGGGGTAAAAAAAAAAAGCACCAATATCTGTTTGGGCTAAAATTTGAATTGGAAACTGACCATAAGCCACTAATATCCCTGTTTTCCGAGAGTAAGGAAATAAATACGAATGCATCGGCCCGCATCCAGAGATGGGCGCTCACGTTGTCCGCATACAACTGTGCCATCCGCCACAGGCCAGGCACAGAAAACTGCCGATGCTCTCAGTAGGCTGCCGTTGCCCACCACATGGGTGGAAATGGCGCAGCCCGCAGATTTAGTCATGGTTATGGAAGCACTCGAGAGTGAGCAATCAGCCGTCACAGCCCCACAGATTAGAACCTGGATGAGCCAGGACCCCTTACCGTCCCTAGTAAAAAATTGTGTGCTTCACGGGAGCTGGTCCAGTGTTCCAGTGGAAATGCAGGAAGAGATAAAGCCATACCAGTGGCGCAAAGATGAAATGTCAATACAGGCAGACTGCCTTCTGTGGGGCAATCAGTGACCTCCACAGTACCCACCCAGACATCGTAATGAGGAAAACGATAGCCAGATCCCACGTGTGGTGGCCCGGTATCGATGCGGACTTAGAGTCCTGTGTGCACAGATATAACACATGTTCGCAGTTAAGCAATGCATCCAGGGAGGCGCCACTACGTTTATGGTCTTGGCTCTCCAAACCATGGTCCAGGATCCATTTCGACTATGCAGGCCCGTTTATGGGTAAAATGTTCCTTGGGGTTGGAGATGCGTACTCCAAATGGATTGAATGTGAGATAATGTAGGCAAGCGCGTCCACTGCCACCACTGAAAGATTGCGGGCCATGTTTGCCACGCACGGAACACCTGATATCCTTGTGAGCGACACTTTCCTTTATCAGTAGGTAACCTTTATCATTGTTGTTGCCAAATTAATTAATCTAAGGGTTAAGTCATGGCAGTAGAGCTTAAACATGTGTCATGCTCCTCCTGTGCTATGTGGAAACTCAGTGACGCTTCCAGTGTCCCTGACGACTAAACGTGCATCGGCCTGCAATAACTGACAGACCGCATTGCGGCACTGGAGCTGCGGCTGGATTTACTGTGGAGCATCCGCGATGCTGAGGGTGCCGTGAATAGCACATTTAGTGAGTTGGCCACACCGCAGGGAAAGGGTACACAGCCAGATAGGGGATGGGTGACCAACAGGAAGAGCAGTGGAAGGAAGATAATGCAAGGGTCCCCGGCAGTAATCCCCCTGCATAACATTTACATCGCTTTGGGTACTGTTGAGGGGGTGACTCATCAGGGGAGAGAAGCAGCAGTCAAGTTCATGGCACCGTGGGTGGTTCTGCTGCACAGGAGGGCAGGAAAAAGAGTGGAAGAGCTATAGTGATAGGGGATTCAACTGTAAGGGGAATAGATAGATGTTTCTGCGGCTGCAATCGAGACTCCAGGATGGTATGTAGCCTCCCTGGTGCAAGGGTCAAGGATGTCTCGGCGCAGGTGCAGGACATTTTAAAGGGGGAGTTTGAACAGTCAGTTGTCGTGGTGCATATACGTAACAAAGATATGGGTAAAAAACAGGATGAGGTCCTAGAAGCTGAATCTAAGGAGCTAGGAGCTGAGTTAAAAAATACGACCTCAAGGATAGTAATCTCAGGATTGCTACCAGTGCCACATGCTAGTCAGAGTAGGAATCGCAGGATAGCTCAGATGAATACATGGCTTGAGGAGTGGTGCAGAAGGGAGGGATTCAAATTCCTGGGACATTGGAACCGGTTCTGGGGGGAGCTGGGACCAGTACAAACCAGATGGTCTGCCCCTGGGCAGGACCGGAACCAATGTCTGAGGGGGAGTGTTTGCTAGTGCTGTTGGGGAGGGGTTAAACTAATATGGCAGGGGGATGGGAACCTATGCAGGGAGACAGAGGTAAGTTAAATAGGGGCAGAAGCAAAAGATAGAATGAAGAAATGTAAAAGTGGAGGGCAGAGAAACCTAAGGCAATAATCAAAAAGGGCCACATTACAGCAAAATTCTAAAGGGTCAAATGTCTTAAAAAGACAAACCTGAAGGCTCTGTGCCTCAATGCGAGGAGTATTCATAATAAGATGGACGAATTAACTGCACAGATAGCAGTTAACGGGTATGATATAATTGGCATCACGGAGACATGGTTCCAGGCTGACCAAGGCTGGGAACTCAACATCCAGGGGTATTCAACATTCAGGAAGGATAGACAGAAAGGAAAAGGAGGAGGGGTAACGTTGCTGGTTAAAGAGGAAATTAACGCAATAGTAAGGAAGGACATTGGCTTGGATGATGTGGAATCGGTATGGGTGGAGCTGCAGAATACCAAAGGGCAGAAACCGCTAGTGGGAGTTGTATACAGACCACCAAAGAGTAGTAGTGAGGTTGGAGACAGCATTAAACAAGAAATTATGGATGTGTGCAATAAAGATAAAGCAGTTACCAAGGGAGATTTTAACCTACATATAGATTGGGCTAACCAAACTGGTAGCAATATGATGGAGGAGGATTTCCTGGAGTGTATTAGGGATGGTTTTCTGGACCAATATGTCGAGGAACCAACTAGAGGGCTGGCCATCTTAGACTGGGTGATGTGTAATGAGAAAGGACTAATTAGCAATCTTGTTTTGCGAGACCCCTTGGGGAAATGTGACCATAATATTGTGGAATTCTTTATTAAGATGGAGAGTGACACAGTTAATTCAGAGACTAGGGTCCTGAACTTAAGGAAAGGTAACTTCGATGGTATGAGACGTGAATTGGCAAAATAGACTGGCAAATGATACTTAAAGGCTTGACAGTGGATAGGCAATGGCAAACATTTAAAGATCACATGGATGAATTTCAACAATTGTACATCCCTGTCTGGAGTAAAAATAAAACGGGGAAGGTGGCTCAACCGTGGCTAACAAGGGAAATTAAGTATTGTGTTAAATCCAAGGAAGAGGCATATAAATTGGCCAGAAAAAGCAGCAAACCTGAGGACTGGGAGAAATTCAGAATTCAGCAGAGGAGGACAAAGTGTTTGATTAGGAGGGGGAAAATAGAGTATGAGAGGGAGCTTGCTGGGAACATAAAACATAGATCGGTTGCAGTCAGATTCAGGTGAATTTATAATGGGGAACAAAGAAATGGCAGACAAGTTGAAAAAATACTTTGGTTCTGTCTTCACGAAGGAAGGCACAAGTAACCTTCCGGAAATACTAGGGGACCGAGGGTCTTGCGAGAAGGAGGAACTGAAGGATATCCTTATTTGGCGGGAAATTGTGTTCGGGAAATTGATGGGATTGAAGGCCGATAAATCGCCCGGGCCTGACAGTCTGCATCCCAGAGTACTTAAGGAAGTGGCCCTCGAAACAGTCTATTGACTCTGGATGAGTTCCTATGGACTGGAGGGTAACTAATGTAACACCACTTTTTAAAAAAGGAGGGAGAGAGAAAATGGGTAATTATAGATCGGTTAGCCTGACATCAGTTGTGGGGAAAATGTTGGAATCAATTATTAAAGATGAAATAGCAGCGCATTTGGAAAGCAGTGACAGGATCGGTCCAAGTCAGCATCGATTTATGAAAGGGAAATCATGTTTGACAAATCTTCTGGAATTTTTTGAGAATGTAACTGGTAGAGTGGACAAGGGAGAACCAGTGGATGTGGTGTATTTAGAATTTGAAAAGGCTTTTGACAAAGTCCCACACAAGAGATTGTTGTGCAAAATTAAAGCTCATGGTATTGGGAGTAATGCACTCACGTGGGTTGAGAACTGGTTGGCTGACAGGAAGCAGAGAGTCCGGATAAACGGGTCCTTTTCAGAATGGCAGGCAGTGACTAGTGGAGTGCCGCAGGGCTCAGTGCTGGGGCCCCAGCTGTTTACAATATACAGTAATGATTTGGATGAAGGATTTGAGTGTAATATCTCCAAGTTTGCAGATGACACTAAACTGGATGGCGGTGTGAGCAGTGAGGAGGATGCTAAGAGGCTGCAGGATGACTTGGACAGATTAGGTGAGTGAGCAAATGCATGGCAGATGCAGTACAACGTGGCCAAATGTGAGGTTATCCACTTTGGTGGCAAAAACACGAAGGCAGAATATTATCTGAATGGCAGCAGATTAGGAAAAGGGGAGGTGCAACAAGACCTGGGTATCATGGTTCATCAGTCATTGAAAGTTGGCATGCATGTACAGCAGGCGGTGAAGAAGGCAAAATGGTATGTTGGCCTTCATAGCTAGGGGATTTGAATATAGGAGCAGGGAGGTCTTACTGCAGTTGTACAGGGCATTGGTGGGGCCTCACCTGGAATGTTGTGTTCAGTTTGGTCTCCTAATCTGAGGAAGGACGTTCTTGCTATGGAGGGAGTGCAGCGAAGGTTCACCAGACTGATTCCCGGGATGGCGGGACTGACATATGAGGAGAGACTGGATCGACTGGACTTTTATTCACTGGAGTTTAGAAGGATGAGAGGGAATCTCATGGAAACATATACAATTCTGACGGGACTGGACAGGTTAGATGCAGGAAGAATGTTCCCGATATTGGGGAAGTCCAGAACCAGGGGACACAGTCTAAGGGTAAGGGGTAAGCCATTTAGGACTGAGATGAGGAGAAACTGCTTCACTGAGAGAGTTGTTAACCTGTGGAATTACCTACCACAGCGAATTGTTGATGCTCGTTTGTTGGATATATTCAAGAGGGAGTAAGATATGACTCTTACGGCTGAAGGGATCAAGGGGTATGGAGAGAAAGCAGGGAAGGGGTACTGAGATGAATGATCAGCCATGATCTTATAGAATGGTGGTGCAGGCTCGAAGGGCCGAATGGCCTACTCCTGCACCTATTTTCTATGTTTCTATATTTCTATGTTTCTACAATGGGCCATGTTTTACCAGTGACGAGTTCAAAGAGTTCATGACCCGTAACGGGATTAAACATGTTACATCTGCCCCGTTCAAACCAGCATCCAATGGTCAGGCAGAGAGAGCAGTGCAAACCATCAAGCAGAGTTTGAAGAGGGTAACTGAAGGCTCACTACAGACTCGACTATCCCGTGTCCTGCTAAGCTACCGCACGAGACCCCAGTCACTCAGTGGGATTCCACCTGCTGAACTGCTCATGAAAAGGACACTTAAGACAAGGCTCTCGTTAGTTCACCCTGATCTACATGAACAGGTAGAGAGCATGCGGCTTCAACAAAGTGCATATCATGATAGTGCAAATGTGTCACGCAAAATTGAAATCAAAGATCCAGCACTGATCCCTGCGGCACCTCACTAGTTATTGGTTGCCAACCAGATAATAAACCATTTATCCCAACTCTCTGTTCTGTTAGTTAACCAATCTTCTATCCATGCTAATATTTTACCCCCAACCTCGTGAACTTTTATCTTGTGCAGTAAACTTTTATGTGGCATCTTATTGAATGCCTTCTGGAAATCCAAATACAGCATATCTACTGTTTCCCCCTTATCCACCCGACTCTCTCCCGTCCATCCTGGGAAGGTTAATATCGAGGACTTTGCGATTGATCACTAAATCCTATTCTAATAATTATAAAAGGAACTTTAGTTGTTGTACTTCTACCAAATGATTACCAAAAGTACTGCAAGCTGCCATGCTGAAACATGGGTAAGTGTGTACATTTACAAAGTAGGTGTGCAGTTGCCACAGTGCCATGCACCCTCCCTGTGTGATGCTCCACCAAACTGACAATGAAGTGTTGTTAAGATGTATTAAAGACAACATTGTAAAATTGTGCAAAGCATGAGTCACTTACCATTTCAAACTTTTATCTTTCTCATCTGATTTCAGAATCTGGCCACAGGTAAGACAGCATTCATTTTTTCTGCTTCCTCTACCCAGGCTGCTCTCATGGTATTTGTCACATGTTTCTTTCTCTTCCCAACATCTCCAGCAACAGGACATTCAAAACTGCAGCCTGGAAGGGTGCTATTTGTTATCTTCATTTTGCTGTTGCCATTTTTACCCTTCAGTGGAAATACAACTTTAATGCAACCAGCCACCAACCAGCCAATTGTATTGAATTATGGACAAGGTCCCAAGTGGCTTCCCAGCACCATTGTGGCCAAAGAGGGAAGCAGGGTATTTCGAGTCAAACTTTCAAATGGACTCATTCACCATAAACACTTGGACCAAATCAAACTCAGATTCATGGACTACCCAGAGCAACCCACTTTGGACTCTACCTTCTTTGACCCCCCAACACACACACCAGTGGCAACTGACACCGTGGTTGGCCATGAAGCAGAACCCACAGCAGCCCAGCAGGACTCACCACACCAGGCAGCCCAGCAAGGCCAGCTGCACAGCAGCCCAGCGAGGGCCCAACAAACGATTCAACAAAACCAGCATTTGCACCAAGACTATCAACCAGGGAAAGAAAGGTCCCAGATCGACTCACATTGTGAATAGTTACACTGTTAACTTTGGGGGGGAGTGTAGTTATATATGTAAACTTGTATATAACTTGTACAGCCACCAGAGGGCTGATCCCCTGGAATTCTAAGGGATCCCACAATCCTTTGGGAGCACAGGTACTTAAGGAGGCCTCACAGGCTCTTGAGGCACTCTGGAGACCTGCAGTAAAAGACTAAGTTCACACTTTACTTTGAGCTCACCGTATCCAGTCAGACTCTTTATCTATACATAACAGTTATGTATTTCTTAGTTTACACTATAAGAAGATACAACTTAACTGGATGGACAGTAAAGGAATAACATGAAGAGATGTATTTATTTATGCAATTGTGGAGGAGAGGGAACCGGTTTATCTAAGTACCTGCAGTTGGTGTGAAAAATACTATGAGATAGAAATTCCACCAGGGTTCCCTGATGATTTGCCATAGCTAAATTATCTTTGGAAAGATCTGTTATAATTGTCTTTCCAATTCTCTCAATGTAGATTTGCACACCTTGCCCGCAACATACCCGAACAACAGCATCAACTCTTAGAATGAGCAGCACCACAGAACTCAGTATATATAAATTCATAGCCTATAATCAACCTTGCGTAAGAATTGCATACTAAAGTGAATTGTTTGAAAACATAATAATGGTTTTAAGTATCTGTTGAATGGACCATGACAAACAATATACCTATAAAATAATAGTTTCCAAGGTGAAAGTTATTTTTTTGCAGAGAAAATTGTAAGAGCTATCTGACAAGCTCTTTCTAAAATAAGGAACAAAGAGAGAATTATATCAAATTGATCATTCAAGAATTGTTCCTCAGATGTTGACTGACTTGCTATATAGTTCCAGCATTTTCTGTTTTTAATTATATTTTCCAGCATTCGCAATTTTTGTTTTGTTATTTTGATGATAAAATTCAATCTGATAAGAAATGTACTGTGGAAAAGGATATAATAAAAGGTAATTGATCCCTGGCGTGGCCTCCTGCCACTCGTTATTACGGTACGCCTGCTACCTAGCGGGAACATAACCGGGGTCATGCAGATAAGACTCAGGAGTCAAAATCTCACTGGCCTCCCGCTCCCAAGGTCAAGATGGTTTGTCACCCCCATTGCCCTCCCATTACCCACCCCAAGTTAAAATCAGGGCTATGGAATCTGGAATGATATGTAAGCCTATAACTTGGATACATTTAGTAAAACTTTGTGTTGCAGACAAAGCAGGAAAGAAATTTGACAACATTGATTAATTATCTGAATATTTTAAAACTACTTCTGACTCGCCCAGATTCTCCCTCTACTACCGAGAAGAACATGGGCGGCAGAGGCATGGGAACACCACCACCTCCAAGTTTCCCTCCAAGTCACACACCATCCTGACTTGGAAGTAGATCGCCATTCCTTCATTGTCACTGGGTCAAAATCCTGGAACTCACTGTGGGAATACCTTCACCACATAGACTGCAGCGGTTCAAGAAGGCAGCTCACCATCACTTTATCAAGGGCAACTAGGGATGGGCAATAAATCAGCGATGCCCACAAGCGATGGATGAATAAATTTTAAAAAAATGTCTTTGGCCGCCAGCCACTCTTAGACAGGTAAACTAACTTGAACTTTTTTCCATTTGGTTCTAAAATCAGTAACAATGATTTGCCTATCCTTGTTCAAACCTTGCTGTCATCTCTTATGAAAACAGGACTCCTGTTAAGAGTTCTATGGATTGCCAAGGGTTAAGAGTACAGCCAATCTGCTTGTTTAGAGGCTCTGATATTATCTTGATGCTATGAAAAATCTGAAATATCTATATTGAGATGTTTATTTCTTCAATAGAGTAGGTGTGTCTCTGTTGCTTACCATTCTAAGTTTCCAATTTTCTGCTGCACAGACTGTCCCTTAGCTAGAGATTTGGGACATGGCACTGATGGCTGAGGAGAAGGGAATTTTTAATAATTCAATCTAGAGACAGGGGCATCGCTGGCAAGCCCAGCATTTGTTGCTCATCCCAAGTTGTCCTTGATAAGATGGTGGCGGGCCTTCTTCTTGAACCGAAGCCGTCAGTATGGTATAAATTGCTTGTATATTGAGCTTTCAGAAGGATTGTGCAGAATCGGCTCAGAAAGTCCCAATATTGACTCTGGCCTGGACAAATGGATGGCACTGGGATTAACAGACTCTCTAAAGGATATTTCTCACCCTACCCCCTGAGGGAATGCTTTATGAAGTTACACTGGCAACTATAACTTGCACCAAAATTCACCATCGGCAGTTTCCAAAGACTTAAAATATTTCTCTGATCTATCTAAAATAAATTATCTCCCACCTGCACACACGTTTATTCATTTTTATATTGTTGATTCAGATTTATATTCAACACTCATCCCTACATGGGAGTCAGCCTTTGATCTGTGCTCCATGTCGCCAGGCAACAGTATGCTGACATCCTCTCAGCACATTGCCGTGCCTCTTGGGTATCTCCCTGGCTGGATTCTGAGAGTTAAACAGCTGGAATTTCTGCAGGAATTCCCTATTTCCCATGTAACTTCAACGGAAGATCGGGAAAAATGCCATAAATGGCCATTTACACTATTTCTCCAGGGTTTCTGGCGATCTTCTGCGGAAGTTAAGGTGAAAGCCTGTAAATGCTGCAGTCATTACATAGATTTTCTTGGCTTTTAGCAAGTAAGTTTTGTCTAGTTCATTTTCATTGTGGATCCAGTTCAGCTTTAACAATTCTGAAATGTTCTGTGGCTGCCAATGCTCTGGGTTCTACCGTTTTTACATTGTGGGAGGAGTTTGGAGAACCAGTGGCAATGGAAAAGTAACTGTTTTTGAAATTATCGCCTAGAATTTCTGCAAGTTTCTCTCGATCTCCTAACCTAACTGTTGGTGGAAAGTGAAACAGCCAAAACAGCCATTTATTCCGTTACTGCAGGGTTTCCACCAACCTTTTGGGAAAACTCTACGGAATTTTTATCCCCATAACTGTAGCTTCTGACTGCAGACATTCTGTGATGTCAGGATATGATCATATAGACCAGCAATACAAAAATATCTGTAGTCTACAAAAAAATGCTTACAATATCGAGCACTGACATAGATAGGCATTTATGTTTGCTGCTACCAGAGGTACCAGCGCCAACTTGTTTAGATTAAAGACCTGCTGTTTGGTTGGGGCTTTATAAGGTGGCTGCACTATAACATAAATGTAAACATACTCAGAAGATTACAGAAAAGGTGTATAAACTTGTTCGTATTATTTAGGTGAGTTGATTTACATTTCGAGTTTCTCATGATTGAAAAATAACTCAGCTCTCCAAAGTAACCACCGGTTCTGATACCAGAACGGAGAAGATATACTTATCAGGAAAGGCTGAACAGGTTGGGGGTCTTTTCTCTGGAAAAGAGGAGGCTGGGGGGTGACGTGATCTTTAAGATAATGCAAGGATTTGATAGGGTAGACATCGAGAAAATCTGTCTACTGATGGGGGATCCAAAACTAGAGGGCATAAATGTAAGATAGTCATTAATAAATCCAATAAGGTATACAAGAGAAATGTATTTACCCAAAGAGTAGTGTGAATGTGGAACACATTACCACAAAGAATAGCTGAGGCATATAGCATAGATGCATTTAAGGAAAAGCTAGATAAACATATGAGGGAGAAAGGAATTGAAGGATATGCTCATTGGGTTAGCTGAAGTACCGTGGGAGAAGGCTCGTGTGGAGCATAAACGCTGTCATAAACCAGTTGGGCGGAATATCCCATTTCTGTGCTGTGCACTCGATGTAAGCAACCCAGGGCAGAAGTTCCATCGGGGTTTCCCGATCTCCTGCTGTAACTTTGGCAGAAGATTGTCAGAAACTCATGGGAACAGCGTAAATGGCTGTTTATGCCATATCTCTGGGGCTTTCACCACCTTATGGCAGGAGATCAGAGAACCCTTGGAGAATTCCAGGGGCTAGAAATTCCACTTGATGCCCATTTTTGCACAAAATGGAAACACGGGCATTTTTCGGAAACTTATCACCGAGCGTTACTTTCCCCATGTGCTTAACGCTGGGAAAAAATATTACCACCAATTGGGCGGAATCAGCAGAAGGGACGAACTCAACGCCCATGATATTGCCCAGCATTACTTTCCGCACGGATTTAAAGCCGAGATTCAATATTAATACCCGCCCACTTTTTTTTGTTATAAAGAGCATTTTTACTGAAACTAGCGGCCATGAGATCGCCCTGTGTCAATTTCACCACCTCGCACACATATCGACCACAATACTGCTCACTTAAAAAAATGCCCAGAAAAAGTGGAACTAACCGGAACGAATCACAGCGTTATGGATGCCATGTTCTAAGTCACATGTCACGTCCTTTAAAAGGCTGCAGTGCTTCAACCTCGGCGGAGTTCGGATGTACTCTGCAGGTCGTTGGAGTTGATGTGAACATCTGTAAAAACATCTTGACATACTGTGACTGATTGGAATTGAAGAGATGTCTTTATTGGGGTATTCCTTGTTTGTGACCAATCGGTCGAAAACAGAGAGCTACTGCAATGGGGCCTGTCTTTTCTCAACCTCTCTTGCTGACCAATTACATGCAGCAGACTCAACATCACTGAAGGAACGCTCCACTGCATTATGTGCCCAATGAAAGACGTGACAGGCAGATGAGGAGGACTAGACGTTACACCCCACGCAAGTACAGGGAGAAGCATTCTTACCTCAACTTGCCCGACACCACCTGCCTTCTGAGACTGCACTTTCACAGAGAGGTTATCACTCAGGTATGCCAGCTGATAAGAGGAGATCTGCAGCCTGCCAGCACCATCAGAAGTGCACTGTCCATCGAGGTCAGAGTCACCGCGGCACTGTCATTCTATGCCTCGGGTTCTTTTCAGGCCACAGTTGGAGACATTTGCAGACTTTCTCACCATTCCACACATTGCTGCATTAACAGGTCACGGAAGCCCTGTACGCATGCAGGATGGACTTGATCAGCTTTCCTATGACCAGGGAGGCACAGAGTGAGAGGGCTTTAGGATTCTCCAGAATTGCAAACTTCTCCAAGGTGCAAGGAGCAATAGACTGTACGCGCATCATGATGCGGGCACCTTTTCAGGATGCTGAGGTTTTCAGGAACCGCAAGGGATTCCACTCCCTGAATGTCCAACTCGTTATCGACCACCAGCAAATTATAATGGCAGTGAATGCTAAATTTCCGGGCAGCATCCATGACACTCACATCCTGCCTGAGAGCACTGTATCTGACTTGTTTAACAATTAGCCACAAGGTCAATGCTGGTTGCTTGGTGACAAAGGATATGGCCTCGCCACCTGGCTGATAACCCCCTGCGTGACACTCACACCGAAGCCGAGAGGTGATACAACGAGAGCCAAGAGCCACTCGCAATATCGTGGAGATAACCATTGGAGTGCTGAAGCAGTGCTTTAGATGCCTGAACCACTCAGGAGGTGACCTCCAATACCACCCTGAGCAGGTAGCTCAATTCGTGGTGGTGTGCTCCATGCTGCACAACTTGGCTATCAGGAAGGGACAAGGATTGCCTGAAGAGTCTGACAGTCCACCTCACCACAAAGAGGAAGAGGAGGATGATGAAGAGGTGGACGCCAACATCAGCCCAGACAAGCAGGCTAATGCTAAGCCATGTAGACCGCATGAAAGGGCCCGTGGTGGCATGATAGCTGCAAGAGCCTTACGTCAGGAGCTCATCAATGATCGCTTTGCCTAAAAGAACATTGATGTTATTTACAAGGCTGACACACTGCTGGGTGTGCAGGATCATACATCAATGGTGGGCATCACCTTGGTGACAGTTAAAGTTTAAGTTGATTGAAGTTAAATATAATTATACCCTTTGATGTTATGGTATCACCATTGTGTAATAGTGCAACTATCTGAGCCAATGCGCAACAAGGTTTTATAAAATAAAAAACATTTAAACCAAACATTTCTCTTATTATTATGTTAGTGAATGCTCAATTTCCAGGCAGCATCCATGATGCTCACATCCTGTGTGAGAGCACTGTATCTGACTTGTTTTACAATTAGCCACAAAGTCAATGCTGGATGCTTGGTGACAAAGGATATGGCCTCGCCACCTGGCTGATGATCCCACTGCGTGACACCCGCTCTGAGAGACGATACAACGAGAGCCACAGAGCAACTCGCAATATCGTGGAGAAAACCATTGGAGTGCTGAAGCAGTGCTTTAGATGCCTCAACCACTCAGGAGGCCAGCTCCAATATCACCCTGAGCAGGTAACTCAATTTATGGTGGTGTGCTCCATGTTGCACAACTTGGCTATCAGGAAGGGACAAGAATTGCCTGCTTTGCCTTTGTATTCTGTGTTGCTGGACATGTTGAACATTTGATTGATGTCAATGGTGGGTAAAATGGGATGTGGGCAGGGGTTGAGTGTTATTGGCTATGATACTTATGATTTCAGACCAATGTTAGTATAACATTTTTTTATTGAAAATAACCTTGGTGCGCATTGTCTCAGATAGCTGCACTGTTACACACTGGTGATTCCTGAACATGAGAGGGTTAAATACAACTTAACATCAATCAACGTAAACTTTATCTGGCACCAAGGTGATGGGCACCATTGATGTCTGAGCTGCACACACACAGAAGTGTGTCAGCGTTGCCACTCACATCAACACTCTTTCAGACAAATCGTTCAAATATCAGCTCCTCACGTAAGAGTCTTGCAGCTATGTAGCCACCAAGGGCCCTTTCCTGTGGTTTGGAGGGGGTCATGGGCATGGTTGCATAGCCAGCCTGAGTGTCTGGCCCTAGGTCAGCATCCAGCCCCTTATTGCTCTCTTCCTCTCTCTCCTGAGGTGGAGCATCAGTGTCTTCTGGCAATTCTTGGCCCCTCATGATAGCCAGGTTGTGCAGCATTGAGCACACGACCGCGAATTTACCTACTTGCTCAGGGTTGTATTGTAGCTCGCCTCCTGAGTGGTCCAGACATCTGAAGTGCTGCTGAAGCACAGTTATTGTGGGCGATATGTGTGTGAGGTGGTGAAAGTGGCGGTGGGCGATCTCCTGGGCGTTCGTTTCGCCAAATGTGATCCTTACGACAAAAAAAAGTAGGCGGACGGTATTATTGAATCTTGGCATTAATTCTGTGTGGAAAGTAATGCTGGGTGATATTATAGGCGTTGATTTTGCCCATTCTGATGATTCCGCCCCAAAAAAGTGGGCGGGTGGTAATAATTTTTCTCGGCGTTAAGCACATGGGGAAAGTAACGCTCGGCAATAAGTTTCCTAAAAATGCCCGTCAGTTTCCATTTTGTGCCAAAATGGGTGATAAATGGGTGTTATACATCATTTCAGCAGTAAAATGGGCGTTAAATGGGCGTTAAGCATGCAACAAAAGTGGAGGTTCTAGTCCTATATAGTGAAGGTTGGAAATAAGAAAAGGTGAAAGAGAGGCTTGCAGATGGAAGGTGAGGAGTTGGGGGAACATATACTCACTTTCATTAGTCAAATTATGTCATTGAGCCTTTTGCGGCATTGGGTGGTGGTGCGATCATGAATGGAGGTCCCCGAGAACTCCATAGTGATCTCTCTCCAGGCATTATTAAAGACAGCACGAGTCGGTCTGCATGTAGCGGGGTACAGAACGTGCCTCCTTTCCTCTATAGCCTCTATGAGGGTCTCCAGTTCCGCGTCCGTAAATCTGCTGCCCTCCTTGCTCCTGCTGGATGCACTGTACCCTCGATTCAAACTAATTTCCTGCTCAGGGCCGAGCTGCAAAACCTGCCCTTTAAGAAGGCCAGGGAGCAGCTGGCTCGTTAGCAACAAATCAATACCAGCTGAATTTTGCAGCCCAATTGGCCACTCGGCACCCACACCACTGCAAGCTGCCCATTCCCGCCACTAATATCGCCCCACTTCCTTTTTTTTTAGCAAAAATGCTGAATTTCACTCCATTGGGCGCTGCATCCATTGCGGCGGTAATGACCGGCAAAATGCGGTATGTGCGCCTCGTTTTGGGCAAAGGTGAATTTCTACCCCCTTGTATCTTAATAATTTAATTGAACTTGTTGAAGGTTGGTGTCTACTTGGAGTTTCAGAAAGCTTTTGGTAAGGTACTTCACATAGAATTTTGTAGAATTGGTGGGAAGTTGCTACAGTAGATTAAGAATTGGCTGCACTTGCGTAAACAGAAAATAGTTATGAAGTAGATCTGCTTGGAGAACAGTTACCAGTGATGTCTCACAGGCATCAGTGTGAGGGCCATTGTTAATTACTATCTTCATTAATGACCTGTGTTGAGGGAATAGTCGGTAAATTTGAGTGAATATTAGAATTGTGGATGGGAATAAACTAGTGCAAGCAGAACTTGATGAATTGGGGAATGGGCCCCATTTGACAAATGGTATTTAAGTTAGATAACTGTGGTGTTTTGCTACACCAATATACTTACACCCTGCAGTGGTTTAGGGAGGGAATTTCAGAACTTGGGGCTCAGTCAGCTGAAGGCACAGCTGCCTGTGGTGGGGCAATGGAAATCGGAGATGAGTTACAGGCCAGAATTGGTAGGGCTGAAGGAAGTTACAGAGATGAGGGGTGGGGCTAGAGAGATTTGAATGCCTGGATGAGAATTTTAAATTTGAGGCCATGCCGGACCGGGAGTCAATGTAGGTCGGCGAGCACTGGGGTGATGGGTAAACATATTGGATATCAAAGGTTATCATGATTGGGGCCTAGGAAAGGCGCGAGTTTGGGGCCCAGCTGAGGCGAGGGCCCAGGGGCAGCACGGGCCAGCCCACACTGCAATATGTGTGTGCACTAGGTCCATGCAGCAGAGCAGGTCTTCAGTCGTCTTGGTTAATCCTTGCTACTGGATCAAGACCTGCTCTGTCAAGCCCGTGTGGTGGCTGGTGTGCAAAGGTCACCACACGTTAAAAAAATCCACGCACAGGCATCTTCCACTCTTCAACATGTAGTTTGGGACCTGGAATATTAGGTCCTTCATTGAAACACCTGTGAACTTTGTGGTGTGGAAGCAAGTCATTCTCAACTCGAGGGACTGCCGATGATGATGATAACCTGCAGACCTGAAACCTGTTGAAAATGAAAAAAAGTTCTTGGTGTTATAGGATACAATTCTCTTCAGGTTCATTACCAAAGCTATGAAGCAACAGCCAAAGCAAATTATGCATGAGTTTGCATTGCAAGTATTACATTGCAGGGTAAAGCATCAATCTTTGTACATGGCCTTCTTTGACCTCACAAATGCCTTTGACACTGTTAACTTCGAGGGACTATGGAGCTTCCTCCTCCATTTTGGCTGCCCCCAAAAGTTGGTCACCATCCTCCGCCTGATCCACGATGACATGCAAACCATGATCCTGACCAATGGACCCACTGCAGACCCAATCCACGTCCGGACTGGGATCAAGCAGGGCTGCGTCATCGCACCAACGCCATCCTTGATCTTCCTTGCTGCAATGCTCCATCTCACTCTCAACAGGCTCCCCGCTGGAGTGGAACTAAACTATAGCACCAATGGGAACCTGTTCAATGTTCGCCGCCTCCAGGCTAGATGCAAGGTTGTCCCATCCTCTGTCATCGAACTACAGTATGCGGACGATGCTTGCGTCTGCGCACATTCAGAGGCCAAAGTACCACCAACGCTGCCTCCGCAAGATTCTGCAAATCCACTAGGAGCATAGATGCACCAATGTCAGTGTTCTCACTCAGGCCAACATCCCCAGCATAAAGGGTATTGGTGAGGCCACACCTGGAATATTGCGTACAGTTTTGGTTTCCATATTTACGAAAGGATATACTTGCTTTGGAGGCAGTTCAGAGAAGGTTCACTAGGTTGATTCTAGAGATGAGGGGGTTGACTTATGAGGAAAGGTTGAATAGGTTGGGCCTCTACTCATTGGAATTCAGAAGAATGAGAGGTGATCTTATCAAAATGTGTAAGATTATGAGGGGGCTTGACAAGGTGGATGCAGAGAGGATGTTTCCATTGATAGAACTCGGGGGCATAATCTTAGAATAAGGGGCTGCCCATATAAAACTGAGATGAGGAGGAATTTCTTCCCTCAGAGGATTGTAAATCTGTGGAATTCGCTGCCTCAGAGAGCTGTGGAAGCTGGGTCATTAAATAAATTTAAGACAGATATAGGCAGTTTCTTAACCGATAAGGGAATAAAGGGTTATGAAGAGCGGACAGGGAAGTGGACCTGAGTCCATGATCAGATCATCCATGATCATATTAAATGGCGGAGTAGGCTCGAGGGGCCACATGGCCTACTCCTGCTCCTATTTCTTATGTTCTTATGTTCTTATGTTTATCGAAGCATAGACCACGCTCGGCCAGCTCTGTTGGGTGGGCCACATCGTCTGCTGACTAAGCTGGTTTGGGAGATGGGCATTGTAATGTGCTCTGCTTTAAAGATAGGGTTGCCAGTCCTCGAATACTTGCAGTTTAGGCTAAAATGCATAGATTATTAAGACCTGGAGATCTTTAGTAGGGAGAGGAGATTGGTGGGGAAAAGGACACAGAATAGCAATGAATGACCATGGATAGAATAGCAAAGAAGAGAAGCTTAATTAAGGAGCTGCCAGCATAGAATCCATCTTAACAATTTAAACAAAAATAGTGAGAAACAAAGCAACCTGTTAAGGATTTTAACTGTTAGGTATGAATGTGTAATGGTTATGTTACTGGAGTAGTAATCCAGAAGGAACCATTCCTTAAGATTGGAAAATTGTGCATGTCACTCCACTATTTAAGAATAGTGAGAGAGAGAAACCAGGGAATTATTGACCAGTTAGCCTAACATCTTTTGTCGGGAAATTGCTAGAGTCTATAGTTAAGGATAGGGTGACTGAACAACTCATGGGGCTCGATTTTTCACTTTTTTTGCATGCTTAACGCCCATTTAACCACTGAAATTAAGTATAATGCCTATTTATCGCCCATTTAGCCACAAAATGGAAACTGACGGGCACTTTTCGGAAAATTATCACCGATCATTACTTTCCCTATGTGCTTAACGGCAGGAAAAAATAATACCGCCCGCCCACTTTTTTTGGGCTGAATCATCAGAATGGGCAAAATCAATGGCCATAATATCGCCGAGCATTACTTTCCACACGGAATTAACGCTGAGATCAATAATACCGCCCGCCCACTTTTTTTTGTCATAAAGATCACATTTGCTGACACTAACGGCCATGAGATCACCTAGCATCACTTTCACCACCTCGCACACATATCACCCAGAATATCACTCGCCCAAAAAACAGCCCAGAAAAAGTGGAACTAACTGGAACTAATCATAGCGTTATGGACACCATGTCGGACATCACATGTCGCATCCTTTAAAAGGCTGCTCTGTTTCAAACTCGGGGGAGTTCAGATGTACTCTGAAGGTCGTTGGAGTTGATGTGAACATCTGTACAAACATCTTGACCATACTGTGACCGATTGCAATTTAACAGGTGTCTTCGTCGAGACATTCATTGTTAGTGACCAATCGGTGGAATACACAGACCTATTGCAATGGGGCCTATCTTTTCTCACCCTCTCTTGCTGACCAATTACATGCTGCAGACTCGAGATGGCTGAAGGTATGCTCCACAGCATTATGTGCCCAATGTAAGATGTGCCAGACTGATGAGGAGCACCAGATGTTACACCCCCCCACAAGTACAGGGAGAAGCAGTCTTACCACGACTTGCCTGACACCACCTGCCTTCAGAGACTGCGCTTCCACAAAGAGATTATCACTGAGGTATGCCAGCTGATAAGGGGAGATCTGCAGCCTGCCAGCACCATCAGTACTGCATTGTCCGTCGAGGTCAGAGTCACCGCGGCACTGTCGTTCTATGCCTCAGGTTCTTTTCAGGCCACAGCTGAAGACATTTGCAGACTTTCTCACCATTCCACACATTGCTGCATTAACAGGTCACTGAAGCCCTGTACGCATGCAGGAGGGACTTGATCAGCTTTCCTATGACCAGGGAGGTACAGAGTGAGAGGGCTTTAGGATTCTCCAGAATTGCAAACTTCTCCAAGGTGCAAGGAGCAATAGACTGTACGTACATCACGATGCGGGCACCTTTTCAGGATGCTGAGGTTTTCAGGAACCGCAAAGGATTCCACTCCCTGAATGTCCAACTCGTTGTCGACCACCAGCAAATTATAATGGCAGTGAATGCTAAATTTCCGGGCAGCATCCATGACGCTCACATCCTGCGTGAGACTACTGTATCTGACTTGTTTAACAATTAGCCACAGGTCAATGTTGGATGCTTGGTGACAAAGGATATGGCCTCGCCACCTGGCTGATAACCCCCTGCGTGACACTCACACCGAAGCCGAGAGGTGATACAACAAGAGCCACAGAGCCACTCGTAAATAACTCCCATTTTTGGGCGATATGCCAAAAGTGTAAAATCTAGCCCAAAATGTTTCAGTTAATCGGAGAGAGGCGGCATGGATTTGTGAAAGGTAGCTCATGCCTGACAAACGTGATTGAATTTTTTGAGGAAGAGGCTGAAGTAGTGGATAGGGAATATCTGTGGATATTATTTATATGGACTTCCAGAAGGCATTTGATAAATTCCCACAAAAGAGACTGTTAACTAAGATTGAAGCCCATGGAATTGAGGGCAAATTATTGACCTGGTTAGGAAATTGGCTGAGCAGCAGGATACAGGCCATAGGGATATTGGGTAGGTACTCTAACTGGCAGCATGTGACTAGTGGTCTCCCGCAAGGATCTGTGTTGGGGCCTCAACTATTCATAGTATTTATTAACAAATTAGATAATGGCATAGAAAGTCATATATCCAAATTTGTTGATGACACAAAGATAAGTTGCAGTGTAGGCAGTGTAGATGAAAGCATAAAATTACAAAGGGTTGTCACCAGACTAAGTGAATGGGCAAAACTGTGGTAATGTAGGCAAATATGAGGTCATCCCCTTGGGACCTAAAAAGGTTGATCACGGTACTTTCTAAATGGTGAATAACTTAAAAACAGTGGAGGATCAAAGAGACTTGGGGGTTCAGGTACATAGATCATTAAACTGTCATGAACAGGTACAGAAACTAATTAAAAAGGCGAATGGAATGCTGGCCTTTATGTCTGGAGGACAAGAATACAAGGAAATAGAAGTTATGCTGTAGCTGCACAAAAACCTGGTTAGACCACACCTGGAGTACTGTGAGCATTTCTGGGCACTATACCTTAGGAAGAATATATTGACCTTGGAGGGAGTGCAGCATAGTGCAATATAGAGCTCCACTTAATGGATTACTGTGGTAATGCAATTGCTGATGTTATACAATAAAAGCAAGTTCCTGTAGAGTCATCTTGTATGTTTGTATTTGTGATATTGTAGAGAAGATATCACATTGGCGATGTAGGATAGCTAATCGGATTCCCTAGCTGAAATTTTTGTTGGTGGATGATTCAGCCAACCAACAGAGAGACTTTAAGAGCTTCTTTGTTTGGCAGAACTGCTAAAAATTCAAGGTAAATTCGAAGCACACTTAGCTCAACCGTTAGAGTCCAGATGGCTGTGCCTATGGGAATAATAGGGCTCTTCAGTGAGTTTCAACACAACCGAGATACTTTCGGAGCTCATGTGGAGCAGCTACAAATGTTTTTCTCCGCAAATAGTATCATTGAAGTCCCCGATGATAAAAACCGTAACTGGGTGGTGTTAGAAAGAAAACAAGCTATTTTCCTGACTGAAGCAGGCCACGAGGTGTATGAAACCCTGAAAAATGTATTTTCCCCGTCAAGCCAAAGGACACGCTATTGACATAGATTCTAACCAAGTTAGAACAGCACTACAGTCCTGAGCCTCTGGAAATTGCTGCAAGTTATCGTTTTGGAATATGAAATCAATTAACTGACAGTGAGTACATAGTAGCATTAAAAAATCTATCTATTCACTGTCATTTCAGAAATTTTCAGGACCGAGCATTGCGTGAAAACTTTGTTTGTGGGATGAAAAATGAAGCAATCTGAAGAAAGTTGTTGACAATTCTTGACTTTTGATTGAGCTTGTCAGACTGCTATGTCAATGGATATGGCTGATCAAAATCCCGAGAATTTCATACCATTTCCAGTTGTCAGACAACTGAAGTGAATCGTCTGTGGTTCAAAAGAAAAAGGCAGTTGGGCCCCAAGGTCTCAGCAACTGGCCAAGGTGACAATGCATTGAAGTCATGCTATCGGTGTCTGGGGCCACACATTGCTCAAAGCTGTCCATATGTGAAGGCAGAGTGTTTCTTCTGCAAGAGAACTGTGCATCTTGCAAACTGAAGAGTAAACCGATGTTCAATGCTATAAGTAGAAATCGCCAGAGACTACATTGCATTGAAGAGAAGCAACAGGATGAGGAGGTTCTGAAAATACACATCATCAGGAGCACAAGCGTACCTAATAACGATTCGCAAAGTATCATCATCCAAGTAGACATTGCAGGAACCAGGATACCCATGGAAATCGACATTGATGCATCTGTGAGCATAGTACCAGAGTCACTATATCTCGACAAGTTGAGTAATTTTTCACTGGAGAAGTCGAAGATAGAGCTGTGAGGCTACACAGGAGAGCAAATCCCAGTTGTAGGATGTATCACCGTACTGGTAAAATACAAAGATCAGTTTCCGAGCTTGTCTCTCCTAGTAGTGTCAGGAGACAAGACTTTCTTAATAGGTAGAAATTGGTTGGGATCACTGAAGCTCGATTGGAATGAGATTTTTTGTGTTGATTCAAGATTTGCGTCAAAGGATGATGTCATCAAACAGTATCCAAAGGTGTTCTGTGAAACAGGCAGTCTAATCCAAGATTTCAAGGTGTGTGTCGTACACAAAAGGACACTAGACCAGTTTACTGCAAGCCGCGTCTCATACCATACACACGCAAGGAGAAAGTTGAGTAAGAACTCAACAGATTAGAAACTGAGAACATTATCTTTAAGATAGATCTCAGTAATTGGGCTGCACCTATTGTTATTGTACCTCAGTCAGATGGTAATGCTGATGCTATGTCCAGGTTGCCAACCCCATCACAAATTACACCCAATAGGGAAGAACTGTTCTATTTTTCATATACTGATGAACTGCCAGTCACAGCTGAAGAGATATGTAGAGCAACCAAACATGACCCAGTTATGTTAAAGGTGCATTATTATATCGCAAATGGCTGGCCAAACATGTATCAGAGAAAGATATTCATCCATAATTCATTCGTAGGAATGAATTATCAGTGGATAAAGATTGTATCATGTGGGGTGCAAGAGTAGTTATCCCAAATAAATTCAGATCCAAATTATTAGGAGATCTTCATGACCAGCACCTGGAAATGTGCTTGACCAAGAGCTTTGCATGCAGTTACTTATGGTGGCCAGGTTTAGATAACAATATAGGGCTAGAACCTTCACTTTTTTGCATGCTTAACTCCCAATTAATGCCCATTTTACTGTTGAAATGACATATAACGCCCATATATCGCCCATTTTGGCACAAAATAGAAACTGACAGGCATTTTTAGGAAACTAATCTCCGAGTGTTACTTTCCCCATGTGCTTAACGCTGGGAAAAAATATTACCGCCCACTCACTTTTTTTGGGCGGAATCATTAGAATGGACGAAATCAACGCCCATAATATCGGCCAGCATTACTTTCCGCACAATAATACTGCCCGCCCATTTTTTTTTGTCGTAAAGAGCACATTTGGTGAAACTAATGCCCAGGAGATCGCCCACCTTCACTTTCACCACCTAGCACACATATCGCCCACAATATCGCTCGCCCAAAAAAACGCCCCGAAAAAGTGGAACTGTTCTGAATGAACGCCAGTGGTGTGGCTGGCATTTTTAAAATCGTAGGTCGCTTCATTCAAAAGGCTGCCTCAACTTCGGGGGAGCTTGCATTGACTCTGGAGTTCTTGTCAGGTGAAGTGAACATTTCAAGAGACATATTTTCAGACTCTGGACAATTGGGGCTTTACTCCCCATGTATTTTAGTGAGGAAATTATTGCTTCTGATCAATCGCTGTTATACTTTCAATGCAAAGGGGCCACCAAACAATAACTGTGCTTAAGCAGCACTTCAGATATCTGGGCCACTCAGGAGGTGAGCTGCAATACAACCCTGAGCAAGTAGGTGAATTTGTGGTCGTGTACTCAATGCTGCACAACCTGGCTATCATGAGGGGCAAATAATTACCAGAAGGCACTGATGCTCCACCTCAGGAGAGAGAGGAAGAGGACAATGAGGGGCTGGATGCTGACGTAGGGCCAGACAATCAGGCTGGCTATGCAACCATATGCATGAACCCCTCCAGACCGTAGAAAAGAGCCCGTGGTGGCTACATAGCTGTGAGGAGCTGATAACTGAACGATTTGCCTGAAAGAGTGTTGATGTGAGTGGAAACGCTGACACACTGCTGTGTGTGTGCAGCTCAGACATCAATGGTGCCCATTACCTTGGGTGCTAGTTAAAGTTTACGTTGATTGATGTTAAGTAGTATTTAACCCTTTCATGTTAAGGAATCACCAGTGCATAATGGTGCAGCTATCTGAGACAATGCGCAACAAGGTTATTTTCAATAAAAATGTTTTTATACCAACATTGGTCTGAAATCATAAGCATCACAGGCAATAACACCCAACCCCGCCCACACCCCACTTTTTCCACCATTGACATCAATCAAATGTTCAACATGTCCAGCAACACAGAATACAAAGGCAAAGAAGAGGGTGGTTCCCAACCCCCATACATTACAACAAATTGCATACACCCAGATGGAGATATAACACAGACATCACCTGCGGACATGCACCTCACTTTCCTCCCCCCTCCCCTTCTTCTCTCCACCTCTACCCCTTCCTCTCCTCGCTTTACAGTGCCTGGTCGAGGAACTCCTCAGGCGGTGCCTCATTATGAGGGATGAAGGCAGATGCGGTCATTGCACGGGTATGAGATTGGGGGGTGCTGAGGGGGCAACATTCTCTGATGCAGAAGCATGATCTTGGTCCATGCTCTCATCTATCATTCGCAGTGGTGCTGCGGAAACTAGTGGTGGAGTGCCGAGCCCTGGGGCCACTGGGTGGCTTCTGACAGCAGCATTCCTGGCTATCGCATCCATGGCCTCTGTCATCTGCGGAATGTACTCGATCATGGTGGCCAGCTGTCGGGATATGCCCCCCAATGCTTCGATGAGCTGGTCACCAATGTCTACAGTCCTCCTGGACAACTGTACCATCTCTCCGCTGTCGTGTAGCGCTCGTGGAACAGACCTGCCGCGTCCACGAGACCTCTGCGGGGTCGACGCCATCCTAGAGACAAATGGGGTGCCTGTGGCAAGGTGCTTGGGGCCGGTACCTCCAGAGTGGAGGTGGGAATGACCGGAGTACTACTAGATGACCTTGGGGTGGCATGGCTTCTGGAGCATGGCACCACGATGCAGGGTTCCTCGAAGTCCGCAATCTCATCCATGTAGAACAGACCCAGCGGATTGACGGGAAAGAATCGGAGCTCCTCAGCATCAGATGTAGAATCGTCTGGAGAGTCGGGCCCCGCGCCCCCAGCTTCTGGCCTCTGTGGTCTTGCCTTGGGACGCGCTGCTGGCTGAGCTGCAAAACACAAATGAGGTTATTGGAGAAGAAGGGGGTGCTATGGCCACAAGGTGAGTCCAGCGCTAAACACAGCATATGCATGACAAAAGCACCACCGCTCTCAAAATAATCGCAGATATCACATTTCATGACCATCAACACATTTGCATTGCAATGATTTTCATTAGGCCATCATTATTTCTATGTCAATTTTAGAAATCATCTATCATATATGATTGTTCGGATATGTGTGGGTGTGGTATCTATTGACTTCACATCATGCAATGGTGCAAGCTTTACTCACGTGGCATCACTTCAGGATCTGCAGATGCGTCCGTGGCTGACCAGGGGTGCTTCCCCACGAGTGCGAGTGTGAGCACCCACTCCTCCATCTCAGTGATGTCGCTGGTGACTGGTGGCCCCTACCTGTTGACAAGGGATGGCCACTGGGGTAGTAGGTCCCTAGGGAGTTCCCCCGCTCCAAACAACTCCACCAGATCTCGACAGCTTCCCCCCCACAACCTCCCCCCACTTCCGCTGTCTTAAACTCCTCTAACCAAATAGACTCTAATAGAGGATCTAAGCACGTAAACTGAAACCCTTACCCCTTACCCAAGTCCCAACCCTGCGAGTCCCATGAGTTCGGGCCGACCGGGCCCACCGCCGGCTTCCCACCACCTCACTCATTTGACGACCTCCGACGTCCCCCGGCGACCTCCGGAGGCGGCGCTCTCGACCTGGACCTGGCTATCAGGTCTCCACCCCTCCTCCAGCGATGATCGGAATACCTCCAGCGGCAGAGGATGGGCCTCTCCTCCATAACAGAGTCTGGGCCTCCCTGATGACAGCTGGACCTCTCGTGGCGACAGACGACCTCCTCCTCAATGACGACTGGGTCCCCCTCTCCCACGTCGGAGACTGGCCTCCCTTCCTCCTTCAGCGATGACTGGAGCTCTCTTTCCACACCGGGGACCTGGCCTCTTCTCCTCCTCCAACACGTGTTGTATACCATGGCTTTGACCCCCCCTACCCTCCCATACTGAGTCCCGGTGGGCCACTAACCCTCCCACTGTCAGTTCCCAACTAGGCCTCAGATCACCTACCATCAAGGGCGCTACCCAGCGCCGAGCCTGCGGCCAACATCTCGCCGCAGGCAACTAGGCCCATATAGCAGTGTCTGGTCTCCAGTCGTCTTGGACCCCCTTGCCACTGGACCAAGACCTCGCTCAGCTAAGCCCGTGTGGTAGCCGGTGTGCAACGACCACCCCACGTTAAAAGAACTCATGCACAGGCATCTTCCACTCTGTTAACATGAAGTTCGGGGCCTGAAATGTCAGGACTCTCATGCACAACCCCAACAGTGACAGGCCGGACCGCTGCACCAACATAGTTGCCCTGGAACTTAGACGCTTTGATATCGACATCACCACCCTAAGCGAGACCCGGCGGGCAGGGGAAGGTCAGCTCAAGGAACAAGGTGGATGTTACACCTTCTTCTGGAAAGGGAAATCAGAAGAAGAAAGCCGCCTCCACGGAGTCGGCTTCGCCATCAAAAACGAGCTAGTTGACCGTCTCAAAGGCTCCCCTGCGGGGTTAACGAACACCTCATGACTCTTCGACTCACCCTATCCCGGAACCAGTGCGCCACAGTCATCAGTGCGTACGTCCCGACACTCAATGCAACCGATGAGGCCAAAGAGGGTTTTTACACCAACCTCGAAAAATCCCTGTCCTGCATCCCCGCAGCCGAAAAACTGATCCTCCTCGGTGACTTCAACTCCAGGGTTGGAAAAGACACAGACCTCTGGGGGGGACGTGATTGGCAGAGAGGGGGTAGGGAAAGCCAACTCCAGCGGTACCCGACTCCTGACAAAATGTCTAGAGCACGAACTTGTCATCACCAACACCTTGTTCCGACAGAGGGACAAATACCAGGCATCGTGGCAACACGCTCGCTCCAAGCAATGGCACCTGCTCGACTATGTCATCGTCCGAGCCAGGGATCGCAAGGATGTGCGCATCACCTGCGCCATGACGGGAACCGATGACTGCTGGACGGACCACCGCCTAATCCGATGCGTCATTGACATTAACATAGCCCCAAAACGGAGGGGGCAGCAGAAGCAGTGCCGCAAAAAAGTCAATGCCGGAGCACTTAAGGACCCAGCTAAGAGAGCCCTATACACCCAGCGCCTCACAGCTAACCTGACGTGCCTTGACAACCCCGAGACGCAGAATGCCCACAGCGCTTGGTCTGCCCTCCAGGTCTCCATAACCAGTGCCTGAAAGCTAATAGATCGCAAGCGCAGGGCATTTCTGAGCCTTAAACAACAACCCAATGCGAGAGCAGCAAAACAGCATTACAGACGACTCAAGGCTGAGGTCCAACAAAAAACCCGGGACCTAACGAACAGGTGGTGGATGGAGAAAGCACAGGAGATACAGCAGCTGGCTGACGAGCATGATGTGTGAGGATTCTTCACCGCAGTCAAGGCTACCTACGGGCCCAACACCCAAGGCCCCACCCCACTGCTGACCAAGACTGGGGAAACACTCATCAAGGACACCGAGGCAGTCAGGGCCTGCTGGAAGGAGCACTTTGAAGAACTCCTCAATCGAGACTCGGCATTTGACTCGAGTGTTCTCGACTCCATCCCGTAGCATGCTACCCGCCACCACCTCAGTGAGACCCCAACACTGCACGAGGTAGAAAAAGCCATACGACAGCTCAAAAACAACAAGGTTAGGGTGCGGATAGAATCTCAGCTGAGGCATTGAAGTATGGCGGAGAAGCACTGCTGGCGCGAATACACAACCTCATCTCTCTCATCAGGAGGGAGGAGAGCATGCTGGGGGATCTCAGAGATGCAGTAACCGTGACCATCTTTAAAAAAGGGAACAAGTCTGACTGCGGTAACTACAGAGGAATCTCCCTGCTATCAGCCACTGGGAAAGTCGTCGCTAGAGTCTTCTTCAAACGTCTTCTTCCCGTGGCCAAAGAGCTCCCCACGGAGTCACAGTGTAGATTTTGTCCCCTACGGGGCACAATGGACATGATTTTTACAGTGCGACAGCTGCAGGAAAAATGCAGGGAACAGCACCAGCCCTTATACATGGCCTTCTTTGACCTTACAAAGGCCTTTGACACTGTCAACCGGAGGGTCTATGGAGTGTCCTCCTCCGTTTCGGATGCCCCGAAAAGTTCGACACCATCCTCCGCCTGCTCCACGACAACATGCAGGCTGTGATCCTTACCAATGGATCCATCACAGACCCAATCTACGTCCGGATCGGGGTCAAACAGGGCTGCATCATTGCCCCAACCCTCTTCTCAATCTTTCTCGCTGCCATGCTCCACCTCACAGTCAACAAGCTCCCCGTTGGAGTGGAACTAAACTACAGACCAGTGGGAACCTGTTCAACCTGCGCTGTCTCCAGGCCAGATCCAAGACCACCCCAACCTCTGTCATCGAGCTACAGTATGCGGACAACGCCTGCATCTGCGCACATACAGAGGCTGCACTACAGGACCTAGTCAACGTATTTACTGAGGCGTATGAAAGCATGGGCCTTACGCTAAACATCCGTAAGACAAAGGTCTTCCACCAGCCTGTCCTCACTGCACAGCACTGCCCCCCCCAGTCATCAAGATCCACGGCGCTGCCCTGGACCACTTTCCATATCTCGGGAGCCTCCTATCAAGAGCAGGCATCGTCGACAAGATCCAACATTGCCTCCAGTGTGCCAGCGCAGCCTTCGGTTGTCTGAGGAAAAGAGTGTTTGAAGACCAGGCCCTCAAAACTGTCACCACGTTCATGGTCTACAGGCTGTAGTAATACCTGACCTCCTGTATGGCTCAGAGACATGGACCATGTACAGTAGACATCTCAAGTTGCTTGAGAAATATCACCAACGATATCTCTGCAAGATCCTACAAATCCCCTGGGAAGACAGATACACCAACATTAGTGTCATCGACCAGGCCAACATCCCCAGCATTGAAGCACTGACCACACTCGATCAGCTCCGCTGAGCAGGCCACATAGTCCGCATGCCAGACACAAGACTCCCAAAGCAAGCGCTCTACTCGAAGCTCCTTCATGGCAAATGAGCCAAAGGTGGGCAGCGGAAACGCTACAAGGACACCCTCAAAGCCTCCCTGATAAAGTGCAACATCCCTACTGACACCTGGGAGTCCCTGGCCCAAGACCGCCCTAAGTGGAGGAAGTGCATCCGAGAGGGCGCTGAGCACCTCGAGTTTCAATGCTGAGAACATGTAGAAATCAAGCGCAGGCAGCGGAAAAAGCATGCGGCAAACCAGTCCCATCCATCCCTTCCCTCAACGACTATCTGGTCCACTTGTGACAGAGTCTGTGGCTCTCATATTGGACTGTTCAGCCACCAAAGAACTCACTTCAGGAGTGGAAGCAAGTCTTCCTCGATTCCAAGGGACTGCCTATGATGACCATCCATTTGCCTCTGCACGGACCTCATCGTCAATAGCTTCATCTGTAAAAGGTGACAGGACGACATGGCATGAGATCATTGCGTGATATCATTGTTTGGTACTGTCATAGAGACTGATACAACACATAACCGACAGATGTAATCATGATTATTATGAAAATTATCATTCTTTACCTGAAGACGTACACCGTGACCACAGGCTTTGAATAAAACATTGCCGGTAAAAGTGAAATACCTCAGATCTGATGATAGTCACTCATGACTGTTACAAATCAAATTATATAAATACATAAGTACATGTAAATCAATGTAATACTTACTCTTGCGGATCCCACAAGGTCGTTCCACTGTTTGCGGCATTGGTTGCCATCACGGACCTCGTTGAGTTGCCGACGAGACCACCTCTGCTATCTCGGTCCTTATCCTCTGGTAGGCCTTTGGGGTGGGTTTCCCACGCCCTCCCTGTGTCAAATCACCCCAGCGTAACTCGACCTCCTGCAGGAGGGAGGCATTTGCCTCGTCCGAGAACCTCCTGATTCTTTTGCGCCCTCCAATGTGTTCCTCTCCCACCTCACTGCTCTCTCCAGCGTCAGTCTCCACAGCGTGCTGTGATGCCTCCATCTCTCTCTCCATTATCGGACAAATTCGGGCAAATATGTGGCTGGTAACAACAACAATTTGTTTGCCTACTTGCTGTGAAGCTCTAAAGTCTCCCTCCTTCCTCCCAATGCAGTCACACCACACCCAGACACGTATTCAGTTGCTCTGAGCTCCCTCTCTCTCTGTCTCCTCTTCTGCGCATGTCATGATGACCCTTGACCTCCTGAATCGTGGGAATCGAGCGTTGCCATGCCGTTGCTAAGGATGGCCACACTTTACGACAGAAGGTCAGCAAAATTTAACGCTACCGCCCATTTGATATCGCTCGCAGTAACGCCCATTTTCAAAAATGGAGATTAGGTGCTTTGAGAATGGGCAAGAAGACGCCGATCTGAAAACCCTTTTTTACCACTCACGCCGGAAATAACGCCCATTTTGGGCGATAAGCACAAAAGTGGAGGTTCTAGCCTCATAGAGTCATCATCATCATCATAGGCAGTCCCTTGGAATCGAGGAAGACTTGCTTCCAGTTTTAACATTAGTTCTTAGGTGGCTGTACAGTCCAGTACGAGAACCATAGTCTCTGTCACAGGTAGGGCAGATAGTTGTTGAGGGAAGGGGTGGGTGTGACTGGTTTGCCGCATGACCTTTCTGCTGCCTACGCTTGATTTTTGCATGCTCTCGGCGACGAGATCCGAGGTGCTCAGCGCCCTCCTGGATGCGCTTCCTCCACTTAGGGCGGTCTTTAGCCAGGGTCTCCCAAGTGTCAGTGGGGATGTTACACTTTATCTTGGAGGCTTTGAGGGTGTCCTTGTAATGTTTCCACTGCCCACCTTTGGCTCGTTTTCCTTGAAGGAGTTCCAAGCAGAGCGCTTGTTTTGGGAGTCTCGTGTCTGTCATGCGAATGATGTGGCCTGTCCAACGGAGCTGATCAAGTGTGGTCAGTGCTTCAATGCTGGGGTTGTTGGTCTTGATGAGGACGCTAATGTTGGTGCATCTGTCCTCCCAGGGGATTTGTAGGATCTTGCGGAGACATCATTGGTGTTATTTCTTCAGCGACTTGAGGTGTCTACTGTACATGGTCTATGTTTCTGAGCCATACAGGAGGGCGGGTATTACGACAGCCCTGTAGACCATGAGCTTGGTGGCAGTTTTGAGGGCTAGGTCTTCAAACACTTTTTTCCTCAGGCAGCCGAAGGCTGCACTGGCGCACTGGAGGCGGTGTTGGATCAATGCTTGCTCTTGTTGATAGGAAGCTTCCGAGATATGGGAAGTGGTCCACGTCGTCCAGGGCTGCGCCGTGGATCTTGATGACTGGGGGACAGTGCTGCGCGGTGAGGACAGGCTGGTGGAGGACTTTTGTCTTGCTGATGTCTAGCTTAAGGCCTATGCTTCCATACGCCTCAGTAAAGATATAGAGTACATCGTTAATCAGTATACAACATGTCAATCAGTAAGCAAGAAACCACCATCAGTATTATTACAGCCATGGAAATGGCCTCCCAGGGTGTGGCAAAGGTTACATGTAGATTTTGCTGAGCTAGAAGGACAACAATTGTTCATTGTGATTGATAGCCATTCAAAGTGGATAGAGGTGGTTCCAATAAGGAAAATAACAACAAGTAAAACACTAGACAATTTGCAAAGATTGTTTTCTTCATATGGCCTCCCAGAGGAAATTGTGTCTGATAATATATTGCAATTTTGATCAGAAGAATTTGCACAGTTCATGAACAGAAATGGTATGAAACATACCAAATTTCCACCTTTCCAGCCTGCTCAAGTACTGTAGCAGAGCACTAGTACAAATTGTAAAATGTGCCCTCATCAAGCAAATGTTGGCTCCAAATCCAAAGAAACGGCAGTTGTCGTTGGATCACAAATTAGCAAATTTTCTAATTACTTATCTTAATACTCTTTATAGAACTGCTGGTAGAACATAAGCACAGTTGTTTTTCAAACGACAGCCACCAATCAGGTTCTCGTTATTAAAGCCAAACTTGTCATAGTCAGTAGAAGAGAAACAATTAAGACAGAAAGAGAATCATGATAGAGGTAGAGTAAGGAGGAAAGTTTGAAGTTGAATCAGAAGGTTAGAGTGAAAAACCATCACCATAAATGGTTAAAGTGGTTACCAGGAAATTCGTGATGACATGTGCCCCTTGCACATATTTGGTCAAGATGTTTGATCATGGAAAGGTTAGGTTTGTTCACATTGATCATATTTTATCAACAGATGTGGAATGAGTTGAAAGTTGAAATGATTCGATTATTTCTCATGTGTCAGATAGTCTTGTTACAAGTAGAGTACCAGCAGCAAAACCAAGAGGCATATAAATTGGTCAGAAAAAGCAACAAACCTGAGGACTGGGAGAAATTTAGAATTCAGCAGAGGAAGACAAAGGGTTTAATTAAGAGGTGGAAAATAGAGTATGAGAAGAAGCTTGCCGGGAACATAAAAACTGACAGCAAAAGCTTCTATAGATATGTGAAGAGAAAATGATTAGTGAAAACAAACGTAGGTCCCTTGCAGTCAGATTCAGGTGAATTTATAATGGGGAACAAAGAAATGGCAGACCAATTGAACAAATACTTTGGTTCTGTCTTCACGAAGGAAGACACAAATAACCTTCCGGAAATACTAGGCGACCGTGGGTCTCGTGAGAAGGAGGAACTGAAGGATATCCTTATTAGGCGGGAAATTGTGTTAGGGAAATTGATGGGATTGAAGGCCGATAAATCCCCGGGGCCTGATAGTCTGCATCCCAGAGTACTGAAGGAAGTAGCCCTAGAAATAGTGGCTGCATTGGTGATCATTTTCCAACAGACTATCGACTCTGGATCAGTTCCTATGGACTGGAGGGTAGCTAATGTAACACCACTTTTTAAAAAGGGAGGGAGAGAGAAAACGGGTAATTATAGATCGGTTAGCCTGACATCAGTAGTGGGGAAAATGTTGGAATCAATGATTAAGGATGAAGTAGCAGCGCATTTGGAAAGCAGTGGCAGGATCGGTTCAAGTCAGCATGGATTTATGAAGGGTAAATCATGCTTGACAAATCTTTTGGAATTTTTTGAGGATGTAACTAGTAGAGTGGACAAGGGAACACCAGTGGATGTGGTGTATTTGGACTTTCAAAAGGCTTTTGACAAGGTCCCACACAAGAGATTGGTGTGCAAAATCAAAGCACATGGTATTGGGGGTAATATACTCATGTGGATAGAGAACTGGTTGGCAGACAGGAAGCAAAGAGTCGGGTTAAACGGGTTCTTTTGAGAATGACAGGCAGTGACTAGTGGAATGCCGCAGGGCTTTGTGCTGGGACCCCAGCTTTTTACAATATACATCAACGACTTGGATGAAGGAATTGAGTGTAAAGATCCATGTTTGCAGATGACACTAAACTGAATGGCGGTGTGAGCTGTGAGGGGGACGCTAAGCGGCTGCAGCGTGACTTGGACAAGTTAGGTGAGTGGGCAAATGCATGGCAGATGCAGTATAATGTGGATAAATGTGAGGTTATCCACTTTGGGGACAAAAACAGAATATTATCTGAATGGCGGCAGATTAGGAAAAGGGGAGGTGCAACGAGACCTGAGTGTCATGGTTCATCAGTCTTTGAAAGTTGGCATACAGGTACAGCAGGCAGTGAAGAAGGCAAATGGTATGTTGGCCTTCATACCTCGGGGATTTGAGTATAGGAGCAGGGAGGTCTTCCTGCAGTTGTACAGGGCCTTGGTGAGGCCTCACCTGGAATATTGTGTTCAGTTTTGGTCTCCTAATCGGAGGAAGGACGTTCCTGCTATTGAGGGAGTGCAGCGAAGGTTCACCAGACTGATTCCCGGGATGGCTGGAGTGACATATGAGGGGAGACTGGATCAACTGGGCCTTTATACATTGAAGTTTAGAAGGATGGGAGGGGATCTCTTTGAAACATACAAGAATCTGACAGATCGGGACAGGTTAGATGCGGGTAGAATGTTCCCGATGTTGGGGAAGTCCAGAACCAGGGGACAAAGTCTTAGGATAAGAAGTAGACCATTTAGGACTGAGATGAGGAGAAACTTCTTCACTCAGAGAGTTGTTAACCTGTGGAATTCCCTGCCGCAGAGAGTTGTTGATGCCAGTTCATTGGATATATTCAAAAGGGAGTTAGATATGGCCCTGACGGCTAAGGGGATCAAAGGGTATGGAGAGAAAGCAGGAAAGGGGTAGTGAGGGAATGATCAGCCATGGTCTTATTGAATGGTGGTGCAGGCTCGTAGGGCCGAATTGCCTACTCCTGCACCTATTTTCCATGTTTCTATGTTTCTATCAGATGTACTGGAAACAAGTCCAAGAGAAAGTCAGAATTTAAGTCTGAGTCCGAGTCAAGCAGACCAATAGTTGAAGTTGTGGAGAGTCCAAATATAAATCAAGGGTTACCCTTGGAGGAAATCTCTCCTCAGGTTCAGCCTAGAATGAATCTAAGTTCAACACCAAGTTTGGTAAGATCTGTTTGAGTGTGAAGGCATCCTCTTTGAAGCAGAACACCAGTGGCTAAGTTTGATTTGTAAATATGGCAAAATATGTCCATATCTTTTGTTGTGTATAACCATGCAAGTTATGTATGATGATTATTTTGTTATGCTTAATTCTTCATTAAGGAGGGAGAAGTGTAATATAGAACTCCCCCTAGTGGACTACTGCTCCCCCTAGTGGACTACTGTGGTAATGCAACTGCTGATGTTATTCAATAAAAGCAAGTTCCTGTAGAGCCATTTTGTGTGTGTGTGTGTTTGTGATGTCATAGAGAAGCTATCACACATAGATTTACCAGAATGATACCCAGACTTCAGGGTTAAGTTCTGAGGAAAGATGAAACAAATTAAGGTGGTATTCCCTAGAATCTAGCAGGTTAAGGAGTGATCTGATCCAAGTTTTCAAGATATTAAGAGGAACAGAATGGGTGGGTGGATAGAGGGAAACTATTTCCGCTGGTTGGGGATTCTAGAACTAGGGGCATAGCCTAGAAATTAGAGCCAGACCTTTCAAGAGTGAAATTCGGAAACACTTGTACACTCAAAAGGCGGTAGAAGTTTGGAAATCTTCCACAAATGGCAGTTGATGCCAGGTTATTTGTTAGTTTTGAGGTTGATAGATTTTGGTTAAGCAAAGGTGTTGAGGGATCTGGGCCAAAGGCAGGTCTTTGGAGTTACATCGCAGATCATCCAGGATCTCATCGAATGGTGGAGCAGGCTTAAGGGGCCCTGTTCCTATGTTCCTTGGGAATTGGAAATTGGAAATAAAAAGCTGGTATCACTGGAAGTAACTGGTTCACTGATGATCTTTATGGACTGTGACATGGATCCTTCTTACCTGCCCTCTGAAGTAGCCTCGCGAGTTCTATTAAACCTGCTGTAGTGGTTCAAGAAGAAGTCCCACCAGCACCTTCTTAGAGCAGCTAGAAATGGGCAATAAATGCTTGCCAGTGATGCCCGCATCCTCAGAATGAATAAAAAAAACTTTGTTTATTTTCATTTTTTACGATTACTGTAAAAACTAGACAATTAGAGCAAATATTCTATTTTGATCAGGAATTTTACATAAGGGTAGAGAATGGGAAGTGATTTGGTACATGGGAATTCTGTGAATCAAAATGTTGCCTGGATCAACTATCGGTTATGTGGAATCATAATTGCAACATTAGGAATAGGTGATTTTTGTTTCACAGCCATGAAATTTCAGATATGCACAAAGTTGATTTGAAAGCCAAGCATTTGACCACAATCCCCAGAAAGTGGTGCTTGAGCCTTCCTCTGCCAGCCAGTGAGGACCGTATGCTCATAAACATAAAAACATAACAGGTGCAAGATGGCTGTAATCACGTGAGACTTTTACTATTTTGCTATAATTAAGTTTAAACAGCCTGGAAACATTTTTATTACGAATATGCAGAAAACAACAATTTAATAGTTATCCCTAAGGCAATAGCCAAACATCATTCATCACTGTCACTGTCATGAAATCTATGGTAAAAGCACTTAACATAGAGATTAGAAGGAACTAAGGCCAGGTATGGTGCCTAAATTGTATCAATACTGAGACATTGGATATTTTCCAAACAGATTCTTCAAAAGATAATCAGCCTGCTTCCAAGATTAATCTATGTTCCATTCCTATACTGAAAATATTTATCTACATGCGTAAGGGTATAAGAAAAATGAATTGTACCAGAGACTGCACTCACTGCGGGAGAACAAGAGCTCAATAAATCAGTATTTTACCACAGGTGTTGAAATGTAAGTTTTTGAAATAGACAAGCAGCTCCAATTGATTCTTGACTAACTGTTACTTTTTCTGTAACCAGGCTGTGTGTGACCTTTGGACAAGAAGAACAATATATTTAGCTTTTAACCATCTCTATTTGTCTTTTGATTGAGGTCTATTAAAAAGTCAGCGCTAATGATTAATAAGATCACCAAGAAACAGATTCTTCATGTAGATGCTCAATAAATCACATACCTCTGCAATTGGTGAATTAGGCCTATACATTGGCCCTGACTTTACGGTTGGAGGCGTATTTCCGGAGTATGCCTCTGACACATGAAAGATCTACAAACTTACCTCCTGGCTCCAAAACTACAGAGTTTGGGTCCTGGGTCTCCAAGCGAATGCCTGCATAAAGACCCATGTGATCCCAGGAATGCAGTTGGTTCGGAAACGTCCCTCAGATCACGTGGGCCAGGTCCTCCAATGAGAAAGGAGGATTCCGTACAAATGGAATCCTCATAAGCCCTACAGGAATTCCCAAATAATTAAACAATTTAGACAACTATAATAAAAATAAAAGTTCTGATTTTCAAAGTTAATTAAAAGTCCTTTCATTACAGCAAATGCAACAAAAATTTAGGGGGACAAATTGGGGAATGACTCGTTTGAGGCGCTAACTTAAAAAAAAATTGTCTTTCGCACTCCAGGAAGGAAGTGAAGCATGAATTCAAGTGTTCCACTTCATTCCTGGAGCGCAAGAGGCCACAGGTGGGAAGGTACTTGTGCAGCCCTGCACAATGGGCCATGCAGCGCTGCTGCGCGAAAGGGTCCTTCCATCCCTTGAAGGGAGGGGCTATCGCTGCAGGCTTTGCAAAAGAAGACGTACCTTCTCCTTGACAGCAGCCGCGATCCGGCCTGATCAGCCTGATGCAGTGCAGCAGATTGTCGGCCCGATCAGCCCGATGCACTGCAGCAGAGTCTTATGTGGGAACTCAGGAATGCTTCCAGTGTCCCTGATGACTACATGTGCAGGAAGTGTATCCTATTGCAGCTCCTGACAGACCGCATTGCGGCACTGGAGCTGCACATGGATTCACTCTGAAGCATCCGCGATGCTGAGGATGTCGTGAATAGCACGTTTAGTGAGCTGGAAACACTGCAGCTAAAGGTTACACAGGCAGATAGGGTATGGCTGACCAGCAGAAAGAGCAGTGGAAGGAAGGTAGTGCAGGGATCCCCTGCGGTCATCCGCCTCCAAAACAGATACACCATTTTGGGTACTGTTGAGGGGGATGACTCATCAGGGGAGGGCAGCAGTAGCCAAGTTCATGGCATCGTGGGTGGCTCTGCTGCACAGAAGGGTAGGGAGAAAAGTGGGAGAGCTATAGTGGTAGGGGATTCTATTGTAAGGGGAATAGATAGACATTTCTACGGCTGCAATCGAGACTCCAGGATGATATGTTGCCTTCCTGGTGCAAGGGTCAAGGATGTCTCGTAGTGGCTGCAGGACATTTTGGAGGGGGAGGGTGAACAGCCCGTTGTGGTGGTGCATATAGGTACCAAGAATATAAAAAATGGGATGAAATCCTACAAGACGAATTTAGGGAGCAAGGAGTTAAATTAAAATGTAAGACTTCAAAGGTAGTAATCTCAGGATTGCTACCAGTGCTAATCAGAATGGGAATGACAGGATAGCTAAGATGAATATGTGACTTGAGGAGTGGTGCAGAAGTGAGGGATTCAAATTCCTGCGACATGGGAACTGGTTCTGGGGCAGCTGGGACCAGTGCAAACCGGACAGTCTGCACCTGGGCAGGACCCGAACCAATGTCCTAGGGGGAGTGTTTGCTAGTGCTATTGGGAAGGGATTAAATTAATATGGCAGGGGGATGGGAACCTATGCAGGGAGACAGAGGGAAGTAGAAGGGGGCAGAAGCAAAAGATAGAAAGAAGAAAAGTAAAAGTGGAGGGCAGATAAACTCAAGGCAAAAATCAAAAAGGGCCACATTACAGCAAAATTCTAAAGGGGCAAAGTGTGTTAAAAAGACAAGCCTGAAGGCTCTCTGCCTCAATGTGAGGAGTATTCGTAATAAGGTGGACGAATTAACTGCAGGCAGCAATTAACGAATATGATATAATTGGCATCAAGGACACATGACTCCAGGGTGACCAAGGCTGGGAACTCAACATTCAGGGGTATTCAACATTCAGGAAGGATATACAGAAAGGAAAAGGAGGTGGGGTAGCGTTGCTGGTTACAGAAGAAATTAAAACAATATTAAGGAAGGACATTAGCTTGGAGGATGTGAAGTCTGTATGGGTGGAGCTGCGGAATACCAAAGGGCAGAAAACGCCAGTGGGAGTTGTGTACAGACCATCAAACAGTAGTAGTGAGGTTGGTGACAGCATCAAACAAAAAATTAGGGATGCGTGCAATAAAGGTACAGCAGTTATCATGGGCGACTTTAATCTACATATAGCTTGGGCTAACCAAACTGGTAGCAATGCGGTGGAGGAGGATTTCCTGTAGTGTATTAAGGATGGTATTCTCGACCAATATGTTGAGGAACCAACTAGAGGGCTGACCATCCGAGACTGGGTGATGTGTAATGAGAAATGACTAATTAGCAATCTTGTTGTGCGAGGCCCCTTGGGGAAGAGTGACCATAATATGGTAGAATTCTTTATTAAGATGGAGAGTGACACAGTTAATTCGGAACTAGGGTCCTGAACTTAAGGAAAGGTAACTTCGATAGTATAAAGAGTGAATTGGCTAGAATAGACTGGCAAAGGATACATAAAGGGTTGACGGTGGATAAACAATGGCAAACATTTAAAGATCACATGGATGAACTTCAGCAATTGTACATCTCTGTCTGGAGTAAAAATAAAACAGGGAAGGTGGCTCAACCGTGGCTAACAAAGGAAATTAAGGACAGTGTTAAATCCAAGGAAGAGGCATATAAATCAGCCAGAAAAAGCAGCAAACCTAAAGACTGGCAGAAATTTAGAATTCAGCAGAGGAGGACCAAGGGTTTAATTAAGAAGGGGAAAATAGAGGACGAGAAGAAGCTTTCCGGGAACATAAAAACTGACTGCAAAAGCTTCTATAGATATGTGAAGAGAAAAAGATTAGTGAAGACAAACATAGGTCCCGTGCAGTCAGATTCTGGTGAATTTATAATGGGGAACAACAAAATGGCAGACTAATTGAACAAATACTTTGGTTCTGTCTTCATGAAGGAAAACACAAATAACCTTCCGGAAATACTAGGGGACCGAGGGTCTAGTGAGAAGGAGGAATTGAAGGAAATCCTTATTAGGCGGGAAATTGTGTTCGGGAAATTAATAGGACAGAAGGCCGATAAATCCCCAGGGCCTGATAGTCTGCATCCCAGAGTACTTAAGGAAGTGGCCCTAGAAATAGTGGATGCATTGGTGATCATTTCCAACAGTCTATCGACTCTGGATCAGTTCCTATGGACTGGAGGGTAGCTAATGTAACACCACTTTTTTAAAAAGTCAGGGAAAAAGAAAATGCTTAATTATAGACCGGTTAGCCTGACATCAGTAGTGGAGAAAATGTTGGAATCAGTTATTAAAGATAAAATAACAGCGCATTTGGAAAGCAATGACAGGATCGGTCCAAGTCAGCATGGATTTATGAAAGGGAAATCATGCTTGACAAATCTTCTAGAATTCTTTGAGGATGTAACTAGTAGAGTGGACAAGGGAGAATCAGTGGATGTGGTGTATTTGGACTTTCAAAAGGCTTTTGACAAGGTCCCACACAAGAGATTGGTGTGCAAAATTAAAGAACATGGTATTGGGGGTAATATACTGACGTGGATAAAGAACTGGTTGGCAGACACGAAGCGGAGAGTCAGGATAAACGGGTCCTTTTCAGAATGGCAGGCAGTGACTAGTGGGGTGCCGCAGGGCTCAGTACTGGGACCCCAGCTCTTTACAATATACATCAATGATTTGGATGAAGGAATTAAGTGTAATATCTCCAAGTTTGCAGATGACACTAAACTGTGTGGCGGTGTGAGCTGTGAGGAGGATGCTAAGAGGCTGCAGAGTGACTTGGACAGGCTTGGCGAGTGGGCAAATGCATGGCAGATGCAGTTTCATGTGGATAAATGTGAGGTTATCCACTTTGGTGGCAAAAACATGAAGGCAGAATATTATCTGAATGGCAGCAGATTAGGAAAAGGGGAGGTGCAACGAGACCTGTGTATCACGGTACATCAGTCATTGAAAGTTGGCATTAAGGTACAGCAGGCGGTGAAGAAGGCAAATGGTATGTTGGCCTTCATAGCTAGGGGATTTGAGTATAGGAGTAGTGACGTCTTACTGCAGTTGCACAGCGCCTTGGTGAGGCCTCACCTGGAATATTGTGTTCAGTTTTGGTCTCCTAATCAGAGGAAGGACATTCCTGCTATTGAGCGAGTGCAGCGAAGGTTCACCAGACTGATTCCCAGGATGGCAGGACTGACATATGAGGAGAGACTGGATCGACTGGGCCTGTATTCACTGGAGTTTAGAAGGATGAGAGTGGATCTCATAGAAACATATAAAATTCTGACAGGACTGGACAGGTTAAATGCAAGAAGAATGTTCCTGATGTTGGGGAAGTCCAGAACCAGGGGACATAGTCTAAGGATAAGAGGTAAGCCATTTAGGACTGAGATGAGGAGAAACTTCTTCACTTGTTAACCTGTGGAATTCTCTACCACAGAGAGTTGTTGATGCTAGTTCATTGGATATATTCAAGAGGGAGTTAGATATGGCGCTTACGGCTAAAGGGTTCATGGGCTATGGAGAGAAAGCAGGAAAGTGGTACTGAGGTGAATGATCAGCCATGATCTTATTGAATGGTGGTGCAGGCTCGAAGGGCCAAATGGCCTACTCCTGCACCTATTTTCTATGTTTCTATGTTTCTATGAAATAAGGTTAAAAATTGTAAAGAGAGATTTGCCATTTTTTTTTACTTACCTCAGCCACCTCGCCTTTAAGCATTGCCTCCGAATTGCCCGGCCTCCCGATGGACGACTCCTGCAGGTATTGGTGTTTTCACTCGGCGATGCTGCAGGGGGCGGATTGCAAGTTCGGGTCCGGGGCGCTACCGGGGTGATGCACATGCGATGACATCACGATCCCCGGGCGCAGGACATCGGGCTGCAATGCCGTACCACCGCCACAAATCTCCCGCCAAATTTAACAGGAATCAATGTTATTGCTGTGCCCGGTCGCAATCCCATTTGCGTCCCATTCTCACCCCCCAGGAGGCACTAACGGGAGACGCAAAGGAGCCCAATTTCTTCCACTTAATTTTTTGAAAAATAATTTTAAGCATTTTAATCCTGGCCAATATTTGTATAAACTAATTTTAAGTGTTGGTGCACCATTTTATATTTTTTAATTTTTAATTTTTAATTTATAATAACCCTTATGTTGGTGAAGGCAAACCTTATGTCTGCTTTTTCCAAGGGTAAGAGTCTTGTGGACACTTGCTGGGCAGTAGTTGAGCAACTCTCCAGCAGCGAAAATGATTTCTCTGTCGTTTCCGATGATCTGTCAAGGCGCATGTTCCGGGTTTTCAGTCACGCGCAACGCATGCGGAAACCCGGAACTTGCGAGGCCTTTCAGAAAACTTACGACACCGTACGCTGACATACACCATCACGGGGACCGTAAATTCTGGGCCAATGAATGTGACACTGTGATTTATATGGTACAATCAGGATGTCTGCAGAGGAGAGAGATGTCAAAGCATATCTTTTGGGTGGGTTTATAAGTTCCCTTTTTCTCCTTTCCCAATCTACTTCTGTTCAAATGTTTCTCAATTGCTTTATTCAAACTCAGGCCTCATTTTTATATCCTTGTTTATTTCAATGTTGATCATTGTTATTAAATTGTTCGCACTTTCTCCAAAACCCACTCCTAATTTTCAACTTTCTCCATTTTTTCGCTTTTACACAATCTCTCCAACTACAAGTTAATACTAATTAGCTTAATCAGCTTTACACTGTCCCTGGTCAGGGATGATACAGTGATTTACCCTCCTATGTGGCACAGTGGTGATTTAGGAAATTACTTTGCACATTGCTGACTGACTATGGTTGCTCTGATTGCCTCTGAAATGTGCCAGAACAGTAGAAAATGAATGCAAGTCACTTGCACAAATTTAACCATTGGCCCAAGCAATTGCTGCGAGTGCAACTTTGCAAACTGAATGTTGTGCCAGAATGTGATGTCAAAGTAATGGTGAGGCTAATGGCGCTCAGCGTCATTTATGTGTAAATGGTACAGCAACTTCAGGCAAGGAACAGATGCGTGGTTAAATGCGAATACCCAAAAGTTGCTGTCCGAGATGTGCCGTTCCACCATTAGCTTCATGAAAATGGCATTTGCTGCCTGCCTCACCATTGACATACATTGGATGTTATGAGGTATTTGTACATTAGATACTAACTAAACCCGTTGCAGATATTTAGGACTAGTAATTAGTAGCCGAAGTACATTTTTAACAACATGATAATTGTTAGTTACTGCAAATTCACCTCCCAGGCACTGAAAATTACCTATTACAAGTGTACAGTCTCATTCCTTCAGGTTTTGAATTATTTTTCTCTTTTTGTACCTGATTTGACTTTAACTCACCCTCCTTCTCAGTCCTTGCACTGTTTATTTTCCAGTCCTTTATTCTGATTGGTTAAGGATATACTCTGTTGGTTGTTCTGTTCACTCAGGTCCCAGATGTCCTGTTTCCCTCGCTGCACTGTTCACACTGGCCACATTGTTCGCATGCCAGACACGAGAGAACCAAAGCAAGCGCTCTACTCGGAACTCCTTCACGGCAAACGAGCCAAAGATGGGCAGAGGAAATGTTACAAGGACACCCTCAAAGCCTCCCTGATGAAGAGCAACATCCCCACTGACACCTGGGGAGTCCCTGGCCACAGACCGCCCTAAGTGGAGGAAGCGTATCCAGGAGGGCGCTGAGCACCTCGAGTCTCATCGCCGAGAGCATGCAGAAATCAAGCGCAGGTAACGGAAAGAGCATGTGGCAAACCAGTCCCACCCATCCTGTCTCTCAACGACCATCTGTCCCACCTGTGACAGGAACTGTGGTTCTCATATTGGACTGTTCAGCCACCTAAGGACTCATTTTTAGAGTGGAAGCAAGATTTCGTCATTTCTGAGGGACTGCCTATGATGATGATGATGATGATGATGTTACCAACTTGCACTTTCAGCAACTTTGTAGCCAAAAATTCTTTCAGCTGAAGCTACAGCAAAATCTGGTCTATTAACTTATCAAGCAATTCATTATAAAGGAATTGTCATCGTATTGGGGAATTCTGGGAGATGTTCAAGTTTATAACCTACTATATTGGTCATCTGGGAAAGTTAATGCTGCAGCGAGTATGACGAACTATAAAGATTTAGTTTACGGGATAGTGTTTACACTGATTTGTGCCAGTATTATCAGTGCAAAATAGATGAAATCGGCTGAAACAGTGTAAAAGATCGGGGAATTTTTAACATAAGTTACGTCAAGCCTAAATCAAGTTTTCTTGATATTTAACGCTGGTCTAAAAATCATTGCACCCGAAGCTGCCCCCCACTCCCACCCCCACAAAACAGACCATGTCTCTGAATCGAAATAATCAGGGTGGCGAGTTCGTGCCGATTATGTCCGTTTTGGGCCGTTCAAGGAAGTTCTTCAAATTGACTCATTTTGTTTGGCACACAGGCACTAGTAGTCCTTATCAAAAAATAACCAAGGAACATTGTACACCAATGAAACTGGAAAATGGTTCAGTATAGTTTCTTTTTGTCATTTCAGTGATTTAAAATCAGGTTGCTCACAGGTGGAGGACTGGACATTCATTAAAAAAATTTATTTTTTGTGATAAACTCATTTTCAGCTAGATTAATAAAACAGTACCACGTTCCCACTCTTAAATACATCAAGGAATATGTTCAATGCAAAGAAAAAAAAAGGATTACCTTCTATTTTGCTGATCGATTGTGCTGGTTCATGGAAGAGTTTACGTGTTGATTTTGCGGGGGATGGGGGCGGGGGGATCAGCAGACGTGATTGATGGTGGGTCGGGTGCTGAGCAGACCCGACAGGCAGCGGTGGATGAGGCAATTAAAATCATTAGTGGCTTGTTTGCAGCCACTTATCAATGTTTTTTCCCCCAGCTTTTTGAATTTGACAGATTGCCTACTGATTTCCCACTGTGCCTAGACTTCGTCTGTGAGGCTGTGGTGAGAACATAAGAACATAAGAAATAGGAACAGGAGTAGGCCATATGGCCACTCGAGCCTGCTCCGCCATTCAATAAGATCATGGCTGATCTGATCATGGACTCACCTCCACTTCCCTGCCCGCTCCCCATAACCCCTTATCCTCTTATTGTTTAAGAAACTGTAAATTTCTGTCTTAAATTTATTCAATGTCCCAGCTTCCACAGCTCTCTGAGGCAGCAAATTCCACATATTTACAACACTCTGAGAGAAGAAATTTCTCCTCATCTCAGTTTTAAATGGGCGGCCCCTTATTCTAAGATCATGCCCTCTAGTTCTAGTCTCCTCCATCAGTGGAAACATCCTCTCTGTATCCACCTTGTCAAACCCCCTTATAATCTTATACGTTTCGATAAGATCATCTCTCATTCTTCTGAATTCCAATGAGTAGAGGCCCAACCTACTCAACCTTTCCTCATAAGTCAACCCCCTCATCCCCGGAATCAACTTAGTGAACCTTCTCTGAACTGCCTCCAAAGCAAGTATATCCTTTTGTAAATATGGAAACCAAAACTGCACGCAGTATTCCAGCTGTGGCCTCACCAATACCTTATATAGCTGTAGCAAGACTTCCCTGCTTTTATTCTCCATCCCCTTTGCAATACAGGCCAAGATACCATTGGCCTTCCTGATCACTTGCTGTACCTGCGTACTATAATTTTGTGTTTCATGCACAAGTACCCCCAGGTCCCGCTGCACTGCGGCATTTTGCAATCTTTCTCCATTTAAATAATAACTTGCTCTTTGATTTTTTTTCTTTCAAAGTCAGTGCCCATTGAATTAGCTGATGAGTTGACAGCTTCAAATGTAGTCATAGCTCCCAGCTGATTGAGAAATGTTCCCTTAACCACTAACTTCTCTAAATTGCTTTTCCTCTACAGATTTGGGATGCTGCAAGTCTTTACAGAAGTCTCCATCCAGTCTGACCTCATTACCTCTCACCCCATTGACAGATCACTTCTGTCATCTTAATTTTACCTGCCATCTATTCCATCAGCATAGGTGCCCTTGAAACTCTCTTCCCTTGTTCCTGAGAATCCCACTACGATCAGCCCCGACACCAGCATCACCATACACACCAGCAGCACCAGACAGATCAGCAGCACCAACAAGAACACCAACTTTCTGACAATCAACTGATGCTACACAGGACACACGGCATCAGCACCCGACCACGTTGCTGCTCGTGAGGCCAGAGTTGGCCTCCCCATGGCCAGATTTACTTCACTTGAGACTGTACACCCTAGCTACCACATGATGTGCCAGGTTGGCACCACCCACACCAACACCATAAACCATCCCTACAATGCCCAAGCCATTCCTTTCACACTCATCACCATTGCGGGGGTATCATTATGTCTCACCATTCACAGCAACTCACTAAGCCACTTCCAAAGGTGCACACAAATCTGCCCGAGAACGCAAAGTGTTTAAAATAAAGGTTACAATGTTTGACACCACGTTAACAGAAACTTTACTTGAACATTACATAAAACACCAAAGTACCTAGCCTTGTGTGTTGTTAGTTGGTATGATTGGGCTAGGATGAGGGTGAGTGTAAGAGGTGGCTAGTGAGATGGGGATGTGATAATTTAGCTAGAGAGGGATGGGTGGAGGTGCAAGGTAAGTTGGTGTGAGTAAGGCTCTGCAGGAGTAGAGTAGGGAAGGCAGAGTGATAGGGATGTGAGGAGAGGTGCAGCAGGATGAGGTTCAGTGTGGCTTTGTACTAACGTTTTGCCATCTACTGAGATCATTGAAACATTTGCAGCACTGCAGCCTGGTCCTTCTGATGACATCCCTGCTTCTGACCTCCTGTGCAATGTACAATCAGGCTGTGTTGATGTTCTGGGGAGGTCTCTTCCCCCCATGGGAACGGAAGAAGACCTACATGTGCGGGAGAGACTAGGTGCAGCCTTGCACCTCTGTGCAATGCTTGCCAGTATTTGCAGCACTTCAATTCTTTAGAACACTGACATCACAAATATCAAAATAAAGTTGGCTATGGTCCCTTTAAGGAAACTGGCTAACGACACGTCATGAAATGACATCGCCTGACCCGTTCCCTCTAACTGGCTGTGAAACACGCCCAATCAGGGGAAATTCATTTCGGACAGTGGGCTGGAGCCAGCAGCGAGTTCGGGACCCGCCACCGGTGTCGCCCGCTACAGGCCTGCCGAGGTTCGTAAAATCGGTGCCTACATTTCTGATTTTGCAAATGAGTTTGGGCAGAAACTTGGGCCGTAACTTCACTTCAGAAAAACAGAACAATGTCACGCGCAATTTGAATCCAGTTTACCGAGTGCAATGATGGAATTGTGCACCAAATATTTATTTTTGAAATTATGAATTCACTGGATGTGGGCATCACCTGCAAGGCCAGCATTTATTGCCCATCCTATATTGAAAAGGTGGTGGTGAGCTGCCTTCTTGTACCGCTGCAGTCCGTATGGTGAAGGTATTCCCACAGTGCTGTTAGGGAGGGAATTCAAGGATTTTGACCCAGCGATGATGTTAAACAATTTTTTTAATATCAATGAATTTTTCCATAAAATGTAAATATTGATCAAACCAAGCTGTGAGGCAATTGCCTTGGTTGAAGAGAAACAGGCACATACATGCACGCCAAAATATGCAATATCTGTCAAATCGGTTTGTGACAAGAGTGCTGCTAACAGAACATGTGTGTGAGATTGATACAGTAAGCAGAGTCCTCAAATCATTTCATCTGCATGAGAAGAAAAAACACAAGCATATCAAGTTGCTCCACTGAATTAGATCTTGCTGATTACTGCTGTTGATGGCAGCTGTGGGACATATCTTTGTACCATTTACAGGGGGCTGAAAGATTGTCGATAATCACTGTAGAATATCAAACCAAGGTGTGAGAGGAGAAAGCTAAACATTTAAAATAATAAATAAGAGATCATTTGTAGTTTCAAAACCATACGTAACAATAGTATTTCTTTACCCTGACCTCAAAACCGCCCTCCTGTATGGCTCAGAGACATGGACCATGTACAGTAGATACCTCAAGTCGCTGGAGAAATACCACCAACGATACCTCCGCAAGATCCTACAAATCCCCTGGGAGGACAGACGCACCAACATTTGCGTCCTCGACCAGGCCGACATCCCCAGCATTGAAACACTGACCACACTTGATCAGCTCCACTGGGCAGGCCACATCGTTCGCATGCCAGACACGAGACTCCTAAAGCAAGCGCTCTACTCGGAACTCCTTCATGGCAAACGAGCCAAAAGTGGGCAGCGGAAACGTTACAGGGACATCCTCAAAGTCTCCCTGATAAAGTGCAACGTTCCCACTGACACCTGGGAGACCCTGGCCAAAGACCGCCTTAAGTGGAGGAAGTGCATTGGGAGGGCGCTGAGCACCTCGAGTCTCATCGCCAAGAGCATGCAGAAATCAAGCGCAGGTAGCGGAAAGAGCATGCTGCAAACCAGTCTCACCCATTCCTTCCCTCAATGACTATTTGTCCCACCTGTGACAAGGACTGTGCTCTCGTATTGGACTATTCAGCCACCTAAGGACTCATTTTAAGAGTGGAAGCAAGTCTTCCTCGATTCTGAGGGACTGCCTATGATGATGATGATGACAATGTAGCTTTTTCTAAGTGATGTGTATTATATTCGCCTATATGCATAAAAGCATAGGGTATTTTAATCATCCTAAAACTGCTACTACTATCAGCAGCCTATGAAGAATATAATTACTGACACTGTTCCCAGCGTTTCATGGTGAGATAGTCAATCAATCAGCATATTTATTGAAATCATTTTATAAGTAATTTCACTCAATTTATTTGGAGAAATTAATTCTTGCAAACCTATTATTGCTGGAATCGTAGCGTCATCAAGATCGTTAGAAAAGACAAATGGCGTCTTCAACAGTGAATGTCATTCCATTAACGTCATGCCAAATAGTGTCAATGGTAATAAATGAGTAACGGAATAACTTGGCATGGCTACTGTATCTTTATGTAGGCATTGGCCACAGCTATCCTCCAAGCATCTGATAATATAATGCATTTTGTTATGTGCTGCAGAGTAAAGTGCTGCCTTAGCTGCATCATTTTATCCTCAGTCTGCTGTTTCACTAGTTATCCTCTCTGAAGGTGAATCCAGGGTTAGTTTTCAGAACATTTTGTTACCCCAGCACATCCCACTGCCCACATACTGTGCTTTTAATCACTCAAAACAATGTAGAACTCCAGGTGAGGATGACTGGGATCCCATCCCAACCCTAAAGCTACTTGACACCCTGCAGTTTAAAAGTGGGTTTTGCCAGGATAGCAAATGTTTGTTTAATGAAGTCAGTCAGAATCCATGAATTGTTGAACTCGGCAATTCTGGTTAGATGAAACCAAACAGTATTTCCTGAATGATGTGTTCTTTTAAGTCAAACTGAACATAAGTGTAATTATCATGATCTCTCCTGAATACATGGAAACCTGCATGGTTTAGCATTGTTTTGATAATTGTTGTAATGACAATAATGATACGTTAGCGAACTAGTACTTTTTGGATTATAAAAATAAGAAGGTTTTAACACAGGAATTATAACAATCCAAGAATTTCACTTTTTAAAGCATTTGGCTCTGTGTAATGAAAATAATTCACATACAATCAAATCAAAGGAAATCTTTACAGTTTGAAGGTAAGGAAGTGCATTAGACACCGCAGAAATGATTGGAAACAGCAGGAAAGTCTAGTCTGGAAAATTTAAGTATAGTGGAAAGAGGAGGTGAAAGAACAAAAATAACTTGAGACAATACTTCAGGGCAACTTTGTATAAATAAATCTCTTCCAATTTACTTGGATTTGAAGGCACAAGTTTACATGGCATGGTGTTGAGAGGTAATCGGCACAACGTTGGTGAATATATATGTAAAGCATAACTTTGAAAAACAAATCTGATTACTGGTGGATACAAAGAAAGGCTTTTGAATAGTTGCAGTACAATGTAGAAACAGCATAATACATCAACGGTGCAATTCAGCTTCAGAGTCTTTCATTGTTACACAGCAGAGCCCTTGCTGTGAAAGCAAGAGGGTCCCAGGCAGGCAAGAGGATCAAAGGTGTCTGGTTATCAAGGAATTTAGCACACTTGGTGCATCTTACTGCCTGGCTTCACCTCGAACCACAACCTATAACAAAGTTAAACAGATTCAATGTGATTTAATGACAACCTTAATGACATTTTAATGAAATTCTAATAACTTCAGCCATTCAATTCAACAGAGAGTTCTGGTTCCACGGATGGTTTCAGAATGACCTTAAGTTGTAGCTGTTAACTTATCTCACATTTTTATCTGCTAATTATCTGGTTTGCTTTTTAAAATTTTGCTGAAATTTTTGATTTGTACTTACATGATTAAAAAAGACAATGTTGCTGAAATTACGGTTGGAGGCTTCCCGCGGGTAATTGCCACCGACCTGAAACATTTCTACGAATTTACCTGGTGGTCCGGGAGGAGCCTGTGATTCCGGTGGGGAGACATTCGCTTCCCGCGCTGCAAAGCGCGCTCCTGTCCTCCTGGTTCCCATGCAGAAGGTGCAGTCACATGTGACTGCTCAACCAATCAGGTACAGTATTCCACAGCTTTCTCATTAATAGCAATGAGAACTCTGTATCTAAAGACACTAAACACATATAACAAAAAATAAAAAACACACCTCACATAATTAAAATTAATTGAAATTAAAGTTAATAAATATCTGAGAGAAAATGTTTTTTTCCGAGTTTAAAAAAAAAAAATTTTAAATTGTGGTTAAAAATAAATGTAACATAGTGGGCAGGATTTAAAAAAAATGTGTTTTTTAATTTAATTTAATTATATTTTTGTATGTTTTTAAACTCTTACGCCTGTAAAAGTAGGCTATGCGCCTGCTTTTATCAGGCGCAAGAGTTTTGAGGATATTTTCTGGGCAAGATGGGTAAGAGCTGAGTCCACGGCCAGATCAGCCATGATCTTTTTGAATGGCGGAGCAGGCTCGAGGGGCTAGATGGCCTACTCCTGTTCCTAATTCTTATGTTCTTACTATGTTCTAAATACCGCAATCTTGCCCAAGCAAATATCCTCGCTCCCGATATGCGTTGGATCTGTCAAGCTCCAGCTCCAGCTTGACAGATCGGAAAAGCCGGTTTTCAGTGCATGAGCATTGTGCGCTGAAAACGGGCTTTTGCGATGCCTTCCCGGGTCCGTAGAAACTGCATACGGACCCAGGGAGGCCGGGATTTCAGGGACATTCAGTTGTCAAATTCTATTGTTTTAAACCAAAACAAGTTGTCAGTGCATAAAATATAGGTTAATGCTGCTTCAAATACAATTTGTTCAAACCTCAAATATAGGCTTGTACTGGGCACAGTGAATAGAATGATGACTTATTCACACATTTTCAATTTACTTTATGCAATACACAAACTGGATCAAGTTGCTTCTTTGATTCCACCCTATTTCTTTATAAAATATCCTTTTTGCATTATTTGTCAACTGAACTCAGTAGAAGCCTTGGAATCAGAAAGCTGTGGATTCAAGGCTCAGTCCAGCTTCTTAATAGTTCATTGCAGTGCTGAGGAAATGCTGTATTAACAGAGGAGCCATCCTTTGGATGTGACATTAAAATAAGGCCCTATCTGTTTGGTCAAGTGGATCTAAAAGATTCTATGGTGCTACTTGAAGCAGAGCAGGGATTTCTCCTGGTATCCTGGTCAATATTCTTCCTTTGAACACAAACAAATGATCTTATCTTTCATTCATTTGCACTTTGTGGAACTTTCAGTTTGTAAATTGGCTGCCTTTTTTAGTCACCTAACAGCTGTGACTACAATTCACCGGTTATGAAACACTTTGGGGCAGCTCAACGTCATGAAAGGTGCTGTATAAATATAAGTTATTTTGGAGGTCAATCAAATGCATATATATTTACTTTTAATCCTTAGATCCATCGGTGAGGAAACACGCTTTCTCATCAGCTAATAATTAAATTGCCTGGATTAATACCATCAAGAATATATATTAATAGAATATACATGCAAAAGATTCTTACTAATGTTTCCAAGGTCCTACAAAAGCATAGCATTGTATGCATTGGTATTGTACAATGCCAATAACTAGTCCTACAGTCGATACCAACTCTGCCTTTTCTCTGCTCAATTAGCTGCATTATACTTTATACTGTAATAATATAATAGAGAACTTTTAATGGCAATAGTTGAATGTGCATTGCAGTATATACAAAGGGCTGCATTGATTAAAACAGGTAGTGCTTTTAAGTCAGTCTACAATTCACACAAAAAGAACTTAAACTACAAATAGCAGCAATAAAACAACAGCACAAAAAATTAAAGCTTCCAAAGTAATAACATTGTTTACAATGACATGTGCTTGTCTACAGCAAGCTAAGAAGAGTCTTGAATTATTTTTAGAAAAATATATTTTTTAAACCAAGTATCCCTTCTTCCTGGCTGCAGTTGAACGTTGCCAACTCATCTATTTATTTACTTATATAATAATAAGTTGCGTATCAACAAGAATGTATAATTATTGAGTTGTATTACTATAGCCTCCCTTTAATCAATTGGATCTCAGGACAAAATTGTCCATTCAAACAAAAACAACAACTTGTATTTATATAGTGCCTTTAATGAAGCAAAATGTCCCCAAGGGTCTTCATAGGAGTGTTATGAAACAAAATTTGATACCGAGCCACATAAGGAGATATTAGGACAGATGACAAGAAGCTTGGTCAAAGAGGTAGGTTTTAAGGAGCATCTTAAAGGAGGAAGGAGATCGAGAGAGGTGGCAAGGTTTTGCGAGGGAATTCCAGAGCTTAGGGCTTCCGCAGCTGTAGGCACGGCCATCAATGGTGGAGCGATTAAAATCGGGGATGTACAAGGGGCCAGAATTGGAGGGGCACAGATATGTCAGTGGGTTGTTGGGCTGGAGGAGGTATCGGAGGTAGCCAGGGAGTGTGTGGGGGATGAGGCTATGGAGGGATTTGAAATCAAGAATGAGAATGTTTAAATTGAGGCGTTGCTTAACCCAGAGCCAATGTAGGTCAGCGAGCACGAGGCGATAGGTGAGCAGGACTTGGTGTGCGTTAGGACACAGGCAGCACAATTTTGGATGACCTCAAGTTTACAGAGGGTAGAAGATGGCTGGCCAGGAGTGCATTTGAATAGTCAAGTCTAGAGGTAACAAAGGCATGGTTGAGGGTTTCAGCAGCAGATGAACTGAGGTGGGAGTGAAGTCAGACGATGTTACAGAGGTGAAAATAGGAGATCTTAGTGATGGCGCAGATTTGTGGTCGGAAGCCCAACTCGGGGTCAAATATGACACCAGTGTCAGTTTCCACATGTACGTTGTCGACACTCAGCTCTATCTCACCACCACCTGTCTCAACCCCTCGACTGTCTCAAAATTATCACACTGCTTATCCGACATCCAGCACTGGATGAACTACTGTCACTTCTGTTGTGTGTCTATAAAGCATGCACTCCCATGTTCCGCCACCATGGAGTGCATCCCCTGAAGTCCCAAAGGATCCCAGCATCCCCTGGGAGCACTGTATATAAGCCGGCCCCTAAGTTCCTCACTCTGGAGTGTTTTAATAAAGAGTGAGATCACTGTTACTTTAACCTCCCTGTGTGCAGTCTCATCTGTGTTAGGAACACAACAACAAGCGACGAGTATACGAATCCAACGCAAAGATGCAGCAAACTGTGGGCATCCTGGAGAAGTTCTTGGAGGGTGAGGACTGGGAAGCCTATGTCAAATGGCTAGACCAGTACTTTGTAGCCAATGAGCTGGACGGAGAAGGAAGCGCTGCAAAAAGGAGAGCGGTCCTCCTCACGGTCTGCGGGGCACCGACCTACAACCTCATGAAGAATCTTCTGGCTCCAGTGAAACCCACAGATAAGTCATATGAGGAGTTGTGTACACTGGTTCGGGAGAATCTTAACCCGAGGGAGAGCGTGCTGATGGCGAGGTATCGGTTCTACACGTACCAGCGACCTAAAGATCAGGAAATGGCGAGCTATGTCGCCGAGCTAAGGCGACTTCAATGTGAGTTTGATGGCTACCTGGAGCAAATGCTCAGAGAATTTTTTGTACTGGGCATTGGCCACAAGACCATCCTATGAAAACTTTTGACTGTAGAGACACCGACCCTCAGTAAGGCCATTGCAATAGCACAGGCATTTATGTCCACCAGTGATAACACCAAACAAATCTCTCAGCACACAAGTGCTAGCAATGTTCATAAATTAACTGGAGTTTGCGAGCAGAAATGTACAGGGCAGAAACCATGAATCTGCAACTGCCAGCAGGCCTCAGGTGACCCAGATGACTCAAAGTCCGCAACAAAGGATGAATGCAAGGCAATTCACACCTTGTTGGCGTTGTGGAGGCTTCCATTCAGCCGATTCATGCCACTTCAAAGGGTATGTTTGCATGAGCTGTGGAACAATAGGGCACCTCCAACGAGCTTGCAGATGAGCTGCAAGCTCTGCAAAACTTGCTAACCACCACGTGGCAAGGAAGATCGGTCCATGGTGGATCAAAGCAATTTCGAGCCTCAGCGAGAGGAGGCAGATGCTGAAGTACACAGGGTGCACACATTTTCAACGAAATGTCCACCTATAATGCGAAATGTAAAATTGAATGGCTTACCTGTAGCCATGGAACTGGACACTGGCGCTGGCCAATCCATCATGAGTAAAAAGATGTTTGAGAGACCTTGGTGCAATAAGGCACTCAGACCAGCCCTGAGCCCCATCCACACGAAACTGAGAACGTACACCAAAGAGCTTATCACTGTCCTGGGCAGCGCCATGGTCAAGGTCACCTACGAGGGCACAGTGCACGAACCGCCACTCTGGATTATACCGGGCGATGGCCCCAAACTGCTTGGAAGGAGCTGGCTGGGCAAAATCCGCTGGAACTGGGATGACATCCGAGCGCTATCACATGACGATGAGGCCTCATGTACCCAGGTTCTTAACAAATTTCCTTCCCCTTTTGAGCCAGGCATTGGAAACTTTTCCGGGGTGAAGGTGCGGATCCACTTGGTCTCAGAGGCACGACCCATTCACCGCAAAGCGCGAGCTGTACTTCACATGATGAGGGAGAGAATGGAAATCAAGCTGGACAGGATGCAACGTGAGGGCATCATCTCCCCAGTGGAATTCAGAGAGTGGGCCAGCCCAATTGTTCCAGTACTCAAAAGTGATGGCACGGTCAGGAGTTGTGGCGATTATAAAGTAACTATTAATCGTTTCTCGCTACAGGACCAATACCCGCTACCTAAGACAGGTGACCTATTTGTGATGCTGGCAGTAGGTAAGACGTTCACCAAACTTGACCTGACTTTGGCCTACATGACGCAGGAGCTGGAGGAGTCTTCGAAGGGCCTCACCTGCATCAACATGCACAAGGGACTGTTCATCTACAACAGATGCCCGTTTGGAATTCGGTCGGCTGCAGCAATCTTCCAGAGAAACATGGCGAGCCTACTCAAGTTGGTACCATGCACGGTGGTTTTTCAGGACGACATATTGGTCACGGGTCGGGACACCGTCGAGCACCTACAAAACCTGGAGGAGGTCCTCCAGTGACTGGATCGCATAGGGCTGCGGCTGAAGAGGTCGAAATGCGTCTTCATGGCAACAGAAGTGGAATTTTTGTGGAGAAAGATCGCGGTGGACGGCATTCGGCCCACAGACGCCAAGACAGAGGCTATCAGGAACGTGCCCAGGCCACAGAACGTCACGGAGCTGCAGTCGTTCCTGGGACTCCTCAACTATTTTGGTAACTTCCTACCGAGGTTAAGCACCCTCTTAGAGCCCCTACATGTGTTATTGCGTAAAGGTGAGAACTGGGTATGGGGAAAAAAACAAGTAATTGCTTTTGAGAAAGCCAGAAACATTTTATGCTTCAACAAGCTGCTTGTATTGTATAACCCGTGTAAAAGACTTGTGCTAGCATGTGATGCATCGTCGTACGGAGTCGGGTGTGTATTACAACAAGCCAATGTTGTGGGGAAGTTGCAACCTGTCGTCTATGCCTCCAGGAGCTTGTCTAAGGCTGACAGGGCCTGCAGCATGATTGAGAAAGAGGCATTAACGTGTGTGTTCGGGGTAAAGAAAATGCATCAGTACCTGTTTGGCCTCAAATTTGAGCTGGAAACCGATCACAAGCCCCTTATATCCCTGTTCGCTGAAAACAAGGGATAAATACTAATGCCTCAGCCCGCATAAAAAAGGTGGGCATTCGCGCTATCAGCGTACAACTATACCATCTGCCACAGGCCAGGCACCGAGAACTGTGTGGATGCTCTCAGTCGGCTACCATTGCCCACCACGGGGGTGGAAATGGCGCAGCCTGCAAACTTATTGATGGTGGCGCAGCCCGCAGACTTGTTGATGGTCATGAAAGCGTTTGAAAATGATAAATCACCTGTCACGGCCCGCCAGATTAGGACTTGGACCAGCCAAGATCCTCTGCTGTCCCTAGTAAAAAACTGTGTACTGCATGGGAGCTGTGCCAGCATCCCCGTTGAAATACAAGAGCCAATCAAGCTGTTCCAGTGGCGAAAGGATGAGCTGTCCATTCAGGCAGACTGCCTGTTGTGGGGTAACCGCGTAGTGCTACCCAAAAAGGGCAGGGAGACGTTCATCTCGGATCTCCACAGTACACACCCGAGTATAGTAATGATGAAAGCGACAGCCAGATCCCATGTGTTGTGGCCCGATATCGACTCTGACTTAGAGTCCTGTGTACGGCAATGCAGCGTGTGTGCTCAGTTGAACAACGCGCCCACAGAGACTCCATTAAGTTTGTGGTCCTGGCCCTCCAGACCATGGTCAAGAATCCATGTCGACTATGCGGACCCGTTTCTCGGTAAAATGTTCCTGGTGGTGGTGGATGCTTTTTCAAAATGGATTGAACGTGAAATAATGTCGGGAAGCACCGCTACCGCCACCATTGAAAGCCTGAGGGCCATGTTTGCCACCCACGGCCTGCCTGACATACTGAATAGGGTGTTTGTAGTCAAACTAGACAATGGACAAATTTGCAGAAAGCATCTGGACCAAACGAGGCTGCGGTTCACAGACTGCCCTGAACAAATGAACCCACAGCAGACACCACCTTTTTCGAGCCCACAACACATACCCAAAGGATCAATGACACCACCCCGGACCAGGAAATCTAACCCATCACGCCCAACAGCCCAGCAAGGCCAGGCTCACCCAGCAGCCCTGCAGGGCCAACAACACGCCAGCCCAGCGAGGGCACAGCCAACACACCAGAACAGACATTTGTACCGAGGCGGTCCACCAGGGAAAGAAAGGCTCCCGACCACCTCACCTTGTAAATAGTTTTCACTTTGACTTTGGGGGGAGTGATGTTGTGTATCTGTAAAGCATGCACTACCATGTTCCACCACCAGGGAGCTCATCCGCTGAAGTCCCAAGGGATTCCAGCATCCCTTGGGAGCACTGTATATAAGCTGGCCCCAAAGGCCTGTTCCTCACTCTGGAGTGTTTTAATAAAGACTGAGGTCACTGTTACTTTAACCTCCCTGTGTGCAGCCTCATCTGTGTTAGGAACCTTCAACCAATTAGATTCCACAGCTGTGTAACCAGGGTCCAATCAAATTCCAGAACCATGCTTTCTTTGCCTCTTTTTAATGGCCCACCAATTGTACCTGATCATGTCCTCGCAAAAAATATCCACAGCACTTCCCCATTTCTCTTTGGCTAAATCACCACCTTGTTCTTCTATTCTTCTAAGATTACACTCCCACCACTCACTGCAGCTCCAGGCTCCGCTCTTTGTCACTTAGTGAAGATGCAAACCTCACTGCTCAACTCCTAATTCCTCTCCAGCTATCGGTTTTGTACCTCCTCACCACCATCTACTCACTGGGGCCTGATATTGCAGTTCCCATCCTGGCTGGGAGTAACATTTTAGTTAATTATCAGAAATTCTAATACATGGCATTGTTTAACAATCAAAATCTAGTGGGAAATATGAAATATCAGAATCCGTCACATAGTTTTGTTCAGCAGTCCAGTAAATGCAATGTTTTATTGAAGGGGAATAAAGGTGAATAGGTTCCTAAGTTATTTGAACTATTTATTGTTTTACTAAACTATTGAAATAGGAGCAACATTTTAAAAAGTCACTATCAAATGCATAATTCATCATTACTCATAGTATTTGCTCTTGATTAATAATTCCCATAATATTTTGCTTCTTAATTTTTTATATTAGTTTTGTTTTTTTCTGCTGTATTTTATTCTTTTTAGCAGTGCTCTGGCATACACCTTGACATTTTTTTAATATTATCTCTGCTGTGTTTCTGATATTGAGAGAGAAAATCATTTAAGTAACCATATGTACAGAAACAAATTACTTTATTTGTCATAGATGTCCAACTGGTCTGTATTTAGTATGCTGCGGAATATGACTTCTAATTCTTAATAACTTTACAATTGGATCTGGGAGAATTAAAAGACCTGGGACATTGGAACAATCTTGGGACCAGGGAGACACTGGGAATATGGTTTAGGAAATTGTGAGGACTGAAAGAGGATTTGGAGTGGGGTGGGGCTCAAGAGATGGGTATGTGGTCCAGCAGATCTGAGCAAGGGGCTTTGAAACATTGGTGAGGTAAAGTCTAGCAGTAACTGGGATGATTGTTGTGATCTGGCACTACTGGAGAAGAGCCAGTGAAAATTGGTCCCAAACTGACCGTCAGGCACCACCCTCCCACTGTTCGCACCCATTAGTTGTCTGCAGATCCTTTTATGTTATTAAGCCTAAAAATAGTTCAGAAGACAGTGATTTTTAACCAGATTTTTAAAAGTAATAAAGAAATGAGTGACTAAAAGAGAAATCTATTCTCAATAAAGAATGGAGTGGAAATTTGGTCACGCCTCAGTTGGAGCGGTGTCCTGGACGGAGCAGTAAATTTTGCGCCGGCAAATGGTTTGTGTCTGCCGCTACAAAGTTCATCAGCGGGGCCCAGAGTTTGGAACGGGGTGCTAAAGGAGGCGTTGCACACCTCTTTTAGGATGCTAGGCCAGCTGAGCAAGGGAAAATACCGAGCTAAACAGCCGGCCTTGGAGTGCCATAACAGAGGGATGCGGGGTGGGGGGGTGAGGGGGGAAAACCCTGAAAAAAACCCACCAAAAATATTCCCAATACCTAGCTCACGCCACCACAACATAAATCTTAAAAAAACAATCACACTTACCTCAGGTCAACATTACTTATCTCACTGCGGCCACTACAGCTTGGAACACCAGCTTCCACAAGCATTCCCACCAGGGCGCGCTACGGAGCGTTATGTCAGTCGACAAACAAAAATCGAGCCGGTGTCGCAACCAGGGGGGTTGCATACTGGCTCGCCTCTCCTGGGCGGTACTACCCTGCGCCCCGTCGATACCGGCATCAAATGACCCGGCGGATCACTGGAAGCTGGTCGCCTGGGAGCAACTGCTTTCTGCCGTCATTGCCGCCCCTCTGGGGCGCTAAGAGCAGTGGCAGGAGGCCAAATTCCCACCCCTAAAGTCTTTGTTTTTATTTTTAACCATCAACAACGAAATTGCTATCCCATATGCTGCTGATCACAGTCTGTCGGTAAGCAATTCATAGCATTGGTAATAAAACAATAGCATCACTTGCCTGATAAAACCTTTGAGATTTCAATTCCTGTTTTGTTTGAAAGCCTTCTGGTAAAAGCAAGAATGCACATGACATAGGATGAGGAGATATCAACTCATCATAGAATCATAGAATGATACAGCACAGAAGGAGGCCTTTGTGCCAGTGCCGACCCTTTGAAAGAGCTATTCAATTAGTCCCACTCCCCTGTTCTTTTTCCATAGCCCTGCAAATGCATTCACCTCAAATATTTATCTAATTCCATTTTGAAAGTTATTAATGAATCTGCTGCCACCCATCTTTTCAAGCAATGCATTCCAGATCATAACATTGCGTAGAATGGCCGATACTTTCTGGAGTTTAGAACAATGAGAGGTGATCTCATTGAAACATATAAGATTCTAAAGGGGATTGACAGGGTAGATGCTGAGAGGTTGTTTCCCCTGGCTGGAGTGTCTAGAACTAGGAGGAATTTCTTCACTCAGTGGGTTGTGAATCTTTGGAATTTGCTGCCCAGAATGCTGTGGATGCTGAGTCTTTGAGTATATTCAAGGCTGAGATAAGTAGATATTTGGATTCATGGAGAATCAAGGGATATGGAGACCAGCAGGAAAGTGGAGTTGAGGTCAATGATCAGCCATGATCTTATTAAATGGCAGAGCAGGCTCGAGGGCCCGTATGGCCTAATGCTGCACTTAATTCTTATGTTCTTATATCTTATGTTCTTAAGTCACTGCGTAAAAAAGTTTTTCCTCGTGTCACTTCTGGTTCTTTTGCCAATTACCTTAAATCTGTGTCCTCTGGTTACCGACACTTCTACTACAAGGAACTATTTCTCCTTATTTACTCTATCAAAAACCTTCATGATTTTGAATGCCTTGATCAAATCACCCGTTAAACATCTCTGCTCGAAAGATAACAATCCTGGTTCTCTTGTCTCTCCATGTAACTGAAGCCTTTCATCACTGGTACCATTCTAGCAAAACCTTCCTAAAGTGTGGTGATATACCAGTGTTTTACAAAAGTTTAGTAAAAATTCCTTCCTTTTGTATTCTGTTACTCTATTTATAAAGCCAAGGATCCCATACGCCTTTTTAACAGCTTTCTCAACTTATCCTGCCACCTTCAAAGATTTGTACACCCATCCACAGGTCTCTGTTCTTGTAGCACCTTTAAAATCATATCATTCAGTTTATATCGCCACTCCTCATCCTTCCTACCAAAATGAATCACTTCACATTTCTCTGCAGTAAATTTCATCTGCTATGTGTCTGCCCATCACCCCAGTCTGGTTATGTCCTCCTGAAGTCTGTTACTATCTTCCTCAATGCTTACTACATTTCTGAATTTTGTGTCATTTGCAAACTTTGAAGTTATGCCCTGTATACCCAAGTAATATATATCATAAACTGCAGTGGTTTGAACACCAACCCTGGAGGCAGGACTGTACACTTCCCTCCAGTCTAAAAAAACAATCATTCACCACTGCTCTCTGTTTTCTGTTCCTTCGCAAATTTCGTATCCATGCAACCATTGCCCCTTTAATCCCATGGGCTTCAAATTTGCTGAAAAGTTTATGTGGTATATTATCAAATGCCTTTTGAAAGTCCATATGCACAACATTGACTGCACTACCCTCATCAACCCTCTCCATTAATTCATCCAGAGCTCATGCACATATTACATGCTGAGAAATGTTGTAAAATACTGATGCTCAGAAGATATAACTCTGGTTGAAAACACTGTCCAACTCTGTGTGGCTAAAGGAAATCCAGTTGAAGCTGGAGTTCTTGAGACTTGCAGAAACCTTGAAGTATAAACTTTAATGGAGATATTCAACAACACAGATAAATCAATGTTAGGCAGGTAACTGGGATATAAAAACATGATTTCAAACTTTAGTTTGGGCAAAGTTTCAATTACTGGAAAAAAGGCAGAAAATTATTTTAATAAGCGTTTTGTGTGATTTGATTGGGTCACCAACAAATGGTGACAGTGAAAAGTTGCCATATTAATATAGGGTACATGTGAATTTCTGGTATAAATGTTGTGATAGCAGTTTCGACTTAATTGTTGAAATTAAAAAGTGTGACTCAAAATTCTGAGACAGGAATTAAGGTTTTTGGTCAGGAAATGCATGCTATCGACAAGAACTATCTTTTACAATATGATGTAGCACAGCATCAATTAAAAAAATATTGTTCTTTCCTTGTATAAATTTTGCATTTCTGTTGTTTGAATACAAACCCCAAGATAGAAAGAAGGGAGAAAGAAAGCAGGGCCAATTAGCCTGATATCAGTCGTTGGGAAAATGCTGGAAACTATTATTAAGGAAGTGGTAACAGGGCATTTAGAAAAACACAACATCATTAGGCAGAGTCAATGTGGTTTTATGAAAGAGAAATCATGAATGGCAAATTAATTTGAGTTTTTTGAGGATGTAACTAGCAGGGTAGATAAAGGGGAACTAGTGGAAGTAGTATATTTGGATTTCCAAAATTCATTTGATAAGGTGTCACATAAAAAGTTGCTATGCAAGATAAGGGCTCATGGTGCTGGGGGTAATATATTAGCATGGATAGAGGATTGGTTAATGGACAGAAAACAGAGAGTAGGAATAAACGGGTCATTTTCCAGTTGGCAGATTGGAATTAGTGGAGTGATACAAGGATTAGTGCTTGGGCCTATTTGCAATCTACATTAATGACTTAGATGAAGGCACTGAGTGCAACGTATCCACGTTTGCTGACGATACAAAGCTAGGTGGGAAAGTAAGCTGTGAGAAGGACACAAAGGGGCCAAAATTGCCCTCCGCCTCAAAAGGGACGCACTTACCATTTTGTAAGTGTTCTGTCCGCCCCAATGCATAGGGAGGATAATCTGGCAAAATTCAGGACTTTATTTTTTTTTTCGGTTGGAGTGGTATTGCAGTTGTCAGCGGGGCGGAAGTGCGGGCGGGTCAGAGCAGCCATCATCAGCGGGGTGGAAGTGCGGGTTTGTCGGAGCGGCCATCATCAGCGGAGCGGAAGTGCGGGCAAATCAGAACAGCTGTCATCAGTGCCACACTGATGACATCAGCACATCGCTTTTTCAAACTGATGCATCACAACGTCCTTCAGTTAAAGGGGAGGGCCACGATGAACTCTGCAGCCACTTTAGTGGCAAACACTGGGCCACCAGGGAGGGTTTCAGCCAAGCCAGCGGCCTGGCCCGGCCGAACCAGTGAGCATAATTGTCGGCCTGATCTGTCAGTCAGCTGACAATAAAAAATAACATGGAGTCGCCGGCAACGCAACCTCCCCTTTAAGGGCGGACCCGCCACTCAGCCACAGACAGCTCCCCATTGGGAAAAGCTGTCAGAGGCACTGACCGATGGCGGCGCCGCTCCTGCGAGGCATTTCTGCGCAGGGGTCAGAAAGGGGGTCGCCGCTGGTAAGGGGACGGCACGTGTCTGACACGATGGGAAAACGGGTGGTGCGGTAACCCATTCATGCCGCGTGAATAGCACGTTTAGCGAGTTGGTCTTACCGCAGGTAAAGGGTGCACAGCCAGATAGTAAATGGGTGACCAACAGGAAGAGCAGTGCAAGGAAGATAGTGCAGGGGTCCCCTGCGGTCATCCCCCTGAAAAACAGATATACCGCTTTGGGTACTGTTGAGGGGAAAGACTCATCAGGGGGGAGCAGCAGCAGCCACGTTCATGGCACCGTGGCTGGCTCTGCTGCACAGGAGGGCAGGAAAAAGGGTGGGAGAGCGATAGTGATAGTGGATTCAATTGTAAGGGGAATAGATAGGCGTTTCTGTGGCCACAACCGAGACTCCAGGATGGTATGTTGCCTCCCTGGTGCAAGGGTGAAAGGATGTCTTTGAGCGGGTGCATCACATTTTGAAAAGGGAGTGTGAACAGCCAATTGTCGTGGTGCATATAGGTACCAACGATACAGGTAAAAAACAGGATGAGGTCCTACGAGACGAAACTAGGGAGCTAGGAGCTAAATTAAAAAGTAGGACCTCAAAAGTAGTAATCTCAGGATTGCTACCAGTGCCACGTGCTAGTCAGAGTAGGAATCGCAGGATAGCGCAGATGAATACGTGGCTTGAGGAGTGGTGCAAAAGGGAGGGATTCAAATTCCTGGGACATTGGAACCGGTTCTGGGGGAGATGGGACCAGTACAAACAGGATGGTCTGCACCTGGGCAGGACCGGAACCAATGTCCTTGGGGGAGTGTTTGCTAGTGCTGTTAGGGAGGAGTTAAACTAATATGGCAGGGGGATGGGAACCTATGCAGGGAGACAGAGGGAAATAAAATGGAGGCAGAAGCAAAAGATAGTAAGGAGAATAGTAAAAGTGGAGGGCAGAGAAACCCAAGGCAAAAAATAAAAGGGCCACATTACAGCAAAATTCTAAAAAGACAAGCCTGAAGGTTCTGTGCCTCAATGCGAGGAATATTCCAAATAAGGGGGAACGAATTAACTACACAGACAGCAGTTAACGGGCATGATGTAATTGGCATCACGGAGACATGGCTACAGGGTGACCAAGGCTGGGAACTCAACATTCGGGGTATTCAACATTTAGGAAGGAGAGGCAGAGAGGAAAAGGAGGCGTGGTGGCGTTGCTGGTTAAAGAGGAAATTAATGCAATAGTAAGGAGGGACATTAGCCTGGACGCTGTAGAATCGGTATGGGTGGAGCTGTGGAATACCAAGGGGCAGAAAACGCTAGTGGGAGTTGTGTACAGACCACCAAACAGTAGTAGTGAGGTTGGGGACAGCATCAAACAAGAAATAACGGATGTGTGCAATAAAGGTACAGCAGTTATCATGGGCGACTTTAATCTACATATTGATTGGGCTAACCAAACTGGTAGCAATGCGGTGGAGGAGGATTTCCTGGAGTGTATTCCTGTATATAAAATATTTATACAAAGCCCTGTACAATTATACCAAGATTTCCTTATTCTCGTACTTGAAACCTCTTGCAATAAAGACCATTTGCCTTTTTAATTGTTTGCATACAAACTCTCTGGGGCCAAAATTGCCCCTTTTTTAAAGAGCCATTACCGCCTCAAAGAGGTGGCGATGGTGTAGAAAGCACTCACCGCTCGGTCGATTTGGAGTTGGCGAAAATCGCGACATTGCCCACATTTTATTGGGGGGCGGTGGACTCTCCCACCCCGACGACCCCTTACCGACCGGCGCCGACCCCCTTTCCACCCCAAGTGGGAAATTACCCCGTGAGAAATTGCCCCGTAAGGAATTGCCCCATGGGAGTGGATCGGCCACCGCTCGGTGCCCCAGGCAGCTTTCCCCTGCGGGTAGCTGCCTATGGCTGGGCTGTGCATCCGTCCTAAAAGGGGAGGGCGCACTGCTGTGGCCGGCATTTTATTTTAATTGCCAGCCGACTCCAAGGTCAGCCTAACAATGGCGGCCACAGGTTCGGCTGAGCCACCAACAGGCCCTACCTGGTGGCCCAGTGGATACCACTAACGTGGCTGCAGTTTCGCAGCGGCCCTCCCCTGCAGTACTGTGCACAGTTTTAATTTCCTTATCTGAGGAAGGATATTCTTGCCTTAGAGGTGGTGCAAAGAATGTTCATTCGATTGATTCCTGGGATGAGAGGGTTGTCCTATGACGATAGATTGAGTAGATTGGGCCTATACTCTGGAGTTTAGAAGAGAGAGGTGATCTCATTGAAACATACAAGATTCTGAAGGGGATTGATCGGGTAGATGTTGAGAGGTTGTTTCCCCTGGCTGGAGAGTCTGGAACTAGAGGGCATAGTCTGAGGATAAGAGGTCGGCTATTTAAGACTGAGATGAGGAGGAATTTCTTCAGTCAGAGGGTTGTGAATATTTGGAATTCTCTTCCACAAAGGGCTGTGGATGCTGAATTGTTGAGTATGTTCAAAGCTGAGATAGATAGATTTTTGGACTCAAGGAATATGGAGATCAGACAGGAAAGCAGAGTTGAGGTTGAAGATCAACCGTGATCTTATTAAATGGCAGAGGGCTGGAGGAGCTGTATGGCCTCCTCCTGCTTCTAATTCTTATGTTCAAAATTGGAATGATTAATAATTGTGACAAAAGTCTATCTATTTAGTGATTAAGGGGCCGAAATTGCCCCCTGACTGAAAGCAGGCGCACCTATTGTTTCTGAAGATTTTCCCCCATCCCTATCCATGGGGCGGAGAGTAGAGCGATATTGAGGACTTTAAAACTCCGGGCGGTGTTTGTGTCGGCTGTGGGGCGGATGTGTGTGTGGAGCGGGTTGGATGCCGGTATGTGTCATCAGCACCGTACTGACGCCTCACAATGTCCCACCCCTTCAGTGCGAACTCTGCATGGAGTTTAGTTAGGCCCACTGGGGCAGCAGGGAGGCTTTCGGTTGGGCCAGCAGCCTGGCACCCAAGAGGGGGTGCCCGGCTGCCTGTTGCCGGCCCGGTCAAACCCGTGACCACCATTGTCGGCCGACCTTGGAGTACGCCGACAATTAAAATAATATGGCAAAGCGCCCTCCCCTTTAAGGGTGGATGCGTCGCCCAGATACACACGGCTTCCCGCAGGGGAAAGTTGTCAGTGGCACTGACCGGCGGTGGTACTGCTCCCGCGGGGCAATTTCCCATGTGGGACAATTTCCCGTGTGGGGCAGAAAGGAGCTGCTGCGTCAGAAGGGGTTTGACGTGTGCCCGACAGGTGGCAGCACGGGCGGAGCGGAAACCTGTTCCCGCCGCTCCCGGCCCGGGGGAAATATAGGAAGGGTCGGCCCATCCATCTGCCCCAGTTGGTGAGGCCTATCCGCACCATTACCTTAAGGAGGGGGGGGCAATTTAGGCCCCTAAAAGTATTGCTATGATAGGCATGATTGCAATATTCACTTCCAGAAATCTTATTTTCTCTTGGTAACCATGTGATCATTACTGTGTCATCAGTCATATGGTTACCAGCACATCCCTGATTTGAATCGCTCCACCATTAGCAGCCGTGTCTTCAGCTGCTGTGGCCCCAAGCTCTGGAATTCTCTCCCTAAATCTCTCCGCCTTTCTCTCCTCCTTTAATGCGCTCCTTAAAACCTACCTCTTTGACCAAGCTTTTGGTCATCTGTCCTACTATCTCCTTATGTGGCTCGGTGTCATGTTTTGTTTGATAACGCTCCTGTGAATCACTTTGGGACATTTTACTACGTTAAAGGTGCTATATAAATGCAAGTTATTGTTGTTGTTGCAATGACCAGTCAGATGTAATACTTAGCCCCCGCTCCCTCCCCACTTAACTTCACCTACCATTCCCTTATCACTCAGACTCAGTCTCCACTCCCTCCCTACTCCAGCCTCAGGCCCTGTTCATTTACACGAAGTGAGCAATTGCGAATTTTGCGTGCTGCCTGCACAGGCACGGGCAGATCATGCTTTGCGCTCCCTGCACTCCCCACGCCTGTGTTCGGGCCTAATCAGCATATTTACCATATGTTAATCAATGACGTTGGTAGACATTAACCCCTTGTTTGTGTTTATTTAGTGTTGAGTTGTTTTTCACAAATTTGACGATAAACCCTATGGGCCCAAGTTTCGGCCTCAGTTGCTCCTGATTTTTTGGAGCAACTGGTGTAGAATGGAGTATCTTAGAAATTCAAATTCTCGGCATTCAAATTCTCGGAAGGAGAAGGGGGGGAAGGAGAAGGGGGGGGGAGAAAGGAGAAGGGGGAGGAGGGAGGCTGAACGGGCCGGGCCCGGCCGAGCCCAAGACTTCGGGCGGGGCCCGTCCCCAGCACCAGATTTACAGGTAGGTGGCGTTGGATCGGGTCGGGTCCGGGATCGGGAGCGCGGGTCGGGTCGGGGGGAGCGCGGGTCGGGGTCGGGGGGAGCGCGGGTCGGGGTCGGGTCGGGGGGGCGGAGGGAGGTCGGGTAGGGTCGGGTCCGGTCCGGTTCGGGGGGGGGGGGGGCGGGAAGCGGTCGGGAGCACGGGTCGGGTCGGGAAGGAGGGAGGTCGGGTTGGTTCGGGTAGCGGGGGGAGGGAGGGAGTGCAGGTCGGGTCGGGTCGGGTCAGTTCGGTTAGGGTTGGGGGGGAGGGCAGAGGGAGGTCGGGTCGGATCGGTTCGTGTCGGGGGTGGGGGGAGGGAGGTCAGGTTGGGTCTGTTCAGGGGGGGGGGGGGCGGGGGGCTCGGGAGCGCGGGTCGGGTCGGGGGGGTGGTGGGAGGGAGGTCGGTTCGGGTCTGGTCTGGGGGGAGGGAGGGAAGGAGAGGGAGGGAGGGAGAGGGAGGTCAGGTCGGGGGGAGGGTGCGGTCGGGTCCGGTCCGGGGGCGAGGGGGGGGAGGCGGGGAAACAGGAGTCGAGTCGGGTCGGGAGGAAGCAGGAGCTGGGCGTGGGAGGAGCCTTATTCACGCAGCCCTAGTGAGGCCATTCGGCCAGGGCTAGGGGCTGCGTGTTTCGGGCCCCTCCCACACAGTTTTGGGCGCCTGGAGCTACTGCACATGCGCACCCACTGTAGCGCGCATGTGCAGATGTCCCGGCACTGTTTTCAGCGCAGGGACCTGGCTCCGCCCCCTACAGCTCGTGCTGCGCCGTGCCGAGGGCCAGAGGCCCTGCAGGGAGCCGGAGAATCTGTAAGTTTTTTTTAGGCGCACTTTGTGGCGCGAAAAACGGGCATCCAGGTCGGGGCTGCGCCGTTCTAGGCGCAGCCCAAAACTTGGGCCCATATAAAGCAGCGGAGAGCACAATTTAAAGATCTGGGATATGCATTTTGTTGCTGTTGCCAGTGTTGAATTACAGATGATTTAAACCATGGATCATATTGCTCTGATAATTCTATGCTGCTTGTTCTTCCTCTCTCCACTCCACTTGTCTCATGTTCTTTGCTGTCATTTGAGACACTCCCTGCTATGTTGATGTCCTGTGTAGCCAGCAGCTTATCACTTAATTGATTCTTTGAACTAATGTACCATAAAGCTGAAGTGAGTTTCCCAGATGGAGACACAGGTGTACATGCTTTTAGTCATCCATTTCCTTCACCATGTCAAATATATTGGCTACAGTTCTTCAAATCTGCCATTACAGATCAATGGACCATACACAGTAGAATCACTCAGAAACCTTAGTGCTAGATTTCCACTTGTTTTATCATAACCCATTTGACTGAGGGCTTCAAGAAAAATTTGAAACTGGGCTAAGATCGAAACAACTAATTTCAAATACAACTATTTAAAAAAGGAAATATTTATCCCATCAGTCTGAACTCGATTCAAACATAGAAAGACATAATTTTAACTTCATCTACCCGGCGAGTAAAATCACATGAAGTGTAAAACGGGCAGCAAACCAGTAGCGGTCAGTTATTCTTGCTGGGCGGGTTAAGTTAAAATGACCCCTAAAAAGACAGACCTCAAATTCCTTGGGTGCACATATCGGGGGCAATATACAACTTCTGCCTCCCCACTGCCGCCCCAAAATCTCTGGGTCAGGCCAATTTAAATATGTTGTGTGGACACCCATGCTGTTTCTGGCACAATGTGGGAACCTGCCTGTGTGGGGAATAGGGAAGGATTTCACTGCTGTACATTTCTGCAGTATTTGTGGGCCTGCGAGGTCCATATAAATCTGCAAAATAGCCTGGTTGCTTCTGCTGGTTTTGACAGTGCAGTTGACTGCTCTGTGAACCAGTCTTTGAATTTAGAAACTTTCCCACATAGCCCTAGCTATGGATATAGATGCAGAAAATACATCATCTGGTGTATTGCCCTCATTTACATTTAATGATAATACAGCTATCCACAAAAGTGTCTATACATCTCCTGAGGTTAAAAAGGGGGAGGAACCCTGTCAGCTCCAGGTTTCGCTTCAAACTCCACCCCACCTCTCCTCTCCCTTCCACCACACTGTCATTGATGCTCAAAACTTTCCTCTCTGGCCCGAGGAATGTCAGGGCCCCGTGTCGAACACACTGATTCACCCAGCTACATCAATGTGTTTTTTCACTAAAGTGTTTGGGCACAGAAAGTGTCTGGTTGAGAACTGAAGGCCGCACCATGTTGTGTACAACTTGAGTTCTATCATTTTGGAGCACATCATGTCGGCTCATACATCATCATAGGCAGTCCCTCGAAATCGAGGAAGACTTGCTTCCACTCCCAAAGTGAGTTCTTTGATGGCTGAACAGTCCGATACGAGAGCCACAGACACTGTTACAGGTGCGACAGACATTCGTCGAGGGAAGGGGTCCATGGGGCTGGTTCGCCACGCGCTCCTTCCGCTGCCTGCGCTTGGCCTCTTCATGCTCTTTGCATTGGAACTCGAAGAGCTCAACGCCCTCTCTGATATACTTTCTCCACCTCGGGCGGTCTTTGGCTAGGGTCTCCCAGGTGTCAGTGATGATGTCGCACTTTACCAGGGAGGCTTTGAGGGTGTCCTTATAACGTTCCCGCTGTCCTCCTTTGGCTCGTTTACCACGAAGGAGCTCCGCATAAAGCATTTGCTTAGGGAGTCTCGTATCTGGCATGCAAACTATGTGGCCTGCCCAGCGAAGCTGATCGAGTGTGGTCAGTGCTTCAATACTGGGGATGTTAGCCTGGTCGAGGACATTGATGTTGGTGCGCCTGTCCTCCCAGGGGATTTGCAGGATCTTGGAGACATCATTGGTGATATAGCTCCAGCGACTTGAGGTGCCTTCTATACATCGTCAATGCCTCAGATCCATACAGGAGGGCGGGTATTACTACAGCCCTGTGGACCATGAGTTTGGTGGTAGATTTGAGGGCCTGGTCTTCCAACACTCTTTCCCTCAGGCAGCCGAAGGCTGCACTGGCGTACTGGAGGTGATGTTGAATCTCCACATCAATGTCTGCCTTTGTTGATAAGCAGCTCCTGAGATATGGGAAATGGTCCACGTTGTCCAGGACTGCGCCATGGATCTTGATGACTGGGGGGCAGTGCTGAGCAGCAGTGGCAGGCTGGTGGAGGACCTTTGTCTTACGGATGTTAAGCGTAAGGCTCATGCTTTCATATGCCTCAGTAAATACATTGATTATCTCCTGGAGTTCAGTCTCTAATGAGCGCAGACGCAGGCGTCGTCCGCCTACTGCAGTTCAACGACAGAGGTTGTGGTGATCTTGGACCTGGCCTGGAGGTGGCGTAGGTTAAACAGCTTCCCACTGATTCTGTAGTTTAGTTCCACTCCAGCAGGGAGCTTGTTGACTGTGAGGTGGAGCATGGCGGCGAGGAAGATTGAGAAGAGGGTTGAAGCGATGATGCAGCCCTGTTTGACCCCGGTCCGGACATGGATTGGGTCTGTAATGAATCCGTTGGTAAGGATCACGGCCTGCATGTCATCATGAAGCAGGCGAAGGATGTTGACAAACTTTTGGGGGCATCCGAAACGGAGGAGGAAGAGTGACCATAATATGGTGGAATTCTGCATTAGGATGGAGAATGAAACAGTTAATTCAGAGACCATGGTCCAGAACTTAAAGAAGGCTAACTTTGAAGGTATGAGGCGTGAATTGGCTGAGATGGATTGGCGAATGATACTTAAGGGGTTGACTGTGGATGGGCAATGGCAGACATTTAGAGACCGCATGGATGAACTACAACAATTGTACATTCCTGTCTGGCATAGAAATAAAAAAGGGAAGGTGGCTCAACCGTGGCTATCAAGGGAAATCAGGGATAGTATTAAAGCCAAGGAAGTGGCATACAAATTGGCCAGAAATAGCAGCGAACCTGGGGACTGGGAGAAATTTAGAACTCAGCAGAGGAGGACAAAGGGTTTGATTAGGGCAGGGAAAATGGAGTATGAGAAGAAGCTTGCAGGGAACATTAAGACGGATTGCAAAAGTTTCTATAGATATGTAAAGAGAAAAAGGTTAGTAAAGACAAATGTAGGTCCCCTGCAGTCAGAATCAGGGGAAGTCATAACGGGGAACAAAGAAATGGCGGACAAATTGAACAAGTACTTTGGTTCGGTATTCACGAAGGAGGACACGAACAACCTTCCGGTTATAAAAGGGGTCGGGGGGTCTAGTAAGGAGGAGGAACTGAGGGAAATCCTTATTAGCAGGGAAATTGTGTTGGGGAAATTGATGGGATTGAAGGCCGATAAATCCCCAGGGCCTGATGGACTGCATCCCAGAGTACTTAAGGAGGTGGCCTTGGAAATAGTGGATGCGTTGACAGTCATTTTCCAACATTCCATTGACTCTGGATCAGTTCCTATGGAGTGGAGGGTAGCCAATGTAACCCCACTTTTTAAAAAAGGAGGGAGAGAGAAAACAGGGAATTATAGACCGGTCAGCCTGACATCGGTAGTGGGTAAAATGATGGAATCAATTATTAAGGATGTCATAGCAGTGCATTTGGAAAGAGGTGACATGATAGGTCCAAGTCAGCATGGATTTGTGAAAGGGAAATCATGCTTGACAAATCTTCTGGAATTTTTTGAGGATGTTTCCAGTAGAGTGGATAAGGGAGAACCAGTTGATGTGGTATATTTGGACTTTCAGAAGGCGTTCGACAAGGTCCCACACAAGAGATTGATGTGCAAAGTTAGAGCACATGGGATTGGGGGTAGTGTACTGACATGGATTGAGAACTGGTTGTCAGACAGGAAGCAAAGAGTAGGAGTAAATGGGTACTTTTCAGAATGGCAGGCAGTGACTAGTGGGGTACCGCAAGGTTCTGTGCTGGGGCCCCAGCTGTTTACACTGTACATTAATGATTTAGATGAGGGGATTAAATGTAGTATCTCCAAATTTGCGGATGACACTAAGTTGGGTGGCAGTGTGAGCTGCGAGGAGGATGCTGTGAGGCTGCAGAGCGACTTGGATAGGTTAGGTGAGTGGGCAAATGCATGGCAGATGAAGTATAATGTGGATAAATGTGAGGTTATCCACTTTGGTGGTAAAAACAGAGAGACAGACTATTATCTGAATGGTGACAGATTAGGAAAAGGGGAGGTGCAAAGAGACCTGGGTGTCATGGTACATCAGTCATTGAAGGTTGGCATGCAGGTGCAGCAGGCGGTTAAGAAAGCAAATGGCATGTTGGCCTTCATAGCAAGGGGATTTGAGTACAGGGGCAGGGAGGTGTTGCTACAGTTGTACAGGGCATTGGTGAGGCCACACCTGGAGTATTGTGTACAGTTTTGGTCTCCTAACCTGAGGAAGGACATTCTTGCTATTGAGGGAGTGCAGCGAAGGTTCACCAGACTGATTCCCGGGATGGCGGGACTGACCTATCAAGAAAGACTGGATCAACTGGGCTTGTATTCACTGGAGTTCAGAAGAATGAGAGGGGACCTCATAGAAACATATAAAATTCTGACAGGGTTAGACAGGTTAGATGCAGGAAGAATGTTCCCAATGTTGGGGAAGTCCAGAACCAGGGGTCACAGTCTAAGGATAAGGGGTAAGCCATTTAGGACCGAGATGCGGAGGAACTTCTTCACCCAGAGAGTGGTGAACCTGTGGAATTCTCTACCACAGAAAGTTGTTGAGGCCAATTCACTAAATATATTCAAAAAGGAGTTAGATGAGGTCCTTACTGCTAGGGGGATCAAGGGGTATGGCGAGAAAGCAGGAATGGGGTACTGAAGTTGAATGTTCAGCCATGAACTCATTGAATGGCGGTGCAGGCTAGAAGGGCCGAATGGCCTACTCCTGCACCTATTTTCTATGTTTCTATGTTTCTATGTTCCATAGACCCTCACGGTTGACAGTCTCCAAGGCCTTTGTAAGATCGAAAAAGGCCATGTATAAAGGCTGGCGCTGCTCCCTGCATTTTTCCTGCAGCTGTCGCGCTGCAAAGATCATGTCTGTTGTGCCCCATAGGGGATGAAATCCGCATTGTGATTCCGGGAGGAGCTCCTCGGACACAGGGAGAAGACAATTGAGGAGAATGCTAGCGACAACGTTCCCAGTGGCTGATAGCAGGGAGATTCCTCTGTAGTTGTCGCAGTCGACTTGTCCCCTTTTTAAAAATGGTCACAATCACTACATCTTTGAGATCTCTCGGCATTCTCTCCTCCCTCCAGATGAGAGAGATGAGGTCATGTATCGGCGCCAACAGTGCCTCTCTGCCATACTTTAGCGCCTCAGCAGGGATTATATCCGCACCTTGTTATTCTTGAGCTGTTTTATGGCTTTGCCTATCTCGTGCAACGTTGGAGTTTCACTGAGTTGATGGCGGGTCGCGTGCTGCGGGATGGAGTCGAGGACACTCGAGTCAAAGGCAGAGTCTCGATTGAAGAGATCTTCAAAGTGCACCTTCCAATGGGCCCTGACAGCCTCGGTGTCCTTGATGAGTGTTTCCCCGTTCTTGGCCAGGAGTGGGGTGGGACCTTGGGAGTTTGGACAGCAGGTGGCCTTGACTGCAGCGAAGAATCCTCGCATATCGTGGTTGTCGGCCAGTTGTTGTATCTCCTGTGCTTTCTCCATCCACCACCTGTTCTTTAGCTCCTACAGCATCTGCCGGTTTAATTGGCATACACTGCTAAGCTTCCATTGACAGCACTTCAGATGGCCATGGTGGGCGACCTCGAGCAACTCTGGGCCTTGAGGGTCATGGTACAGACTGCAGCATCTCATTGTGGATTGGGACAATCTGGCCCAGCTGGCTGTGTGACACTAACGAGGGAGCAGGGCCTCCAAAGCGGCATCGGAGAACCTGAGGGCCCGATCTACAGGTCTTGCAGCCATTTCTCTCCTTACAAGCATTTCCTGCTGTCTGCAGCCAAAGTTCACCTCTGGTTTAAGAAGTGCTGGCTGTTTTACATGCCATCAGTTGAGCCTGATTCCCCCCCACCCCGCCCCAAACAGGTGTTCAGTCAATGAATAGCACAGGCAGCTCTGGCTGTATACCTGACTCATGATAATGAGCTGGTACCACCAATTAAGCTCAAGTGGTTTAATAATGGTGTCTGATCTCATGGCAAGTAAGCTACAGACTTATTGTTCACTTTCAATCATTCTACAAGCTTATTACATAAAATATAGCCAGCGGTAAGCTGAATAAAATATAAACAATGTTACACAGTTACAAACAGCTGACACAATAATGAATGAAAACTGTGGCAAGGGCAATGGTCATGTGATAATGTGATTGCCATTGTAAAAACCGTATTGCATCACTTGATGATTTTCCAGGATCTAGCCTAATATCAAACTCAGCTGAGGTATTTACCTTCTCCCCTGCCATCCTTGAAATTCGGCATTTTAGTGGCGGCTGTTAATGCCGACTTTGTGATGACCAGCTCGTCTCTGCCCACTTCTGGTGCGGGCCGCGCTGAACACCATATTCACGAGGGCAAAAAAAGAGGCGTTATTTACCTCTGGCTGAAGCAGGCGGTAGGCCATTAACATATTCAAGTAAAGGGCCTAATACCTCCTTTTGCTCCCTCTTAAAAATTTTGCTTGTGTCTGAGGCAGCCAATACCAGCGATGTTTGCTCCCAGGAAAACAAACATTAAACAGCACCGAATGAAAAAAAGGTAAGTACTTACCATTATCATCTCCGACCTCACCCCCGACTCTGACCTCCAGGCCCTCTCTGATCTCCCCCCGATAATGGCTCCGACCGCCAGCCCCCCCAATGCTGGTCCCAAGTCCCGACCTCCCTGCGATGCCGTCTCTGACTTCCTCCAAATCGTGGACCTGACGCCCTAGGCCCTCCCGAGTCCTTGCTGGGCGTTCAGCAGGTTCAACACGTTCAACACGGGGCTGAACGGCGCAATAATGATAATCAGCAGGAAGCACCTAAATAACAGTGCTGCCTGCAATTGTATTACGGGTGCGAGCAAACCTTGCCCCATGGTGGCACCGTCTGTTTTGGGGCCTTATCGGATTTCTAGGCCATTATCTTTATTTCTGCACAAGGTTTGGTTGGAATCATCAAGTGCTTCTTAGCTGAGTTACAGATGAACAGCTAGACAAATGGGGATATACCCTGGCCATGAAAATCCTCTGCTCCTGTCCCACCAGGGTCAGGGCGGGGTAATCTGTTTACCGTACCTTTCAGCGGGTGCCCATGCCACCATGGGTAATACTTTGGAACCTACTAGAAGGACGGAGCAAGATGGGCAGTTGGTTGACTCAGGGATATGGCTGGCAGGCCTCCTCCAAAAGTGAAGCTTCTCCACTAAATTAACAACGTTTACAATAGGATTGATTTGGAAAATTGGTGGCCATCATTTCTGGGGTCTTCCTGGCTTGGAAACTACAGTGGCTACACTTCTGCCTTGAAAGTGACCTGGATGCCAGGTTCTTTCCAGTGTCCAGATCACTGGGTAAAGGAGATGGGAGTCACAGGAATACCAGCAGGAGAAGCTTTTCAGTGACCCTGCCCCCTGTGACATCATAGGTCATGCTTGGGTTGGACAAAGGTTCCGCCCACCCCAGGCTCCAACAGAAAACATTGCTGCATGCTCTTTCAGGCCCTGTCTGCTTTTCTGGCCCTACCATCCTCTTGTGTCTGATTCCCTCCCCTCCCCCATTATGCTTCTGGCCACAAGAAAATTCAGAGCCAATATCTATAATCATAACATTCCTTTTTAGTTTGAGGCACGCACAGGTAAGAAGAATTCTGGCTTTCATTTGCACTAATAATTTCCAGACTCATGAGAAACTGAAACAAATGCAGAAGAAAATGGCATCCAGAAACAGTCACTAACATCACTCAGCCTATGTGTCCCTTTGAAATGCAAGTACAATTCAACACATTTTAATTTGAGCACTTATGACATAAAATCAGTGCAGAACAGCAAAATAATCTAATCTGTCCCTTTTGATGTACTGAACAGAACCTAGTAGACTGTATCATTAAACAAAATGGGTAATTATACATCAATAATAATTGTAATTAGCATTGGCTTTCAACTGGGTGCCCTGTTGCCCTATAATTATAGTTGTCATATAGGTACAGTTTTCATAAATGGAAGCATAGTCTATCATTTTCATAGAACTTCCCTAACTTAACCTGAAATCAGAATTCTTGAAGAATTATTTTATAGCCATCTTCATAACTTTGTTCTATTGCCCTATATTTTTATCCCGATGAGCAGCATGCATAATGAAAAATTAATACATACTTTGAAAAATCTTCAGCTTGTATTGACTGCCAAGCAATTATTACAATGGTTCATTCTAAACTACATGAATAGTTTAATGGGCTTTAACCTAATTTATACAATTGACTCTCTCCTTGCACCTCAACTAGTCCTCCATCACCTATTCTAACATTAACATTGTTGGACATTAGTAATAGTTTACTAATTTTTTTAAGTGAGGGTGAAGCCTCTGAATTTAAACTTCTATTTCTATACATTAGTCTCTTGCATCCTGAGCACCCAGCAGTAACTCTTCTGGCCTCTACAAAGCATTTAGTTCAATATTCCAAATAACTACACATCTGACAGCTGGCCAGCAAATAAATGGCAATTTTACTGCTGAATACATTATTATTAAATGGAAAAAATGCAATTTATATCTGACTATAAAGCCTGCAAATAATATAAACAATCATCAAGCTGAGACAAATATTATTCCTTTTATCCATTCAAATTGGAGAACTTAGTGCCCACTGCCGCCGATATTCTTCTCGTCGAATCGCCCAGTGCCACTTTCGTCGTGGCCTGGAGCGGGCGGGAGGGGAGGGTCACCAGGAAGTGCCCGCCGACGTCAGCAGATGGCCGATGCACGTAAGTACACTCCCATCCGCTGAGACGCCATATTCATGTGGGCGGGAGTCGGCTGGAGTTGGGAGACCACTGAGTGCAGGCAGCTCTGTCCTCAATGGTAATTGTCAAGATGCTGAAACAAAGGATAGTGAAGTTCATTTAAATTATTTCTTTACAGGTACTTATCTGGATGGGATCCCCTGAAGGTCCGCAGGTGTTTTTTTTGTTTTTGTTGCTTTTTATTTTTAGTTCTTCGACCCTCCCTGGGCCTGACTCCATTCTCGGCGGCACTTGGGCAGCAAGCGCCTCTGCCGTTGAGATTGAGAGCTCCCGCCGACTGCTGCCCAGATTGGTGGCATACGTCACAGATTTGCCACCTGCCGACCTTCAAGAGACCTGGGTGATGAAAGTCTCGCCCAAAGAACCGTCAGGGACCTCGGTGGCCATCGCCAAATTAGAAATATGAGCTGCTTCAGGAACTTAAATTAATGATGGCAGCTTCCCCAACGTGATTTATTTTCATTTACTTTTTAATTTTCAGTATTACAACATTTCAGAATTTAAAAGTCTCTTTGTATTGTAAGAGATTTATTTCCAAGCATAAGATAAAATAGTCCCTTAAAATTGTATTGCAAATTTGTAGACAATGCATCCTAACTGGAGACACATGCTAGATTTTCATCTTTACCACTTGGGTGTTAAGCATCACTTGGACGAAGTGCACAAGGAAAAGTCATGCAGGAAGGATTGATAGCTCCTTACAGAGCACGCCAGATTTTCCTTCCAATAATTTAAGTGAAAAAAAATCAAATAGTTTCTGATCTTTCCCCCACTCATGCAAGATTTTAATCTCTGTACTAATTAACCGATAAAAAAACGATAAAAAAGAGGTAAATCTGACCTTTTGTTCTCCAATATCCTTTTTAGATCATGAATGGCAAATATTTTATAGATGTCTTTCCTAAACCCATTACCTTCCAGACGCATCCCTTGTCCTGATGAGCAGCAGGCACAATAAATAATTAATGCACGCTGTGTAAAATCTTCAGTTTGTACTGACTGCCCACCAGTCATTAAAATGATTTTCATCCTAAACTATCTGTGAATGCCTTTAATGAACAGTCCCATGGGCTTTACCTGTTGTACCTAATATACGTGTGCTTATTATTGATCCGTACAAAATAGCTTGGTTCACTATATGATTTATAAACACTACAATTAATATTCGTGGGACTGATTTTGTAAAAGGCAAGCATCTTTTAAAGTACATCGTAGCTGCTTACTACAGCACTTTTTATACCTGCCAATGCTTGACAAGTAAAATAGCATGATAGCAAAAATAGAAGAATCACCAATTTAGGAGCTGGTCTACAGGCATGCTCAAAGCAGCATCCTCAGCTATCCATAAAATATATACGATACTTTGTACAGATATAAATGTATGTCCAAATAAAATATTTGATGTAAAAACATAATCTCAGTACTGTAAGGCAAATATGAGAAGGTGTATGCTGCTGATTGTGTATATATAGCTGTGCGACAGGAACTCCCGGCTCACTGCATGCTGTAAGGAGTGGGCGCTGAGATTCTGGAGAGCTGAGGTAAATTTCACCCAAAAATTCTTAGTATAAGTTGTACAGGAAGAGCCTGCAGTAAAGGTATTGGGGTAGAAATTCACCCACCGTTTTTCCTGTATTTTCACCACTGCAGTGGATGCAATGGCCTCTTGCGCGAAATTCAGCTCTTTGTCAGTCATAAAGGGGGCAGAAGTGGGGCGGAGAGTAGAAGATCGATAACAAGAGGGGCGGAAGTGGGGGCAGGCGGACTGGCCACCGCTGTCAGTCATCAGCATAGCACTGATGATATCATCAAGCTGGCACGTCACCACATCTCTCCCCTTCACTTAAAGGGGAGAGCCGCTGCGATTCTTTAAGTTAGGTCCACTGGGCCACCCGGGAGGGTTTCGGCCGGGCCAGTGGCCTGGCACCCAACAGGGGGTGCCAAGCTGCCTGTTGACTGCCCAGCCAAACCCGGGGGCATAATTGTCGGGCTGACCTGGCAGTCAGCCATCAAAAAAAATAAGATGGCTGCCCCGGTAGTGCGCCCTCCCCTTTAATGGTGGCTGCATTGCCATTTTGCACACACTGCAAACACAGTGCACCAACAGAAAAAACTGTCGAGGGCACCACGTGACGACCGTAAGATTTCTTTACGTTAATTTTGCTTGCAGGGTGGGGGGTCGGCGGTGCACGGTTTGATGATACACTTAGGGGGGTTTCGGCAGCAACGGGATGGAAGTGAGGATCGCCAGAAAACCCACTGAGGAGAATTTTACAAGCAGCGGTCATTCGACAAAAAATCGGCGGCCATTCGACACTGCCGTGCGGCTGCCACTTTCCGGCGGTAACAGGCCTTATCGAGAGGCTGAATTTCAGCTTCATTCAGTTTTAAAAAAGGTTTGGTTTACAAAGTTACCGTTTAGTACTATTAAAGCCACCCAAGTTAGCTCTAGTTTGGTTTCAAACCTAGGGCTTACATTTTTTGCTTTCTTGCCTGTGTCCTGAAATGAATTAAGAAAAAAGAGGTTTTGACTCTCGAGGGAAATGTGATAGTATTTGACATGGTCAAGCCAGACCATGGCTGGTAATCTAGGCTGGTCTTGTGCCAGGTGTAGTTGAGTGTGTCACCTTAGGACTTCAGGATGCAGAAATAAAAATGTTACTGAGAGAACAGTGGGGGTTGGAGACCATGGGGGTGAAATTCGATAGCGCCACATTTGGGGTGTTAACTTTTGAAGTTTTGAAAATTTAGCGGTAAGCGCTAATGATTCTGAACTTCTACTAAATTGGGCTTTATTACCTCAGGAAGGAAGTGGGGTGCTAAATCAAGCGCTAATGACCTCAGTGGGGTGCTGCAGGGGCACTACCACAAGAGCGCTAATGAATTTCAGGTGCAATGCATTCAGCAATGATCCTTCCATCCTTCACTCCAGTTCTTAAAGGGGAGTTTATATCATTGTGCAGCTGTTCATTTTCAGCATTGCTGGATCTGAAGGCTTACTGCAAGGAAAAGAATCCCCTGATGGAAATGGCTGATCCCATTCCCAGGGAGAGAGCTTGTTGCTTCACAGATGTGGCATTGGAGGCATTGGTAGCTGGAGTGGTGCAAAGGAGAGAATCACTGTTCCCAGGAAGGAGGCCATTGCCCCGGGTCTTCAGGACAATGTAGCGGGAAGTGGCAGAGGTGGTCTTGGCCAGTAGTGACATGCAACACAGCCTGACACAGTATCGGAAAAAATTCAACAACCTCAGTCGGGTGGTCAGGGTGAGTATATGTTTCAGCAGGTCCAAAATACCAGCATCTGAACCTGTGTCTGTGCACACTGTGCAAGCACCACACTGCCACCACTCGCCCACCAAACATTTACACCTATTCAAGCTCACATCCACATCTCATGCCTTGCCTGCAATCACAGCTATTCAATGATGGTAGGCATATCTCCCAGACACATAGCTGGACTCTGAATCAGACATTTGTTTCTTTTGCAGACCATGATGGCCCACAATAAGAGGGAGCAGCAGAGGACAGGCAGGGGTGATGCTCAGCTTCCAGCAGCTCTCAGACCTGGAGGAGCGAGTGCAGTGACTCATTGGGCAGCAGGTGGTGGGCGCCATGGCCGTGGGCGACATCAACCCCATTGGGAGCGATAACGGTATCCTCATCGTCTCTCCTCTCATCCCATTTCCCCCTCGTAACAGAAGCCTTTATCACTTTCCAGCTTCTGATAATGTCTGCATTCCTTGCTCCATTCCTGGCCCCCTGCCCTCACCTTAACGTGAGTCTTGTGCCTTTATGCTTTCAGATAATCAACAACCAGATGAGCAGCCTGTCCCTGAACCTCCCACTGAGAGTGAGGAAGGAGAAGAGGATGAGGAGCAAAGCACCATGTTACTGCTTCTCTCACCCACAGGCACTATCTCAGGGACTGCCACTACACGATCTTTAGAGGCAAGCTTAATAGAGGGGTCTGCACTGGTTGATGCACCAGGGCTTAGCGGGCTGCAGCAAGGTCAAGGGGGAATGGTAGGTGGGGAGCCAGCTCCCCGGAGGGCAAGTTCGCGCACGAGTTCTGCTGCACAGGCTTCAGATGAAAACCTTGATGAGGAGGCGTTCACAAGAAGAGTAATGGCCATGCACACCGACATGATAGGTGCAATGGATCCTTACCAGCGAATCCATTACAGACCCAATCCACGTCCGGACCAGGGTCAAACAGGGCTGCCTCATCACTCCAACACTCTTCTCAATCTTCCTCGCTGCCATGCTCCACCTCACAGTCAACAAGCTCCCCACTGGAGTGGAACTAAATTACAGAACCAGTGGGAACCTGTTTAACCTTCACCGCCTCCAGGCCAGGTCCAAGACCACCCCAACCTCTGTTGTCAAGCTACAGTACGCGGACGACGCCTGCGTCTCTGTACATTCAGAGGCTGAACTCCAGGATATAGTCGATGTATTTACTGAGGCATACGAAAGCATGGGCCTTACGCTAAACATCCGTAAGATAAAGGTCCTCCACCAGCCTGTCCTCACTGCACAGCACTGCCCCCCAGTCATCAAGTTCTAGAGCGCAGCCCTGGACAACGTGAACCATTTCCCATACCTCGGGAGCCTGTTATCAACAAAAGCAGACATTGATGAGGAGATTCAACACCGCCTTCAGCTGCCTGAGGAAAAGAGTGTTCAAAGACCAGGCCTTCAAATTTACCACCAAGCTCATGGTCTACAGGGCTCCTATATGGCTCACAGGCATGGACCATGTAAAGTAGACACCTCAAGTCGCTGGAGAAATAGCATCAACGATGCTTCCGCAAGATTCTACAAATCCACTGAGTGGACAGACGCACCAACTTTGCATCCTCGACCAGGCCAACATCCCCAGCATTAAGGCACTGACCACACTTGGTCAGCTCCGCTGGGCAGGCCACATTGTCCGCATGCCAGACATGAGACTCCCAAAGCAGGCACTCTACTCAGAACTCCTTCATGGCAAACGAGCCAAGGGTGGGCAAAGGAAATGTTATTAGGCCATCCTCAAAGTCTCCCTGATAAAGTGCGGCATCCCCATCAACACCTGAGAGTACCTGGCCAGGGACCGCCCTGAGTGGAGGAGGTGTATAGAAACATAGAAACATAGAAACATGGAAACATAGAAAATAGGTGCATCAGTAGCCCATTCGACCCTTCGAGCCTGCACCTCAGTACCTCATTCCTGCTTTCTCTCCATACCCCTTGATCCCTTTAGCCGTAAGGGCCACATCTAACTCCCTTTTGAATATATCTAACGAACTGGCCTCAACAACTTTCTGTGGTATAAAATTTCACAGGTTCACAATTCTCTGAGTGAAGAAGTCTCTCCTCATCTCGGTCCTAAATGGCTTACCCCTTATCCTTAGACTGTGACCCCTGGTTCTGGACTTCCCCAACATCGGGAACATTCTTCCTGCATTTAACCTGTCCAATCCCGTCAGAATTTTATATGTTTCTATGATATCTCCTCTCATTCTTCTGAGTATAAGCCTAGTCGATCCAGTCTGTCTTCATATGTCAGTCCTGCCATCCCGGGAATCAATCTGGTGAACCTTCGCAGCACTCCCTCAATAGCAAGAATGTCCTTCCTCAGATTAGGAGACCAAACTGTACATAATATTCAAGGTGTGGCCTCAGCAAGGCCCTGTAAAACTGTAGTAAGACCTCCCTGTCCTATACTCCAATCCTCTCGCTATGAAATCCAACATGCCATTTGCCTTCTTCACCGCCTGCTGTACCTGCATGCCAACTTTCAATGACTGATGAACCATGACACCCAGGTCCCGTTGCACCTCCCCTTTTCCTAATCTGTCACTATTCAGATAATATTCTGTCTTCGGGTTTTTGCCACCAAAGTGGATCAGCTCACATTTATCTACATTATACTGCATCTGCCATGCATTTGCCCATTCAGCTAACTTGTCCAATTCATCCTGCAATCTCTTAGCATCCTCCTCACAGCTCACATTGCCACCAACTTAGTGTCATCTGCAAACTTGGAAATATTACATTCAATTCCTTCGTCTAAATCATTAATGTATATTGTAAATATCTGGAGTCCCAGCACTGAACCTTGTGGTACCCCAATAGTCACTGCCTGCCATTCTGAAAAGAACCTGTTTATTCCTACTCTTTGCTTCCTGTCTGCCAAGCAGTTCTCTATCCACATCAATACATTACCCCCAATACCACGTGCTTTAATTTTGCACACCAATCTCTTGTGTGGGACCTTGTCAAAAGCCTTTTGAAAGTCCAAATGTACCACATCCACTGGTTTTCCCTTGTCCACTCTATTAGTTACATCCTCAAAAAATTCTCGAAGATTTGTCAAGCATGATTTCCCTTTCAAAATCCGTGCTGACTTGGACCGATCCTGTCACTGCTTTCCAAATGCGCTGCTATTACATCTTTAATAATTGATTCCAACATTTTCCCCACTACCGATGTCAGGCTAACCAGTTTATAATTCCCTGTTTTCTCTCTCCCTCCTTTTTTAAAAAGTGGTGTTACATTAGCTACCCTCCAATCCATAGGAACTGATCCAGAATCAAAAGAATGTTGGAAAATGGCCACCAATGCATCCACTATTTCTAGAGCCACTTCCTTAAGTACTCTGGGATGCAGACTATCAGGCCCTGGGGATTTATCAGCCCTCAATCCCATCAATTTCCCTAACACAATTTCCTGACGAATAAGGATTTCCTTCAGTTCCTCCTTCTCGCTATACCCTCGTACCCTAGTATTTCCGGAAGACTATTTGTGTCTTCATTAGTGAAGACAGAACCAAAGTATTTGTTCAATTGGTCTGCTATTTCTTTGTTCCCCATTATAAATTCACCTGATTCTGATTGCAAGAGACCTACATGTGTCTTCACTAATCTTTTTCTCTTCACATATCTATAGAAGCTTTTGCAGTCAGTTTTTTGTCCCTGCAAGCCTACTCTCATACTCTATTTTCCCCCTCCTAATTAAACCCTTTGTCCTCCTCTGCTGAATTCTAAATTTCTCCCAGTTCTCAGGTTTGCTGCTTTTTCTCATCAATTTATATGCCTCTTTATTGGTTTTAACACAATCCCTAATTTCCCTTGTTAGCCACAGTTGAGCCACCTTGCCCGTTTTATTTTTACTCCAGACAGGGATGGACAATTGTTGAAGTGCATCCCGTGTGATCTTTAAATGTCTGCCATTGCCTATCCACCGTCAACCATTTTAGTATCATTCGTCAGTCTATCCTAGCCAATTCACGTCTCATACCATCGAAGTTACCTTTCCTTAAGTTCAGGACCCTCGTCTCTGAATTAATTGTGTCACTCTCCATCTTAATGAAGAAGTCTACCATATTATGGTCACTCTTCCCCAAGAGTCCTCGTACAACAAGGTTGTTAATTAATCCTCTCTCATTACACAACACCCAGTCTAGGATGGCCAGCTCTCTTGTTGGTTCCTCGACATATTGGTCGAGAAAACCATCCCTTATACACTCCAGGAAATCCTCCTCCACCGTATTGTTACCAGTTTGGTTAGCCCAATCTATATATAGATTAAAGTCAACCATGATAACTGCTGTAACTTTATTGCATGCATCCCTAATTTCCTGTTTGATGCCATCCCCAATCTCACTACTACTGTTTGGTGGTCTGTACACAACTCCCACCAGCGTTTTCTGCCCATTGGCGTTCTGCAGCTCTACCCATACAGATTCAACATCATCCAAGCTAATGTCCTTCCTTACTATTGCATTAATCTCCTCTTTAAGCAGCAACGCTACCCAACCCCAACCTCCTTTTTCTTTCTGTCTATCCTTCCAGAGTATTGAATACCCCTGGATGTTGAGTTCCCAGCCTTGGTCACCCTGGAGCCACGTCTCCGTAATCCCAATTACATCATATCCATTAACAGCTATCTGTGCAGTTAATTGATCCACCTTATTACGAATGCTCCTCACATTGAGACCCAGAGCCTTCAGGCTTATTTTTTGAACACACTTTATCCTTTTAGAATTATGTTGTACTGTGGCACTTTTTGATTTTTGCCTTTGATTTCTCTGCCCTCCATTTTTCCTTATCTCTTAGTTTAGTTTAACCCCTCCCCAACAGCACTAGCAAACACTCCCCCGAGGACATCGGTTCCAGTCCTACCCTGGTGCAGACCGTCCGATTTGTACTGGTCCCACCTCACCCAGAACCAGTTCCAATATCCCAGGAATTTGAATCCCTTCCTCTTGAACCTTTCCTCAAGCCACGTATTCATCTTAACTGCCCTCCTATTTCTACTCTGACTAGCATGTGCCACTGGTAGCAATCCTGAGATTACTTCCTTTGAGGTCCTACTTTTTAATTTAACTCCTAGCTCCATAAATTCAGCTTGTAGGACCTCATCCCATTTTATTTACCTATATCCTTGGTACCTATATGCACCATGACAACTGGCTGTTCACCCTCCCCCTCCGGAATCCCTGCAGCCGCTATGAGACATCCTTGAGCCTTGCACCATGGAGGCAACATACTATCCTGGAATCTCGATTGCAGCTGCAGAAATGCCTACCTATTCCCCTTACAATAGAATCCCCTGCCACTATAGCTCTCCCACTCTATTCCTGCCCTCCTGTGCAGCAGAGCCACCCATGGTGCCATGAACTTGGCTGCTGCTTCCTTCCCCTGATGAGCCATCTCCCCCATCAGTATCCAAAGTAGTATATCTGTTTTGGAGGGAGATGACCGCAGGGGACCCCTGTATTACCTTCCTGTTCCTGCTTTGCCTGATGGTCACCCATTCCCTATCTGCCTTTGTAACCTTTACCTGCGGTGTGACCAACTCACTAAACTTGCTATTCACGACATCCTCAGCATCGCGGATGCTCCAGAGTGAATCCATGCGCAGCTCCAGTGCTGCAATGCAGTACTGCAGCTGGATACACTTCCTGCACATGTAGTAGTCAGGGACACGAGAAACAGTATAAAAAGAGAGGGCTTTGTGCAGACCTGCACGAAGTGCAGCAGCAGCTCAGAGTGCAAAGTTAAGAATTCGGGCAAATGGGCGCGGGAGGTGTTTCTTTGTCTTGTTTTCCTCACAAGTGCTGACTCCCTGACCTGGGAGGAAAAGAAAACGAAGTGTGACGTCACAGCCAAGAGGGCAAGTGATTGGCTGGTTGATTGGTGAGTAGTTTTTCTTTTTTCCTTATCTTGTCAGTAAGAAACCTTTGGTATTGTTGCCAAATTAGGTTATTTTAAGGGTTAAGTCATGGCATGAGAGCCCAGATCCGTGTCATGCTCCTCCTGTGCCATGTGGGAAATCAGGGACGCTCCAGTATCCCTGACGATTAGGTGTGCAGGAAGTGTATCCAGCTGCAGCTCCTCTTAGACTGCTTGATGGCAGTGAGCTGCAGATGGATTCACTCTGGAGCATGCGCGATGCTGAGGATGTCATGGATAACACTTTCAGTGAGTTGTTCACACTGCAGGTAAAGGTTAACAAGGCAGATATGGAACAGGTGACCATCAGGCAGAGAAGGAGTAGGATGGCAGTGCAGGAGTCCCCTGTGGTCAACTCCCTCCAAAGCAGATATACCACTTTGGATAATGTTGGGGGAGATGGCTCATCAGGGGAAGGCAGCAGCAGCCAAGTTCATGGCACCGTGGGTGGCTCTGCTGCACAGGAGGGCAGGAAAAAGAGTGGGAGAGCTATAGTGGTAGGGGATTCTATTTTGAGGGGGATAGATAGGCGCTTCTGCAATCGCAACCAAGACTCCAGGATAGTATGTTGCTCCCGGGTGCAAGGGTCAAGGATGTCTTGGAATGGCTGCAGGGCATTCTGAAGGAGGATGGTGAACTGCCAGTTGTCGTGGTGCATATAGGTACCAACGATATATGTAAAAAGTGGGATGAGGTCCTACAAGCTGAATTTAGGGAGCTAGGAGTTAAATTAAAAAGCAGAATCTCAAAGGTAGTAATCTCAGGATTGCTACCAGTGATACGTGCTAGTCAGAGTAGAAATAGCAGGATAGCTAAAATGAATACGTGGCTTGAGAAGTGGTGCAAGAGGGAGGGATTCAAATTCCTGGGACATTGGAACCGGTTCTGGGGGAGGTGGGACTAGTACAAACCGGACGGTCTGCACCTGGGCAGGACCGGAACCGATGCCCTCGGGGGAGTGTTTGCTCGTGCTGTTGGGAAGGGGTTAAACTAATATGGCAGGGGGATGGGAACCTATGCAGGGAGACAGAGGGAAATAAAATGGGGGCAGAAGCAAAAGACAGAAAGGAGAATAGTAAAAATGGAGGGCAGAGAAACCCAAGGCAGAACTCAAAAAGGGCCACATTACAGCAAAATTCTAAAGGGACAAAGACTGTTATAAAGACAAGCCTGAAGGCTCTGTACTTCAATGTGAGGAGTATTCGTAATAAGGTGGATGAATTAACTGCGCAGGCAGCTATTAATGATTATGATATAATTGGGGTTACAGAGAAATGGCTCCAGGGTGATCAAGGCTTGGAACTCAACATCCAGGGGTATTTAACATTCAGGAAGGATAGACAGAAAGGAAAAGGAGGTGTGGTAGAATTTCTGGTTAAAGAGGAAATTAACGCAATAGTAAGAAAGGACATAAACTTGGATGATGTGGAATCTGTATGGGTAGAGCTGCGGAATACCAAAGGACAGAAAATGCTAGTGGGAGTTGTGTACAGATCACCAAACAGTTGTAGTGAGGTTGGGGTTGGCATCAAAGAAGAAATTAGGGATGTATGCAATAAAGGTACAGCAGTTATCATGGGAGACTTTAATCTACATATAGATTGGGCTAACCAAGCTGTTAGCAGTGCAGTGGAGGAGGATTTCCTGGAGTGTATTAGGGATGGCTTTCGAGACCACTATGTCGAGGAGCCAACTAGAGAGCTGGTCATCCTAGACTGCATGCTGTGTAATGAGAGAGGACTAATCAGCAATCTTGTTGTGTAAGGCCCCCTGGGGAAGAGTGACCATAATATGGTGTAATTCTTTATTAAGATGGAGAGTGACAGTGTTAATTCAGAGACTAAGGTCCTGAACTTAAGGAAAGGTAACTTTGATGGTATGAGACGTGAATTGGTTAGGATAGACTGGCAAATTATACTTCAAGGGTTGACAGTGGATAGGCAATGGCAGACATTTATAGATGACATAGATGAACTTCAACAATTGTACATCCCTGTCTGGAGTAAAAATAAAACGGGGAAGGTAGCTCAACCATGGCTAACAAGGGAAATTAGGGATAGTGTTAAATTGAAGGAACAGGCATGTAAATTGGCTAGAAAAAGCAGCAAACCTGAGTATTGAGAGAAATTTAGAATTCAGCAGAGGAAGACAAAGGGTCTAATTAGGAGGGAGAAATTAAAGTATGAGAGGAAGCTTGCAGGGAACATAAAAACTGACTGCAAAAGCTTCTATAGATATGTGAAGAGAAAAAGATTAGTGAAGACCAACGTAGGTCCTTTGCAGTCAGAATCAGGTGAATTTATAATGGGAAACAAAGAAATGGCAGACCAATTGAAAAAATACTTTGGATCTATCTTCACTAAGGAAGACACAAATAATCTTCTGGAAATAGTAGGTGTTCGAGGGTCTAGCGAGAAGGAGAAACTGAAAGAAATCCTTATTAGCCAGGAAATTGTGTTAGGGAAATTGATGGGATTAAAGGCCGATAAATCCCCGGGGCCTGATAGGTTGCATCCCAGAGTACTTAAGGAAGTGGCCCTAGAAATAGTGGATGCATTGGTAATCATTTTCCAACATTCTATTGATTCTGGATCAGTTCCTATGGACTGGAGGGGAGCTAATGTAACACCCTTTTTAAAAAAGGAGGGAGAGAGAAAACAAGGAATCTTAGACCGGTTAGCCTGACATCGATGAAAATGTTGGAATCAATTATTAAAGATGAAATTGCAGCTTTTGGAAAGCAGTGACAGGATCGGTCCAAGTCAGCATGTATTTATGAAATGGAAATCATACTTGACAAATCTTCTAGAATTTTTTGAGGATGTAACTGAGTGGACAAGGTTTGCAAAATCGAGAGGTGACTTCACAGCCAAGCTGGTAAGTGGTTGACTGTTCGACTGGTAAGTATAACTTTCTTTTAGACTGACTTTTAGATTGGTTTAATTGGCAGCGAACTACGAAGTAGCTGTTTGGTGTTTAAGTAAATTTTAGTAAGTAAATTAATTTAAGGGTTATGTCATGGCAGGAGAGCTCAGACCCATGTCATGCTCCTCCTGTGCTATGTGGGAAGTCAGGGACTCTTCCAGTTTCCCTGACTACCATGTGTGTGGGAAGTGTGTCCAGCTGCTGCTCCTGACAGACCGCATGATGGCACTGGAGCTGCGGATGGACTCACTTTGGAGCATGCGCGATGCTGAGAATGTTGTGGAAAGCATATTTAGTTAGTTGGTCACACCGCAGGTAAGGGTTAGGACAGATAGTGAATGGGTGACCAAGAAACAAAGCAAGAGTAGGAAGGTAGTGCAGGAGTCCCTTGCGGTCATCTCCCTCCAAAACAGATATACCGTTTTGGATACTGTTGGGGGAGATGATTTACCAGGGGAAGGCACCAGCAGCCAGGTCCATGGCACCATGGGTGGTTCTGCTGCACAGAAGGGTGGGAAAAAGAGTGGGAGAGCTAAAGTGATAGGGGACTCTATTGTAAGGGGAATAGATAGAAGTTTCTACGGCCGCAACCGAGACTCCAGGATGCTATGTTGCCTCCCTGGTGCAAGGGTCAAGGATGTCTCGGAGGGGTTGCAGAGCATTCTGGAGAGGGAGGGAAAACAGCCAGTTGTCGTGGTACATGTAGGTACCAACGATATAGGTAAGAAGTGTGAAGAGGTCCTACAAGCTGAATTTAGGGAGCAAGGAGTTAAATTAAAAAGTAGGACCTCAAAGGTAGTAATCGCTGGATTGTTACCAGTACCACGTGCTAATCAGAGTAGAGGGAGCAGGATAGTTAGAATAAATATGTGGCTTGAGCAGTGGTGCAAGAGGGAGGGATTCAAATTCTTGGGACATTGGAACCAGTTCTGGGGGAAGTGGGACCTGTACAAAAGGGATGGTCTGCAGTTGGGCAGGACTGGAACTGATGTCCTGGGGGTAACATTTGCTAATGCAGTTCGGGAGTGTTTAAGCTAATATGGCAGGGGGATAGGAACCTATGCAGCGAGATAGGGCGAAGTAATATGGAGTCAGAAACAGATGGTCGAAAGGTAAAAAGCAATAGTGGAAGGCCGAGTAAACAAAGGCAAGAAATAAAAAAGGCCACACTACATTATAATTCTAAAAGGACAAAGGGTGTTAAAAAAACAAGCCTGATCGATTTGTGTCTTAATGAAAGGAGTATCCGTAATAAGGTGGAAGAATTAACTGTGCAAATAGATGTTAACAGATATGATGTGATTGGGATTACAGAGACATGGCTCCAGGATGATCAGGGCTGGGAACTCAACATCCATGGGTATTCAACATTCAGGAAGGATAGAATAAAAGGAAAAGGAGGTGGGTAGCATTGCTGGTAAAAGAGGAGATTAATGCAATAGTTAGGAAGGACATTAGCTTGGATGATGTGAATCTATATGGGTAGAGCTGCAGAACACCAAAGGGCAGAAAACGTTAGTGGGAGTTGTGTACAGACCTCTAAACAGTAGTAGTGATGTTGGGGAGGGCATTAAATAGGAAATTAGGGGTGCATGCAATAAAGGTGCAGCAGTTATCATGGGTGACTTTAATATGCATATAGATTGGGCTAACCAAACTGGAAGCAATACGGTGGAGGAGGATTTCCTGGAGTGCATAAGGGATGGTTTTCTAGACCAATATGTCGAGGAACAAACTAGGAGGGGAGGCCATCTTAGACTGGATGTTGTGCAATGAGAGAGGATTAATTAGCAATCTTGTTGTGCGAGGCTCCTTGGGAAAGAGTGACCAGAATATGGTGGAATTCTACATTAGGATGGAGAAGGAAACAGTTAATTCAGAGACCATGGTCCAGGAATTAAAGAAGGGTAACTTTGAAGGTATGAAGCGTGAATTGGCTAGGATAGATTGGCGAATGATACTGAAGGGGTTGACTGTGGATGGGCAATGGCAGACATTTAGAGACCGCATAGATGAACTACAAAAATTGTACATCCCTGTCTGGCGTAAAAATAAAAAAGGGAAGGTGGCTCAACCGTGGATATCAGCGGAAATCAGGGATAGTATTAAAGCCAAGGAAGTGGCATACAAATTGGCCAGAAATAGCAGTGAACCTGGGGACTGGGAGAAATTTAGAGCTCAGCAGAGGAGGACAAAGGGTTTGCTTATGGCAGGGAAAATAGAGTACGAGAGAAAGCTTGCAGGGAACATTAAGACGGACTGCAAAAGTTTCGATAGATTTGTAAAGAGAAAAAGGTTAGTAAAGACAAACGTAGGTCCCCTGCAGTCAGAATCAGGGGACGTCATAATGGGGAACAAAGAAATGGCAGACCAATTGAACAATTGAACAAGTACTTTGGTTCGGTATTCACTAAGGAGGACACAAACAACCTTCCGGATATAAAAGGGGTCAGAGGGTCAAGTAAGAAGGAGGAACTGAGGGAATTCCTTATTAGTTGGGAAATTGTGTTGGGGAAATTGATGGGATTGAAGGCCGATAAATCCCCAGGGCCTGATGGACTGCATCCCAGAGTACTTAAGGAGGTGGCCTTGGAAATAGCGGATGCATTGACAGTCATTTTCCAACTTCCATAGACTCTGGATCAGTTCCTATGGAGTGGAGGTTGGCAAATGTAACCCCACTTTTTAAAAAAGGAGGGAGAGAGAAAACAGGGAATTATAGACCAATCAGCCTGACATCGGTAGTGGGTAAAATGATAGAATCAATTATTAAGGATGTCGCAGCAGCGCATTTGGAAAGAGGTGACATGATAGGTCCAAGTCAGCATGGATTTATGAAAGGAAAATCATGCTTGACAAATCTTTTGGAATTTTTTGAGGATGTTTCCAGAAGAGTGGACAAGGGAGAACCAGTTGATGTGGTGTATTTGGACTTTCAGAAGGCTTTCGACAAGGTCCCACACAAGAGATTAATGTGCAAAGTTAAAGCACATGGGATTGGGGGTAGTGTGCTGACGTGGATTGAGAACTGGTTGTCACACAGGAAGCAAAGAGTAGGAGTAAATGGGTACTTTTTAGAATGGCAGGCAGTGACTAGTGGGTTACCGCAAGGTTCTGTGCTGGGGCCCCAGCTGTTTATATTGTACATTAATGATTTAGACGAGGGGATTAAATGTAGTATCTCCAAATTTGCGGATGACAGTAAGTTGGGTGGCAGTGTGAGCTGCGAGGAGGATGCTATAAGGCTGCAGAGTGACTTGGATAGGTTAGGTGAGTGGGCAAATGAATGGCAGATGAAGTATAATGTGGATAAATGTGAGGTTATCCACTTTGGTGGTAAAAACAGAGAGACAGACTATTATCTGAATGGTGGCAGATTAGGAAAAGGGGAGGTGCAACGAGACCTGGGTGTCATGGTACATCAGTCATTGAAGGTTGGCATGCAGGTACGGCAGGCGGTTAAGAAAGCAAATGGCATATTGGCCTTCATAGCGAGGGGATTTGAGTACAGGGGCAGGGAGGTGTTACTACAGTTGTACAGGGCCTTGGTGAGGCCACACCTGGAGTATTATGTACAGTTTTGATCTCTTAACTTGAGGAAGGACATTCTTGCTATTGAGGGAGTGCAGCGAAGGTTCACCAGACTGATTCCCGGGATGGCGGGACTGACATATCAAGAAAAACTGGATCAGAAGAATGAGAGGGGATCTCATAGAAACGTTTAAAATTCTGATGGGTTTAGACAGGTTAGATGCAGGAAGAATGTTCGCAATGTTGGGGAAGTCCAGAACCAGGGGTCACAGTCTAAGGATAAGGGGTAAGCCATTTAGGATCGAGATGAGGAGAAACTTCTTCACCCAGAGAGTGGTGAACCTGTGGAATTCTCTACCACAGAATGTTGTTGAGGCCAATTCACTAAATATATTCAAAAAGGAGTTAGATGAGGTCCTTACTACTAGGGGGATCAAGGGGTTTGGCGAGAAAGCAGGAATGGGGTACTGAAGTTACATGTTCAGCCATGAACTCATTGAATGGCGGTGCAGGTTCGAAGGGCTGAATGGCCTACTCCTGCACCTATTTTCTATGTTTCTATGTTTCTAACCAGTGATGTGGTGTATTTGGACTTTCAAACAGCTTTTGACAAGATCCCACACAAGAGATTAGTGCGCAAAATTAAAGCACATGGTATTGGGGGTAATGTATTGATGTGGATAGAGAACTGGTTGGCAGACAGGAAGCAGAGAGTCAGAATAAATGGGTCCTTTTCAGAATGGCAGACAGTGACCAGTGGGGTGCCACAGGGTTCAGTGCTGGGACTCCAGCTATTTACAATATATATCAATGATTTAGATGAAGGAATTGAATGTAATATCTCCAAGTTTGCAGATGGCACTAAGTTGGGTGGCGGTGTGATCTGTGAGGAGGATGCTAAGAAGCTGCAGGGTGACTTGGACAGGTTAGGTGAGTGGGCAATTGCATGGCAGATGCAGTATAGTGTGGATAAATGTGAGGTTATTCACTTTGGTGGCAAAAACCGGAAGGCAGAATATTTTCTGAATGGTGACAGATTAGGAAAAGGGGAGGTGCAACGGGACCTGGGTGTCATGGTACATCAGTCATTGAAGTTTGGCATGCACATACAGCAGTCAGTGAAGAAGGCAACTGACGTGTTGGCCTTCATAGCTAGAGGATTTGTGTACAGGGGCAGGGAGGTCTTACTGCAGTTGTACAGGGCCTTGGTGAGGCCACACCTGGAATATTGTGTTCAGTTTTGGTCTCCTAATCTGAGGAAGGATATTCTTGCTATTGAGGGAGTACAGCGAAGGTTCACCAGATTGATTCCCGGGATGGCAGGAATGAGGAGAAACTGGATCAATTGGGCTTATATCCACTGGAGTTTAGAAGAATGAGAGGGAATCTCATAGAAACATATAAAATTCTGACGGGATTGGACAGGTTAGAGGCAGAAAGAATGTTCTCGTTTTCTCGTTGCTGGGGAGTTCCAGAACCAGGGGTCACAGTCTAAGGATTATGGGCAAGCCATTTAGGACTGAGATGAGGAGAAACTTCTTCCCTCAGAGAGTGGTTAACCCATGGAATTCTCTTCCGCAGAAAGATGTTGAGGCCAGTTCGTTTGATATATTCAAAAGGAAGTTAGATATGGCCCTTACGACCAAAGGGATCAAGGGGTATGGAGAGAAAGCAGGAAAGGGTTATTAAGGTTGAATGTTCAGCCATGATCTTATTGAATGGCGATGCAGGCTCGAGGGGCCGAATGGCCTGCTCCTGCACCTATTTTCTATGTTTCTATGTTTCCCACATAGCAGAGGAGGAGCATGACACGGGTCTGGGCTCTCCTGCCATGACTTAACCCTTAAATTAACTTAATTTGGCAACAATGCCAAAGGTTTCCTACTGATAAGAAAAGAAAAAGAAAAAGAAAAAGATAAAATACTCACCAATCCACCAGCCAATCACTTACCCGCTTGGCTGTGACGTCACACTTCGATTTCTTTTTACTTCTTTGTTTTACCTTCGGCCTCGATCTGCCGCTCTCGCTGTGATCTCAGGCCTCGGGTCAACGCTCCTTTTATCTCCACCGCTGTTCCCGCTCTTGCTATGATCTCAGGCCTCGGGTCAACGCTCCTTTTATCTCCACCGCTGTTCCCGCTCTTGCTATGATCTCGGGCCTCGGGTCCTCGCTCCTTTTATCCGCGCCGCTGGTCCCGCTCTCACTGTCTTTGTAACCTTTACCTGGGTGGGCGTGAGCGCCTCGAATCTCATCACCGAGTGCATGCAGAAAACAAGCGCAGGCAGCGGAAGAAACGTGCGGCAAAGCTGTCCCACCCTCCCTTACCCTCAATGACTGTCTGTCCCACTTGTGGCAGGAACTGTGGCTCTCGTATTGGACTGTTCAAGCACCGAAGAACTCATTCTAAGAGTGGAAGCAAGTCTTCCTCAATTCTGAGGGACTACCTATGATGATGAATGGCAAGGGAGTCCACCTCCAGCATTGCACAGAGCTCTGCGCACACCATGGAGCTCATCATTTCAATTCTGCAGACAATGGTGGACTCCCAGAGAGACCTTGGGGATCCAGACCTCATGACGTATGTCATGGGCGATGTGGCAGCTTTCACTGCAGCACAGGTGGAAACAATGTAACATCTTAGTGCTGAATTGCAGACAATGGTTGGTGGCATTGAAGCTTGCACTGCTCTGATGCGGGCTCAGCTGGATGCCACGCAAGCTCTGACTGCTGCCATTGTAGCTGGGTCCACCACAGTCCACCAGGGATCTCACGGTGTCGCTGCAGGCCACCAATCTGTGATCCAGCAGATTGGGAGGGATGCTGAGGTGCTGCCCCGAGGGAGTGGCAGTAGGTCAGTGGAACAGGAACCTGCTGTCCTCTCTCAGGATGAAAGCATTCCTGATCCCACCACTGCCATTCCACCATTGCACTTGTCGCTGCCTGTCATCAAGCCAGCCCAGACTGCCGTTGGGCTTTCCGGGCCCAGAGCTGGTCAAGGGCATCCTGCAAGGGCATCTGTAGTCTCTGGCCCTGGCACTCAGCAGCCTTCCACCAGCCGTGCTGCAGCCATTGGGGACACACTATGTCGGAGCTGTATATTAGGAAAAGGCTTTGCTAAGAGCGGAACTAAGTGTTTTCACAAGGGTGATTAGTAAATTTTGTAGATTTGTACATATGTGGTTAATGTTTTCAGATAAATTTCTTATTGGAATGTTGCACATTTGGTGGTCTCTTGCATTTCAGTTTTAGGATGTGGTATGGAATGACAAATTGATGTAATAATGGGGACGTGCTGAGCAACCAAGAAATGGCCTGGAATTCATTGGAACTGACGTCTGATGAGGTGGTCGCGGACTGCCTTTCCACAAGGCCGATTGAGTGGCTGCCTCCTCCATTGCTGTTGTTCCTGCTCCTGTTCCTCCTCACCCTCTTCCTCGTCCTCCTCCTCCTCCTCCTGAGGTGGTGGAGTTCATCATCATAGGCAGTCCCTCGAATCAAGGATGACTTGCTTCCACGTCAAAAAGTTCACAGGTGTTTCAATGAAGGTCTTAAAATTCCAGGTCCCGAACTAAATCTTGAAAAGTGGAAGATGCCTGTGCGTGAATTTTTTTAACATGTGGTGGCCGTTGCACACCAATCACCAGACGGGCTTGACAGAGCTAGGTCTTGGTCCAGCAGCAAGGATTAGCAGCTGCATGGACCTAGTGCGCACACATATCGCAGCGTGTATTACCCAACCTATTTTCTGGAAATGGTTACCATTTAAGACCAACTTATGGAACTTTTACCTAGATCATAAAGCTGCAACAGAAAACAAAACCTGGGCAAAATAGGCAAGATGCAAATTGTCCACTAAATGCTCAAAACTAAAAAAATCTTACAAGAACTCAAAATTTTCTTCACTTTGCCAAGACACTTAAAACTTCAGAAGCTTTATCCAAGAGATATTTTAGGAGCTATGCCGGGTGGCACTGGCTGCACCCTCATGATGGATAAGTTGTGCAGCATGCAGCAGACGACGACGTAAAGGAACTCCTGGTCAGCCGAGTACTGGATGATTCCTCCCGAGTGGTCAAGGCAACGGAACTGTTGCTTGAGCGCTCCGATGGTCTGCTCAATGATTTTCCTGGTGGCAACATGGCTCTCATTATATGAGCGCTGGGCAGGAGTGTTGGAGTTGGGGAGGGGAATCCTGAGCCAGGTGAAGAATGGATAGCCCTCGTCTGCGACCAGCCAGCCGCGAGCTTGATGTGGTGGCTGGAAGAGAGCTGGCACACCGGTCTGGCACAGGATGAATGCATCGTGGCTGCTGCCAGGACAGGGGTCATTGACAGTGAGGATTCATCGTGCGTGTACCAACTGCACAATCAGTGAGTGGTAGTCTTTGCGGTTACGGAATACCTCAGAATTGTTATGCGGTGCCCACAAAGCGATGTGGATGCAGGCAATGGCGCCCTGCACCATGGGAAAACCTGCTATCCTGGCAAAGCCACATATACACTCCAGCTACTTCTCTCTGGTTATGGGGAAGGAAATTTATTCCCTTCTCCTTCTGTACAGAGCATCTCTGACCTCGCGGATGCAGCAATGGATGGCAAACTGGGAGATGTTGGAAATGTCTCCTGTTGCATACTGGAAGGATCTTGATGGTGACCTTGACTGCTACTGAGAGAGCCATACTCACCCTGGTCTGAGACTCGAGGTCTGGTTGTAAGAGATGGCAGAGCTCTGTGACCAAATCCTTGCTGAAGTGCAGCCTTCGAACACACTGTTTCTCAGTGAAATTGATGTCGGAGAACTGCTGTCGAAATACCCTGGGAGGGCTCCTGTTGAGAGCCCTGTTCGTCCTCCTCCCTCTGGCCATATTTTGCTGTCTTTCTCTATGCCTCAGTTGCCTCCGACGGTGACGCTGGAGCGCGAGATCCTGTGCCAGCACAGCCCCCATGAAACAATAGAAATGTCGGAGTTTCAAATCGGCCCTCAATTAAACTCATGAATCTTTATGAGCCAGAACACTCCTTCAACTGCAAATCACTCGAATCAGTCAAAAGGCCTGTTTGCCTATGTGAAACTAATAAACAAACATTATTGGCCAACTAAAAGTAAACTGGATGCTGGCGCCTTTAAATAGCGCTCCTCCAGCTGACATCCATCTGAAGCCCGACTCCTCAACCTGTCGTTGCTAACGGCAGGCGCACAATGAACAATCAGGTGGCGAGAGCCAATTATTCTTCCGGGGCACTATTGGGGCACTGCGCATGGCAATGACGTCACGATCTACGGGCACAGGAGATCAGGCTGCAATGTCGTACCACCACTGCCAAATTCCTACCGAATTTAGCGGGAGTTGCCGATCGCGCCCCGCTCGGGCGCAAACCCATTTGCGTCCCGTTCCGCCTCCCCAGAGACGCTAACAGGAGGCGCAAAGGAGCCCAATTTCGCTCCCTGTCGAGAGTGCTATCATGGGGGTGGAGGCCCAATGCAGAAGGAGTTTGGAATTTGAGGAAAAAACAATGCCAGAGGGTGCTTGTGAAGCTGAAATGCCTGTAACTTTAAACAAGGATTCACTTTTATTCATTTATTTTTCTTATCCCAATTTTCTCTCTGGATTTCATTGTTTGTTTTTCATCTCCTGGGGTTGGCAGCTATCCAAAGCCCCGGCCAAGTGACTATTCTTCATATAGGATCCTATACAAGAGTTGGCAGCTTTTCAACTCGGGAAAGCTATCGCAACACAACTATCTATCCTAGCCCAGCCTGTACAAAAATGCAGTTTCTGCAACCAAATCTCTAGCAGCCAAATCTTTGACTGAGATCAGGTAATGCATTTCAGATCAAACACCTCCCGGGTCTAGATGTCTCCATGCTACACGAGACAGTGTTTTATTGTAAACTGTACAGGTATTTATTTCAATTACGCTCTAATACTATAATAAATGTACATGTACATTCCTGACAGAACAGGAATGTAGAGAATAATGCAATAACTGCTGTATAAGTGCACCTAATTTATTCAGTTGGCCTGCCACTTTATAATTTAGATGTTTGTAGCGTCACGGTTCTACTGTAGAGAACTATTGCCACTCAAAAGAAACAAAAGAACAATATATAAAAACTCTGAAGCAGCCGCAAATAAAACACAATGGACAACTCAATGTCCTTTTCTCATTTTTCCTTTCATTACATTTTACTTCAGTTTCATTTGTGGATTACTGAGAAGTGCACCTTTATATTGCATCTGGAAAACTCAGTGCTTTCTACATACGAATCAGGTCATTGTACTTTGCGGCCTGAATTAACTCTCAGTTAGTTTTTTGTGTGTGAGTAGCGGTGAGTTAGAAACTCACCCTCTGCTCCAGAAATGTGGCTCGAGGCATTTTAACTCCCAGGCCTCATTAAAATCCCACCGGCCAACTTCTTCCCCCTTCTGGTCGGGAGTTTGGCAGGAAGCAGCGGAAACTCGCATGGTCTGCCGAGTTCAGGTAGATGGCGGGATCAACTGCCAGGATCTTGTGATCAAGAAGGCGGGCAAGCCCAGGGCAAGGGGAGGCCTAAACATTTCTAGTGAGGCTCAGTGGAGTACTCCTGCTTCTCCTAGCCCCACAAGGAAAGTAAAAACCAAACCTTTTTGGATCTCTTTTGGCCCTGATCCCCTTCTCCACTTGGCTAACCCGGTGGGAAACTCATGGCGGCATTCTACTCAGGCCAGAGAGTTAAAATTGCAGTCAACTTTGGGCAGGTGGTAAGAAAAAATGGAAGACTTGCATTTCTATAGCAGCTTTCAGGGCCTCAGGATGTCCAAGGTGAATGAAGTACTTTTGAAGTGTAGCCCCTGTTGCAATGTAGGAAATATGGCTGGCAATTTACACGCTGTAAGGTGCCACAAACAGCAGTGAAATAAATCACCTGAGCATCTGTAATTATGTTTTTTTTATTCTAGTCTCAGAAAGGCTGCCAGAAATGTTCATAATTCTGATGGCTGCCTCTCCCTTATCCCATACTCCCAGCAAGAGTGCTGCCACTAATATCTACACACCTCAGTCCTCAATGAGGACACTGTTAAGCTCATAATAAAATAATGCAACTGAGTACTGTAGACAATGAGTAAGTGTGACCTTAGTTCCTTTAACCTTAGCTCCTTTAATTAAACTCCAGAGTGTTGGTACAGCGTGGGGGGCCTGTTTATATGCAGTGCTCCCAAGGGATGCTGGGATGGTGAGTTCAGCTTCGTGGTCGACTGTGATGTCGGTTGCCATTTGTGTGTGCGTTGGAGGGTCGAAGTTACTGGTATCCTCTTCGGGTTGCACGTGGCTGTTTGTGAATCGCAGTTTGGTTTGTTCCAAATGCTTTCTGCAAGTTAGTCCATTAGTAAGTTTGACCTGAAACACCTTACTCCCTTCTTTGGCTATGATGGTGCCAGCAAGCCATTTGGGACCATGTCCATAATTGAGTACAAATACAGGGTCATTGACATCAATATCACGTGACAAGTTTGCACGATCATGGTACATGCTCTGTTGATGCCGCCTGCCCTCGACATGTTCATGGGGATCAGGGTGGACACGAGAGAGCCTTGTTTTGAACGCCCTTTTCATGAGCAGCTCGGCTGGGGGAACCCCGGTGAGCGAGTGGGGTCTGGTGCGGTAGCTGAGCAGGACTCGGGACAGGCGGGTCTGCAGGGAGCCTTCCAACACACGTTTCAAGCTTTGCTTGATGGTTTGGACTGCCTCTTCTGCCTAGCCGTTGGATGCAGGCTTAAACGGGGCAGATGTGACATGCTTCATCCCATTGCGGGTCACAAATTCTTTGAATTCAGCACTGGTGAAGCACGGCTCATTGTCGCTGACAAGGACATCAGGCAGGCCGTGCGTGGCGAACATGGCTCGTATGCTTTTGATGGTGGCAGAGGAAGTGCTTGCAGACATTATTACACATTCAATCCATTTTGAATAAGCATCCACAACAACCAAAAATATTTTGCCGAGAAACGAGCCTGCAAAGTCAACGTGGATCCTAGACCACGGTTTGGAGGGCCATGACCACAAACTTAGCGGTGCCTCTCTGGGTGCATTGCTCAGTTGAGAGCAAGTGTTGCATTGGCGCACGCAAGATTCCAAATCTGAGTCGATGCTGGGCCACCACACATGGGATCTGGCTATGGCTTTCATCATTACTATGCCTGGGTGAGTACTGTGTAGGTTGCGTATGAACGTTTCCCTGCCTTTCTTAGGCAAAACCACACGATTGCCCCACAACAGACAGTCTGCCTGTATGGACATTTCGTCTTTGCGCCGCTGGAATGGCTTGATCTCTTCATGCATCTCTGCTGGGATGCTGGACCAGCTCCCATGGAGGACACAGTTTTTTTACAAGGGACAGTAAAGGATCCTGGCTGGTCCAGGTCCTGATCTGGCGGGGCGTAACGGGTGACTTTCCATTTTCAAATGCATCCATCACCAAGAGCAAGTTTGCAGGCTGTGTCATTTTTAACCGGTGGTGGGCAATGGTAGCCGACTGAGAGCCTCAGGGCAGTTTTCTGTGTCTGGTCTGTAGCGGATTACATAGTTATATACAGACAGCGTGAGCGCCCATCTTTGGATGCGGGCAGAGGCCTTGGTATTAATCCCTTTGCTCTCTGAGAATAGCGATATGAGCGGCTTATGGTCAGTTTCTAACTCAAACTTAAGACCAAACAGATACTGATGCATTTTTTTCACCCCGTAAACGCATGTCAGAGCTTCTTTTTCAATCATGCTGTCGGCCCTTTTGGCCTTGGACAAACTCATAGGTCACACATAGGCGACCGGTTGCAAAGTTCCCGATCCGTTTGCTTGTTGTAACACACACCCGACCCTGTATGAAGATGCATCGCAAGCTAGCACTAAACATTTACATGAGTTATACAGAACAAGCAGTTTGTTGGAACATAACAGATTTCTGGCTTTCTGAAAAGCAGCCTCTTGCGATTTTCCCCATACCCAGTCGTCTCCCTTACATAGCAGCACATGTAGGGGTTCTAGCAAGGTGCTTAACCAGGGTAGGAAATTACTAAAATAGTTGAGGAGTCCCAGGAATGACCGCAGCTCATCATGTTCTGTGGTCTCGGTGCGTTCTTGATGGCCTCTGTCTTGGCGTCGGTGGGTCTGATGCCGTCTGCCGCGATTCTTCTCCCTAAGAACTCGATCTCTGGCGCCAGGAAAACACAATTCGAGCATTTCAACCTGAGTCCTACGTGATCTAGCCAACTTAGAACCTCTTCCAGGTTCTTCAAGTGTTCGATGGTGTCCCAACCTGTGACCAGTATGTCGTCCTAGAAAACCACGGTAAGCGGAACCGACTTTAGCAGGCTCTCCATGTTCCTTTGGAAAATTACCACGGCCGATCGAATCCCAAACGGGCATCCATTGTAGATGAACAGACCTTTGTGCGTGTTGTTGCAGGTGAGGCCTTTCAAAGATTCCGCCAGCTCCGCATCATGTAGGCCGAGGTCAGGTCCAACTTGGTGAACATCTTTCCCCTAGCCAGGGTTGTAAATAGGTCATCTGCCTTGGGTAGCGGGTACTGGTCCTGTAACGATAAATGGTTAATTGTTACTTTATAGTCCTCACAAATTCTGACTGTGTCATCGCCTTTGAGAACTGGAACAATTGAACTGGCCCACTCGTTGAACTCCACCGGTGCAATGATACCTTCTTGCTGCAGCCTGTCCAGCTCAATTTCCACTTTCTCTCGCATCATGTATGGCACCACATGTGCCTTGTGATGGATGGGTCGTGTACCGGGAACCAAGTGGATCTGCACCTTCGCCCCTGAGAAACTTCCGATGTCTGGCTCAAACAACGATGGGAACTTGCTCACAACCTGGGCACATGAGACATCGTCAATGGACGAAAGCGCTCGGATGTTGTCCCAGTTCCAGTGGATTTTTCCCAGCCAGCTTCTGCTGAACAGAGTGGGGCCATCTCCTGGTACAATCCATAGTGGTAGTTCGTGCACTGCTCCAGCATAGGAGACTTTTACTGCTGCACTGCCAATTACAGGGATCAGCTCTTTAGTGTAAGTTCTTAGCTTGGTGTGAATGGGGCTGAGCTTGGGCCTTTGTGCATTGTTGCACCACAGCCTGTTGAAGGCCTTTTTGCTCATGATAGACTGACTCGCACCCGTGTCCAATTACATGGATACTGGAATTTCGTCCAGTTCTACTTTTAGCATGATCGGTTAACATTTCGCGGTGAAGTTGTGTACCCCATACACTTCTGCCTCCTCGGTTTGAGTCTCTAGTTCAGCCTGATCTGCCATGGATCGATCTTCCTTTGCAATGTGGTGGTTTGCAGGGTTTGCAGCTCGTCTGCACATTAGCTGGAGGAGTCCCATTGCTCCACAGCCTTTGCACATATAGTGTTTGAAGCAGCATTGATGGGTTCGATGATCACCTCTGCAGCGCCAACAAGATGTTAACTGCCTCGCATTAACGTTTGATGGCGGACTCTGGGTCATCTGATGTCGTGCAGCTGCAGGCATCCCAGGGTATTAAAAGAGATGGCGGAAGTTATAGCAGATGCATTCGTTATAATCTACCAAAATTCTCTGCACTCTGGGGTGGTACCATCAGATTGGAAAGCAGCTAATGTAACGCCTCTGTTTAAAAAAGGGGGCAGACAAAAGGCAGGTAACTATAGGTCGGTTAGTTTAACATCTGTAGTGGGGAAAATGCTTGAAGCTATCATTAAGGAAGAAATAGCGGGACATCTAGATAGGAATAGTGCAATCAAGCAGACGCAACATGGATTCATGAAGGGGAAATCATGTTTAACTAGTTTACTGGAATTCTTTGAGGATATAACGAGCATGGTGGATAGAGGTGTACCGATGGATGTGATGTATTTAGATTTCCAAAAGGCATTCGATAAGGTGCCACACAAAATGTTACTGCAGAAGATAAACGTATCAGAGGAAATGTATTAGCATGGATCGAGAAATGGCTGGCTAACAGAAAGCAGAGAGTCGGGATAAATGGGTCCTTTTCAGGTTGGAAATCGGTGGTTAATGGTGTGCCACAGTGATCGGTGCTGGGACCACAACTGTTTACAATATACATAGATGACCTGGAAGAGGGGACAGAGTGTAGTGTAACAAAATTTGCAGATGACACAAAGATTAGTGGGAAAGCGGGTTGTGTGGAGGACACAGAGAGGCTGCAAAGAGATTTAGATAGGTTAAGCGAATGGGCTAAGGTTTGCCAGATGGAATACAATGTCGGAAAATGTGAGGTCATCCACCTTGGAAAACAAAACAGTAAAAGGGAATATTATTTGAATGGGGAGAAATTACAACATGCTGCGGTGCAGAGGGACCTGGGGGTCCTTGTGCATGAAGCCCAAAAAGTTAGTTTGCAAGTGCAGCAGGTAATCAGGAAGGCGAATGGAATGTTGGCCTTCATTGCGAGAGGGATGGAATACAAAAGCAGGGAAGTCTTGCTGCAACTGTATAGGGTATTGATGAGGCCGCACCTGGAGTACTGCATGCAGTTTTGGTCACCTTACTTAAGGAAGGATATACTAGCTTTGGAGGGGGTACAGAGACGATTCACTCGGCTGATTCCGGAGATATGATGATAAATTGAGTCGACTGGGTCTTTACTCGTTGGAGTTCAGAAGGATGAGGGGTGATCTTATAGAAACATTTAAAATAATGAAAGGGATAGACAAGATAAAGGCAGAGAGGTTGTTTCCACTGGTCGGGGAGACTAGAACTAAGGGGCACAGCCTCAAAATACGGGGGAGCCAATTTAAAACCGAGTTGAGAAGGAGTTTCTTCTCCAAGAGGGTTGTGAATCTGTGGAATTCTCTGCCCAAGGAAGCAGTTGAGGCTAGCTCATTGAATGTATTCAAATCACAGATAGATAGATTTTTAACCAATAAGGGAATTAAGGGTTATGGGGAGCGGGCGGGTAAGTGGAGCTGAGTCCACGGCCAGATCAGCCATCATCTTGTTGAGTGGCGGAGCAGGCTCGAGGGGCTAGATGGCCTACTCCTGTTCTTAATTCTTATGTTCTTATGTTCTGCCATATGCATTCCTGCCTGAAAATGACTTTGCTTTGTGTACAGTACTTGCCGAAACCTCTTTATGCTGTAAAATGTGTTTGGTGTTATCGCTGGTGGACATAAATGCCTGGGCTATCGTTATGGCTTTGCTCAGATTCAGTGTTTCAACAATCAATAGTTTGTGAAGGATAACTTCATGGCCAATGCCAAGCACAAAGAAGTCTCTTAGCGTTTGCTCAAGGAATCCATACAATTCGCAATGTCCTGCAAGGCGCCTTAGTTCGGGACGTAGCTCGCTACTTCCTGGCCTTCAGACCGTTGGCACATGTAAAATCGACACCTCGCCATCAGAACGCTTTCCTTTGGATTTAGGTGCTCCTGGATCAGTGTACACAGTTCTTCATATGATTTGGTTGTTGGTTTCACCGGAGCTAGAAGATTCTTCATGAGGCCATAGGTTGTTGCCCCACAGACGGTGAGGAGGATCGCCCTTCGTTTAGCAGCGTTCTCGTCCCCTTCCAGCTCTTTGGCCACAAAGTATTGGTCAAGTCTCTCCACGAAGGCCTCCCAATCGACGCCATCTGAGAATTTCTCCAGGATGTCAACAGTTCTCTGCATTTTCACATGATTGTTCGTTATCTCGTCGTCAGTTGTTAAGCTCAAAATAAAGTAATGCAATTGAGTACTGTAGACAATGAGTAAATGTGACCTTAGCTCCTTTAACCTTAGCTCCTTTAATTAAACTCCAGAGTGTTGGTACAGCATGGGAGGCTTGCTTCTATATCGTGCTCCCAAGGGATGCTGAGATCCAGGTTGCCTAGGGTTGCATACATAACAGATACCACCAACTTTCCTGAAAAGATTAACACCATGAAAGTGTCTTCAGCCATGTTTCCTTAAAACACGACTAATGTTCAAGAAAATGATTTATTCATAAGCTTTAAGGCATGTGATCACATTTCTACTAGTTCATTGAATTATGACTAAATGAATTATGTATATTCTGCATATTCTAGTTTGATAGGTATTAATACAAACACAGAAATAGTTTTGTTATGAAAATACTCATGAAAGCAAAGAATAATCAACACTCAATCGAACAGTAAACTATCTTGGAGACTAGTCTGCTGCCTTATTCCCAATTTCCCAAATGTCTGCAACTAATCTGCAGCGCACATTAACGATAAAATAGAACTGCTCTCAAGGCATGTTGTTTGGGAATGGGAGGAAGGAAGGTACGAAGGCTTTACCTGTCAAATAATGTTGTTATTTACTAATTCTTGGTGAATCAATAGAATAGCTGTTGGATAATACTTTTTAAAATTGCTACAGGATACCTTTTCAAAACAAAAAAAATGGTGGTGAGCCAAAATGCCTAAAGCACACATATATAGCCTCCAATTAAAAATGCATAATTACATTTTCACAAACATGTCTTTGCTATAAATTTTCAGTTTAGGCAGGGTGTTTGTTTCACTTAAATATCATTTAACTAAAGTAGTCATATAACTTTGTCTCCAGGAAAGGCTCTTTTAAAAATGGCTTTGGTCTTCCTGATATTTAATCAGATGAAATTTCTGCTCATCCAGTACTAGATGTTGGACAAGCAGTGTAACAAATCAGAGGAAGAAGGGGTCGAGACAGGTGGTGTTGAGGTAGAGCTGGGTGTCGTCAACATACATGTGGCACTTGACGTGTTTTCAGATGATGTTGCAGATGACAAATAGGAGTGGGCCAAGGATAGATCCTTGGTGGACTCCAGAGGTAACGATGAGGGAGCAGGAAGGGAATCCGTTGCAGAAGATTCTCTGACTACAACTGGATAGATAAGAAAGAAATCAGGCGATTGGGAGGAGGCAGCGGACATGGACGAGTCCAGAGAGGGAGCATAGTGAGAGCGGAGTGGCGATAAAAGGCGGAGTGCAGGCCCGAGACCGGAGGAGGCAGAGGATCTGGGCGAGACCAGAGTGGGAACAGAGCGAGAGCTGGGAGCAACTCAACACAGGCAGACTTCGAAAGAGTGACATCAGAGTTAAAAAGTGTCGTCGGCACAAGGGAAGGAGCTGATTGGTGAGTAGCTGGTGAGTGTTTTTTGTTAAGTTTTAAGTTTATTTCTGCTGGGTTAATTCTTAATCTATTAAATAGAGGCATGGCAGGATAGATCAGTCGCCATGTGGGAAGTCCTGGACGATTCGCGTAACCTGGATGACCACGTGTGCAAGAGGTGTCTCCAGCTGCAGCAACTTGAGCTCCACGTTTCTGAGCTTCAGGGGTGGCTAGAGTCACTGCGTGCATCCACGAGACTGAGAATTTTGTGGATAGCACATTTCTTGAGGTGGTCACCCTGCAACTTAAAAGTGTGCAGGCAGAGTGGAAATGGGTGACCACCAGATAGAAGAAGAGGATTGGTGAGTATTTAATCATTTTCTTTTTATTTTTATTTCCTTATCAGGAGGTAATCTTTGACATTGTTGCCAAATGAAGTTAATTTAAGGGTTAAGTCATGGCAGGAGAGCCCAGACCCATGCCATGCTCCTCCTGTGCTATGTGGGAAGTCAGGGACGCTCCCAGTGTCCCTGGTTGCGATGTCTGCAGGAAGTGTATCCAGCTGCAGCTCCCGACAAACCGCATTGCGGCACTGGAGCTGCGCATGGATTCACTCTGGAGCATCCGCGATGCTGAGGATATCGTGAATAGCACGTTTAGTGAGTTGGTCACACCGCAGGTAAAGTTAATCAGGCAGATAGGGAATGGGTGAACATCAGGCTGGGTAGTGGAAGGAAGGCGGTGCAGGGGTCCCCTGCGGTCATTCCCCTCCAAAACAGATAAACCACATTGGGTGCTGTTGGGGCGGATGACTCATCAGGGGAAAGCAGAAGCAGCCAAGTTCATGGCACCATGGGTGGCTCTGCTGCACAGGAGGGCAGGAAAAAGAGTGGGAGAGCTATAGAGGTAGGGGATTCAATTTTAAGGGGAATAGATAGACGTTTCAGCAGCCACAATCGAGACTCTAGGATGGTATGTTGCCTCCCTGGTGCAAGGATCAAGGATGTCTCGGAGCGGTTACAGGACATTTTGGAGGGAGAGAGTGAACAGCCAGTTGTCATGGTGCATAAAAGTACCAACGATATAGGTAAATCATGGGATGAGGTCCTACAAACTGAATTTAGGGAGCTAGGAGTTAAATTAAAAAGCAGAATCTCAAAGGTAGTAATCTCAGGATTGCCACCAGTGCCACGTGCGAGTCAGAGTAGAAATAGCAGGATAGCTAGGATCAATATGAGGCTTGAGGAGTGGTCCAGGAGAGAGGGATTCAAATTCCTGGGACATTGGAACCGATTCTGGGGGAGGTGGGACCGGACGGTCTGCACCTGGGCAGGACCAGAACCAATGTCCTGGGGGAGAGTTTGCTAGTGCTGCTGGGAAGGAGTTAAACTAATATGGCAGGGGGATGGGAATCTATGCAGGGATACAGAGGGAAGTAAAATGGGGGCAGAAGCAAAAGATAGAAAGAAGAAATGCAAAAGTGGAGGGCAGAGAAACGCAAGGCAAAAATCAAAAAGGGCCACATTACAGCAAAATTCTAATGGGACAAAGTGTGTTAAAAAGACAAGCCTGAAGGGTCTGTGCCTCAATGCAAGGAATATTTGTAATAAGGTGGAGGAATTAACTGCGCAGGCAGCTAATAACAAATATGATATAATTGGGATTAGGGAGACATGGCTCCAGGGTGACTAAGGCTGGGAACTCAACATCCAGGGTTATTCAACATTCAGGAAGGATAGACAGAAAGAAAAAGGAGGTGGGGTAACATTGTTGGTAAAAGAGGAAATTAATGCAAGAGTAAGGAAGGACATAAGCTTGGATGATGTGGCATCTGTATGGGTGGAGCTTCGGAATACCAAAGGGCTGAAAACGCTAGTGGGAGTTGTGTACAGACCATCAAACAGTAGTAGTGAGGTTAACAAGAAATTAGGGATGTGTGCAATTAAGGTACAGCAGTTATCATGGGCGACTTTAATCTACATATAGATTGGGCTAACCAAACTGGTAGCAATACGGCGGAGGAGGATTTCCTGGCGTGTTTTAGGGATGGTTTTCTAGACGAATATGTCAAGGAATCAACTAGAGGGCTGGCCATCCTAGACTTGGTGACGTGTAATGAGAAGGGACTAATTAGAAATCTTGTTGTGTGATGCTCCTTGGGAAAAGAGTGACCATAATATGGTAGAATTATTTATTAAGATGGAGAGTGACATAGTTAATTCAGAGACTAGTGCCCTGAACTTAAGGAAAGGTAACTTCGATGGAAGTTTTTAATTAGGAGGGAGAAAATAGAGTCTGAGAGGAAGCTTGCTGGGAATATAAAAAATGACTGCAAAAGCTTCTATAGATATGTGAAGAGAAAAAGATTAGTGAAGACAAACGTAGGTCCCTTGCACTCAGAATCAGGTGAATTTATAATGGGGAACCAAGAAATGGCAAACCAGTTGAACAAATACTTTGGTTGTGTCTTCACGAAGGAAGACACAAATAACCTTCCGGAATTACTAGGGGACCAAGGGTTTAGCGAGAAGGAGGAACTGATGGAAATTCTTATTGGTCAGGAAATTGTGATAAGGAAATTGATGGGATTGAAGGCCGTTATATCCCCAGGGCCTGATAGTCTGCATCCCAGAGTACTTAAGGAAGTGGCCCTAGAAATAGTGGATGCATTGGTGATCATTTTCCAACAGTCTATCAACTCGGGATCAGTTCCTATGGACTGGAGGGTAGCTAACCTAACCCCACTTTTTAAAAAAGGGGGAGAGAGAGAAAACGGCGAATTAGCCTGACATCAGTATTGGGAAAAATGTTGGAACCAATTATTAAAGATGAAATAGCAGCGCATTTGGAAAGCAGTGACAGGATCAGTCCAAGTCAGCATGGACTTATGAAAGGGAAATCATGCTTGGCAAATCTGCGAGAATTTTTTGAGGATGTAACAAGTAGAGTGGTCAAGGGAGAACCAGTGGATGTGGTGTATTTGGACTTTCAAAAGGCTTTTGACAAGGTCCCACACAAGAGATTGGTGTGCAAAATTAAAGCATGTGGTATTGGGGGTAATGTATTGATGTGGATAGAGAACTGGTTGGCAGACAGGAAGCAGAGAGTCGGGATAAACACGTCCTTTATCAGAATGGTAGGCAGTGACTAATGGGGTGCCGCAGGGCTCAGTGCTGGGACCCCAGCTATTTACAATATACATCAATGATTTAGATAAAGGAATTGAGTATAATATCTCCAAGTTTTCAGATGACACTAAGCTGAGTGGCAGTGTGAGCCTTGAGGAGGATGCTAAGAGGCTGCAGGGTGACTTGGACAGGTTAGATGAGTGGGCAGATGCAGTATAATGTGGATAAATGTGAGGTTATCCACTTTGGTGGAAAAAACATGAAGGCAGAATATTATCTGAATGGCTGCAGATTAGGAAAAGGGGAGGTGCAAGAGACGTGGGTGTCATGGTACATCAGTCATTGAAAGTTGGCATGCATGTACAGCAGGCAGTGAAGAAGACAAATGGCATGTTGGCCTTCATAGCTAGGGGATTTGAGTATAGGAGCAGGGAGGTCTTACTGCAGTTGTACAGGGCCTTGATGAGGCCTCATCTGGAATATTGTGTTCAGTTTTGATCTCCTAATCTGAGGAAGGACTTTCTTGCTATTGAGGGAGTGCAGCGAAGGTTCACCAGACTGATTCCCGGGATGGCAGGACTGACATGTGAGGAGAGACTGGATCGACTGGGCCTGTATTTACTGGAGTTTAGAAGAATGAGAGGGGATCTCATGGAAACATATAAAATTCTGACAGGACGGGACAGGTTAGATGCAGGAAGAATGTTTCCGACGTTGGGGAAGTCCAGAACTGGGGTCACAGTCTAAGGATAAGGGGTAAGCCATTTTGGACCGAGATGAGGAGAAACTTCTTCATTCAGAGATTTGTTAACCTGTGGAATTCTCTGCTGCAGAGAGTTGTTGATGCCATTTCGCTAGATATATTCAAGACTAAGTTAGATATGGCCCTTATGGCTAAAGGGATCAAGGGGTATGGAGAGAAAGCAGGAAAGGGGTACTTAGGTGAATAATTGCCATGATCTTATTGAATATTGGTGCAGGCTCGAAGGGCCGAATGGCCTACTCCTGCACCTATTTTCTATGTTTCTATGTTTCTAGTCAGGTTGTGCCGGAGTCCCCTGAGTCCACCTCGTACTGCAACCAGTATTCTGTTCTGAGTACTGGTGAAGGCGATGATGCCTCTGGAAGAGTGCAGCCAGAGCCAAGTCCATGACACCACGGGTGGCTCAGCTGCACAGGGGGCGAGAAAGAAGAATGGAAGAGCAATAGTGGTAGGGGATTCAATAGTCAGAGGAGCTGACAGGCGTTTCTGCGGCCACATACGTGACTCCAGGATGGTATTTTGCCCCCCTGTTGCCAGGGTCAAGGATGTCACCAAGCAGCTGCAAGACATTCTGGGGGAAGTGGGTGAACAGCCAAAGGTTGAGGTCCATATCGGTGCCAATGACATGGATAGAAAGAGGGATAAGGTCCTGCAGGCAGATTTTAGGGAGCTAGGAGAGAGATTAAAAAGCAGGACCTCAAAAGTAGTAATCTCTGGATTACTGACGGTGCCACGTGCTAGTGAGTACAGAAATAGGAGGGTAGAGAAGATGAACGTGTGCCTGGAGAGATTATGCAAGTGGGAGGGCTTTAGATTCCTGAGGCATTGGGACCGTTTCTGAGAGATGTGGGACCTATACAAGCTGGGCGGGTTGCACTTCAACAGAGTCAGGACCAGTATCCTCACGGGAAGGTTTGGTAGTTGGGGAGGGTTTAAACTAGCATGGCAGGGGGATGGGAAATGGAGAAAAGATTCAGTGGGGAGAGAAGCAAAGCTGGAATTGGGCAGCAGAAAAGTAGAAAGTGAATTTGGAAGAGGAAATAAGGGCTGGAAAATAGACAACAATGGAGTTTTGCACCACTAAATGGTATATACTTCAATGGAAGAAGTATAGGGAATAAGTCAGATGAGCTGAAAGCACAGTTAGACGTTTGGGAGTACGATTTTAGAGCTATTACTGAGACATGGCAGCTGAACATTCCTGGTTACAGGGTTTTCAGTTGGGATAGAGAGGGGGGTAAAAATGATTGGCGGGGGGGTCGCAGTATTGATTAAAGAAACAATTACAGCTGTGAGAAGGGATGATATGTTAGAGGGGTCATCAAACGAGGCCATATGGGTTTAATTGAACAACACAAAAGGGGCAATCACACTCCTCGGAGTGTACTATAGATCCCAAAACAGCCAGAGGGAGATGGAAGAACAAACATGTGGGCAAATTGCTGCGAAGTACAAAAACTATAGAACTGTAATAGTGGGGGATTTCAACTACCCTAATATTAATTGTGGAAAAAGAATTGTGAATGGTACAGAATTCCCAAAATGCATTCAGGAGAACTTCTTTAGCCAGTATATAACAAGCCCAACAACGGAAGGGACGGTTCTGGACTTGGTTTTGGGGAATGAAGAGGGGCAGGTGGAAGGGGTATCAGTGGGAGAGCATTTGGTGCTAGTGATCATAATTCAGTAAGATTTAGGGTAGTTATGGAAAAGGACAAAGGTGGATCAGGAAAAAAAGTTCTCAATTGGGATAAAGCTAATTTTGCTGAGCTGAGATGGGATTTGGCCAAAATGGACGGGAAATAGCTACTTGATGGTAAATCAGTGTCAGAGCAGTGGGAGGCATTCAAGGAGAACTTCCTGAGGGTACAGAGCAAGAATGTTCCCTTAAAGAAAAAGGGTGGGGCTAACAAAATCGAGAGCCCCCTGGATGTCAAGGGACATACAGGGTATGATAAAGAAAAAAATGGAAGCTTTTGACAGATACCGAGAAATCAATACTGCAGAAACTCTAGAGAAGTATAAAAAGTGTATGTGTGCAACTAAAAAAGATATCAGGAAAGCAAAGAGAGAGCATGAAAGTAAGATCAGGGAAAATCCAAATATGTTTTATAAATACATTAAGAGCAAGAGGATAACTAGAGAAAGAGTGGAGCCTATTAGAGACCATAACGGAAATCTGTGTGTGGAGGCAGAAGACATGGATATGATTCTTAATTAATTCTTTGTACCTGTGCAATGAGGGAGGAGGAGTGTCAATATTATACATGATAAATATAGTGAGAGAGAAATTAATAAGAGGCTTAGCAGCTATAAAAGTAGATAAATCCCCAGGCCCAGATGGAATGTATCCCAGGTTAAGAGAAGCAAAAGAGGAAATAGCAGAGGCTCTGACCATCATTTTCCAATCCTCTCTGGCTACAGGTATTGTGCTAGAGGACTGGAGAACTGCTAATGTTGTTTAAAAAGGGAGAAAGAGATAGACTGAGTAATTACAGGCCAGTCAGCCTATCTCAATGGTGGGAAAATTATTGGAAAAAATCCTGAGTGACAGGATAAATCTTCATTTGGAAAGACATAGATTAATCAAGGACAGTCAGCATGGATTTATTGAGGTAAGGTGGTGTCTGATGAATTTGATAGAATTTTTCAAGGAAGTAACCAGGAAGGTCGATGAGGGCAGTGCGTATGTCGTAGTGTATATGGATTTTAGCAAAGCTTTTGATAAGGTCCCACATTGCAGACTGGTCATGAAAGTAAAAGCCCATGGGATCCAGAGCAAAGTAACAAGTTTGATCCAAAATTGGCTCAGAGGCAAAAAGCAAAGGGCAATGGTTGATGGGTGTTTTTGTGACTGGAAGGCTGTATCCAGTGGGGTTCTGCAGGACTCAGTACTGGGTCCCTTGCCTTTTGTGATATATATCAATGACTTGGACTTGAATGTGGGGTATGATTAAGAAGTTTGCAGATGACACTAAAATAGGCTGTGTGGTTGATAATGAAGACGAAAGCTGCGGATTGCAGGAAGATATCAATGTACTGGTCAGGTGGGCAGAACTGTGGCAAATGGAATTCAATCCAGATAAGTGTGAGGTAATGCATTTTGGGAGGTCTATCAAGGTAAGGGAATACACATTAAACGGTACAGCACTGAAAAGTGTAGAGGAATAAAGGGACCTTGGAGTGCAGGTCCACAGATCCCTGAAGGTAGCTTTATTAGTTAAGGCATGGAATACAAGAGCAAGGACATTATGCTTGAACTGTATAAAACACTGGTTAGGCTGCAGCTGAAGTACCGTGTGAAATTCTGGTCACCACATTATAGGAAAGATGTGATTACACTGGAAAGGGTGCAGAGGAAATTTACAAGAATGTTGCCTGGTCTGGAGAATTTTGGCTGTGAGGAAAGATTGGAGATGCTGGGTCTGTTTACTTTGGAATAGAGGAGGCTAAGAGGAGACCTGATTGAGGTGTATCAGACGTACCAACGTTAGCGTCCTCGTCCAGGCCAACATCCCCAGCATTGAACCACTGATCACACTCGATCGGCTCCACATCGTTTGCATGTCAGACACGAGACTCCCAAAGCAAGCGCTCTATTCGGAACTTGTTTACGGCAAACGAGCCAAGGTGGACAGCGGAAACATTACAAGGACATCCTCAAAGTCTCCCTGATAAAGTACGACATCCCCACTGACATCTGGGAGTCCCTGGCCAAAGACTGCCCTAAGTGCAGGAAGTGCATCCAGGAGGGTACTGAGCTCCTTGATTCTCATCGCCGAGAGCATGCAGAAATCAAGCGCAGGCAGCAGAAAGAGCATGCGGCAAACCAGTCCCACCCACCCCTTCCCTCAATAACTATTTGTCCCACCTGTGACAGAGACTGTGGTTCTCGTATTGGACTGTACAGCCACCTAAGAACTCATGTTAAGAGTGGAAGTAAGTCTTTCTCGATTCTGAGGGACTGCCTATGATAACTGGGGCGGGGGGGCGGGGCCTAGATAGAATGGATAGGAAGAGCAGTCAACAACCAGGGGGCATGGATTTAAAATAATTGGGGGGAGGTTTAGAGGAGATATGAGGGGAAATTTCTTTACCCAAAGGGTAGTGAGGGTCTGGAACTCATTGCCTGAAAGGGTGGTAGAGGCAGAAAGCCTCACATTATTTAAAAAAGGATGCATCTAATTGTACTAACTGAAATGCAGCCGTTTCTCTGATTGGCTCTCCAGACCTATTGCTGATTGGTCCCCTTGGAGGATAAGCCACGTTCTGAATTATCTTTGGAATGTGTAACTGGAACCGCCCAGCCCAAATTCTGAGTGAATTTCCATTTTATATGTCGAAGCATTTTGACTTCAGAAGCCGCAGAGGATAAATCTCCCTAAAAGCCAAGTTCCAGCCGAAGTCCCTTACCCCAACGTAAGTGCATCCCTCCGCCAGCTGAAGAACCTTACCCAAGTGCATGACCTTAACCTCCACCCCCCCGCCCCATAGATGGGGCATTATGTGCAGATTGTTCACAGGTTTATTCGGTATGAAGTGAACAGTGACAGTGTCGTGACTTCTGGATTTCATCCACTTCAACACTGTCCCTTGTAACACACACACCGAGCTTACATGCACAGGGGTAGGAGGAACGTGATCTGTCTTGTCTGAGTTCCTTCTCTCCCCGCCCCCTCCCACCTGTGTCTCTCTCTTCCCCATTCCCCCCCTCCAGCTGTCTCTTTCTGTCCGCCTCTCTGCCGCCAAGCTCACTCTCTCTCTCCGCCCCAAGCCCTCTCTTTCTCCCCCCCAAGCTCTCTCTCTCTCTGCCTCTACTGCCAAGCTCTCTCTCTCTCCCCCCCCAAGCTCTCTCTCTCTCCCTGCCCCCCCAAGCTTTCTCCCCCCAAGCTCTCTCCCCCCACAAGTTCTCTCATCCCCCCCAAGCTTTCTCACTTTCTGCCCTCCCCAAGCTCTCTCTCCCCTCCACCGCCAAGCTCTCTCCCCTCAAGCTCTCTCCCCCCACCTCAAGCTCTCTCAGCCCCCATCAAGCTCTCTCTCCCCCCCAAGCTCTCTCACTTTCTGTCCTCCCCAAGCTCTCTCTCTCCCACACAAGCTCTCTCTCTGCCCCCACCCCTAAGCTCTCTCTCTCTCTCTGCTCTCCCCAAGCTCTCTCCCCCACCAAGCTCTCTCCCCCCCCAAGCTCTCCCCCCTCCCAAGCTCTCTCTACCCCTCAAGCTCTCTCACTTTCTGCCCTCCCAAGCTCTCTCTCTCCCCCACAAGCTTTCTCTCTCTCTCTGCCCCAACCCCCCCGCCCCCCCGCACAAGCTCCCTCTCTCCCCCAATCTCTCTCTCTCTCTGCCCGCTGACAAGCTCTCTCTTCCTCCCTGTCATGTATGTACATGCTGTTTGTAGCCACCAGATGGTGTCATCATTGGAGGCCACTGAGCAGCACACACATGGTGATGCTCTGGTATAAAAGGCCAGCCATTTTGTGAGTCAGGCACTTTGGACCTAAATAAAGCAGAGCCAAGGCTGTACCGTGCTTAGTTAAACAGTACTCAGTTTGTACCTTTATTGTTTACATAACATTTGGCGACAAGAATACAAGAAACTTTGTTTGCAAAATAAGCACGATTGGATTTTTAGAGCGATTCGTGGAGGGAGAAGATTGGGCAGACTTTGTGAGCCATTTGAGCCAGTACTTCGTGGCCAACAAAATGAAGGGGGTCGACGATGCAGATCGGGGCCAGGCCGTGTTCCTCACTGTGTGCAGTTCAAAGATGTGCTATCTGATAAAGACTCTACTCATGCCTAGTGATCCAACAGAAAAAACATACGAGGAGTTGTGTACATTGGTACGGGAGCATCTCAAGCCAGATGATGGCATCATCATCTCGAGATGCAAGTTTTATACACATATTCGATCGGACGGCCAGAATGCGGTGGAATTCGTTGCCGACCTGAAACATCTAGCGGGACCATGCAAGTTCGGGACGGTGTTGGCAGACATGCTGCGGGACTTCTTCATTATCGGTATCAACCACGAGGTGCAAACTACTGGCGGTGGAGGAGTTGGATTTAAAAAGGGCCATCCAGATCGCTCCATGTTGTATGACGACGGACAGGAGTTTAAAGCAAATATCAGTGAAGAACCGAACTTCGACGAGTACTGTAAATGCGATTGATTTGGCGTTCGGCAGAGCGGCACATGGCAGGGCCTATCCGGCTGCATGCGCGAAACCTGTGGCTGCCCAAAGTCCGCCAGCGGAAATGTATCCAACTTCTCCGTGTTGACGTTGTGGGGGAAATTATCGGCACCAGCAGTGCCGATTTAAGCAATATAGTTGCAAAGGCTGTCTGAGAGTTTGGCATCTCCAGCGCAAGTGTCCGCAGATGAGCAAGTGAGCTGCGACACACCATGTGGAGGATGAGAGTCAGACTAGCGCGGATCCGGATATGCAATCCGAGATGCCAGAGGAGGAAGTGTATGGACTGTACTCTTTCATAACCATGTGTCCGCAGATGAGCAAGTGAGCTGCGACACACCATGTGGAGGATGAGAGTCAGACTAGCGCGGATCCGGATATGCAATCCGAGATGCCAGAGGAGGAAGTATATGGACTGTACTCTTTCATAACCATGAATAAACCAATTTTGATTGATGTGAAATTTAATGGGATACCAGTATGGAACTGGACACAGGAGTGAGTCAATCGATCATGAACGAAAGGGCATTTAATAAGCTGTGGGATCCTAAGACTGTGAGGCCCAGGCTGAGCCCTGTTAACGCCAAGCTGCGCACATACACCAAAGAACTGATAAAGGTGATTGGCAGTGCACAAATTAATGTGTCGTATAATGGTGCGGTTCACGAGTTACCGCTGTGGATTGCTCCAGGCAATGGCCCAATGCTGCTCGGCAGGAGCTGGTTGGAGAAAATCAGATGCGACTGGAACGACATAAAGCCGTTGTCATCGGAGCAATATACATGTGCCCAAGTATTGAGCAAGTTCCCCTCGCTGTTCGAATCGGGTATCGGCAACTTCACGGGAGCCAAGGTGCAGATCCATGTGGATTCAGATGCAAGACCCGTCCATCATAAAGCTCGGGCAGTGCCGTATATAATGAAGGAGAAGGTTGAAATTGAACTGGACAGATTCCAGCATGAAAGGATCATATCACTGATCGAATTTAATGAATGGGCCAGCCCCATTATTCCTGTGCTGAAAAGTGATGGCACAGTCAGAATCTGTGGTGACTACAAGGCTACGATTAACAAGGTTTCAAAACAAGATCAGTACCTGTTACCGTTGGCTGATGACTTGTTTGCGACGCTAGCTGGAGAGAAGTCGTTCACAAAACTGGACTTGACGTCGGCCTATATGACGCAGGAGTTGGTTGAGAAGTCGAAAAGACTTACGTGCATTAACACGCACAAAGGACTGTTTATTTACCACAGGTGCCCGTTTGGAACTTGCTCGGTTGCAGCAATATTCCAGAGGAATATGGAAAGTCTACTGAAGTCCATTCCCAGAACCGTCATGTTCCAAGCTGACATCCTGATCACTGGTTGTGACTCCAAGGAACATCTGAACAACCTGGAAGAGACTCCACTGCGTTTGGACAGAGTGGTGACTTAAACGCTCGAAGTGCATCTTCATGGCACCAGAGGTCGAATTCCTCGGGAGGAAAATCGCCGCTGGTGGCATCAGATCTACTGACATGAAAACCAAAGCCACCAAGAATGCACCCAAGCTGCAGAATGTGACGAGCTGCATTCGTTCCTGGGTCTACTCAATTACTTTGGTAACTTCCTACCTAAATTGAGCACCTTACTTGAACCACTGCACATTCTGTTGAGAAAAGGCAACAACTGGGCGTGAGGTGCATTGCAAGACAGAGCTTTTGAGAAAGCCACCAATCTGCTTTGCTCGAACAAGCTGCTGGTACATTATGACCCATGTAAACGTTTAGTTTTGGCCTGTGACGCATCGTCATATGGAATTGGTTGCGTGTTACAACAAGCCAATGAGTCAGGGAAACTTCAACCTGTCGCGTCTGCATCCGAAAGTTTGTCTAAAGCAGAAAGAGCCGACAGTATGGTAGAAAAAGAAGCTTTAGCATTTGCGTACGGTGTTAAAAAGATGCATCAATACCTGTTCACTCTGAGGTTTGAATTAGAGACCGATCAAAAGCCGCTCATTTCGTTGTTTTCCGAGAGCAAAGGTATCAATATCAATGCTTCATCCCGCATCCAAAGGTGGGTGCTGACATTATCTGCCAATGATTATGTAATTCGCCACAGACCTGGCACAGAGAATTGTGCCGATGCTTTGAACCGGTTGCCATTGCCCACACCGGAGGTGGAAGTGCCACAACCGGCAGATTTAATGTTAATCATGGATGCTTTTGAGAATGAAGGTACCCCTGTCACGGCTCAAGAAGTTAAGACCTGGACCAGCCAGGACCCGATATTATCAGTGGTAAAGGGTTGCATCCTCAAAGGGGATTGGTCTGCCATACCTCAGCAAATGTGCGAGGAGGCCAAACCGTACATTCGTCGCAAGGACGAACTGTCTATTCAAGCAGATTGCATATTGTGAGGCAATCGATTTGTAATGCCTAAGAAAGGGAGAGAGAAGTTTGTGTGTGAGTTATACAGCACTCATCCTGGTATAGTGATGATAAAGGCCATTGCCAGGTCCCATATATGGTGGCCAGGAATTGATTTTGAGCTGGAAGCATGCATGCATCAGTGCAACACCTGCATGCAGCTCAGCAAAGCACCAGCGGAATCGCTGCTGAGTCTGTGGTCATAGCTGTTGTGTATGTATATACTCTGTACACTCAATGTACAGGTACATAAGACCAATGAATGTATCTCTACACTGCATACAATATGCCTGTACCACCAGAGGGTGCAACAGGAGGAGACCTAGAGGTCACCTGTACACCACAGGTAACCAGGTATAAAAGGGAACCCACCTTACTGTTACCTCATTCAGGAGCTGCAATAAATGGACTAAGGTCACAACAGTTCAAGTGCAATACCTTACCTCATGGAGTCATTACTAGAGTGCCTGCAAACAACACAATTGGCGGCGAGAATACAAATTCCACGTGAAAAATTGCTAGCCTTGGCAACTTTCAACAATTCACTGATGGAGAAGATTGGGATTCCTTTGTGGAAAGGCTAGAACACTACTTCATCGTGAAAAACCTGGCTGGAAACACACCAACCTCGCTGGCTGATTAGCGCAGAGCTATCCTGCTCAGCAGTTGTGGGCACACCGTTGATGGCCTTGTCAGGGACTTGCTAGCCCCAGAGAAGATGACAACGAAAATGTTTGCGTAGCTCGTAACCCTGATACAGGAACAGCTTAAGCCAAAAGTGAGCATTCTAACAGCCAGACACCGGTTCTACTAACACACCGGTGGCCCGAAGGCCAAGAAATCGCAAAATATGCTCCACACCTGAGACAATTGGCTGCACCGTGTGATTTTGGCGACCACCTCACCAAAGCACTGAGGGACATCTTTGTAATCGGAATCGGCCACGACGGCTTCCTCCACAGGCTGCTCTCTACGGACACCACCATTACCCTGCACAAAGCAATTAACGTGAACCAAGCGTTCATGGCCTCGGCATGCGATTCCAGAAGCATGATGACACAACCCCAGGACTCCAACATGGCAAGCACAGTGAACTGAATGGCGCCTTTCAAAGGCAAGACCGTGACCCCGAGTCCGCCGCAGGGGACCAACCAGCAAGTTCCATGCTGGCGCTATGGAGGAAATCACAGAGCCCACCAATGTAGATACAGAGACTATACTTGCAAGGGCTGTAACACTAAAGGCCATCTACAGCGAATGTGTAAAATAAATTTTACTCACCGAGTCGCTGAAGAGTGGGCCGATCACCCGGGCTGCAGCACTGATGAAGATGAAGAGAGAGTCCAGGAGGAAGCTCAGCCCCAGGAAGAGGTGCACGGAGTGTTTACCTGCTCTACCGAGAGTTCCCCATTGAAGATAGAAGTTGAAATTAATGGTGTTCCAGTGTCGATGAAGGTCGACACAGGGGCGAACCAATCGCTGATGAACCAGGCGGCCTTTGAGAAACTCTGGGACAACCCGATCGAACAACCTAAAATGCTACCTGTTATGTATTTAACCCTTTGCAACCTGTATCACACTAACACCAGAGGGCCTACCTGTTGGAGTCCCAAGGGCTCCCAGCATCCCTTTGGGTCACTAATAATAAGCAGGCCACCCACGAGGTACCTGCACTCTGGAGTCTTATTAAAGGAGCTAAGGTCACACTTGCTCATTGTTCACAGTACTCAGTTTCATCCTTTTTTATGAGTGTATCAATTGGCGACGAGGTAACGAACAGCCGCACGAAAATGCAAAGAAATATCCTGGAGAAGTTCTCAGAAGGGGATGATTGGGAGGCCTTCGTGGAGAGACTCAACCAATACTTCGTGGCCAAAGAACTGGAACGGGACGAGAATGCTGCCAAACAAAGGGCGATCCTCCTTATTGTCTGTGGGGCAACAACCTATGGCCTCATGAAGAATCTTCTAGCTCCGGTAAAACCAACAAATCCTATGAAGAATTGTGTATGCTGGTCCGGGAGCACCTAAATCCTAAGGAAAGCGTTTTAAGGCGAGATATCGGTTCTACACGTGTCAAAGGTCGGAGGGCCAGGAAGTGGCGAGCTATGTCGCCGAACTAAGGCACCTCGCAGGACATTGCGAATTTGAGGGATTCCTAGAACAAATGCTTAGAGACTTTTTTGTACTGGGCATTGGCCATGAGGTAATCCTTCGCAAACTGTTGACTGTTGAAACTCCGAATCTAAGCAAAGCCATAACGATAGCCCAGGCATTTATGTCCACCAGCGACAACACCAAACAGATTTCGCAGAGTAAAGAGTTTTCGGCCAGTACTGTGCACAAAGTAAAGTCATTTTCGAGCAGGAATATACATGGCAGAACGTAACGCCGGCTGCTGCTGCATGACCTCAGATGATCCAGAGTCCGCCATCAATTGTTAATGCGGGGCAGTTAACACATTGTTGGCGCTGTGGAGGTGATCATCGGGCCCATGAATGCCGTTTCAAGCACTATGTGTGCAACGGCTGCAGAACAATGGGACACCTCCAGCGACTGTGCAGGTGAGCTTCAAACCCTGCAAACCCTGCAAACCATCACGTTGCAGAGGACGATCGATCCACTGTGGATCAGGTTGAATTGGAGACTTGTACCGAGGAGGCAGAAATGTACGGGGTACATACATTCACCATGAAATGTCCACCAATAATGCTGAAAGTTGAACTGAACGGAATTCCACTATCTATGGAACTGGACACGGGTGCGAGTCAGTCCATAATGAGTAAAAAGGCTTTCGGCAGGCTGTGGTGCAACAAGGCACACAGGCCCAAGCTCAGCCCCATTCACACCAAACTAAGGACTTACACCAAGGAACTAATCCCTGTTATTGGCAGTGCAGAAGTCAAAGTCTCCTATGATGGAGCAGTACACGAACCCCCGCTGTAGATCGTGCCAGGGGATGGCTCCACACTGTTTGGCAGAATTTGGCTGGGAAAAATCCGCTGGAACTGGGATGACATCCGAGCGCTTTCGTCCATCAAAGACACCTCATGTGCCCAGGTTCTCAGCAAATTCCCTTTGTTGTTTGAGCCAGGCATTGGAAGTTTCTCGGGGGCGAAAGTGCAGATCCACTTAGTTCCCAGTACGCGACCCGTCCACCACAAGGCACGGGCGGTACCATATATGATGCGTGAGAAAGTGGAAATTGAGCTGGACAGGCTGCAGCGAGAAGGCATCATCGCGCCGATGGAATTCAATGAGTGGGCCACTCCAATTGACCTGGCACTTAAAGAGGACGGCATGGTCAGAATTTGTGGGGACTATAAAGTAATGATTAACCATTTCTCGCTGTAGGACCAGTACCCGCTACCCAAGGCAGACGACCGATTTGCGATCCTGGCTGGAGGGAAGACGTTCACCAAGTTGGACCTGACCTCGGCCTACATGACGCAGGAGCTGGAGGAGTCTTCGAAAGGCCTCACCTGCATCAACACACACAAAGATCTGTTCATCAATAACAGATGCCCATTCGGGATTCGGTCGGCTGCGGCAATCTTCCAACGGAACATGGAGAGCCTGCTAAAGTCGGTTCCTCACACCGTGGTTTTCCAGGATGACATACTGGTTAAAGGTCGGGACACCATTGAGCACTTGAAGAATCTGGAAGAGGTTCTTAGTCGGTTGGATCGCGTGGGACTCAGGTTGAAACGCTCGAAGTGTGTTTTCTGTCATGTATCTTACATTATTATATATAACTGTATCCTACATGCTATACATGACTGTAATAAGATATGACCTGTAACCACCAGCATACCTTACCACCAGGGGTGCACTTGCAAGAGACAGGTATATAAGGACAGGTCTCAGGCAAGTGCAGCATTCCAGAGCTGTGAAATAAAGGTGCAGGTCCAGAGTGACCTTGACTTCACTACATGCCTTGTATGAATCTGTACTGAGGGGACAGGACTTTACAGTGGCGACGGGTTACGGGATTACAGAATCCACAGAATGGCGAACAATGGATCAGATGAAAAGTACAATGCGGGAGACAATTGGGAGGACTTTATGGAAAGGCTCCAGCAAAGCTTTGTAACCAAAGACTGGTTAGAAGAGCCCATCTCTTGACCAGCTGTGGCTCGAAAACATACACTTTAATGTAGGATCTGTTGGCACCCGAGAAACCAGAAAGCAAGTCGTTTGAAGAATTGAGCACACTGGTAAGAGACCACCTGAAGCCAGCGAGCAGCCTACACATGGCCAGACACAGGTTCTACATCTACAGACGCTGTATGGGCCACAGCATACCCGACTTCGTGGCGAAACTTCGGAGGTTGGCTAGTTTATGTGAGTTCTCCGATGAACTGAGGAGAGAAATGCTGAGAGACTTTTTCATTGAAGGAATAGGCCACGCAGGCATATTCCGAAAGCTCATAGAGACCAAGAACCTGACCTTAGAGGCAGCAGCATTAGTTGAATGTACCACAGACATTCTTGGTAGGGGAAGAAGAAACGAGGTTAATTTACAATGCAGGTACAACAACGAATGAAATATTGGAACAAGAAGTTCACAGCACTAAACAAGCTGCTACCCCCACACACAGACAAAACTGGGAGAACAGGTTCTCGACAGCAGGCAGAAGCCATCAAGGGCCACAGGGACGGCCGTTCACACCTCATCAACCCACAATGCGAGCAATCAACTACAAACTGAGAGAAGCTCAAGAGAGATCAGCCAGACACAGCTCATTCTTTGGGAACTCTTTGAACAATGGAACAGGTCTGTGCTGGAGGTGTGGGGTGGGCACTCGTCAAGGGGATGTCGATTTCAGCAGGCTGTTTGCAGAAATTGTGAATATACAGGGCATTTGGCCCGCATGTGCAAAAAAACAGCAGCTCAGCTGGTATACGAATCGGATGGGTCGGAAAGCGGACCAGAAGATGGTGGGGACAGTACCCGGGACACCGATGTACAGCGGGTCAACACGATCAATGGCCGCTGCTCCTACAACAGGACGCCTCCTATAATGATGAGGGTCCGACTCAACGGGATATCTGTCAACATGGAGCTGGATACGGGAGCGAGTCAATCTCTCATGGGGGCTCAACAATTTGAACAACTGTGGCCGCATAAAAGAGACAAACCAAAACTCAAAAGGGTCGACACCAAACTAAGGACCTATACCAAAGAAATCGTACCAGTCCTCGGCAGCGCCATGCTCTCTGTCACACACAAAGGGACAGTGAACCGACTTCCCCTGTGGATTGTCCCCGGAGACCCCCCAGCACTGCTGGGTAGAAGCTGGCTGGCAAAACTAAACTGGAAATGGATGATGTCCATGCCATGTCATTAGAGGAACGGACCTCCTGCTCAACAGTTATAAAGCGATTTGAACATCTCTTTCGGCCAGGTGTGGGCACTTTCAAAGGGGCTAAATTCAAAATCTACATCACACAGGATGCTAGACCGGTCCATCACAAGGCCAGAGCTGTACCCCATGTGATGAGGGAAAAGATTGAACACGAACTAGACAGGCTTCTGCGGGAAGGCATTATATCACCTATGGAATTTAGCGACTGGGCAAGTCCCATCGTCCCAGTCATGAAGCCTGCTGGATCCGTACGAATCTGTGGGGACTACAAATCTACCATAAACAGAGTCTCTCTACAGGACCAGTACCCACTGCCCAGAGCGGAGGACTTATTTGCCACATTGGCTGGAGGTAAACTTTTCTCAAAATTAGACCTCACATCTGCGTATATGACGCAAGAATTGACCGAGGAATCCAAGCTATTCACTACCATCAACACACATCGAGGCCTTTTCATGTACAATCGATGCCCATTCGGCATCAGGTCGGCAGCTGCCATATTCCAGCGCAACATGGAGAGTCTGCTCAAGTCCATCCTGGGGACGGTTGTATTTCAAGACGACATACTTATCACGGGCAGGGACACTGACTCCCATCTCCGTAATTTGGAGGAAGCACTAAAGCGGTTGGATCGGGTAGGCCTCCGAGTCAAGAAATCCAAGTGCCTGTTTCTCGCACCCGAGGTTGAGTTTTTGGGCAGAAGGATTGCCGCTGATAGAATCCGCCCAACAGAGTCCAAAACAGAAGCAATTCGCCTGGCACCCAGGCCCCGGAATGTCTCAGAACTGCGCGCCTTTCTCGGGCTACTCAATTACTTTGGGAACTTTATGCAGAACTTAAGCATGCTGCTGGAGCCTCTCCACGTGCTACTCAGGAAGGGGTGCGATTGGTTTTGGGGGGACGCCCAGGAACGCACCTTCAATAAGGCACGCAACCTTCTGTGTTCCAACAGTGTTTTGACTTTCTTTGACCCAGGTCAAAAGCTAGTTCTCACATGCGATGCGTCAGCGTATGGGGTCAGGTACGTTTTGCAACACATCAATAGTGCAGGCAAATTACAACCCATAGCTTATGCCTCCAGGTCACTTTCGCGGGCGGAGCGCGGGTACGGAATGGTAGAGAAGGACGCGCTCACATGCGTGTACGGTGTCAAAAAGATGCACCAATACCTTTTCGGGGCCAAGTTCGCGTTAGAAACTGACCACAAGCCCCTCATGTCCCTCCTATCCGAGAGCAAGGCAATAAACGCCAACGCCTCGGTGTGAATTCAACGGTGGGCACTCATGCTGGCGTCCTATGACTATACCATAAGGCACAGACCAGGCGCAGACAACTGTGCCGACGTGCTCAGCAGGCTACCCCTGGCGACCACAGAAGGGTCTGACGAACAGGACTGTGAGATAGTCATGGCAATCAATGCCTTTGAGTCCACAGGTTCGCCCATGACGGCTCGCCAAATCAGAGCCTGGATGGCCAGTAACCTCACGTTATCTTTAGTAAAAAGATGTGTCCTAACCGGTGACTGGGCAGAGGCTCACGATGCCTGCCCCGAGGAATTAAAAACCTTTCACAGGTGCATGCATGAGCTATCACTACAAGCAGACTGCCTGATGTGGGGCAGCCAAGTAGTCATGCCTCTGCGAGGCAGAGTGGCATTTGTCTGGGAGCTCCACCGCGAGCACCCGGGGATCGTTCTCATGAAGGCCATAGCCAGATCCCATGTCTGGTGGCCTGGTATTGACGCGGACTTGGAGCTCTGCGTCCGAAGGTGCACCATTTGTGCCCAACTCAGCAATGCCCCCAGGGAGGCTCCCCTGAGCCCTGGCCCTGGCCTACCAAACCGTGGTCGCGGGTGCACGTAGACTATGCGGGTCCATTCATGGGCAAAATGTTCCTCGTAGTTGTAGATGCATTTTCAAAGTGGATCGAATGCACCATTTTAAGCTCGAGCACAACCTCCACCACTGTGGAGAGCCTCGCAACCATGTTTGCAACGCACGGAATCCCTGACATATTGGTCAGTTACAATGGTCCGTGCTTCACCAGCGCAGAATTCCAAAACTTTATAATTGACCACGGCATAAATCACGTCAAGACGGCACCGTTCAAGCCGGCCTCCAATGGCCAGGCGGAGAGAGCAGTGCAAATCATTAAACAAGGCATGCTTAAAATCCAAGGTCCCACGCTGCAGGGTCGCCTGTCGCGACTGCTACTGGCATACAGATCTCGTCCGCACTCATTGACTGGGATCCCCCCCGTGCAACTGTTGATGAAAAGGACTTTAAAAACAAGGCTCTCATTAATCCTCCCAAACATGCACAAAATCATTGAGGCAAAGCGCCGTAAGCTGACTGAATACCGTGACAGAAATTCGAGGGGGAGATGGAATGAGATAGGGGACAAAGTGTTTGTACTAAACTATGGCAGGGGTCCCAAATGGCTTGCAGGGACAGTAACGGGTAAGGAAGGAAACAGGCTACTGGTAGTACAAATGGACAATGTCAAAACCTGCCGGAGGCATGTAGACCTAAGTCAAAAGCAGATTTACCAACAACACTGTGTAACCAGAGGCAGACTACAATGTGGAACTCGCACCACACCTGGTGGACAGACAGAGGGAACAACCTGAGGAAAGGGCAATCCCAACAGACAGCCCAGGCGAGTCAACAACAATCACACCAATCGAAACAGACAGCCCAGGCGAGATACCAGCAACCACACCCAAAGAAAAACAGACACCAAGGCAAACAACTGAACCACAACTCAGACGCTCCACGCGAGAGTGTAGACCACCTGAGAGACTGAACCTATAAAGACAATAAGACCTTGGGGGAGGGCGATGTCATGTATCTTACATTATTATATATAACTGTATCCTAACATGCTATACATGACTGTAATAAGATATGACCTGTAACCACCAGCATACCTTACCACCAGGGGTGCGCTTGCAAGAGACAGGTATATAAGGACAGGTCTCAGGCAAGTGCAGCATTCCAGAGCTGCGAAATAAAGGTGCATGTCCAGAGTGACCTTGACTTTACTACATGCCTCGTGTGAATCTGTACTGAGGGGACAGGACTTTATATTTTCCTGGCGCCAGAAGTCGAATTCTTGAGAAGAATCACAGCAGATGGTATCAGACCCACCGACGCCAAGCTGGAGGCCATCAAGAACGCACCGAGACCACAGAACGTGACGGAGCTGCGCTCGTTCCTGGGACTCCTTAACTATTTTGGTAATTTCCTACCTGGGTTAAGCACCCTGCTAGAACCCCTACATGTACTACTGCACAAGGGAGATGACTGGTTCTGGAGGAATTCACAAGAGGCTGCCTTTGAGAAAGCCAGAAATCTGTTGTGTTCAAACAAACTGCTTGTCCTGTATAACCCTTGTAAACGGTTAGGGCTAGCTTGCGATGCGTCGTCATACGGGGTCAGATGTGAGTTACAACAGGCTAACGAATCAGGGATCTTGCAACCGGTCGCTTATGCGTCCAGGAGTTTGTCCAAGGCCGAAAGGGCCGACAGCATGTATGTAAAAGAGGCTCTGGCGTGCATTTATGGGGTGAAAAAAATGCAGTAGTACTTGTTTGGCCTCAAGTTTGAGCTTTAAACTGACCACAAGCCGCTCGTATCGCTGTTCTCTGAGAGCAAAGGGATTAACACCAATGCCTCTGCCCGCATCCAAAGATGGGCGCTCACGCTGTCGGCATACAACTATGTAATCTGCCACAGTCCGTAAACAGAGAACTGCGCTGATGCTCTCAGTCGGCTACCATTGCCCACCACCGAGGTGGAAATGGCACAGCCTGTGGACTAGTTCATGGTAATTGATGCATTCGAAAATGAAAAGTCACCCGTTACGGCCCATCAGAGCAGGACCTGTACCAGCCAGGATCCTTTACTGCCCTGGTAAAAAACTGTGTCCTCCATGGGAGCTGGTCCAGCCTCCCAGCGGAGATGCAGGAGGCAATTAAGCGCAAAGACGAAATGTCCCTGCAGGCAGACTGTCTGTTTTGGGGTAATCGCATGGTCTTGTCCAAGAAAGGCAGAGATATGTTAATTTATGAACTGCACATCACCCACCCAGGCATTGTAATGATGAAAGCCATAGCCAGATCCCATGTGTGGTGACCCGGCATCGACTCAATTTAGAATCATGTGTGCACCAGTGCAGCACTTGCTCTCAGCTGAGCAATGCACCCAGAGAGGCGCCGCTAAATTTGTGTTCGTGGCCCTCCAAACCGTGGTCGAGGATCCATGTGGACTATGTGGGCCCATTTCTAGGCAAAATGTTCTTGGTTGTCGTGGATGCTTACTCAAAATGGATTGAATGTGCAATAATATCTGTAAGCACGTCCATGGCCACCATTGAAAGCCTACGAGCCATATTTGCCACACACGGCCTGCCTGATGTCCTAGCCAGCGACAATGGGCCATGTTTCACCAGTGTTGAATTCAAGGAATTCATGACCCGCAATGCGTTCAAGCACGTCACATCTGCCCTGTTCAAGCCTGCATCCAACGGCCAGGCAGAACGGGCAGTTCAGATCATCAAGCAAAGCTTGAAACGCGTGTCGGAAGGCTCCCTGCAGACCCGGCTGTCCCGAGTGCTGCTCAGCTACCGCACCAGAACCCACTCACTAGCCGGGGCTCCCCCAGCCGAGCTGCTCATGAAAAGGACGCTCAAAACAAGGCTCGAACAACCTGAAGAAGACACCACCAACTTTGACCCTCCAACACACACACAAGTGGCATCCGACATCATGGTTGACCACGAAGCTGAACTCACCATCCCCAGCAGCCCGGCAAGGCCGGCTGCCCAACAGCCCAATGAAGAACTGACCAACTCACCCACACCTGCATTTGTACCGAGACGATCGACAAGGGAGCGAAAAGCCCCAGATCGTCTCACCTTGTAAATAAGTGTACTATTGACTTTATGAGGGAGTGATGTTATTTATTTAACCCCTTGCAATCTGTATCACACCACCACCAGAGGGCTACCTGTTAGAGTCCCAAGGGATCCCAGCATCCCTTGGGAGCACTGTATATAAGCAGGCCACCCACGCGGTACCTGCACTCTGGAGTCTTATTAAAGGATCTAAGATCACACTTGTTCATTTTTCACAGTACTCAGTTTCATCCTTTATTATGAATGTATCACTACCAATCCAAATGAAGCTGCTCAATTACAAACAACACCATCCCAGTTGTTGGCAGCTTGGGTGTCCAGGTGTCCTACGGCGACGCGATGCACAAGCTACCTTTGTGGATCGTTGCTGTTGATGGTCCAACACTGCTAGGAAGATGTTGGATGAAACAAATCCCAATCTGCTGGAGCTGGGAATGCCTCCAGGCCCTGGCAATTGATGTCCTAGGTGGCCCCAAATTTGGATCCATCGCAGCACCTGAAGATCGTATCGTCCAACTGCACAGCGATGACACAGACCGCACTACCCAACGGCGAGATGATCCAATTCAATGGACAAAACACACCTTCCTGGCCGTGGCAGGACTCAGAAGGGAGAAGATCGATGCAGAAGGTATTTCCCCGGCTTCAGTGGCAGAACCTGGGGAGAGAAGGATCACCGCAGCCTACCTCGAGGAGAGTGAAAAGATGGCGCCCGCACCATGAGGCGAAGTGCCTGAAATCAAGATGGCTGCGACCGGACCACGAGGGGCAGCGTTGAGGGAGCAACACGTGATGTCGTGCAGCGAACCAGATTGGGGTAAAGATTGCAAGGCCCTCTTAAAGGGCACTAGCAACCCAGAACAATTAAAGGGACAGCTCCACTTTTTGTACCTCGATGTCGGTGATACAAATGTGAGTCATGTAATTAACAAATGCAAGTATTTAACTGTACCACTGAACAGCAATGCCGGTAGGATACGTGGAAAAGGTGTAATTGATGAATACAAGTTTCTAAATGTAACATTGTACAGCGATACTGGTAATATACCAGGAAACTATGTAATTGAGCTTAAAGATGTTATTGACAAATGTGAACTCGTACCTGAGAGCGATCGGAGTCAATGTATCATGAATGTAAGCGATAGAATAATGTGTGATGTCGGGTTCCAGATGGATGCCGACAAAACCAAGGGCAACCTCCCGTGCTCGCAGGCCAGCCCACACTGTGATATGTGTGCACACAAGATCCGTGCAGCAGAGTCATCTTGGTTAATCCTTGCCACTGGACCAAGACCTAGCTCTGTCAAGCCCTTGTGGTGGCTGGTGTGCAACGGCCACCACACGTTAAAAAAATTCACGTACAGGCATCTTCCAGCCTTCAAGATTTAGTTCGGGACCTGGAATATTAAGTCCTTCATTGAAACACCTGTGAACATTTTGGCTTGGAAGCAAGTCATCCTCGACTTGAGGGACAGCCGATGATGATGATGAACAAAGGTAAACTATCCTTCCTCGTCCTACTGGACCTGTCTCAAGCATTTGACATAGTTAACCACTCCATACTCCTCCAACGCCTTTCCACCATTGTCCAGCTGGGTGGGACTGCACTCGCCTGGTTCCATTCTTATCTATATAATCGTAGCCAGAAAATCTCCTGCAATGGCTTCTCTTCCCACTCCCGCATTGTTACCTCTGGTGTCCCCCAAGGATCTATCCTTGGCCCCCTCCTATTTCTCATCTATATGCTGCCCCTTGGCGATATCATTCAAAAACCGGGAGTCAGTTTCCACATTTATACTGACGACACCCAGCTCTACCTCTCCACCACTTCTCTCAACCCCTCCATGGTCTTTAAATTGTCAGACTGCTTGTCCGACACCCAGTACTGGACGAGCAGAAATTTTCTCCAATTAAATATTGGGAAGTCCGAAGTCATTGTGTTTG